>NC_136063.1:930958664-931577950 GCF_964261635.1 Lissotriton helveticus
GCAACTAATTAAAAAGAAGCCCAGGGGGGTGGCAGTCACTAGGGGATTGGGCCCCCCACACTTTTTTTATAATGTCCCCGGAATTTGGCCCCCCGGGGGCTAATTAGCATTGAAGCGCGGGAGCCCGCGCTTAAGGTTTTTTTGGGGAATCGTCAGGATCCGTGCACCCAGCGCGGATTTAGCCGATTTAAAAAAAATAAATAAATTATTTGGCCTTGGGGTTCCTTGTGGGACCCCCTGAGCAGGCCCTTTTCGCGTTTTGTGCCTTTTTTTATTAGGTTTCTTCTGCCTCGGTTCTACAGAGGCACAAGATGGCTGCCAACACTTCCTGATTTGGAGTGTTGACAGACAATTAGAGTACAGCTCATGCACGGCAGGGTATGCTTAGGGTGTGCGGATCCTCCGCAGCCATAAATATATATGATCTTCTCAAGAACTATTGAACGGATTTACACCATTTAAGCAAAAGGCATGAGTCTGAACCAAGGACTACCTCTTTGTCGTTGTTCTGCTCGTCAATGCCGTTTTGTCACCTGAGCCCAGGAAGAAGATACGGACAGCATTGAAACGCGTTGGCGAGCAGAACAAAGGACGGATGTTGTGTAACCTCTGATGCGCATTAAAGACAGGAAAATTCCTACCTGCTGTGAGTGCTTTTTCTTTGCAAGAGCTTTTGAAATAAATATATATATATATTAGAGAACTCAGTCTCGGCTGAAAGCGCTGCGTGCTGGTGGTGTTCGTTTTGAGCTCTACCTTAATTTTACCTCTATTCTGCTAAGTGGTGTTAAAAAGTATTGTTGCTGCCACAAGATACAAGGAATTGAAAATCATATCGGGGGATTTAGCGGGACATCGAATTTGTAAACACTATTTTTAAATTACCTTTTTAGCTGCTGGAGAATTCATGACATCGTCCTCTTACTCGCACAATAAAAATTTATTTCACAAAATGCACTCTGCTGCTTTAGCGGGAGTCGGGGAATACTTCTCACCCCTGCGCCATCTTTGTTAGCGCTCTAGTGTCTGGCTTGCCTGCAACTGCCTCCCTATTTAGGTGGGGCAGTGCTGGCGCGCGTCCATCTTAGAGAACTCAGTCTCGGCTGAAAGCGTTGCGTGCTGGTGGTGTTCGTTTTGAGCTCTACCTTAATTTTACCTGTATTCTGCTAAGTGGTGTTAAAAAGTATTGTTGCTGCCACAAGACAAAGGAATTGAAAATCATATCGGGGGATTTAGCGGGACATCGAATTTGTAAATACTATTTTTAAATTATCTTTTTAGTTGCTGGAGAATTCATGACATCGTCCTCTTACTCGCACAATAAAAATTATTTCACAAAACGCACTCCGCTGCTTTAGCGGTAGTCGGGGAATACTTCTCACCCCTGAGCCATCTTTGTGAGCACTCTAGTGTCTGGCTTGCCTGCAACTGCCTTCCTATTTAAGCGAGGCAATGCAGGCGTGCAGCGCTTGCGCGCAGCGACGCGCCGGAGATGTGCCAGAGATAAGCCCGTCTGCGCCCGTCCTCGCCAGCCGCATCTAGCGCCAGGAATACTGCCGGTTTGATACCTGCCAGATTAAATTACTCTAATGAGGCTTTACTGAGTATAGGAAAAGAGGTAAGGGCTGGACCTCAAAAAGACCCGCCACAGACCTCTGCTACCTTGGCTTGTGGCCTGATCAACAGTAGATCCCTGGTCAAACACCATCAGGAGGTGTCGGGATTGTTGGAAGACATGGACCTGGATGCTCTCTTTATTACAGAGACCTGGACCAGTGTTGATTCCTCTGTTGAGTTGGGCTTTGCTTGTCCTGAAGGGTACAAGATGTTTCATAAACCCAGGTCCCAGGGAAGAGGGGGGGGGGGGTCGGGGTCATATTTAAGGAGAGGTGGAACTTTGCTCCCCTTCAGATCGATGAGGTTGTAGGGATAGAAATGCTGGGCTTCACCCTGCAAGAAACTAAAGGAAGGGTGCTAACTGGTATGGTTTGCTATAGGCCTCCAGGCCTAGATACGCAGTACCAGGCGTTGTTTGATATTATCGCCGCCCTGGCCTTGAGCCACTCTAGACTGTTGCTCTTAGGAGATTTCAACCTATGGGACAATGGGACCCTAGAGAGTCACCTGAAGGACCGACAACATATATGTGAGAATTGCGGCCTTGATCAGCTGATCTTGCAACCCACCTACTCAGGTGGACATGTGCTGGATCTTGTGTTTGCTAATCAGACTGAGACAGAGGTGACTGGCATACTACCCCAATGTTGGACTGACCACTCCTTGATTCACTTTAAGATCACTATATCCACTCATGTGAATAAAAATGCTTGCCTGCAACCTACCGAAAGGGAAGGGACTGGTCTAAATTATCAAAAGATAAAACAGATACAACCTTCACCAATGAGACACCTTTTGCCCCGGGTAATTTGGTGGGTCAGAATTATCTTGCCTATTGTAATCATATCACTGATACCCTTGATAAACTTGCCCCCCTAAAAAAGATAGGGAACAGAAGGAAACCATCAGCCCCCTGGTTCAGTGAGGAGCTGAAATTATTACGTAATCAGTGTAGACAGGCAGAAAGGAAGTAGCGAAGACTCTATTTAGAGTCAGATAAGAGACTGCTAAAGATAGCGCTGACTAAATATAAAGGGGCGATCGTCAAATCAAAGGCTCTTTTTTATGCCACCTCTATACTTCAATCACCGAACAGCACAAAAACTCTCTTTAATATTATAAGGGACCTTTCCAACCCGGATTGCACGAGCAACAGGGTGGTTGCAACACAAAAGCTCTGCGACGAAATCGCTATCTTCTTTGAAGAAAAGATTGCCAAAATTGTGGGGGGTTGCTCAGGATAAGGCCAGCAGTCAGAACGCATTTCTTCACACTGCCGAGGAGGAACCACGGGCAGTATCATCCATTGAGAGTTTTCAACCTCTCACAGAAGAGCTTTTTAACAGCCTTGCTCTCAGTGTATCTTCTGGCTCCTCCTTAGACCCCCTTCCCCACAAGATCTGAAAGGAGTATGGGCCAGAGCTATTTCCCTGGATGCGACTGATCTGCTGCTAGTCACTGGAGGAAGGAGTAGTGCCGGAGATATGGAAGCAGGCAACGGTAACTCCCCTACTCAAGAAACCCTCGCTGGACCCAACTATCCCAGCTCATTTTAGGCCTATATCTCTCCTGCCCTACCCTATAAAAATCCTGGAAAAGGCTGTTAGCAGATCCTTGTTGAGTTATCTTTAAGATAACCGCTTACTGGATAGGGATCAGTTTGGGTTTCGCCCAGGCCATGGGGCTGGCTACCATGCTGGACACATTGCGAATGCGAGCCGACAATGGTAATTCATCAATACTAGTGTTGTTGGATATGTAGGCCGCATTCGACACGGTAAGCCACGCAGTCCTGTTAGGCAGACTGGAGAAACTGGGGGTAAAGGGCAAAACTCTGAAATGGCTACAATCGTACCTGTCAGGTAGACAACAGGTAGTGACCATGACTCCGTATGTTTCTTCCAAGTCCCTGGTTCACCACGGAGTGCCACAGGGCTCGGCGATCAGCCATATCCTTTTTAATATATATTTGCGGCCTCTGATCCCCATTATAAAATCTTATGGGATCGACCTGATCAATTATGCTGACGACACCCAACTGGTGTTTTCCCTTGAAGGGAAACATGCAATGCCTATGGACACATTCCAGGAATGCATGTGTCGGGTTTCTGGTTGACTTAATGCAAATTCTCTACAATTTAACGAGGGGAAAACGGAGTTAGTCTACTGCTCGACTGCGAAATTGAATCAGCAGCCACAGTGTCAGCTTAGGTTTTCCTCGGGGGCCGATCTCTGTGTCCCAGTTAAGACAGCACGTAACCTGGGAGTACTGTTTGATGAAAATCTTCAAATGGTATCGCAAACTAACAAAACAATCAGCGTCTGCTTTGGTTTGCTAAAAGCACTTAGACAGATTCTCCCTCTTCTGCCCGCTGAGGCCAGGCCCCTGGTGGTAAGGAGTATAATCTTATGCAGACTGGATTACTGCAATTCCCTATATTTGGGTGCCCCCTCTTATATCTTACAGGGGCTGCAGAGAGTCCAGACTTTTGTGGCCAAGCTGGCACTTAATAGACCACGCAGCTCCTCTACCACATTGGCTTTGAGAGATCTCCACTGGTTGCCCGTGAGGGACAGAGTCACATTTAAATCACTCTGCATTGTCTATAGAGCATTGCACAGTATGGGTCCCTTACCAATGCAGGAAAGATTTACATGGTATAAGCCCACTAGGCTTCTTCGCTCCTCCAGTCTGAGTCTAGCAACAACCACCAGATTCAAGAGAGCCAGGATGGGAGGTAGGGCCTTTTGCGCAGTAGCATCCCGGCTGTGGAATGAGCTGCCCCAGAACATCAGGCAAGCCGACTCCCTGATAGGTTTCAGAAGGAGCCTAAAGACCTGGCTATTTGCCAAAATCTGAGATTTCAGTGCCCACTATTCAGCCCGACTATCGTCCGTCTCCATCTGATTAGGTTCTCTCTAAAAGCGTCAGGATACCCGAAGGGTGGCAGTTACGCTATACAAGAGCTACATACAAAATAATACAATATATGTGTGGAATTAAGTATGGAAAATCTATACTTACTTACTTTTCAATATTTTGTCCTTCGATATTGTGTCCGCCATATTTGATGCCATTGAGGTTCCTACCTCCATATTCTGGGGGCCCACCACTATTGAATAGAAGACATTGTGAGCAGTGGCATAGCGTACTGCAAAATTCTTAGGGGGTGCAAAATTTTAAAAGAAACTATTGTGCCCCCTAACGCGTGGACCGTTAGCACTTCTTGAGCTATTAGTCCAAGCTAGGCGACTGGTTGTGAGTGACATATCTGAGAATGTGAATTGGGCAAATATGATCCTCATTGAGATGAATCTAACATTCAAAAGAAAAGACATACTGGATTTACCATATGGAATTGATTAATGGATTTGCTTTTATATAGCATGATTTTCCGTCAGGAGTTCTCTAGACATTGCTTTTATGCTGTCAGCTTACCCATTAAACAACCTTGTTATGCATTATTTATCCTGCTGGGACAGGTATTCTGGCTTTTAGCTCCTCAAACAGAAAATCATCATATTCTTCGAAATATATATGAGTTTCACTAACTGAATAACTGCCTCTTACAAAGCTGTGTCAGTACATTCTATGTAACCTTAAGTCAGAGCAGCTTTGCATATACATCACAGATTATAGCATCCACCAAGAGACAATGAAGCTCTGACCTTGCCAGAGAAATATGGTAATATATTTTTTTTGAGCACCTGGGGCCCTATTATAAATAGGTCACACTTTTCCCGTTTGCACCACAGAGCACCTTTAAGCAGGTGCGCTGGGTACAAACAGAGAAAGTGCACCCTATTATGTTGAATGCGCTGCCCTCAGGTGGCCGCGAACTTGCGCTGCCCCTAGGGCAGCACATTTAAGAGTAATACGGAGTAGTTGTTTAAAAGCTGCTCCACGTTTCTCTGTGCAGGCAGCAACCCGCCTGCACTTTTAAGAGGGATTAGAGATCCTCTTGCAGGCAAGTGCAGGGAGTGGCTACATCTGCCTGCAAGAGAGTGTTTGGGGGGTCGTCCAGAGGGCTGTCTTTAAGAGGCACTCTGAAAGGCACCACTTTGATGTGACACATTTTCAGTGTGCCTCTTGAAGGCATGTTTGCCTCTGCACCCCCATCAGTAATACAGCATGGGTGCAGAGGCAAAGAGATTCCTTCATTTGCATGGGACCATGCCCCATGCAAATGAAGAAATGACTTTTAATGATAGCGCTTGTGCTACTTGTGTGCCAGGACTATCTGCATTATATAAGGTCCCACATAGGCATTTGCGGCTCCTTCTCAAATTCAAAAGTGCCCCGAGGGCGCTCAAAGCAGGAACAAACACCTGTTGCATCCCCAGGGAACTTCTGTGATATGGGCCAAGATCTGCCACTTTGCTGCTATTTAAAGCTATTTGGATTTTGCCTGTTCATGTTTTGCCAAACCTGCAAATAGAGCATTAAAGGTGTCCACCTGAGAGATAACTCCCACCACAATTGCATTGGATTGTCTGGAAAGCAGCCTCAGGTGACTCAATGCCATTTTTGTGTATGAGGTATACCAGCGACCATATCATAAACAGCTGCACTGACTCAATACAGAGCTTTTTTTGCATTTGCCCTGCCTAAAGCATGGTGGCATGAAGAAAAACGATGGGCCAAC
This sequence comes from Lissotriton helveticus, assembly GCF_964261635.1. Lineage (NCBI taxonomy): Eukaryota > Metazoa > Chordata > Amphibia > Caudata > Salamandridae > Lissotriton > Lissotriton helveticus. The sequence goes on from NC_136063.1 coordinate 930,964,928, forward strand.
CCTGTGGAATGTGAGTAAGGGCCCCTGAGTTTCCCATATTTCACAGATATTTATTGGCCTTGGGCTGAATGGGGCCTCCTGTAGGATTAGGCTCCCCTGTGCCTTGGGGGTTGCTGGGGCCTGTGCTATGGATCGGCTAAAGCTTATTCATATTACTCACATTCTTTTCTGAGCAGACAGTAAAAACCATTAAAAAGAGGCAATCACTGATCATTGTTTCCATTGTGTGCTGCCTCTAATTCATGCATTAACTAGGACAAATTATGATTTATGTCAATGCACTATAAACAGTGCAAATGCATGAAAACTGGCAGTTAGCTCTGCACTGATTCAGCGCAACTCTTGATGATATGGCTTCTCTTCTCAAGTTTCATGTCAGAAACCAAAATGGTCCAGCAGAATTTCAGAATCAGAATATTTTTTATTATTATTATTCAAAATTTGTAGGGCGCACAGCTACCCCAAAGGGTTTTCCGGAGCCAGGCAGGGTAGACCAGAGTAAAGAGGATATGAAAGAAGCTAATTTAAGAACAACCGGGTTTTCAGACCTTTGCAAAAGGCAAGCAGAGAGGTCTCGACCACGTAAGGAAGGCTGGTAAGGAATTCCATAAGGTCAGTCCCACGTGGGCCAATGAACGGCCTCTCATTCGGGCCCGTCTGATTTTAAGATCAACAAAGTGAATTTGCTGAGCAGAAATCAAAATGCGAGGCAAAATGTAATGCTGCATCAAGTCCTGCAAATATTTTGGGGCTGAACATGTTTTGATTCTACACATATAACACAGATCCTTACATTTCACCCGCTTCAACACCGTCACCCAGTGCAAGTCTTTTAGACACCCTGACACAGAGGAAAACTTAGTCAGACAAAAAATTAGTCTCACTGCTGCGTTTTGCACCAGCTGCAGTCTCTGGATGGTCGACTTATCTGCTCCCAGATAGAGGGCATTACCGTAATCCAGTCTTGAAATAACAAGAGCCAGGACCACAGTTCTCTGGACTAAGAGAGGAATCAGCCGTAGAATCTTTTTCAACCATTGCAAGACTGCAAAACAGGTGCAAGAAATCTTGGCCACCTGCTGTTTCATCAATAATGAAACCCAGCGTCACAGAGGATTTTAGATTTACTTCTTTGACTAAACAAAAAAAAAATCAGGCTTTTGCTATGCTGTGTCTAACCAGTCATGGGTTGTCTTGAGGGGTGCCGCTCGTAATTGGATTGTGGTCATTGGAGATTTCCCTGCCTGAGTGCAGTTGCTGGAGGCCCCTTTTTTCGGCTGGACTTTGTGACTTACGGGGAGCCTGTGCTGTACACGGACTCGAGCAGCTGGGAGGAGTGAGAAGGGGAGACCGGGACTGCGAGGACCAGCATTCAGCTTAACACCCACAGCTGGTTCCTCTTCCCGGCCATGCCCGGCCCCCCCTCAGCGCCTTATCACCTCTCGCGGCCCCCGCTTCGCGGGAGCCGCTCGTAATTGGATTGTGGTCATTGGAGATTTCCCTGCCTGAGTGCAGTTGCTGGAGGCCCCTTTTTTTGGCTGGACTTTGTGGCTTACGGGGAGCCTGTGCTGTACACGGACTCGAGCAGCTGGGAGGGGTGAGAAGGGGAGACCGGGACTGCGAGGACCAGCATTCAGCTTAACACCCACAGCTGGTTCCTCTTTCCGGCCGTGCCACGCCCCCTATTACGTATATAATTGAGCACCCATCGCGCATCGCGGGACGCGCCCGGGACTCAGCCCGGGGCTAAGCCCGGGCAAAGGGTGGGCCGTTTGAGGCCGTTAGAGGACGGGAGAGACCGGACCGGGCCATCCCCCTAACTTCTCGCCTTCCACATCAACCGATTCCCACATCTTTGCCCTGACATCCTGGAACTGTGCTTGAACAAATGGCAACGAGGGAAACAAGAAGCAAGGCTGTTACTATGGTCACAGGTACCCTGGACAATTTTCTTACTAAGGCTAATACTGTGGTTAATAAAGGGCTCATAGTCTTAGAAAAACAAATAGCAGAAGGGATTGAAAGTTCGCACATGGCTTCCCCGGGGTCTTCCTCCAATGGTAGATCGTCACAACTGCTGGATGCTACTCAATTATCACTCATGGACAGCATCGACCAAACTATAGAGTCAGTTCTGCAACAGCTGAGGACTTCGTCCAACTCATTTAGGGAACGAGACTCTGTCCACACCACCAACAGGGTGGCATCTTCCCCCACACCACAGACTGTTCCACATAGGGACTTGGGGAATGGTCCTACTGAAATGGATTATAGGGGTCTCCGAGAGGATGCTGTCCCGAAAAGGAAAAGATTGCGGAAGACTAAATTTGCCAAAAGGGCTAAAATAGATCCCACCCCAAATACCGTTGATGACAGCACTGATGCTTCTGGAACCCCTTCCTCTGATATGGTGTGTTCCGTAGTCCACCCCACTAACCCGATACCTCAGCACACCGGCCCATTTTTCTTTGGAGGGGGACTTCCAGACACCGCAGAGCGTATTATCTCCTCACTTACTGACATTATTAAAAGTCTGTTGGATCCCCTCTCCCTAAAATTGGATTGTATTGAGGCTAGACTTTTAGTACTAGAAAGATCAGGTGGAAATGGGGCTGATCAGCAAGGGTTGCGTCTAAGCACAAATGGAGTAAATGGGACTAATGATGGGATTTCTCTCCCGCCCAGTGCTCCTATTACTGTGGTTCCAATTTTGCCAACAACTGTTCCCACGGAGAATGCCCCCGCTATCGCTCCATCACTACCTGCCCCTGTACCCCTCCCTAGACAATTGCCCCCGGTCCCACCCGTCAGGAGGTCGAAGTTACCTACTCCGGCTACCTCACTGGAACAGGACAGACCGCCTAACGTAACGGCTGACTGCCTTAATCGGTTAGGCAACACCTTCAACCGGCGAAAAGTGGTCAACTTGCCGCCTGAGGCGGCGGCTTATACTGCAATTTTGATGGGGGTTCCTGAGCTCTCCAGCAATGTGGTGGAATCTTACGACTCCCTACGTAATAAAGTTATAAGTTGGTTAAACGTTCAAAGGCCCCTACCACCTAATCTCCTAGGCGAAGTACTGATGGTCAGAAGGGTCCCATGGCTTGGGTATACTGTCAAGAAAAAGGGGGGAGATTGTATAATCATAAGTTTTGGGAGCTCTCAGGTCGCTACGTATATTTGCAATTGGCTGGGGAGTCCGGGGAATACCTCCATAGAACTGGTCCCACTGTCGTTCTTTTACCCCAATGTCCGAGATGTGACTATGGGGAGGGACGACGGCTGGACCAGGGTGGGATTTGCCGTAGACGGGTCAAGGTATAGGCCTACTCGCTATGACACCCCTCTCCATGGCAATTATGTCCACCCCAACAGATACAGTTGCCTTGATCTGGTTGATTGACTCCAGAAGGGCGCAACTATTGGGGATACTCAAGGTGTAGCTTGTGAAACCATTGGGTTGGGGATAGGTAAAGAGGTAATTGATCTTATCACTGAAGGCCCTCACGTACCTCCTCTGGAGAGCATACCCATGGGCAGTTTCCGGGGTCAACTAGCTAACTTATTCCCGTGTTCACCTGGTCCAAATATAATATCTGTGGCTCCTGATCATCAGGGAATCCTACCGAATAGGTCTGAATCGCCACCATTAGGTACCGGCACTGTGGAAACCATGGGGACGGTACCTAAGACCCCTGTAGGAACCATGAAGGTCCTCTCCTGGAACTTGGCAGGTATTGCAAACAAATTAGACACAGATGACTGGGCTTCCTTGGTAGGCAGCAGCGACATCTGTCTCTTTCAGGAGACTTGGGCCAGGGAACACTTCCCTAGAGCAGGGTACGCAACCTTCTATATCAACGCTAAGTGGAATGGCAAAGGGAGGCCCTCGGGTGGACTAGCTGCTTGGGTGGCCAGTCATATTGGCTGTAAAGCGGAGATAGTACCCACTTATTCGGAGGACATACAATGTGTCCTCCTTAAATGGCCCAATGCCTTCAATTTGGCAATTGTTAATGTGTACTCACGCCCAGTCAGTGCGTCCATGGAATCACCTACTTTGGACGATCTCTCATTATTTGTGGGCCAACTTCCCACTAACTGTAAGATATTGATGGGCGGAGACCTTAATTGTCATTTCGAGCCCCTTGAAGGTCTGAAGGAGGGCGCCCTAACTGCCGAAGATGACCATTGGGGGATCCCCCCATGCCAATCCCCTCATCCTAGATCATGGTCTCCTTTAGCAGTGCAGATCATGTCCCTGACTTTGAATTTTGCTCTGAGGGCCTGTAAAGGGCGCACCCTATCTGATACCCCCTCAAAGTGCACTTTTAATAGGAAGAATCCCGCCTGGATTACATTTTCGTGGATACAGGCTTGTGGTCAAAGGTCCAGGATTTTAGGATTGTAGAAAGAACAGACAGTGACCATAATGCCCTCTGTCTAGATATGGCTTACCCCGTCCCTGCTGTAGGGTTGCCATCTAGAGACCTTAGTGAAGATCTAGGGAATTTGGTTCTTAGCACCAATAGACGCAGGGTAAGATGGGGGAAATTAGTAAATTCAGAAGAGAGCATAATTAAAATCTATGAATTAGCACTCCCTAAGCTTGATGAAATAGATGGACTGATCAATCAACCCAGAGCCACAGATTTTAATGAGAAATTAGCCCAAATCCACACAGATTTAGTGGGAATTTTAGGAGAGGTTTTTTATCCAGTGGTGGTGCCAAGGGAGACAAAGACTCGAACCTCAGCCTGGTACAACTCCACTTGTAAAAAGATCAAGACCAAGCTGATCTCCACAATAAAATCAGGTATTAATAAAGATAAGGTTGCTGAACTTAGGCGTACATATAAGGAAGCCCTGGCACAAGCAAAATCAGAATGGGACTGGAATAGATGGCAGGACCTTCCCCTAGCACTAGAAACGAGGGACTCTAGAAAATTTTGGTCTCTGGTTAATATTGGCTCGGGAGAACCAAAAACAGCAGTGGAGCCAAACATTTCTGCTTCGGTTTGGGAAGCCCACTTTAGCAAATTGTACCAAGATACTCCTGAATTTGCTAATGAGGCGGCCCCTGATGTTATATCTGACCCCGCAGATGGACTAGAATTCACATTGGGTGAGGTAGTTAGAGCCATAGAGAGATTGGCATTGGGGAAGGCCCCGGGACTCGACAGATTGCCTGGCGATCTGTTTAGATACCATCCAGAGATCTGGTGCCCGTACCTCCTAAGTCTATTTAATTCCATCCTGGGAGGCATGGAGATCCCCTGCACTTGGCTGGGGGCAGAGATAGTTCCAATTTTCAAAAAGGGCTCTCCTCTGCTCCCAGCCAACTACAGGCCGATCAGCCTTATAGATGTACCCCAAAAACTATTTTCTCGCCTTCTCCTGGACCACCTTCTAGAGTGGATGGAGGATAACGTGATTCTTAGTCCCCTCCAGGCAGGCTTCAGGAAAAACACGTCCACCGTGGATCAGATTTTCCGCCTCGTTCTCCTCTACTGGAAAACAGTGAGGATCGAGGGGGGGAGTCTGTACATGGTGTTCGTGGACCTGAGGTCCGCATTTGACTTGGTCCCCCGTAAGAAACTATGGGAGGTCCTAAAAGAGCTGTGTGTCCCTTCCCAACTATTGCATGCTATAATTAGGCTCCATGAGGGCAATTTTGCCCAGGTTAGGTGTGGGAGGGATGGAGCGCTGTCCTCTAGGTTCCCAGTTCTCAGAGGGGTAAGACAGGGTTGCGTTCTTGCGCCGACCCTGTTTTGCCTCTTTGTTAACAGTGTCATATTTCATCTTGACAATCTTAGGGACAATGACGCACCCTTGTTGGCAGGCAGGAGGGTACCGGCTATTATGTTTGCCGACGATACCCTCCTGCTTTCCAAATCCCCGATGGGGATTCAACGGATATTAGATGGGTTTGGCGTTTTCTGCAGGCAACACGGTCTCGAGATCAACACTGAAAAAACCAAATTCATGATATTCAACCCCTCCTCTACAACTAGGCCTAATCCAACACTGGGCTCTGCAAGGCTGGAAAGGGTAAAAACGTTTCAGTATCTGGGGGTAACTCTACACGAGAAATTATCATGGGCCCCTCAGATAGCTACATCTTGGTTAAAATTGTCCCAATTATCGGGCGCAATCCTGAAGGTAGCAAATACATCAACCTTTAAACCCATCAGTCCAGCCGTGGAGATGTATAAAACCCAAGCCAAAGCGGCCGCATCATATGGTAGTGAGTTGTGGGGTCACAAAGCAGGGGCAGAACTAGTCAGAGTAGAAAATAACTTCCTAAGACGCCTTCTGCTTCTTCCCCAAGGCACACCCTTGCTACCACTAAGATTAGATCTGGGGCTCCCCACAATAGGGGACGAACTGGAACTAAAACCGCTGAGGTTCTGGCACAGGCTCTGGTCCACTGGTGAACTTGCACATTACAGGGAAGACCTCAAGCATGTTATGAAGCTCAACCAGCGTGATAGAATCCCGTGGTTGACCTTCATTAAGAGAGAACTACATCGCCTGGGACTCCCTGAGTTATGGGAGTACCCAGAAAGAGGCTGTCAAAAGGTCCCTCGCAAAAGGCTGGTGGAAACATTCAAGGAGAAAAGTCTAGTCTCTCTGGTGTGTGCACCTAATAACGGCACCCTGACCGAACATTTCCTGGATTCCAAAAATTCTTATTATTTTGAAGGTTTTATGGACATCATATTCCCCATTTTGTAGTGTAGTTCCTATTATCCCAATAGGCTCTGCGCATTGGAATAATATCTTCAATAGTATAGATGTAGGACTGTGGTTAACTAGGTCTTCTACTGACGATATTAGACTTAAAGTTATGTGTGCCAGCTAGCTCAGAGTTCACTAGAAACTTTCTCGAATAGGCAAGGAGGAGTTTAACCTCCCTGGATAGACAAGAAGGGATTTAGTTTCTGACAACCATAGAACATGACAACTTTGCTCTCCCCTAATCAAGAGTATATCTCTAGAGTCGTGTGAAAACAAAAGACAACTATTTTACTCAGTCAGTACGTGCATTCTTAGTTTCACCAGTTTGTAGAGAAATAAGAGATGGGCGTGCTTCAATAAAAAGATGTTATTTATTGATCAGTCTCTTTTCTCATACAAGAGAAATGAATCGCTATTATTGCAATACTTATAGTTAAGTAAAGTGCATACAGTAAAAACAGAATTATAAAATAATACTGTAAATGCATTTATATTGTTTCCTAGCCATATGATACTTAAAAAAGATAAAAGATATACATACATATATACATTGACTAATCGTTCTCAACTGGTGCTTCTAACTACGCCTACCCCGGTGTACCTGACCTAAGCCTAATACTTGGGCGGGAGTAAATAAGTAGCAGTTTAAGTTAAGTTCGTTTTGCCAAGGATCTGACTCAAGAATTCTCTGTAAGGGGTTAGTCAGTTCAGTACCTGGGATTTAGAAGGCTGGAGGGTTGGTATCTCTGTCTCAGGACTCGATATCCCAGTTACCCGCGAGGGCGGCTGGAAACGCCGGAGGCTGGATTTCTCGGCAGGAGAAAAGGCAGCGTCTCTCTCAGCGCGTCAAAAGGGAGGGGCAGCGTCCGTGGGCTTTTCTGCATCAGCTGGGCTCTCCGGCAAGTAGCGCTGCTCCAAGCTCATCACCACCGTGTCTTAGCTTAGGGCAGCGTCGGTATATTTATACCTGAAAGGTGCCGTGTTTGACGTAAGGATGGACATAAGACGTCAGCAAGAATGTCATAAGGACTGGTCGTTCTTACATTCTTTGCAGGAGTTCTCGAGCGAAATCAAAACAATGGCTGCGGGGATTTCCCAGGTCTGCTGGAGGTTTGATTTGTTTTGAGAACTCGTTGTGCTTTCTAGGGGGCTGGAGGGATAGTGCTTGCTTAATGTGACAGCATGCGCTATGACCTAATCTGAAAACGGGTTTCTGTGCCGGTGTATGGACATTAGTGAATTAATAACCGGACAAGGGTCAGAAATAGGAGTATCAATATAGGTACCTAGATAAACACACTACACCCACTCCACGAATTTATGTACATATTTACTAAACTAAGCAATAGTAAACATAACTAACAGTGCATGTGTATACCGAACCACCCCAAAAAATACTTTTGTTTGTTTTGAAAAATGGCGTATGCAAAATGCACGAAATGAGTATAGGTACTGTATGCATTCAAGCAGTATAATCATTCAAAGAGGAGATGCACATTATATATCAGCATGAATGAGTTGCGAAATTACACATGAAATGGCTCTAGATACAGAAAAAAATTGCGAGACCATCTCATCACATATAAATACAATTAATTGCATATAAACTAGAGGTTTGAGGTAATGTAACATCTCTAGAATTCCTAAGAATAGAAGCTCTGTTCTCTAAGAATAGTTTTACTTTAAGCAGAAGATAAGTGCCAAAAAGGTAAATATTTTGGAATTGGAAAAAAAGTTTTCGCTATTCAGGGGAGAAGAGAAAAAAATAGTTCATAGTCACTTTGTTGTCAAAAGACTGAAGGCCAAATTCAGAGTTCAGGGAACGCCGTGTGCAAGTTTGTTTAAAATCATTCTCTCTGTTCCGGTGAAAACATCATTTCAGACAGACTCTCGAAAAAACAGTCTACAGCTTCTGGTGAAAGTTCGACTAGGTTAGAAAATGTCGCTACCATGCAGTCACGCGCATGATTGCTTTCAATGATGGTTCGATCAGAACTTCTTACAGAAGGTTGTACCTGGTCGATGCTGACTTCATCTTGTACTTCACTACCCTTTAATCGTAGTGGTGAAGTCTCCACGAATGCCGTCATCAGGATAGGTAGCCGCTGGGGACAGCACAATGCATGAGCCTTCACTGGACCCAACAAAGTATCTGCATCCAATGGTACTTCTGATTGTAGTGTAAGACAGGTGTCCAACACGCATTCTTTGCCGCATAGCATGCACCTTAATACAGGCATAACACAATTCTGCCAGATCGGTCTGAATGAAAGAAACCAGGTCATATTTAGATCTCGTAGCCGGGCTAAGCCAAGGACTTTTGTTATGCGGTCCCGGTAGCGGATAGCTAGGATCGTTTCTTCCATTGTTGCTGGAGTCTTTTCTGTGACATGGTTTGCCATAACGAAGCAAGAGTAGCAAGAATAAAATGCCTGCTACGAGTCCCAACAGGAGTGGAAGTCCACCAAAGATGGAATGGACGAAATTTGGAAAAATACCCAGGATCGCTTTGAATGGTGTTAAAGCTCCTGAAAAAACTGTCTTAAATACACTTGCGATAACACTTGTATCAGAAATATTTAAGATTTCGTTCAGCATTTCTGCGAAGTGTAGGGGGCAATTTGTTGATAACATTGAATGAATCTCTGCCGTTGTCCTTGCAACTTGGAGATCATACGTTTCTTTTGATGACGTCAACTGGGTTGGCGTCTGTAGGACCACAGTCTTCATTCTGCTTAAAGTATCAATTCGAATAGAAGAGATTTTTAAACTGGGCCATAACCTTCCCTCCCTGTCTGGAGCATCATTCGGGGACAATACTCTTTCACAGCACATGACCCTGGAAGTCACGCTTACAAGATAAGGTTTTCCTGGCAGCAAGCCACAACATCTGTGATCTACAATTAGAATGTAACTCCCGTTCGAAAGTCTTCTAAAGAATGGTTCTATTTGTGTTGCAGGTGTGCCTAACTGGTGACATGAAAGGTTATTTGAAGTCCCTTCACAGGCCCATGCAAACTAATACCCTGACACAGAAGTATGCCACTTAGTGATTTTTCACAATTATTACCACTAAGAAATACACTCTGTCCGTTATTACTGACACATGTGTGTGTATAGGGCAAGTTCCATGTGGACTTAATGTATCCTTTACCCAACCTTTCATACTGGCCTGCCTGTATATACTTTTGGCAGTATTGAAACTGGAAAGTTGTTATCGGTATATTTATTATCCCATGTATTATCCATTCAATGACAGGTCGTTCTGACATTGTCAATGGTAATCTCTCAAGTTTTTCAATGCTCAGAATTGTATAGTCAGCACCCTTTTGTGCCAAACTGATTTGTTTATCAGTAAGGTTAAAGATATTAAATAGTGACGTTGTGTTGATTAAACGCCAAGGCACAAAGCCTGAACGCAGATTTTGTAACGTCCAGCCAAGCTGTACAATAGAACGTAATTGAGACTGACCGTGTTGCAACATCAGTAAGTCTTGTTCTATTATATCGATTGCAGAAGATACAATACTGTCCAGTGAATATATTCTGGAAGACAGAGTCATTAACCCATTTTCCACAACAGAAAGTGATTTTTCCAAATTAACACGGTCAATTTCCCGTATTTTTTCTGCTGTCTCAATTTGAGTTACTTTCCAAGCTTCGTTGTAAGCTGCATATATAGAGGCCGCTATGAAATGTTTTTGACGCTGTTTGCGTGGTCCCATGATGAAATCACGCAAGTCAGCCCCTTCTTTAAGTAAAGTTAAGTGTTGCTTAATTTCTGACAATGTGGATGTATGTAGCCGTTGAAGGCAGAGTTTCCCCACACTGTAAGTAGTTACAATCCCTTGATGTTGTCTCTGGGAGTATCTTGGGTCTGGCCTGGTCAATGTGAACCCCTGTACTTTGTTCAGGAATCTGTCTTGACAGTTATTTGTGTCTGTGGGCCAGATCAACCATTTTTTCCAATCAGCATGTGTTCTGTTTTGGTTTAAAATATGGGATACGTCTATCTCAACTTCCGTAGTGCTATTACTGTTAGGTGTTGGTTTTGGAATAGACGGTTTATTTAAGTCTTTAATTTTGGCTAGGCCAAGACAGGTTGTCTGTTGAATTGTATCATTCAAAAATATAATTTGTTCTGGGATCATGCAGGCTCTAAATAATGATTCTATACCTTGCACTTGCCAATCTTTTGTGCCCCAGATCGTTTTTGTTTCAATGTTATTGTTCCAGAAATCAAAACCGAATGTATTCATTTTTTCAAAGAATGAGTCTGAATATATAAATTTTGTGTTTGTAAGGATGGTTTTCACTCCTGTCTTATTTAACAATTTGAAATAAAATGATTCTGCATTACTAGTGTTGAACCCTGAAAAGTATGAATATTTGTCAAAAAATTTCTTTGAACTGCCTTTTGGTGGAGTTGCACAATGTTCCCATTGGTTAAATTTTAAAACATTTCTAGGTTGAGTAGATTTATGCAGGTAATGGTTACCATAGTGGTTATAACAAAACATTTGATCGTAATTAGATGAACCTTGCAAATAATCATGTTCTGTAAATTTAGCTGACATTACTAGATCAGACATCATATCATTAATACTTTCAAAGTCCCAATCATCAGCGAATGTGCTTGGTTTTACAAAGTCACTTAATGAAATCTTGAATTGATGAGGATACTTCAGGAGCTCAACCGGACCATAGATTTCGTAATCAGTTTTGTCCCATGCTACCCCACCGGGTATAGGATTGGCTGTGAAGTTTACTGAAGAAAGTTATCTTTTCTCGATGTGTGAAGACTTGTGTGGTTTCAGGACCAAGTTGATGTTCTGACTTGCTGTGTCCATTGTAGCATATTTTCCCTCAATGAAATGTCTCAAGCATAGTACCATGATGAGCCAAAGTATGAGGATGAATACTCCTAGTGCCACCCAAAGTTCAATCCATGGAGAAATCAGATAGGTTTCTTTTAGTTGATGAAAGAGTTCCTTTGCTTTGTCTTTAAAAGTTTTTGTTGTCGGCTGTTCCTCAGGTTCACTCGGATCCTCAGAAAAATCATAGAAGTTGATGAAGTAGCCTGATGCTGTTCTGTCAATTGTTTCAATTGCTTCTGGATTCCTTTTTGTTTTTGGAATTTTCTTTGTTTCATTAGCATAGTCTGTGGTTACATCATTGTAGACTGGTGTTTCTTGATTTAAAATTTTAATTTGGGTTTCAAGAGGTTTAAGTTCCATGGCTATGTTGCATAGTCCTTGTTGTTTCACTGTAGGTTTATCAATTGTGATTAGTCTTTCAGTTTGAACCTCTGTGTTTGTAGCAAAATTTGGTGTTCTGCTACTTCTTGGGAGTCCACTTGGCCTACTACTTGTTATCGGCAACATGCTTGTGGTTTAACCAGGTCGATGGATACAACTCGGTTCTCCTTTTTACCAGCAAGGGGCGGTAGTACTACTGATCTTGTCCCGTTGACAGACAAGACAGGAACTGCTTTTCTGTAAGAAGGCCCAAATTCCTTCTTCACCGCAATCTTCTCTCTGACCAGATCCCCGATTTTTGGAATCCAGACAGGCCTTGCTGGGACAGGTGGTTTCTCTTCAGTGGTTATTGGCTGCTGTTTCAATTTTATGTTGCTCAGGTCTTTTCTCATTTCGTTTAAGTCCTGTAAAATAGCCAAACGATCTTTGATATCAAAGCATTTTTCTTTAACCACTGAAGTTTGACTATCAAGGTCCTGGATTAACATTCTAGTCCCAAACAATAGTTCGTACGGACTGAGACCTCTCAGAGAATTTCTTGGCAGATTATTAAGACTACGTTGGACACTTATTAAATGTTTGACCCACCCAGCTCCCGAACCTAATACCTTTGCTGTTATAGATTGCTCTATGCCCTGGTTTTTTCTTTACACCATCCCGTTTCCCTCAGGAAGGAGGTGACAAGAGTACCGCAATGCTATGCCCATGCTGGCCATGTCCGCCTTATAAGCTCGAGAGCTAAAAGCAGGACCCTGGTCAGAATGTAGCATGCCAATTGCGTATATGCCATTATAGACTCGCAAATCTTTTTATAACCGTTCAGACGTCAGCCGAGAGCTGGAGTCTACATTTTAAGTGAAAATAGTCTCTACATGTTAATATGACGCATTATTCATACTGGGTATTTTAGGTCAATAGCCTAATCCTTATTGGGTGAAACGCCATGGCAATACACCGTCTCGGCCACCACTGCAGTCTCTGTTGCAGTCTGGACAGTTTTTTGCAAATATGTGATGTTGCAGGCTCATTCCTGGCCACCAGTATGTTGATTGTAATTCTTCTAGAGAATCCTTAAGTGTAAGGTGTCTAAGACCCTCACCCATATGTGCGTCTGCTATTAACAAGCCTCTCCTGTCCATGTTTGGAATCACTCTATCCCCCACTCCAGGGATTCGAGCAAAAGGAACGGAGTTTGCATCGATTATGTATGTATAATTGAGTGGATACATGAGGGGTAGCGCTGAGCAGTCGCCTTTTGATGACGTTTTTACCGCCAGCATTGTTTCCCCGTCAATGTATTTTACTGAACGCTTTTTTGTAGCTACGGAAGCCGATTTAGTTGTTTCCGCTGTGGCTGTCTCAGCCAATGAATTCCCTGCAACGTGAACGCCATCACGCTGATGACTCAGTGAGTGTATCACGTGAGTCTTTGGTAGTTCTTTCTTTAAAAGAACTATTTGTTCCCAAAGCGATTTTTGCTTTATTGTGGCACCTGTGTCATCTTTGTACCCGTTTTCAACCCATTTCTGCAAGTCGTTATTGTATGATTTGACGCAGTAATATGAATCGCACTCTATTAGTGTCGGGAATTCGCGATCCGCATTATCTAGCGCCATTTTTAACGCTATTATTTCAGTTTGTTGTTCTGAATTATTTTCCACTGAGTGTGTTTTTGAAAACAGAGCTTTTAATTTACCTCCGCGCCACACGTCTTTTGTAATCTCGCATGTGGCGTTATGAGCTTGTTCTCCCCAAACTGAGGGCTGAGCATGTCCGTCTGTATGTATCACACAGGCGTACTGTCGTATGGGCAGAATGTCGATTGGCAGAGGATATTCTCTTTCATATTCTAGATTTTTTAATTTTGTCATTTCTGGATCAAAATAGTATTTCACTCTGTCTGTAGCCAGAGAATCTTCCCACAGTGGGAGAGGTGTGGCGCCGCGGCCAGGGCGACTGACGCTGGAATCTGGGGATCAGGGTTCGATCCCCGGCTCCGGCGGCAGGTTAGCCCAGCAACATGCGACTCTGGGCAATAGCTTGCTTAATCTTCCCGACGGCCCCCAGCGCCTAGAGACCCTAACGGGTGATTGTGCGCTATACAAATGTGGATTATCATTATCATTATTATCATTGTATCCATTTTGGATTTAGTGCCATAGTAGGTAAATTACATGGGCTTGTTAATGCCTCAAAGGCTGATTCTGCTGTTCTGACTGCAATCCGTCTGCCGTCAGCTTGGTTTCTTTCTCTTGCTACAGCTGTTTGAACCGCGTGAACAATGTTTTCCTTAATGCTGATTGTTTTTTCAGCTTCTGTGTACAAATGTGATTTGTAAGCTATTGGTACAGTTTCTCCCTCATTAGAGGTTAGGTATGTGAATCCGCATCTTCCTGGGATGACTCGAATCACAAGGTTGCGTGTGTTATCGCGTGTTTGCAGTTTTGTTTTAACTAACATGTCTGTTTGTAAAGATCTCAAAATTTCTGTGTGTTTTTGAGTCCAATTGATTCTTTTAAAATCTGGTTTTATTAGATCATAGAGAGGTTTAACCCTCTCTGCATAGTTTATAATGTAAGTTCTTCCGAAATTCAGGAAACCTAGAATTGATTGCAAGTTTTTCAGTGTTCTGGGTGCTTGGATTACAGCACATTTCTCTAGGAAATTGTCAGCCAGGCTTTTGCCTTCACTTGATAATTCATATCCTAAAAATAGGACAGTCAGATGGGCAATTCTTGACTTCTTGAAGTTGAATTTGTAACCCTCTGCTACGAACCCAAGTATTATGGTGTTCACTCTTTTCAAGTGAGTATCCAAGTCATCATCTGTTAGATAGATGTCATCGACATAAGATAATGCCTCATCATCATATATTTGTAGTAACTCTGTTACTCTCGCTGAGAAGAATCCCGGGCTGTTCTTGAACCCTTGGGGCAAACGACAGAAATTTTGCTGCGAGCCATTTATTGAGAAAGCGGTCAAATATCTGCTTTCTGGTGCTATATTTTGACAAAAGAATCCATTAGAGATGTCTAATGTTGTTTTGTATTTTTTGCGCACTATGCTATTCATTAGTGCGGCACTGTGTGAGTTTTGTACTGCAAACGTTTTGCAGCATGAGTTAAGGTGTCTGTAGTCCAAAACTAGACGATATGAATCATCTGGTTTGGAGACAGGAAACAAAGGATTGTTCAATTGTGAGGTGCATGTTTCAATCACGCCCTGGTATTCAAGTTGATCTAAGATCTCCCTGACCTGTTTTTTAGCTTCTTGCTTAATTGGGTACTGCTTCTGTGCAGTCGGTTGAGATTTTAACTGGATCTTGTGAGGAGGAGAGTCCTCATCCCATCCCACATGATTTTTATATAGTGCAGGAGCCTGGGCTACTGCCCACTTTCTTGCAAGTGTATATTTTTTATGAATTGGAATATGATTTGAGAAGGCAGGCATAATAATTTCTTCGCCATGAGGGCACTCCCTGACAAACTCTGGTGGCCAGACTTTTTCAGCTAGAAGGATGTCATAGCCCTTGGAGAGATTATCCCAAAATAGACCCCTTATTTTCCTAGTCTTATCTCCCTCTATACGTAAAGTTATTTCATATATTTTATGAGGTTTGCTAACTCTGGTATCTGCAGTTTCCACTTGAATGTATTCATTCGTGTCCACTGTCTCCAGATGATTCATCAGGATCTTGCGAGCTATGCTCACTTCTGCTGCGCTGTCTAGCATTGTCTGAGCCCACTCTCCGTTTTTCAACTGAGTCCTCAGGATCCTCGGCATGTTTCATTATTTTAATGCTGGCTACCTTATTCCTTGGAAATTGTAACTTTTTACTTTGATGAGCAGGTTCTTTGTCTTTGGACTTGACATGCTCTTCCCTGTGTTCTGACCGTCCTCTTCTTTCCGATTTCTGCGAGGAAGTCTGAAAAGATCGAGAGGGACGTGTATCAATATCTTGATATCTATCAGGTTTCTTTAAATTATCCCTATTTCTAAGGTTGTATTTTTTCTCAGAGGGCTCCCTCTGGGGAGACTTGTGTCCTTGGTCCGGAGATCTTTCTATCCGCCGAGGAGACCTTCCTCTGGACTGGAATTTCTTCTCTTTTGGAGTGGATTGTTTATTTCCATCCCAGTTCTTTTTTGAAGTGTTTAGATTATTTTTAATAAATACCTTTTCAGGATTTTCTATTAGTTGGGGTTTCACTGGTTTCCCACCCAAACTATCTCTTCCTAGTTCTTCATAGGATTTTTCTATGATTCTGGCAAGTTCAGATGGTTGGTCTGCTATATCTGTTTCCTTCAATCTTTGGCGGATCGCCACATTTGCTGCTTCCCCTTTTATGTTTGCTAGTAATATTGCCGAGACCTGCTTGAAGTCTTTCAGTAATTTCATACCCAGAGTTAAAGCAGGTTCTGGACCGTATTCATTTTGAATCTGTTTTAGCACCTCTGGTATTACCGCCATGGACGGAACACCATGTGTTTTTGTGTAAATGGAAGCAAAGACTGTACCCCAAGTGTCACAGTCCTCCACATGTGGTGCGATCCCCATTGGGAGACAGATAGTCAGAATTCTGTGTTTCTCCACAGGGGTGGTATCTGGAAATACCGCCTCTATTTGAGTTATTTTCTGTGCTAACCAGAATGGAATTTGTTCCCTTTTAATGGGTACTTTACCTAGACAGGACTGTATGTTCTGTGGTGTGATTTTATTTGTGTTCCCCTGATGAGGGGTCAGCTGTGGAATTTTAATAGCTGGTTGGACTGTTGAAGTCCGCATTACATATTGGACTAGTTGTCTGTGTATTTTAATCAGTTGTTTTAACTGCGTGAAAAGTTCTGGTATTGACATTTTTCCAATGTCTGGATGTGGTGAGTAGCTGGCTAGAACCGGCCACGTTGCTCCTGGTCTACCTAGTGGACCGAGCCTGGTGATGTGATCATTATGTTTTAGGGCGCCTTTAAACCAGAGCAGGTGCTCTTGGTATTTGAGTGGTATTTCCACCTCCTCGAAAGGGGTGTACTCATCCGGAGGTTCCTCTATCTTGTAATAATGGAACTCCTTTGTTACAGCGTTTGCTGCTGGAAAATTTATCCATGAATAGAATACCTCTGTCTGCCGATATTCGTGTGCCTCAATTACGAATATGACTGTACCACCTCTTGGTGTCAGTCCATTTTCTAGTCCGGTTATGCTGACCGGGATGAGTATTGCATCCGGGTCTTGCTGTACGAGACTTGTGTCTTCCGCTAGGAGTTGAGCTGCTACTCTAGCTGTCTCCCTTTCTTCTTCAGTTTCTGACATTTTACTGTCAAGAACGTTTTTGTTGCAGATCAGGTTTCCACGGAAACAAAGATTAGATGCACAATATTTTGGAACACTGTATCCTTCAACGTTGAATAAACCAAAAACCATACATAGGAGTCTCCTCCTACTAAGTTTGGCGGATTTAACCTTTCACCCACTCCAGACGTCTTTGGAGTTTTATGGGAAAAAGGGTCTGTGTGAAAAAGCACGACTGAGTTACTCTAATGTCTTGAGTTAGATTTATCGCCTATCCAAACCGTTGGGCGCCATGTAGTGTAGTTTCTATTATCCCAATAGGCTCTGCGTATTGGAATAATATCTTCAATAGTATAGACGTAGGACTGTGGTTAACTAGGTCTTCTACTGACGATATTAGACTTAAAGTTATGTGTGCCAGCTAGCTCAGAGTTCACTAGAAACTTTCTCGAATAGGCAAGGAGGAGTTTAACCTCCCTGGATAGACAAGAAGGGATTTAGTTTCTGACAACCATAGAACATGACAACTTTGCTCTCCCCTAATCAAGAGTATATCTCTAGAGTCATGTGAAAACAAAAGACAACTATTTTACTCAGTCAGTACGTGCATTCTTAGTTTCACCAGTTTGTAGAGAAATAAGAGATGGGCGTGCTTCAATAAAAAGATGTTATTTATTGATCAGTCTCTTTTCTCATACAAGAGAAATGAATCGCTATTATTGCAATACTTATAGTTAAGTAAAGTGCATACAGTAAAAACAGAATTATAAAATAATACTGTAAAAGCATTTATATGGTTTCTTAGCCATATGATACTTAAAATGGATAAAAGATATACATACATATATACATTGACTAATCGTTCTCAACTGGTGCTTCTAACTACGCCTACCCCGGTGTACCTGACCTAAGCCTAATACTTGGGCGGGAGTAAATAAGTAGCAGTTTAAGTTAAGTTCGTTTTGCCAAGGATCTGACTCAAGAATTCTCTCTAGGGGGCTGGAGGGATAGTGCTTGCTTAATGTGACAGCATGCGCTATGACCTAATCTGAAAACGGGTTTCTGTGCCGGTGTATGGACATTAGTGAATTAATAACCGGACAAGGGTCAGAAATAGGAGTATCAATATAGGTACCTAGATAAACACACTACAATTTCAGCAAGGAAATTGTTCATTCAATGGAGGCTAGGCACCCTGCCCCTGAAAACCTTTACTTGCAAATGGACAACGCGGGACGAAAAAACCTGTCCTGGGTGCAAAAGCCATGATGAGGAAGAAATTCACGTTCTGTTCTTTTGCCCGGCCTACACCAGACCGAGGAAATACTGGCTAGTGCCTCTGTGTAGGAACATGGGCTTAAGAAATGACTTACATTCATACAGAATACTGAAGACAAGTACCCTGCCCACATTGTCTTTGCAGTTGCAAAGTTTATAATGGCCACGTGGCAGACAAGGGGGAAATTACTAAAAGACTGAATACTGATATGAATTGTAATGAAATCGTACTCGTGTTTAGATCCCCTAGGGAAATTAACTATCTATGGGACGTACCATGTCAGGTTTTTATTGTATGTGGATGTCTTTTAAATGTTTTTAAATGTTTTAATGTTTTTAAATGAATCTTTTATGGTCTCAATGGCCGAAATAAAGAATTTTTGGATTGGATTGGATTCGTTGTCTTGAGGCCCATCTACACACTTCTTCACACTTTACCCAGAATGTTTGAAGATCCTCCTTCCTCTCCCAAAGATGCCACATACATGCCTAGTTACACAGCTCTTGTCATCTCCCATTTAGGTGATTTTTAGTTGAGAGTCCGAGGGCAGCGAATATTAGCAAATGTGAGGTCCATCTACTGACCATCTACTGTTCGTTGTATTCCATGAGGGGGACAAAGAGAGGAAAAAAGGCAATCTTGTGGCTATTTAAGAGCTTTACGCTAAGCCTGACTTGTTACTCCATGCTATGTCTTGTCGCTGGCACCAGAGAAATCAGATCTTGCCTACCTGCCCACTGTGCACTTACACACCACATGGCCAGACATTGCTTTATTGGAGAAGATATAGGATTCAGTGCCCTTGAGCACAAACCCATGACCGGAAAACGTGAGTGACAGAAGGAGGCCTAGCATGAGCCCAAAAGGACGAATCACCCCAGAACATCCTCCTACTCCTTGGTATTTAAGTCTATCTGGGCACACGTGGGGAGCAGACGTGGGTGGCAGGAGTCCATTCACTATTTTTACTGTGGAAACTCACTTTCCTCTCAGTCTGAGGCCGGCAGAGGCTGAGAGGTGTTTGTGGTGTCACCTTATGCCCCACAAACGAGTCACCTTAGATATGGAAATAGTGTATGGCATTCAGTGCTTTAAATGAGAAAAGAAAAGAGCAGATACTCACCAAATTGAGCTATGACCTAGGGGGCATGACAAGGAGGCAGGTTTAGCCATTGTGCCACGGCGGGCGGGGCTACTGAGAAACATTTACTGGAAATTAGGATTTTCTTGGTGTGAGTGATAAAAGATACAATTCTGCAGTCTGTGGATTGAAAACCATGGTGCTGGAAAAATTTTCAGGGTACAGGTGCTGCAATTAATGTTACATCTCCTAAGTCGTAGGGATTGTGGAAAATCCAAGCATCTCACAAAAAACAAGTGTAGCAAATGAGCTACGTCCAGCATGCAAGTGGTAATGGTGTAGTGTCTAACTGGTGGTGCATGGTATGGTAGTGCCCTGTCATTTAGAAATTCCGCCTTTTTCCATGGACATGACCACTAATTTGGCACAGACATGGTTTTATGGATACAGCTATACAGTGCACCCAAGATAATGTGTGAAATCGGGTTCCAGCCAGTAGCGTAGTCAGTGTGTCATGCTCCTGAGTGCAAGGAAGGAAACAGGTTCCTGGCCCCTGATTGATCAGTGAAATATAGCAATAATCTAGGTGATGTGGATCCCCCAGGACTCTGTACCACGATGCCTGCTGCACAATGGAAGCTAGGCCCCTGGTGTCAGAGAATATTTATCTTTTGTGCATCACCCAGTAAAGTATCAAGCTTTGTTTTGATCCTATCAAATTCTTCCATGACACTTCAGAATTCCAAAAGAACTGCTTCATTTGTCCTTTGTTACTTCTAGTTGTGAAATATTTGTACAGTTAATTGTTAACATGCAAAAGTTTGTTGTATGTTAGCAAACAAATAACATTCTACAGACTGAAAAATACTCTCACTCTGCAGTCAGAAGAATAAAAGTAAGCATCAAACTCCATGCTAAAGGATAAGCACCAATTTGACAAATGTATCATCAGCAATTTGTCAAAGGTATCATCTGATATTCAACCTCTGTGATAAGAGGAAAAATGCCAAATTTAAAGGTAACGTTTTGCTCTTTTACATACTTAACTCCAGCATGGTTATTTTGGGGGGGCCATCCACTACTTCTAGAACCTGTACCACTTCCAGGGGGTTAACAGCTTGACAGAAATAAACACTACAAAATCAGCCTGAAAAATACAAGAGATTGTGCTCACTGAGCACCAGCATTGGCCTCGATGAAAGTGGCGAGTCCAATTCACCTTTTTTATCCCCTGAAGATCTCTACAGCAAGCGCTGTATGGGTGGAGGGTACAGCAGCTGCAGCAGTCGAGCCCTGGGTATTCAACAACATTGCATGGATAAGGGAACCAGCTACAGGAATCCGATCTTTGCTACCTGGGTCCCGAATGGTGCTGGATGCAGGAACCTGGGCTTGTGTGCCTGAGGGAAAAGTGCCCAGTAGGTGCTGCTCAAGGCAGGCCCCTCGTCGACAACCATCATTGCTGTATGGCAAAGATGGAAGGGAAAACCACTGCAACCTGCATAACCCTTTAGAGCCTACGGCAAGGTCAATGACTGGCAGCCCAGATCCCTCTCCTCTTGTCTCCATAAAACGGGGGCCCTTAAACAGTATGCACCCTTGAGCGCATGCGTGTGCCAGGTGGCCCATGGCCTACTGGAAGCGTGGCTCCCAGTGCAGTGCCCCCCGCTCCCCTTCAACATACCGGCAGTGCGCCCTTGAGTACATGCCCGTGCAGGGGCGGCCCATGGCCTACTGGAAGCGTGGCTCCCAAAGCCCCCCGCACACATTCCACCTACTGACTGGAACTGTCCCTTGGAGTTCTATGAGAAACCCCCTGTCTCCCCCTCGGGCGTCCCCTTACATCAAGGAGATGCCCTCAAAGGACCGCAAACTATGCTCACCAACCATGACCTTACCACCAGACCTGGGAAAACGCACCAAATATGACATAATTGTAGATAAAAAACATATTTTGCAAATACGAAAATACATTGCCCTGCAAGCCAAAGAGAATCTAACGCACATCCAATACATGTATTTGTATTACTTAGCATATACTTATTCTTGTTGTGGAAAACAATAATATACTTCACACAATATATTCACTCGACAATATATGCCTTAGGGGATGGTGGGAGGGTAAAATTAAGGTGAACCGGGCTTCTTCCCGGCCTAATCCCAGCAGCGGCACTTCCCAGGCAGGGGGTCAGGCACAAAAGAATGCCTCCTTGCCTGTGGCAGGACCCTAAAGTGGAACTAGGAGGGGCAGAACCAGTTCCAGCCTGCATGCCCCTCCATCCCTGCCACGCCCCGACTCGGAAGCGTTACTAGGCGCCTTTGGCTCAGAGGGCGCCCGTGGCTACGCCTGACACCTTGTGAAGGCGGGGGCTGCGTCACTTTTGCCCGCGGCACCCCCGCCCCCACTTATGATACCGGGGCCAGCGCGACCGCCATAATGATGGCTGGCTCTAAGCTGAGCCCACCTTTCAAGATGGAAGGGAAAACCACTGCAAATTAGTCTTTCTTCACCTTTTATCCCCTGTGCCAGGTCTCTAGTGGAATGTGGGGTTTATGACATGCTGGGGTTCCACTTCAGTTGGAGTTTGTGCTGCCTGTTGGTGCCTGGTTCCTTAGGCATGGGGTTCCTTAGCTCCAATAAAGTTCAAGAAACATTGTTCCTGATTCAGCGTCGTTTTTGGATGAACGTGCTTACCACAGCTTCCCTTCCTTCCCACTACACAGCAACCTGGGTGGTAACATCACAAGTTGTGCTGACGCCAATGTGCTCGTCACTATCAGTGTGAACTAGTAATCATGTGAGCATACGACGCGGAGTAGAGATGCTGTGTCTGCTCACATGGTCACCATTTTTGGAGAAATCCCGACAAGCTGCACTCTCCCAGGACACAGAGAAGTTCCGGTTATCAAGGAGGAAAAAAGTGCCAGTACTCAGTACCAGTAAGAACTGGCCCATTTAAAGGACTGATGGCATTGCAAACACAGGTTGTTTTTCACTCTCAGCTCCACTGGTAGCATATGCATTATCTGTGAGAATGGTTCAAGGGGAGGCTATCTGTGGATCCTGTAACTGCGCCCTTCTAACAATCGCATAACGAGCCGTGAATAGAGAAAACAAGGGCATGACCAGCATAAACTTAACCTATCACGTTTTATTTACTCTGTTAAATCAATTTTAAAATGCAATTACCAAGTTTCATGCGTCTGTCTAAAATACTACCACTTTGAATCATTTCTAAGCTTTATTGCAAATTTATATGTGGACAACACATGTTTAAGAAAAGTAAAACCGACCTTAAAAATTTTCTTTTCAAATTTCTGTGTGACTACATTAAGTTGTTGTCTTTGCAAAGACAACATGTCCTTTCAAAGTTTCAAAGTTTACCTGATACAGACATTGGCTCAGAATTCTCAGAAAGCTTGTCATGCTCTTAATCCCCAAGTTTCGCTTCCTCTGACTTTTTTTCCATCAGAAAACAATAACACTTCAGTGTTGTTTCTTGACCTGTACATAAAACACCTCCAGCTTGTCATTTAGTTCTAGGATGAGCATATTGTGTTTCTTTAGACTAAGCACTCTTAATATATTATTCCTACCAGTATGGATGACACAGTAACCAAAGTCGATGCATTCTGTTGCGTTAAAGAGAGCACAATATCTCCATATCTACTAAAATATGGTGTTGTTGCTGTTTCCTCTAGTGCTAGCTTTGCGCCCATGCACACACCCTTGCACCATTTTACAAGGGTATTTCCCGTAGGTCAAACTTAGGTTTTATACTGGATGGGTACCCTTCTAGCACAAAATTCTGTGCTTAAACAATGTTTAACTCTTTACCACTTTGCATGTGTGCTGGTAATAAATCGTTTCTCAATGAGACATATTTTTCTAATGTCAATCTCTTTCTACCGTAGTAGATATAGATTATCGTCAAAATCCCCGGTGAGTGCATGGGAACATCCATTTACCACCCATGGTATGCCTTCATCATGCAAAGTAGTGCACAGTGCTGCTTTGAGTTACTTGTGGCTACTGTTGAGTGCAATTCAGGATTTCCGCTAGAAAGTAAACCCCAAAGCAAAACTTTGTTGCACGTTTTCATCACTTTTGTGATGCAAACCAAGTGCAAAGTGTTAGTAAATCAACCCATAAATGTAACACAATGATTGGGGCGTCATATTAAGAAAATTGTATTGCTACCCGAGGAGCCCTTTTTAGCAACCTTAGAATGACAAAATATTGAAGGGACAAAAACAACAAGGTTCTAAAGCTATGCCTTTCAATTAGCATGCAGCACTTTGAGGCAAGTTCATAGCTTAATGTGCTATATTAGAATGATGGTTGCTCCAAGTAGTAAAAAAATCTATGTCACTCACAAAGATCTCTTTAGACTTCTCATATCTCAGCTCAGCCTGTCATGCAGAGGGCGCCCCCTCGACCCTGGCACCTGGTGGTACGGCATTGTGGCATCGCCCTAAAGCTGGCACTGCCCCCAAACCATAAAGTGATGTACTGTTTAGACACTCACTCAGTAGGAGTGGCCGGTTTAGAGATTGAACCATCAAAATTAATCTGAACGCCGCTTTGTGGCACAGAAGAATGATATCAAACAAAGCCACATCGCGGTTGCAGTGCGATCATT
Source organism: Lissotriton helveticus (assembly GCF_964261635.1). Classification (NCBI taxonomy): domain Eukaryota; kingdom Metazoa; phylum Chordata; class Amphibia; order Caudata; family Salamandridae; genus Lissotriton; species Lissotriton helveticus. The sequence goes on from NC_136063.1 coordinate 930,989,217, forward strand.
AACATTGTAGGAATTTTCTAGAAGGATACAGTGCAGCTACTTTGTCAATATAAGACAAACCCTTCTTTCATTAGCTTGGCAATTCATCGACCTGCAGAGCGGGTCGGCTGTGAGAACAAAGTGTTTCCCCGAGTTAGATTTGTGCATTAACTCTATAACGTATCAATTTTGAAAGGATAGGAGGTCACCTTTAGACAGGGACACTAGAATTATGTGATTCTGTGGCAATGGAGTTTTCGCATAATTATACATTTGTCACTTCCTAACAAAAAAAATTAGCTCGAACGGGTCAAAAGTTATTAAAACCTCTGTCACACGTGTTGTCGTGCAGTGGCATGTCCTTTGCTGCACAGTGGCAGGTCACACTTTAGTTGCTGATTGCTGTATTTGTTTTAAGCTGATAGTAATAATATGAAACCTTTGCCCAGACAGTGTTAACATTGTAAAAATGATAAAATGGTGAGGTAGTACGGCCACATATTGTTCCACAATTTGCCTTTTCTTTGCTGTGGCGCATACTTTAGGGTGACCAGATTCTCAAAAAAAAAACGGGGACAGGTCATAGACATAGGAGTAGGACTACGGTTTGCAGTAACCATCGACATAAAAGTAGGACTATGTGACAGCTGTCATAGACATAGAAAAAGGACTACAGTGACAGCTCCTGCCTCCACAGACCGAGATGAAGCATTACAGACAACAAATCCGAGGTCTTTTATTGGCACCACTCTCCTTTACACAGCAGCATTAGTACCTTTTATTACTTTATTGCTTTTTGCATCCTTGCATGAAGATATCCAAGTGGTGAAACAAAAATTAGCACAGAACCTTAAAGAGGTTTAGGCTAAACCTGACAGGTGGGCAACAGGGTGTTCACACTTGCAGATAATGAGTCTGTGCAAGATGAGGAAATTGAACATTTACAGCAGGAAGTTCTGAGATAATGGGAACCGCAGACTGCCCTACAACCCCACGCTGAAGACCTTGAAAACCCCTCACGTATGAACAACATTTGCATCCATGGGGCACCACCTGGAGATGAGGGAACAGTCATTGGGGGCTACATGAAGGCTCTTATTCAACAGATCCTGGACTCACAAACAGAACCAGAGGTGCAGCTCTAAAGGGTTCATAGAGTTGTCCTCCAGTGCTTAGAAGGAGGCTGTCCGCCTGACATCCTTGCCTGTGTCCATGACTTTCAACTAAAAAAGACTATATTGCATAAGGACAGAGATGCAACAAAAATCCCTATCGGAGACTTGCCACCTTCTAAATATACCCAAGGAAGAGCTTGCTACGTGGTCCACACAGGCATAGGGAGCGTCAACACAACCATTGGAATAGAGGACCGACTTCATCTAAAAACCCTCACCCAGACCATGCGACCATGGCATTGTGAAGGCAATCGCTCATTGGCACTCTTGCTGCTGACCCGAAGAGACAAGGGTCAACCCAAAACCATCCTGGACCCATGGCTAACATGACCTCCATACCATGGCGGCTGTGGTGCTATCTGGCTCTAGGGGTGGAAGTGACAGAGGGGCGGGCAGCCTTGCCTTGCACCATCTGAGGCAGGTTGACTCCTACCTGAGTATAATCTCTGGACTTATCCAGCTTCCATCTGAGACATGGTAAACTTTTTGGCTATGGTTTTCTTCAGTTTATGGTTGGGGTATTTATTTCTGGGGTACTCACTCCATTCTTCCATCACGACCGCAGGCAGAATGCTCCCCCTAATGTACAAACCTTTCATCTCATGCAGTTTCTCTGAGGGACACAACTCGCAACCACCCTAGGCTCTGCAGAGACATCCTTACTACAAAAGCTTCCCCCATGATGATTTGAACATCATCACATTCAATGTGAAAGGGCAAGGCTATCTTGTAATACCTGAAACATGCTGGAAGGGAGATCTACCTCTTACAGGAAATACACTTGATACCTTGTGACTGGCACAGATTGAAATCACAACATTTGTTGTGCCAATACTTTTTTCTCTAATCCCACCACGATTAGGGGGGGTTGCCATTTGGTCTCTTGCTCCTTTAAAGGTACTGTGGGGTGCATGCTTGTGGAAAGAAGAGGGCGACTGCGAGAATACCAGGTATGCATGGGAGAGCTGACCTTCACCCTAGCATCCATATATGCCACTAATGACAACCAAGAGCATTTTTTTAAAACAAGCCATAGCCAAAGTGATGGCGTCCTCAGATCAGAAGGTATTGCTTGGGGTAGACCTTAACCTGGTGCTAGGTAACAACGTCAATAGGTCTGGCCAGCACTATTGCTAAGTTGGACCACTTTCACAGGAGGGAGCAAGCTGGTTGCAAGAGATGGGTGTGTGTGACATATGGAGGGTTACACTTTCCCACTCTGGAGACTACCCCTCCTACTCTCATGCACATAAAACCTACGCTGACATTGATTATTTCCTGGGCATGAGCAGCATTCAAACTCAAATTGCGTTGGTTTGGGTTGAACCCAGAAACCTCCCTAACAATGCTCCTGTGACCCTCCCTCCTCCAGTGCACCTACCTGTGTATCTTGCCCATGGCGGCTGAACGAAAACTTGCTATATCAGCCGGACAGGGTTTGTTGCATTAGGGAAGTGATTGCAGACTTTTTAGCTATCAACAACACAGCTGTAACTTCACTTGGCCTGTTTTGTCCCTGCTGTTTGCTCTCTACATGGAGCTGATGGCATAGAGATTGAGCAATGACTTGTGCATTACTGGTGTGAGATTTGTGGTGTAGGACCATACCATTACCCTCAATGCGGGTAATGTGATAGTATATAACAAAACATTGACCGAATATGTTATTTAGTGAGTCCTTAAATGTGAGCTTAGACCAAAAATTCTAAGTTCATGTGATTTATTGCACATCACCTGTGACTTATTTCATACATATATACATCAACAATAAATAATATAAGGTAGATAACACATTATTCAGTATACCAAACTTAGGTGAATTTGAATGTGCCACAGTTCGACATTACAAGTGAGAGACAAACATATTATATTATACATGTGAGAAAACATGTGAAAAATCATGAATGCAAATCAAATCATAAGTGTCCTACCAATCTCCTACACATAACCAGTCCATATTTGACACATAAAAACATAGGAGGACTCTATAACAGTTCCTATCCTGCCTGTGTGTGGGGCAAAGAGCTATACAATTAACACAATGGTTGTCTGTCCGTTGAGAAAGAATTCACTTCTAACCAAATCCCATTCAGCAACCCGAGGCTTGTTCGCCTTTGCTCAGATGTAAACGTGTTTCAAACCCAGATTTATTCACAGGTTTTCATCAGGACTTGGACTGGGGATCAGTGACTAAAAAAGCAATAAAAATGTGAAAAGTGGCGTCAATACAGACGAAGACCCCTTATGTTATTGGTAACAATATTATGAATATTGCCAATTTGATAGTACCTGTTGAAATATATGCCCAGACGTTTACTTATTGTACTTTGTAGCGCCGGTGGAACACTTCTCCATTCTTTTCAGGGACTGTTGGGACAGAAATTGATCATAGAAACTCAGCCATGTAGTAGTATCATACTTGTGGGGGTAACTCAGATTACTAGCTGGGGCAGTAAAAAACGTGTACTTTCTCTACTTGTCTTGTCAATGATTTTAACTGTTCCTTTTCAATCAATGACTGCACTTGCTGCGAAGGATTTTGTGACCTCAATGAGGCAAGGTTCCTCTATAGAAGAAAATATTGTTTTTTAATGTTGTTCATAAGAGTCCTAATGTGAGCGTGCTGCCACTAGAGTTCGCGTTTATTCAGACACTTGAGGCATGTTATCAAGTCACTTTCGAGCACAGGCCGTTAAATGTTCTAGAATTTTGTATTTTATCCAGTGCACCATGGTTCAGTACCTCACTCGAGCTTGCAACGCGATACCTGCTCATACTCGCACCACGTGTTTTACTTGCCTTCTGTTTATGGAACGGAGATGTCGTTCAGAGTCTTGGCATGTTGCTCGACGCTGCAGCTCAAAAGAGGAGGAGCCTACTGCTCATGCTTTTAAATGCAGAAGACCAGAACTGGAGTTTCCATCCTCACTGCATTATGGGTTATGTAGTTCTTTTATCTATAGATGAGTGATTTCTGAAAGTTCGTTGAGCCCACGAATGGCAGTGTCAAACTTCATTATTAAAAATGCTTCCTTTCTTGCTGGTTGGATCGCCGGATCACTACCCCTGGAAGAGATTTTAATAGCTGCAAATACAGTCCATGTGAAATCATGTTGTGTGTGATTCATCACAACAAACTGGTCCACCAATGGGGCAGCAGCTGTCTTATTTTTTTCCTGAAGCAGTGTTGCACAATGCGTTGGTGCACCTCGTGGCTCGTTTTTCCAATATATACTTTCTTGCAAGGGCAAGTGATGGAGCAGATTTCATCTGCAGTCATGCATTGTTTTATTTTTTGTGCTTCAGACAGGCTGCATTTAAATTGCCACGCACATTTTGGTGCAGGTTAAAAACATGGCACATGAAAAACATGAAAAGTGAGGCCTATTCACTTCAGACTGAAAATGCTTTTGCTGAATTAAATTAACATGTGTTTTTTTGCAATGTAGAGAAAAAGTGGGCTTTTTACCTTTGAAGATTTTTTAATAGAATGTGTTTCTCTCTTCCCAGCACATCCATGTAAACTAAATGTATTATTCCTGTCTTAATAGACTTTGACTTGTTGCATATTTTGATAAACATTTTCAGTTAATAACACCTCTTTTTATAATGTGTGTGAATTAATAATGCACTTGGGACACATAATGGACTGATTTACATGAAATTAATATTATCTTTGTGTTTGTTTTATTTTTGGGGCCTACACAAAACATGGCTGCCTGTGAATCCATCAAGACTATGGCTTGCAATTTAATGAGAAGGGAGCATGCGCAGACTGTGGCAGCTTTCCTCATGACAAAAAGTCAAGGACAACCTGAATTCTTGTCATTCTGCCAATGTACCAGTTAGTTAAAAGTGTCCATCTACTGCGCTGAGAAGGAAGGAAAGATGAATTAGATTGAAACATTTTTCCTAGTAAATGTTGCAATGTTTATAAATGTAGTTATTCATGTATGCTTCTTTTGTTAAGACTAGTGAAGTCAGGTTTTTAGAATGAGTCAGGGAAGTGTGACCTCATGCATCATGACTGACCAATCACGTAAAGGTTTTACTGAAAAATGTTACATCTTTGTGTACTCTGCCAATAATTATGGTATAAATACTGTCCTCTCTGGATGGGAGCTGCCACTTCTTTTTTTTTCTCAGCTCAGCTGGCTTCTATGGGTTAGGTACGAGAAACGTCTCGGGAGATTGCTGAAGGGCAGGTTTGCGTCCGAGGAGATTCAGGGGGAGGTTTCTTGCTTCCACGTCATATCTTGGCACTTCATGCCGCATTCCTTTGAGGTCTGGTGAAGGAGGGGCTGCTTTCCTCTTTAGACACAGACAGACAGAGAGTGCAGTGGATCAGGATAGATGCTAAACTTTAAGTTCATGTTTTGACTAATTAATTAGGTCTAAAAGATTTATTTGTCTTATGCATTTATTTTTCTTAATGGGAGATTTTTTGCCAACTATTTAATTATTGATTAGCTTTGCAAGACTATTTTTCTTAGAAACTCTTTAAGAATTGTGACTGAAATTTTGCGCCACATTTTTCATAACTACATGTAATGCTTATATGCAGACTGTAATGTGTTCTGTATTATTGATATTTTTCCTGTTTTCCAAAATTCTGTAACCTAATTGATATTTTACTAATGAATAAAGGGTCAGAGAAAAATTAACTTTTTGACTAGAAAATAAAACCCTTTAAAATAATCAACAACTCTCTTTATTGGCTTACAATAATAATTGTATTTTGACTGTTCATCTTTATTTAAATTTCTCCTGATGGTAATACATGGTGTGAAGGGCCCAACACCTTTTGAGCGGTAAAATAGAGGTAGCATGAGGGTTTTGCATTGAGAAACTACCAGAAGAAATTACCGCTCTCCATCAGTTTTTGGTAAGCAGAGGATGGTCATTATTGATTAGTTTGGTGATTAGTAATTATTGATTTCACCATCAACTACTCAACTAATGGATCATTGACCTTAAGAGGGAAATAAAATAATTGCCCAAGTTAGATAAATGTCCAAGTCCTGATTCCTGACTCCAATGCTCAGAACCTGAAGACTGGCAAAGCAGTACTGGCAGGTGATGCAAGAAGTGGTGTGAGTATAAATAGGGTTGTGAAATGTTGTTAATATGCTAGCATGTTTTTTGAAGTGTTGAAAATAGTAAGGATTTTTTACTGTTGGTGATATTTTGCTCATTTTGAATTGATGGTGTTATTGATTATATTGGTAATTTCATAGGACATAATTTTTTGGTTATTGATTACATGTTTTAACTCTTCATGTTAAGTTAGTGTCTTGTTCTGTGTTGTCTGGAACACGCAGGTATGTACACCTGTGGAATCCCGGGAAGGAATAGCGGGTGGTAAATGGAAGCCACACTGCACTGAGGTTACTCGTCTGTTGGAATAACACTGAGAAGCTAGGTAGGGCTGGCAGTGTTAAATTAGGGACTATTTTCTGTGTGAGTGATTGATAGCAAAGAGTTCGCTGGTGAAACTTTGGTCTGATATCACCTAGAAAGGGTCACACCAAAGGAGTAGCAGGTTCTTCTGAGCTTGATTGACAGCAAAAGGGTTCGCTGGTGAAACTTTGGACTAAGATATATCCTGAAGGATAAGTCCAAAGGAGTAGCAGGTTCTTCTGAGCTTGAGTGAAAGGTAAGCGGAAGGGATTTACCTGTAGTGTTTGAAGAGTAAACGGAAAGTCTTACTTTGTGAAGGGTAAGCGGAATGTGTTACTTGCAGTGAATATAAATCTATCCTTTATTTAGCACAACAGACAGAGTAGCGAATGTATTTATGTTGTTACTAACAGAGTTATTGATTAAGAGAAATATTGCAGTAAGATTTTGTGGAGGGTCAGTGGTAGGTGTAAAACTGACTAAAATTGAGACTGACAGCTTTGGAGAAAAGAATTTGCATTGAACTATTGCAAAAATGAAACTGTTTGAAGGTTTAAAGAAGCTGTTAGGAGGTAAAGTGAAAAATTCGTTTTTTATTGGTGATGCTCCTGAAGGAACACCTGTGCATTTTATGTCTACCAGTTTGGGACAAAACACATGTATGTGGGTTCACCAATGGTGCAAGATTACTGAAAAAGAGGGTGCTTTGAGGTTTCCAAAAGATGGTACTTTTGAATTGCAAATTATTGACAAATTAAGGGAAGTGTCATGTGAAATAAAGACACAATCTAAAGCTGCACAATTTGAGGCCTTAAGCCTGTGGGAGAAGACAGCAAGAGAGAAAGCAAATGAGGATAAAAAGGTAAAGCACCAGATTCAGGAGAAGAAAATTAATGATGATAAAAAGCTTCAAATGAATAATAATTCAGGGGATGAAATAATGGATGAATTGTTAACTGAGTGTCCACCGCTTTATGTGGTTCCCATGAAAAATACTGAAAATAGTGCACCAGTAAATACTACAGGGGCTACTGCTTCTGTTGAACAGAGAGAAATACAGACTGAGAGAACTGTGCAGACATTTTATATTGACCCATTACCTGCTAATTCAGCACTGACAGTGATACCTCCAGGTGTTACTGCTTCAAATGTGCCCGATTCAGTCCAAGAATTACAAACTGCAGATGCACAGTTAATGCCTAGAAAAACTATGACTGTCCCAATTAATATGGTCCCTACTGAAAAAGTTCAAATAGCTGCAGAATCAGTGATTTTGCCAGGGTTTATTTCAGAAACTAAGAATTCACAGATTAGTGAACAGAAATTACCCCAAGCACTAAAAGGTGAGGGAAAAATGGTATTTACAACTTCTGCAGCCCAGGATAAAATAAATATATTTGAAAATGGGATTTTTCAAACCTGCTATGAGGAAGCAGCAGTGATTAAAAATATAGAGAACATGGGAGAACATAACAACACAGGCCCTGAAAAAGAGAAACAGCTTAATGTTTTAAATGGAACATGTGAACATGGAGACATTAACAGTCCCTGCTGTTTAAATAATGAAAATGTGAACCAGTGTCAGGAAAAAGAATTAATTTCCCTGAGTATGGAAACAGCTGCATGTGCATTAACTACACATAATGGACTGACAGATTTGGCTCATAAATATGAAACTGATGTTTCAGGAAGTTTTCCATTTCAGAAAAGTGTCAGGGTACACATGGATGATGAAGCAAATGAGAAAATGTATTCTTCAGAAATGCATTTGCACATTGCAGAAATAAAATGTATGTTTAAATGCAATGGGTTTGAGAAATTAGGAGACAAGTGGGCAAGAAAACATGAGAAGAAAAATAAACCACCAGACCTAGCAAGGAAACTGAATAAGGAAAAGAAGCCACCAGATATAATTGAGAAAAATAATAAGCAGAATGAGGGAGAAGCTTTTGCTTACTCATTGAGAGAAAAGGTGGGAGAAATGTATGTTCATATGCCACAGAATAAAAGTGAACTTGCAGCATTTCTGAACATAATCCCACAATTGAGAGACAAGATTGTGCTGTGGTACCCACAAGTTGATGGATTTGATGACTTTTTAAAAGAGTTGTGCATTAATTTGGAAATGTTCTTTTATATTGCCATGCTGACTAAATTGTGGTTTGAATCTAAAGTTGTTGTGGAAAGGCCAGGTGAAGAGACCATGAAAAGGGTTTGCATGAATGCACCATCATTTTCTGTTGTAATGGATAAAAACATAGCAGTGATTATTTTCCTGAAGGGCCAAGTGCCAGCAAAGGATGTTGATTGGGTACAGATTAAAAGAGCACAGGATGGAAGTAAAGGTATTTTGGTTAGTGCAAATTCAGGTATGGATGTTGTACTGCTGGAAAATGTGTCCTTTTGCCATCTTTATAACAGATTTGAGCATTGGAAGAAGAAATATAAATTTAAACATGATGCACAAAAACATGGAGAATTGCAGATGCAAAATATGCCAGTTAAGCAAATGCAAATGTCAGTTCAGAAACAGGTACCTATGGCAGGACTTTTTCAAGCACAGATGGTCCCACAAAATATGGAAAATGCTAAAATTAATTTAAATAATGTGTCCAGAGCAAATGTGAATTATTTCCATAGACAAAAACAGAACCCAGTCCAACAGGTTACTATGTTTGAAAATGAGAGTTTTAACACTCACAATTCTGAATTTACCAAGTCCATTGTGAAGGCAGTGGAAAGTCCAGATTTAGTTGCAGGAGTTTTAAACAAAGAAATTACAAACCCAGTATTAGAAAAATGTGCACCAAAATTAGGCCCATTTGAGGAAAGTTGCAAAACTGTTGTCTGTGACTCAGGCCTAGCAGAAAAACAATTATTTTGCAAATTAAGCAGCACAGATTACTGTACACCAGATAATGTTATTTTTCAGATTCCTGATGAGGATGTACATTTTAAAATGGCCCATCAAGAGACAGTTGTAGCATTGTTTTCAGAAAAGACTGTTGAAAAATTACCTTCTGCTTTGGAAAAAATAATAAACACAGAAATAAGAGAGTTCACAGAGAAGGATGCCAGGTTAATAAAATGTGCAGAACATGTCTTATTAAAATTTGAACCAGATGACATGTATTCAGGAATACAATCAGTTGCAGGAATTTTACCAATAAAAGGATTTTTGATGGAACTGATTGGAAGTTTGTGTAACTTTCTGATCATAGGTTCACAGAAAATAAATGAAAAGAACAGAATAGTGCAGGAGATTAAAAGCATATTTTTTTCATGTTGTCCTGTGGTACCGAATCCAGCCAATATATTTTTTCACAATCCATGTGGTGAAGAATGGCTTATTTTTATTGATTTTTGCAAAGCTCATGTCACAGTGCCATTGCATGAGAATAGTCAGGAGTACTGTCAAAAAGAAGATGAATGTCTGGGACACAAAATTGGAAAGGGAGGTAGAAAGGTGTCACCAGAGAAGGTGGAAATAATTTCCAAGATGAGTACACCTCAAATTCAGAAAGAAGTCAGGACATTTTTGGGAATGGTTAGCTGCTGTAAAGAGTGGTTACTAAACATTTCCCTAGTGGCTAAGCCTTTACTGAGGCTGACACACTCAGGTGTGTCTGATCCGCTTCCATTGGACAACAACTGCACAAAAGCATTCCTAGAGTTGAAAGAGAAAAAATGGCGCGCCCCAGCACTAGGAATGAAAGTTTATTTGAAAGAAAATACACTAATTTGCAGTGAGAGGGAGGGCTGCGCTCTCTCATTGCTTATTCAAAAAGATGATTGTTTTCAAGGGTCTGTGATGTATTGCCCAATGGCCTTTGACCCTAACTTCACAGAAATGTCAGCAAATGAATTGGATTATGATGAAACTGAATATGAGTGTCTAAATATCATGAAAATATGCATAAAGCCAAATTCAGACTTTAATGATGAATGTCTGAGTCAGCCCAACAATGTCCATTTTGTAGAAGGCCCATGTTTGAAAGGTGACACATTAAAAGCAGCACACGCTGTGCTCCTTATACATGATGTTGTCAAAGCTTCATGGCTTTTAGTAATTACCCCAGCCCAAAATTCGAAATGCCCTTACCCTTACCATCACATGCAGTTTATCTGCTCAAATGAGAGTCACTGTTGTCATGGAAGAGAGAAATGCTAATTCAGTTGCACAAATTTGTGTTCTGTTAGCATGTACATTCTATGGAATCTTCACACTTAAATTTAAAGAGGCTCAAGAAAATGTTTTTGAAGCAGCACAACAGGGTTGTATCAGAACTGTTTTTGAGAAAAATGACAACTGCAAAGTGGCAAATGTGTTATTGCAAAGACTGATGCCCAGGTATAGATTGCTAGTTTCTCTGAAATCAGATCATAATGTGGTCTCAAAGATAATGAGTGCAGAACAACAGATTGGACAAGAAATGGATTGTAGCCATCTGCCTGAAGTGTCACGCATAATAAAGCAACACAATGGCAGCACAGAGTTACCTTTTGCAAAAGACTGTGTTTCAGCAACACTAAAGTGGCTTGAAAATGCATATGCAAATGCACTTGTGGAAAACACTGAGGAGAACACTAGCCATTGCTGTGTAGGTCTGGTTGATGTACAGTGTGCAGTTTCTCACCAGATTGCAGCTGCTACACAAGATCTGCATAATGGATGGTGCAACGGTTTTGATCTGAGAGATGCTGTGGTGAAACATCTGAATCTGATCAAAGTGAAAATAAGAGTGAAAGGCCTTGGTTGAAAAAAAGTGCAAAGGATTGATGGTGCTCTGTCAGAGTTTCTCAGCACCTAAGTAGTCCAATTTGCATGGAAAGTATGAGCCATACTAATGACAAGCTGATGACAATGAGCAAAGAAATGCTGAAACTGTCCTGGTGAATTCTTTTTTTATTATTTTAGTTACTTATTTTAAAGAAGACTAACTGTTCCAAAAAGCTACTTACATATCTCTGCACTAAAACATTTGAGCTTGGCTATATATGATCTGATTACAGACCAAACTTGTGTTTGCCTTAGAAATAGAAGTAACATTCTTATATGCTCAGCTTTTGCAATTTAAAAAAAAAATAAAAAAAGAAATTGTCACTTATGAAATGAAATATGTGTGATGAATTATAAATCATTTTATTATGATTTGAATTATCAAGAGGGTGGATTGATGGAGCAGATTTCATCTGCAGTCATGCATTGTTTTATTTTTTGTGCTTCAGACAGGCTGCATTTAAATTGCCACGCACATTTTGGTGCAGGTTAAAAACATGGCACATGAAAAACATGAAAAGTGAGGCCTATTCACTTCAGACTGAAAATGCTTTTGCTGAATTAAATTAACATGTGTTTTTTTGCAATGTAGAGAAAAAGTGGCCTTTTTACCTTTGAAGATTTTTTAATAGAATGTGTTTCTCTCTTCCCAGCACATCCATGTAAACTAAATGTATTATTCCTGTCTTAATAGACTTTGACTTGTTGCATATTTTGATAAACATTTTCAGTTAACAACACCTCTTTTTATAATGTGTGTGAATTAATAATGCACTTGGGACACATAATGGACTGATTTACATGAAATTAATATTATCTTTGTGTTTGTTTTATTTTTGGGGCCTACACAAAACATGGCTGCCTGTGAATCCATCAAGACTATGGCTTGCAATTTAATGAGAAGGGAGCATGAGCAGACTGTGGCAGCTTTCCTCATGACAAAAAGTCAAGGACAACCTGAATTCTTGTCATTCTGCCAATGTACCAGTTAGTTAAAAGTGTCCATCTACTGCGCTGAGAAGGAAGGAAAGATGAATTAGATTGAAACATTTTTCCTAGTAAATGTTGCAATGTTTATAAATGTAGTTATTCATGTATGCTTCTTTTGTTAAGACTAGTGAGTCAGGTTTTTAGAATGAGTCAGGGAAGTGTGACCTCATGCATCATGACTGACCAATCACGTAAAGGTTTTACTGAAAAATGTTACATCTTTGTGTACTCTGCCAATAATTATGGTATAAATACTGTCCTATCTGGATGGGAGCTGCCACTTCTTTTTTTTTCTCAGCTCAGCTGGCTTCTATGGGTTAGGTACGAGAAACGTCTCGGGAGATTGCTGAAGGGCAGGCTTGCGTCCGAGGAGATTCAGGGGGAGGTTTCTTGCTTCCACGTCATATCTTGGCACTTCATGCCGCATTCCTTTGAGGTCTGGTGAAGGAGGGGCTGCTTTCCTCTTTAGACACAGACAGACAGAGAGTGCAGTGGATCAGGATAGATGCTAAACTTTAAGTTCATGTTTTGACTAATTAATTAGGTCTAAAAGATTTATTTGTCTTATGCATTTATTTCTCTTAATGGGAGATTTTTTGCCAACTATTTAATTATTGATTAGCTTTGCAAGACTATTTTTCTTAGAAACTCTTTAAGAATTGTGACTGAAATTTTGCGCCACATTTTTCATAACTACATGTAATGCTTATATGCAGACTGTAATGTGTTCTGTATTATTGATATTTTTCCTGTTTTCCAAAATTCTGTAACCTAATTGATATTTTACTAATGAATAAAGGGTCAGAGAAAAATTAACTTTTTGACTAGAAAATAAAACCCTTTAAAATAATCAACAACTCTCTTTATTGGCTTACAATAATAATTGTATTTTGACTGTTCATCTTTATTTAAATTTCTCCTGATGGTAATACATGGTGTGAAGGGCCCAACACCTTTTGAGCGGTAAAATAGAGGTAGCATGAGGGTTTTGCATTGAGAAACTACCAGAAGAAATTACCGCTCTCCATCACAAGTGATGGCATATACGACGTCCTTTGATTTACAATTTGTGAAGTCATTGTGTCACCAAAATCTTTGTCCATCAGTAAATAATGTTCCTTCCATCCTAGACCCACTTGCAGAACATGTGCCACATTTGTGAGGTCCTTGTATTGGCTGGAGGTTTAACATGGTACGTAGGTTGTCTTCTTTTATTACAGGCAAGGCAGAGCTGATAATTTGCTGTCCAATGCTGCGGTTCTTCTTGAGAGCAAACAGTGGTGGCCCAATATCTGGGATGACGTCCTCAATCAAATGCCAGTTGTTGCGTATGATTTTCTTCATTGGCTGAGTATGTTTTCCAAATGTGGACACACAGACCAACCGTTGTGTTTTTATTTTCGACTTCTTCGTCAGAAGATGTTCCCTCGGTGTCCACCAGGCTCTTTTCAATGAATGGCTCTAAAGTTTCCAAGGATAGCCTCTATGAAATTCAAAGTCATCTCCCCGGGAGCAATTCCGCCTAATTCTTAGGAATTGCCCATATGGCAGATTATTCTTCAGACTTCTGGGGTGGTAACTCCAGTAATGAAGGGCATTATTCATGGACGTAGGTTTAGTGTGAAGGGTTGTTATTAGTCTGCCAACCGCTGATTCAACCTCTACGTCCAGAAATGCCAGATTCGTTGTGTTGTATGTTAGGCTAAATTTTATATCGAGGCTTATGTTATTAAGCCATTCGTGAAATTCCTTTAGCAATTGGACCGGGCCTTCCCAGATGCACCAAACATCGTCGATGTACCTGTACCTTTTTTTTTATGGCCACTGTATGGGTTGTTTTGGTGCACAAATCGTTGTTCATATTGTGCCATGTACAACACAGCCATTTCTGGAGCAAAGGAACAACCCGTGGCTGTTTTTTATGTGTCAAATATGGACTGGTTAGATGTAAGAGATTTGTAGGACCCTTTTGATTTGATTGGCGTTCATGTTTTTTCACATGTTTTCTCACATGTATAATATGTTTGTCTCTCTCTTGTAATATTGAACTATGGCACATTCTCATCAGTATGGTACACTGAATAATGTGTTATATACCTTATGACTTTATTGATTGTTGATGTATATATGTATGAAATAAGTGACAAGTGATGTGAAATAAATCACATGAACTTAGAATTTTTGGTCTAAGCTCACATTTAAGGACTAAGTAAATAACCTATTTGGTCAATGTTTTGTTAAATAATATTTGAGTGGTTCAGGAGGAGTAGTGACAGGACCCAAGCCTTCCTTGTTTACCCTGTTTGTAGAGCGGACAATTGTCCGCAAGGCTTTTTACCTTAGAGTATACCAGCATCAATACACACTCAGTGGTTCCCAGGCTCTTTTTAGACTCCCTGGGCACTCAATATGTCACAGAGAGACACACTGTCATTCTGTGAAGATCACATCCAAAAGTTGATCTCAGAACCCACTTTGTTCTCCACGGTTACATTGAGCAGTGCTGCTAAACAACAAAATGTCACAGACAAATTCATTCGACTTCAAAAGAAACATGTAAGGACAGAACTCCATGGACACTTTCTTGTGGAAAATCTAAAATCCTGCACCATTCCCTGGGGTTTGCAAGTTAAAAATGTCCCTGTAATTTTCATTGAGGACTCAGATTACAAGAAAGGGTTCCATTCTATCAGCACTAAGTGCAGCAGGGACTTGATGGTCCACACAATCGAGACAGCACAGAGAATTTGCAAAAAAGAAGCTGAAGAAATTGAAGAGCAAGTACAAGCAATCAAGGATAGCCATACAGATTCTGAGGCTAAAACTCTACTAGACAAGATCGCTAAGGAAAAAGCAACTTTCAAAGACCATACGATCAACTTCAATATTAATACATTTGAAAAGGACAAGAAAACTTTTAACATCAAAACAGTATATCCTTATCTTAAGGAAGATTTTTACACAAGACAAGACTCCACACGGTTCTTGACAGGATACCAAGGAAGATCAAAAAGTAGGTTTCTAACCTTTTGGGATACTTCATCTGAATCTACTGGGGACTCAGACCCAGGAGAAGGCTCCTCCAACAGGAACCAACAGAAGAGGTCTTTTTTAGGGGCAGGCCAACAGAAACCCTAAGGCAGATTCAAGCCCCAACAATAGGAAATGACAACACGGGGACAGCATTACAAGTCATAAATAAATCACCTATAATGAACCTTACAAATAGACCTTTATCTAAAGAAGAAGTTGAGGTCCTAGAACTTGGGCTCTCTTTTGTACCCGGAGTTACCATGGATTTCACTAAGGTCAAAATGGAAATAATGGAGTTATTCCGTAAGATTCGACTTAGAGCATATTTCGTGGACAGAGAAAAAAATAAGCAACCAGAGGCATCAGGATTACGCAACAAATCAAGCTTTTGTCCCCCTCCTAACAGCATTCCGAGGGACATTATCTCTTTTGAACACATGGTACTATCATCCCTCAATGCCCTTGAAAAGAACCGACTACATATAAATCAAACATCTCGCAGGCCCAAAAAGAAGCTATAAAGACATTAAAAAAACAACAAGCCACAATCATCAAGCCAGCGGATAAGGGCGGGGCTGTAGTTTTATGGTGCAGGGAAGCGTATCAGACAGAGGAAAGAAGCCATGGCTAAAACCAACAATGGCACCGGTGTGTAACACAGGATCCCTCAAAAGAGATCATGCACAAAATTCTAACGGTAGTCACAGACGCAAATGAACAAGAAATCCTTGGACCAAAAGAATCTGAGTACCTGATCAAAAAACATCCTCGAATACCACAACTATACTTCTTACCAAAGGTTCATAAAGATGCATCAAATCCACCAGGTGGTCCACTCGTTTCTGGATGTGGTTCCATACTGTAACCAGTGTCCAAGTATGTAGATATGTTTTTAAAGCCATTCTTGCCCAATGTTCCCTCCTATTTGCGGAATACCACGGATTTTATAAATAAAGTTGAGGGCTTCAACTTTGATCCTAACATTCACATCATGGTGGCAATGAACGTAGCATCCTTGTATACACAAATTCCCCAACAAGATGGGCTTGACGGCATCGAAGTATTCCTAGAATCAAGACCCAGACCACATCGAGTCCCAACAGAATTTACCTTGAAGCTTGCTTCGTTTGCACTACGCCGCAATTTCTTTAAATTTGAAGATGAATTCTTTGTACAAGTGAAGGGTACAGCCATGGGTTGTCCCTGCGCTCCAGAAATGTCTGTGTCGTGCATGGCACAATATGAGCAACGATTTGTGCACCAAAACAACCCATACAGTGGCCATATAAAACAATGGTACAGGTACATCGACGATGTGTGGTGCATCTGGGAAGGCCCGGTCTCATTGCTAAATGAATTCCATGAATGGCTTAATAACCGCAGCCTCGATATAAAATTTTGCCTAACATACAACACAATGAATCTGGCATTCATGGACGTAGAGGTAAAATCAGCGGATGGCAGACTAATAACTACCCTTCACACTAAACCTACGGACAAGAATAATGCCGTTCATTACCGGAGTTACCACCCCAGAAGTCTGAAGAATAACCTGCCATACGGGCAATTCCTAAGAATTAGGCGGAATTGCTCCCCGAGAGAGGACTTCGAATTTCACTCAGAAGTCCTGGCCAAGAAACTGGGAGATAGAGGCTATCTTTGGTAACTTTTGAGACATTCATTGAAAAGAGCCTGGTGGACACAGAGGGAACATCTTCTGACGAAGAAGTCCAAAATAAGAACACAACGGGTGGTCTGTGTGTCCACATTTGGACCACATACTCAGCCAATGAAGAAAATCATATGCAACAACTAGCATTTGATTGAGGGCATCATCCCAGATATTTGGCCACCACTGTTGGCTCTCAAGAAGAACAACAGCATCGGACAGCAAATTATCAGTTCTGCCTTGCCTGTAATAAAAGAAGACAACCTACATACCATGTTAAACCTCCAGCCAATACAAGGACATCACAAATATGGCACATGTTCCGCATGTGGGTCTACGATGGAAGGAACATTATTCACTGATCAACAAAGATTTTGGCGACACAATGATTTCACAAATTGTAAATCAAAGAACATCGTATATGCCATCACTTGCCCTTGCAAGAAAGTATATATTGGAAAAACGAGCCAGGAGGCGTGCCAACACATTGTGCAACACGGCTCCAGAATAAAAAATAAGACAGCTGCTGCCCCATTGGTGGACCAATTGTTGCGATGAATCACATACATCATGATTTCACATGGAGTGTATTGGCAGCTATTAAAATCTCTTCCAGAGGTGGTGATCCAGCGATCCAACTAGCAAGAAAGGAATCATTTTTAATAATGAAGTTTGACACTGCCATTCGTGGGCTCAACAAACTTTAAGAAATCACTCATCTATGGATAAAAGAACTCATAACCCATAATGCCGTGAGGGTGGAAACTCCAGTTCGGGTCTTCTGCATTTAAAAGCATGACCAGTAGGCTCCTCCTCTTTTGATCTGCAGCAGTGAGCAACATGCCGAGATTCTGAAGGACATCTCCGTTCCATAAACAGAAGGCAAGTAACACATGTGTGCGAGTATGAGCAGGTACCACGTTGCAAGTTTGAGTGAGACACTGAACCATGGTGCGCTAGGTAAAATACAAAACTCTAGGGCATTTAACGGCCCACGCTCGAAACTGACTTAATAACATGCCTTGAGTGTCTTAATAAATGCAAACTCTAGCGGCAGCATCCCTACATTAGGACTCTTCTGAACACCATTAAAAAACAATTTTTTCTTCTACAGAGGAACCTTGCCTCATTGAGGTCACAAAATCCTTCCCGGCACTTGCAGTCATTGATTGGAAAGGAACAGTTAAAATCATTGACAAGTAGAGAAGGTACAAGTTTTTTACTGTTCTAGCTAGTAATCTGGGTTACCCCCACATGTATGATACCACTACATGGCTGAGTTTCTGTGATCAATTTCTGTCCCAACAGTCCCTAAAAAGAATAGAGAAGTGTTCCACTGGCGCTACAATGTACAATAAGTAAACACCTGGGCATCCATTTCAACAGGTACTATCGAATTGGCAATATTCATAATATTGTAACCAATAACATAAGGGGTCTTCATCTGTATTGACGCCATGCTTCACATTTTTGTTGTGCTTTTTTAGTCACTGATCCCCAGTTCAAGTCCTGAGGAAAACCTGTGAATAAATCTGGGTATGAAACGCGTATACATCTGGGCAAAGACGAACGAGCCTTGGGTTGCTGAATGGGAATTGGTTAGAAGTGAATTCTTTCCCAACGGACAGACAACCATTGTGTTAATTGCATAGCTCTTTCCCCATACACAGGCAGTACAGGAACTGTTAAAGAGTCCCACTATGTTTTTAGGTGTCAAATATAGACTGGTTATGTGTAAGAAATTTGTAGGACACTTTTGATTTGATTGGCGTTCATGATTTTTCACATGTTTTCTTACATGGATAATATGTTTGTCTCTCACTTGTAATGTCGAGCTGTGGCACATTCTTATAAGTATGGTATACTGAATAATGTGTTATCTACCTTATGACATTATTGATTGTTGATGTATATATGTATGAAATAAGTCACAAGTGATGTGAAATAAATCACATGAACTTAGAATTTTGGTCTAAGCTCACATTTAAGGACTCAGTAAATAACCTATTCAGTCAATGTTTTGTTATATAATATTTGAGTGGTACAGGCTGAGTAGTGACAGGACCCAAGCCTTCCTTGTTTTCCCCGAAAATGTGATAGTAGCACTTATGGATCTGCTGAGGGCCCTACCAGTCTTTCTCGAAGAACTGGAGAGGTTTGGGCAGGTTGTTGGCTTCCGCGTCAACCTCCATAAATCACAGGCTTTTAACCTCTCAGTTACCCCACCAGCGCAGACACAGTTGGCAACCCAATTCCCATGTCAGTGAGTGAACTCACGGTGCCTCACCTTGGATCCATCTCAGAATGGGTTCCGACCGGGTCACAGTACGGAGACAGCTCTCCTGGCCACCACTGACCATCTGCGGTCCATTCTTGATTCTGGTCACAGTGCGGCACTGATCCTGTTAGATCTCAGTGCCGCCTTTGACACGGTCTCGCATGGCATCCTGCCACAGCGGCTAGAGGAAGCTGGGGTGATTGAGGCGACTCTGGAATGGTTCAGATCTTTTCTGACCGAAAGATATTTCCGAGTGTCCGCTCCCCCGTTTCTTTCCCAGGCCCATTCCATTGACCAGGGGGTACCCCAGGGCTCGGCGCTGAGGGCTTCATTGTTCAATCTTTACGTTCAGCCTTTAGCAGCTATCGCCAGGCAGTGAGACCTTATTATGGTCTCATGCTCGGATGATACGCAGCTTGTTGTTACCTTGGCTGAAGGGTCTTCTGCGAATGCCTTTAGGTTCAGAGATGGGATGACGGCTGTAGCTGAATGGATGGCTACCAATTGCCTGCAACTAAATGCCAGCAAAACTGAGGTTTTGTTGGTCGGGAAGAACACGAGCTTGTGGAGCGAGCATTGGTGGCCGACTGTGCTGGGTGATATCCCCATTCCAAAGGTAGTGGTTAAAAATCTTGGGGTATGGATGGATTCATCTCTCAGTTTTCAGGCTCACACTAGGAAAGTGGCTGGCATGCGTTTCGGCCTTCTGCGGGGTCTATAACCCCTTCTGAAGTTTTTGATCCATCGACACGTCAGCTAGTTGTCCAGGTGACCATTCTATCTCGTCTGGACTATGCCAGCTCTCTTCTGTTGGGGGCAAATAAGGCTGAAATACTTCAGATGCAACGGGTTTAAAATGCAGCAGCCAGAATCCTGGTGGGACTCCCGCTATTCCGCCCCATTGCTGGCATTATCAGGAGGCTCCACTGGCTTCCTATGAAGAAGCGTATTCAATTCAAGGCGTTGTGTCTATCCTTTAAGATTGTGAAACTCGCTAGACCAAACTTGTTGAGTAACTTGCTTGCTCCCAATGTCCCCTCCCGCCTGCTGCGTTCGGCGGAGCAACACCTGGTTGTTATCCCGCGGGTCAAGCGCTGCCGTACAGGAGGGCGGTCTTTTCGCTGCCTTGCAGCTAGGTTATGAAATTCCCTGCCAGAGCAGATTCGCAGCATAGAGTGTCTGCTTGTCTTTAGGAAAGCAATTAAAACTTTTCTCTTTCCTTTAGTTTAGTTCCGGGGGTACGTTGGTCGACACGATTTCAGGTTGTTGTGTGTGTTATACCTCTTTGCTGAAAGCGCCTGGATGCCCCTTTGCTGAGGCAGCTGCGTGCTATATAAGACTCGATAACATAACATAACATAACCTTGGTGTTCAAGGGAAGGGTGACAGTGGCCATGAACTACCAAGCCTTGCTCCCACAGGTCTATTCCAGGCCCTTCCTCTAGTGCCCCAGGGGGGCATGCTCCCGTCTTTGCAGAGGGAACTCAACTGGTTTGTCTGGGATGGAAAGAGACCTCCTTTGAGTTGTGACCAGACATACCACCTGGGAGGTAGGTCTGGGGGTACCATGCCTTTTTCATTATTACCAGGCAGAACAACTCCATTTCCTGGTGGAAGCGAACTGTAAAGAGTCTGAAAAACACTGGTGGTATATGCTCAGAGCGATAGCAGGAGAACATCTCAGGAAGATCCCTTTTCTGCCACGCAGCAGAGGGTCTGGCAACTGTATTCTTCCCCTATTACCAGAGCCACCTTAGGGGTAGGGATCATGTGGCCACTCAGAGGGCTGTCTACACTGACACCTGTTCTGGGCAACACATAATTCACTCCTGGGGCACATCCTACACCTTTTGCACTCTGGCAGGCAGCAGGCTGCCGCTCTATCGGGAACATGTTTTGTGCCGCAGGCCCCAATCCAATTGAACAGTTTAAAACTGATTTTGGGCTGTTAGGACCATTGCGGCTCCATAACTTGCAGGTTTACCACTGGGTCATTTAAAAAGTGGACAGCGCCTACACACACTCTTTGAAAAGGGGTTACAGTGACTGACGTCCTATCACTAAACTGTACACTCTGTTGTGGCAACCCCGTATGGAGGATAGAACCCCAGGGCAGAAAAGATGGGAACCTGAGGTGGGGCAGACCCTAACACATAAGGCACGGGGTAGATTTATTACGGACATGCCATATCGCACATAACACCGCATGCATAGAAACTGCTACTAAAATTGCTCACAGCTGCTAGTCTTCACAGGGGCAACCCTAATCACAGTACGGACTGCTTGAGGGGGGCTTGGGCTCCTGGGGGCCTGCTTCACCTTTTATGGGTCTGTCCGAAACTTACACAAGATTGGGAATTAGTCCTGGTAACATTGACACATACTTTGATACACAGTTGCCACGCTTTCCGCTTACATTATTCTATGCCTCCGCATTCCACTAACTTTTCAGCTCAAATCACATAGGGTGAGGCATATTGGCCTGGCATTGGAAGCAGCTCTCCAAACCATTCTTTCACACTGGGGCACAAAGAAGCTACTGGCACACACAACATGACTTCATAAGATCTTGAATATACTCAGTATGGAACGTCAAACTCTTGCACTGACTCATCAATTGAATTCCTACAGAGAACTCTGGCAACCTTACATATTGCTACTCTCTGCTGAATTTAACGAACTGATATGTCCTAGATACTTACGCCTGCTGCGCTTAGTAGCACACAATGACAGGGCATGAGATGAGACTCCAGATATGTGGCACGAGCACAAATGGGACCCACTTAAAACATAGGCCCGCTATATCAGAGTGAGTACAAAGGGGGGTAAGGATGGATTAGTTTGGAAATGGTTTAGTTGTTTTTGTGATTGTAGGTTGTGCAACTCCGCGAATATGGTGTTAACTGCATATAGCTTTTTTCTTTTTTTTCTTTTTTATTTATTGTAGTCACAGCAAATAGCGCAGACAAGTTCCGAAAATCAAAATTCATGTACATTTACAAATTCATTGCAACAAAGAGAGTTCAAATAATGATCCAGTTTCTCATCCTACCCACTATGCTTGGACCCCTATCTTTCATTATTCCATTAATATTTCTGTTCATTTCGACATCCACTAACAATTCTCAAAATAATCCCGAAACGCGCTCTAAATTTTTATACCCAATTTCTTTTTCGTCAAACCCCTAATAGAAAAGAGACCCCACTCCAACTTAAATAAACTATACATTTTAACACGCCATTGATGAAAATCAGGTGGTTTTTCCTAAAGCCACTCAGTAGCTATACATAGCCGTGCAACAGTCATAGCAAAGAAAATAAAATGCTGATGTTGATACAAAGGCTCCACGGGCCGATCCTTCTGTATTTTCCCAACAGCATCATAGCAGGGGTTATATCTACAGGCATTTTAATTACATAAGCAAGAAACTTTTCAATTCCTGTTATAAAGCATTGAAGTTTTACACAACTGAAAAAAATATGTATACTATCTGCATCGTCAGCCTTACAACTAAAACATTTACCATCATTCCCATCTCCCCATTTTGCCATTCGGAGGGGAGTGTAATATAAGTCAAACAAAGTTTTAAAAAATTGGGCTTTTAAATTTGCAGACATTAACGCTTCCTTAGATAGCAAAAGCAAGTCTTCTATAGCTATTTCGGGATCCTTTAATGCACTCACCCATTTCAACCTAACTTTATCAAGGTCATCACTTTTCCCAGTAAGCAGTAACTGATATAGCATTCCTATTTTTACCTGCTTCCTGAGTCCTTCAACTACTTTATTTTTCTGAAAAACCACCCTACGCCGAGATAGATAATCCCGTCTTTGTAAAAATTTGAAAAAAAAAATATCTGGGAAAAAAGAATTGATCCCTTAACTCATCAAATGTTTTACAAATCCCATCCTCCTTGTACATATCACCTAGCATTCTCACCCCCTTCCTCTGCCACGTTATTGCCATGTCATCCGAAAATATCCCGGGAAGAAGCCGGAAAGTTTTAAAAGGAGTATAACAAGAGATTTTCCCAATTGCCATTGAATTGGCAAACCATTTCCAAACCTTAAATGCAGCAATAACTACCTTAAAACGAGTCCGTTTATAATAACTACACAACACGAGAGGTACCAGAAGTCTATACGCGGGAGCCTATAAAGTGCTCGCTCTGTGAAAAGACAAAACCAACAGGTCAATGTACAAATTATCCACGATTGACATATAATAACAGGAGAAGACAGAAAAACCTAGAGGGAAAGAAGAGCCCCAGAGGTCCTTGAAAAAATTCCCATCAGCCCGCTCAATAGCGGAATGTCGTCATCTGGGTAGAATGGTTGACAGAGGCAATGTCCATAATGCCCTTCCTTAGGAAGCACCCAAGGCTAGCATAGCTTTGGACTATTGCGTTGACCCTCAACCAACAGAGACACGGACTGAAAAGGGTTAAATTGCAGTGCTCAAAAAGATGTGTGAAAAGGAAAAGAAACAAGGTTCATAATCCAAGTGTTGTTAAAAATACCTACCTTGATGTCATAAAAAACTTTATTGGGTCTGACCATCAAGGTGGTATGGTTAAAAGCAGAGTGCAAATAGCATGCAAGGAATTGCTATTAATCATGAGTAAAAATGGTCGACATGTTTCAGCCTTCAAAAGGCTTTCTTCAGGACCTATGATGTACTACTGCAATGAAGAAAAAAGTGAATCAACTTACTGGGTGAAAGCCTCAATAAGTGAATCTGTCCTCCAAAAGTAAGGAGTCAGAAGTCTTCTCCTGTATATGAAACAATCAGAACAAAAAGCGACAAACATGATTCTTATTGCCAGCAAGAGGAAAATCTAGATGTGAAGTACACTCTAGACTCCTACATAAATCAACTCACCCAAATTGAAGGGAGGAAAGACCTCACCTCACCTGGCACTTGCTCACAGTGAAGGAGGCCACGCACTAAGAAGGAAAAGAAGAAAATACAAAAGCATACGCATCAATAAATAAGTTTTGAGAAGATCAACATCCCCAATGGTATTAATAGGGAGTCCATGAATCATGATAACAGCCCTGACACAAGGGCCTCTAGAGGGTTAGGCATGCCCTACACGGGGCCGCACACTAAGTTTATAATGGCACACCAACCCCAGTGGGCCAGAAGACTATACAGCACTGAATCAGGGCACCACGAGTAATTCCTATTCAAATGCTTATAAGAAGGACATATCCTTACACTTGTGGTGTCCTGTATATCTGTAAATGCTCAGAGGGAGATCGCCAGTAGGCCAGTAATAGCGCCTAACAACCCCAGACTCCCAACAAGTATTCAAAAGAGGTATTCAAAAAAGCACAGCATCCGCGAAAGGCCCCAAGTGCTCACCTCTCCGTCGTTGCCTCGCTCAAACCTGTGAGTCGAGGGGGAGGTGAGGACATCAGGTACACCGCACGGCAAAGTAGTGAGGCTGCGGACCTACAAGGGAACGAAGTCATTTCCTCTGGCATCCAATCAGGTGCGAAGGAGCCAAGACGGACTTCGTTGAATATGCGCTGAGCCCCGGGTGGCTACTCACCGGCGAGAAAGCCCCGCTATTGGTCCGTTTCGGGCCAATCAAATCAACACACAAAAATGTTGAATGTTGATGTTGAGTGTCTGGTTTAAAGCTGTCCCGTGATTGGATCGATCTAGACCAATGGAGTTTTGCTTGTCTGCGTTCATTGAAATGTACACAGACCGCATCCCATCATCACGAACGCGGCAAAACGCCATAAAGAAAAGGGGCGGGAAGACATGATGTTTCCCTACAGGGACAAATTAAACTGATCGTCCCGAAAAATAAACTAATATTGCTGGACTAAAGCGAAACACTTTTAGCGCTCTATTCTCTGACCCTCGCTGTGAGCTAGCTGCTGATAGGGTACCCCGTCTATAGAGTCCAGGCATTGGATAGTCATCAACCAATCACAGAGGACCATATGTTCTAATGCTGTGCAGACTAAAACAGTCCAAGTGACGTTACTACAAGGGCAGTTTCATTTGATACAATGCCCTCCCTCAATGCCCCATGATAGTGTGGGCTCGCCCTACAAAGGAGGCATGAAACAACGTTGGGAAAAGCGTGAGAGGATACACACGCTAACATCACATCCTATGGTATGGGCCAACACGAGTACAAAGAGCCAAAGACAAAGACCACTTTATTTCAAAGGTGGAACAGGTAAAGGGACCATGAAAATTCATGAAAGACTGGTACCCACGGTGTAATTGGAAAAAACAGAGCCTTAGAGTTGTAACCACGGGATATCATCATTCAACCCCTCCGTGTCACTCCGTAATTTATACACCCACTTTTGTTCCCTTCTCAGTAAGAACTGTGAGATATCTGTTATGTGGTCAGGTATGTAAGGTTGTTCAAGGACCACCCACTGTAGGTCATTGGCCGTATGCTTCGCCTGTATGAAATGGGATGTAAGACGAGTTGCTTGTTTACTGCGTCTGATCGTACTCTTGTGTTCCTGGACGCGTAATTTAATTTTCCTCGTTGTCATCCCAATATATCTTAGCATGCATGGACATGTGATTTGGTATATAACTCTTTCGCTATTACAATTTGTATGGCGTTTGAGTATCCAAGGTCGAGAGGTGCCTATGTCCACTGATGTGGTCTTCCTGGTCTGGGGACAGACCGAACAATTCCCACAGGGATGATGGCCCTGAACGGGTGGAAGATTCCACAGAGTGGACGTGGATTCATCTCCCACTCTGCGTGGTCTGGTGTGGACCAGTTCATCCTTTAGATTTGTGCCTCTTTTAAACGAAAAAAGAGGAAGGGGAATCTTGTCACCAGAACTATTCAGAATCTTCCATTTCTGTCTGACAATTTTCTGAAGTTTCGACGACGAGGTGTTAAACGTTGTAACACAAACCAATTGCCCCAGGGGTGGCTTGTCCACCGGTGCCTCTAGCAATGACTCACGATGGTTATTCGTGGCCCGTTTGCATGATGTCCTGATCAGACGGCTGGGGTACTGTCGCATCTTCAGTCTTGTGGAGAGGTCCTTGGCCTGCACTCGAAAATCTCTCATCTCTGAACAGTTTCTCCTCACTCTTAAAAACTGTCCAAAGGGGAGGTTTTCCCTTAGTGAGCGTGGATGATGACTGTCAAACCTCAAAAGTGAGTTCCGTGCCATCGGTTTTCTGTACAGTGAGCTGGCTAGATGACCATCTAGTGGAAAGACCACCAAATCCAAGAATGGTAATTGGTCTCTGCTATGCTCCTGAGTAAACCTCAAAAATGGGTTAAGGCCATTGAGCCAGACGTGGAAAGCTAGTAAAGAATGTTCATCGCCACGCCACACCACCAAGATGTCGTCTATATACCGTTTCCACACCACCAAATGTTGGTGGTGTGGATTGGTGGCACTCAGTACATGCTGGCTTTCAAAATTATGCATGTAGAGATTCGCCAGACTCGGCGCAAACTTGCTACCCATCGAGGTCCCAGATGTTTGTAAATATAGGGAATCCTCAAAAGCAAAAAAGTTTTCGGTCATTGCGATCCTGGCCAGTTCAATTATGAAATGGACAGGTGTCACACTAACTGAGGGAGACTCTTCCAAGAGTTCCTGAACAGTTTGTAGCGTCTCCCTCTGGGGTATGCAAGTATACAGTGATTCTACATCAAAGCTCGCTAAGATGTCGGTATCCGTATTAAAGTCAACTTCTGGTAGCAAACGAAGGACATCCTTCGTGTCCTGAAGGTATGACGGCATCTGTTTTACCAAGGGTTGCAGGAAGACATCCACAAATGATGACAACGGTTCTAAAAGAGAACCAATGCCAGAGATGATTGGCCGACCCGGAGGTGGTCTGGTCGGTTTATGCACCTTGGGTAGTGTGTAGAAGTACGGGACAGTGGGGGATTTCGCAACCAAATAAGTCGCCTCTTGGGAGGTAATCCAGCCTTCTACGCTCGCCTCCTCTATCAGATGTTTAATCTCATTGGTGATCCTGGCTGTTGGATCCAGGTCGAGTGGTGCATAAAACTGGGTGTTGCCTAATTGCCTCAGACATTCCGTGCGGTATGCTGTGGTGTCCTGAATGACAATGGCCCCACCCTTGTCTGCTGGTTTGATCGTAATACCAGAATCACTGGACAGAGTCTCTAGTGCAGATCTCTCTTTCTTAGACAGATTCTGATAGCCTGTATGGCTAGAGAAATCCAAAGCTTTCATGTCCTCCAGCACTGCGGCCTCAAATGCTCCAACCTTGGGTGGTACCTGTTGGAGCAAGGGCATGAAGGTGGATTTCACCCTCAGTCCGGTGTTTTTGTCAGCATCTATATCATGTTCCTTATTTTTAAAGAAAAAATGTAGTCTGACTGTCCTGAAAAAGCGTTCCATCTCCGATCGGATTTGGAACGACTCACCAGTGTTGGTGGGGACAAATCCCAAACCCTTATTGAGCACTACTTTCTCTGAGGGTGTCAGTGTTCGTGCACTCAAGTTAACAACAAGATCGCCCGCGATGTTGGGTGTGTCCCTAACTGGTTCTGTGTCTCCTGGATCAACTAGTGTCAAAGATTGTCTGCCCATTGGACTTGACCTGAGTTCTGTCCTCTCCGCTTCCCTCGATTGCCTCCCCGGCCCTGTCCTAAAAAAGGAGGCTGATTGTAAGGGTATTGTGGAGGGTAATTAGCCATGGGCATCGGAAATTGTGGGTAACCCCAAGGGGCTGGAGGCCACCATGGTCCCGACTGGTACATGTTACCACGTGTATTCTGTCTGCGATTTGCTCGACCGCCACGATTCCTCCCCCTTCCCATATTATTTCCTCCATTATCTGAGTCAGAAGAATCTGTATCAGAAGATGTAGCATAGGAAGAACCCGCTGCCTGTTTCTGTTTGTTGGCATCAGTGGGAGTGTAGTTGTCACTTGTGTAGGGGTATATTTTCTCATGGGAAAATTTGGCCAGATCTTTCTTAAATTTCTCGATTTTTGCAAAGAAAATAGGGTCTTTGTACTCTTTGTTGGCCTTATTAGAATCCTCCTGCTGTTTTTCGAATCTCTTGGCGGTGAGTGTAGTTTTAATCTGACCTTCCAAGACCTGGATTTCCACCAGAATGGCGTCTGCAGCTTTCTTGGCTGTGGCTATAATCAAAATCAGCCAATCCCTGGTGCACCGCCATGCTATCAGGGACCAGTCCTTGATAAAGGTCTTGTCCGTCAGAAAAAGCCTAGGCACATTAGTAACTATCAGGCCTGTGGGGGCACACTTTCCATGTAGGTATTCGGCCATGATCTGGCCGTGTATAACAGTTCTGGAAAGACTCTTTTTCAAATTAAGAACTGTTTCCCAATCACCTACAGTTGGTGGGGTAGGTGTGGGAACTTGATCCAACATACTGGGATTATCTGCAAGAATGGTTGTCAGGGTGTCATCATCAAAACCAAGACCCCCAAAGTCAGCCATTGTAGTGTGATCAAAGAAAACTTGTGATGCGTATGCAAGAACACCAAAATGGTGTGTAATGAATAAAGAAAAAGAGAGAGAGGCCCGCAGCATCGGCTGCACACTTAAAACAAACCAGACTGGGTAGGGGAGGGCCTAAGGGGAGAAGTATTTAAAGACTCATCGGTACCTTGTCCCCCAACTAAGTACTACACAACACGAGAGGTACCAGAAGTCTATACGCGGGAGCCTATAAAGTGCTCGCTCTGTGAAAAGACAAAACCAACAGGTCAATGTACAAATTATCCACGATTGACATATAATAACAGGAGAAGACAGAAAAACCTAGAGGGAAAGAAGAGCCCCAGAGGTCCTTGAAAAAATTCCCATCAGCCCGCTCAATAGCGGAATGTCGTCATCTGGGTAGAATGGTTGACAGAGGCAATGTCCATAATGCCCTTCCTTAGGAAGCACCCAAGGCTAGCATAGCTTTGGACTATTGCGTTGACCCTCAACCAACAGAGACACGGACTGAAAAGGGTTAAATTGCAGTGCTCAAAAAGATGTGTGAAAAGGAAAAGAAACAAGGTTCATAATCCAAGTGTTGTTAAAAATACCTACCTTGATGTCATAAAAAACTTTATTGGGTCTGACCATCAAGGTGGTATGGTTAAAAGCAGAGTGCAAATAGCATGCAAGGAATTGCTATTAATCATGAGTAAAAATGGTCGACATGTTTCAGCCTTCAAAAGGCTTTCTTCAGGACCTATGATGTACTACTGCAATGAAGAAAAAAGTGAATCAACTTACTGGGTGAAAGCCTCAATAAGTGAATCTGTCCTCCAAAAGTAAGGAGTCAGAAGTCTTCTCCTGTATATGAAACAATCAGAACAAAAAGCGACAAACATGATTCTTATTGCCAGCAAGAGGAAAATCTAGATGTGAAGTACACTCTAGACTCCTACATAAATCAACTCACCCAAATTGAAGGGAGGAAAGACCTCACCTCACCTGGCACTTGCTCACAGTGAAGGAGGCCACGCACTAAGAAGGAAAAGAAGAAAATACAAAAGCATACGCATCAATAAATAAGTTTTGAGAAGATCAACATCCCCAATGGTATTAATAGGGAGTCCATGAATCATGATAACAGCCCTGACACAAGGGCCTCTAGAGGGTTAGGCATGCCCTACACGGGGCCGCACACTAAGTTTATAATGGCACACCAACCCCAGTGGGCCAGAAGACTATACAGCACTGAATCAGGGCACCACGAGTAATTCCTATTCAAATGCTTATAAGAAGGACATATCCTTACACTTGTGGTGTCCTGTATATCTGTAAATGCTCAGAGGGAGATCGCCAGTAGGCCAGTAATAGCGCCTAACAACCCCAGACTCCCAACAAGTATTCAAAAGAGGTATTCAAAAAAGCACAGCATCCGCGAAAGGCCCCAAGTGCTCACCTCTCCGTCGTTGCCTCGCTCAAACCTGTGAGTCGAGGGGGAGGTGAGGACATCAGGTACACCGCACGGCAAAGTAGTGAGGCTGCGGACCTACAAGGGAACGAAGTCATTTCCTCTGGCATCCAATCAGGTGCGAAGGAGCCAAGACGGACTTCGTTGAATATGCGCTGAGCCCCGGGTGGCTACTCACCGGCGAGAAAGCCCCGCTATTGGTCCGTTTCGGGCCAATCAAATCAACACACAAAAATGTTGAATGTTGATGTTGAGTGTCTGGTTTAAAGCTGTCCCGTGATTGGATCGATCTAGACCAATGGAGTTTTGCTTGTCTGCGTTCATTGAAATGTACACAGACCGCATCCCATCATCACGAACGCGGCAAAACGCCATAAAGAAAAGGGGCGGGAAGACATGATGTTTCCCTACAGGGACAAATTAAACTGTAGGGAAACATCATGTCTTCCCGCCCCTTTTCTTTATGGCGTTTTGCCGCGTTCGTGATGATGGGATGCGGTCTGTGTACATTTCAATGAACGCAGACAAGCAAAACTCCATTGGTCTAGATCGATCCAATCACGGGACAGCTTTAAACCAGACACTCAACATCAACATTCAACATTTTTGTGTGTTGATTTGATTGGCCCGAAACGGACCAATAGCGGGGCTTTCTCGCCGGTGAGTAGCCACCCGGGGCTCAGCGCATATTCAACGAAGTCCGTCTTGGCTCCTTCGCACCTGATTGGATGCCAGAGGAAATGACTTCGTTCCCTTGTAGGTCCGCAGCCTCACTACTTTGCCGTGCGGTGTACCTGATGTCCTCACCTCCCCCTCGACTCACAGGTTTGAGCGAGGCAACGACGGAGAGGTGAGCACTTGGGGCCTTTCGCGGATGCTGTGCTTTTTTGAATACCTCTTTTGAATACTTGTTGGGAGTCTGGGGTTGTTAGGCGCTATTACTGGCCTACTGGCGATCTCCCTCTGAGCATTTACAGATATACAGGACACCACAAGTGTAAGGATATGTCCTTCTTATAAGCATTTGAATAGGAATTACTCGTGGTGCCCTGATTCAGTGCTGTATAGTCTTCTGGCCCACTGGGGTTGGTGTGCCATTATAAACTTAGTGTGCGGCCCCGTGTAGGGCATGCCTAACCCTCTAGAGGCCCTTGTGTCAGGGCTGTTATCATGATTCATGGACTCCCTATTAATACCATTGGGGATGTTGATCTTCTCAAAACTTATTTATTGATGCGTATGCTTTTGTATTTTCTTCTTTTCCTTCTTAGTGCGTGGCCTCCTTCACTGTGAGCAAGTGCCAGGTGAGGTGAGGTCTTTCCTCCCTTCAATTTGGGTGAGTTGATTTATGTAGGAGTCTAGAGTGTACTTCACATCTAGATTTTCCTCTTGCTGGCAATAAGAATCATGTTTGTCGCTTTTTGTTCTGATTGTTTCATATACAGGAGAAGACTTCTGACTCCTTACTTTTGGAGGACAGATTCACTTATTGAGGCTTTCACCCAGTAAGTTGATTCACTTTTTTCTTCATTGCAGTAGTACATCATAGGTCCTGAAGAAAGCCTTTTGAAGGCTGAAACATGTCGACCATTTTTACTCATGATTAATAGCAATTCCTTGCATGCTATTTGCACTCTGCTTTTAACCATACCACCTTGATGGTCAGACCCAATAAAGTTTTTTATGACATCAAGGTAGGTATTTTTAACAACACTTGGATTATGAACCTTGTTTCTTTTCCTTTTCACACATCTTTTTGAGCACTGCAATTTAACCCTTTTCAGTCCGTGTCTCTGTTGGTTGAGGGTCAACGCAATAGTCCAAAGCTATGCTAGCCTTGGGTGCTTCCTAAGGAAGGGCATTATGGACATTGCCTCTGTCAACCATTCTACCCAGATGACGACATTCCGCTATTGAGCGGGCTGATGGGAATTTTTTCAAGGACCTCTGGGGCTCTTCTTTCCCTCTAGGTTTTTCTGTCTTCTCCTGTTATTATATGTCAATCGTGGATAATTTGTACATTGACCTGTTGGTTTTGTCTTTTCACAGAGCGAGCACTTTATAGGCTCCCGCGTATAGACTTCTGGTACCTCTCGTGTTGTGTAGTACTTAGTTGGGGGACAAGGTACCGATGAGTCTTTAAATACTTCTCCCCTTAGGCCCTCCCCTACCCAGTCTGGTTTGTTTTAAGTGTGCAGCCGATGCTGCGGGCCTCTCTCTCTTTTTCTTTATTCATTACACACCATTTTGGTGTTCTTGCATACGCATCACAAGTTTTCTTTGATCACACTACAATGGCTGACTTTGGGGGTCTTGGTTTTGATGATGACACCCTGACAACCATTCTTGCAGATAATCCCAGTATGTTGGATCAAGTTCCCACACCTACCCCACCAACTGTAGGTGATTGGGAAACAGTTCTTAATTTGAAAAAGAGTCTTTCCAGAACTGTTATACACGGCCAGATCATGGCCGAATACCTACATGGAAAGTGTGCCCCCACAGGCCTGA
This sequence comes from Lissotriton helveticus, assembly GCF_964261635.1. NCBI lineage: Eukaryota > Metazoa > Chordata > Amphibia > Caudata > Salamandridae > Lissotriton > Lissotriton helveticus. Next base: position 931,021,946 of record NC_136063.1, read on the forward strand.
TAGTTACTAATGTGCCTAGGCTTTTTCTGACGGACAAGACCTTTATCAAGGACTGGTCCCTGATAGCATGGCGGTGCACCAGGGATTGGCTGATTTTGATTATAGCCACAGCCAAGAAAGCTGCAGACGCCATTCTGGTGGAAATCCAGGTCTTGGAAGGTCAGATTAAAACTACACTCACCGCCAAGAGATTCGAAAAACAGCAGGAGGATTCTAATAAGGCCAACAAAGAGTACAAAGACCCTATTTTCTTTGCAAAAATCGAGAAATTTAAGAAAGATCTGGCCAAATTTTCCCATGAGAAAATATACCCCTACACAAGTGACAACTACACTCCCACTGATGCCAACAAACAGAAACAGGCAGCGGGTTCTTCCTATGCTACATCTTCTGATACAGATTCTTCTGACTCAGATAATGGAGGAAATAATATGGGAAGGGGGAGGAATCGTGGCGGTCGAGCAAATCGCAGACAGAATACACGTGGTAACATGTACCAGTCGGGACCATGGTGGCCTCCAGCCCCTTGGGGTTACCCACAATTTCCGATGCCCATGGCTAATTACCCTCCACAATACCCTTACAATCAGCCTCCTTTTTTAGGACAGGGCCGGGGAGGCAATCGAGGGAAGCGGAGAGGACAGAACTCAGGTCAAGTCCAATGGGCAGACAATCTTTGACACTAGTTGATCCAGGAGACACAGAACCAGTTAGGGACACACCCAACATCGCGGGCGATCTTGTTGTTAACTTGAGTGCACGAACACTGACACCCTCAGAGAAAGTAGTGCTCAATAAGGGTTTGGGATTTGTCCCCACCAACACTGGTGAGTCGTTCCAAATCCGATCGGAGATGGAACGCTTTTTCAGGACAGTCAGACTACATTTTTTCTTTAAAAATAAGGAACATGATATAGATGCTGACAAAAACACCGGACTGAGGGTGAAATCCACCTTCATGCCCTTGCTCCAACAGGTACCACCCAAGGTTGGAGCATTTGAGGCCGCAGTGCTGGAGGACATGAAAGCTTTGGATTTCTCTAGCCATACAGGCTATCAGAATCTGTCTAAGAAAGAGAGATCTGCACTAGAGACTCTGTCCAGTGATTCTGGTATTACGATCAAACCAGCAGACAAGGGTGGGGCCATTGTCATTCAGGACACCACAGCATACCGCACGGAATGTCTGAGGCAATTAGGCAACACCCAGTTTTATGCACCACTCGACCTGGATCCAACAGCCAGGATCACCAATGAGATTAAACATCTGATAGAGGAGGCGAGCGTAGAAGGCTGGATTACCTCCCAAGAGGCGACTTATTTGGTTGCGAAATCCCCCACTGTCCCGTACTTCTACACACTACCCAAGGTGCATAAACCGACCAGACCACCTCCGGGTCGGCCAATCATCTCTGGCATTGGTTCTCTTTTAGAACCGTTGTCATCATTTGTGGATGTCTTCCTGCAACCCTTGGTAAAACAGATGCCGTCATACCTTCAGGACACGAAGGATGTCCTTCGTTTGCTACCAGAAGTTGACTTTAATACGGATACCGACATCTTAGCGAGCTTTGATGTAGAATCACTGTATACTTGCATACCCCAGAGGGAGACGCTACAAACTGTTCAGGAACTCTTGGAAGAGTCTCCCTCAGTTAGTGTGACACCTGTCCATTTCATAATTGAACTGGCCAGGATCGCAATGACCGAAAACTTTTTTGCTTTTGAGGATTCCCTATATTTACAAACATCTGGGACCTCGATGGGTAGCAAGTTTGCGCCGAGTCTGGCGAATCTCTACATGCATAATTTTGAAAGCCAGCATGTACTGAGTGCCACCAATCCACACCACCAACATTTGGTGGTGTGGAAACGGTATATAGACGACATCTTGGTGGTGTGGCGTGGCGATGAACATTCTTTACTAGCTTTCCACGTCTGGCTCAATGGCCTTAACCCATTTTTGAGGTTTACTCAGGAGCATAGCAGAGACCAATTACCATTCTTGGATTTGGTGGTCTTTCCACTAGATGGTCATCTAGCCAGCTCACTGTACAGAAAACCGATGGCACGGAACTCACTTTTGAGGTTTGACAGTCATCATCCACGCTCACTAAGGGAAAACCTCCCCTTTGGACAGTTTTTAAGAGTGAGGAGAAACTGTTCAGAGATGAGAGATTTTCGAGTGCAGGCCAAGGACCTCTCCACAAGACTGAAGATGCGACAGTACCCCAGCCGTCTGATCAGGACATCATGCAAACGGGCCACGAATAACCATCGTGAGTCATTGCTAGAGGCACCGGTGGACAAGCCACCCCTGGGGCAATTGGTTTGTGTTACAACGTTTAACACCTCGTCGTCGAAACTTCAGAAAATTGTCAGACAGAAATGGAAGATTCTGAATAGTTCTGGTGACAAGATTCCCCTTCCTCTTTTTTCGTTTAAAAGAGGCACAAATCTAAAGGATGAACTGGTCCACACCAGACCACGCAGAGTGGGAGATGAATCCACGTCCACTCTGTGGAATCTTCCACCCGTTCAGGGCCATCATCCCTGTGGGAATTGTTCGGTCTGTCCCCAGACCAGGAAGACCACATCAGTGGACATAGGCACCTCTCGACCTTGGATACTCAAACGCCATACAAATTGTAATAGCGAAAGAGTTATATACCAAATCACATGTCCATGCATGCTAAGATATATTGGGATGACAACGAGGAAAATTAAATTACGCGTCCAGGAACACAAGAGTACGATCAGACGCAGTAAACAAGCAACTCGTCTTACATCCCATTTCATACAGGCGAAGCATACGGCCAATGACCTACAGTGGGTGGTCCTTGAACAACCTTACATACCTGACCACATAACAGATATCTCACAGTTCTTACTGAGAAGGGAACAAAAGTGGGTGTATAAATTACGGAGTGACACGGAGGGGTTGAATGATGATATCCCGTGGTTACAACTCTAAGGCTCTGTTTTTTCCAATTACACCGTGGGTACCAGTCTTTCATGAATTTTCATGGTCCCTTTACCTGTTCCACCTTTGAAATAAAGTGGTCTTTGTCTTTGGCTCTTTGTACTCGTGTTGGCCCATACCATAGGATGTGATGTTAGCGTGTGTATCCTCTCACGCTTTTCCCAACGTTGTTTCATGCCTCCTTTGTAGGGCGAGCCCACACTATCATGGGGCATTGAGGGAGGGCATTGTATCAAATGAAACTGCCCTTGTAGTAACGTCACTTGGACTGTTTTAGTCTGCACAGCATTAGAACATATGGTCCTCTGTGATTGGTTGATGACTATCCAATGCCTGGACTCTATAGACGGGGTACCCTATCAGCAGCTAGCTCACAGCGAGGGTCAGAGAATAGAGCGCTAAAAGTGTTTCGCTTTAGTCCAGCAATATTAGTTTATTTTTCGGGACGATCAGTTTAATTTGTCCCTGTAGGGAAACATCATGTCTTCCCGCCCCTTTTCTTTATGGCGTTTTGCCGCGTTCGTGATGATGGGATGCGGTCTGTGTACATTTCAATGAACGCAGACAAGCAAAACTCCATTGGTCTAGATCGATCCAATCACGGGACAGCTTTAAACCAGACACTCAACATCAACATTCAACATTTTTGTGTGTTGATTTGATTGGCCCGAAACGGACCAATAGCGGGGCTTTCTCGCCGGTGAGTAGCCACCCGGGGCTCAGCGCATATTCAACGAAGTCCGTCTTGGCTCCTTCGCACCTGATTGGATGCCAGAGGAAATGACTTCGTTCCCTTGTAGGTCCGCAGCCTCACTACTTTGCCGTGCGGTGTACCTGATGTCCTCACCTCCCCCTCGACTCACAGGTTTGAGCGAGGCAACGACGGAGAGGTGAGCACTTGGGGCCTTTCGCGGATGCTGTGCTTTTTTGAATACCTCGTTTGAATACTTGTTGGGAGTCTGGGGTTGTTAGGCGCTATTACTGGCCTACTGGCGATCTCCCTCTGAGCATTTACAGATATACAGGACACCACAAGTGTAAGGATATGTCCTTCTTATAAGCATTTGAATAGGAATTACTCGTGGTGCCCTGATTCAGTGCTGTATAGTCTTCTGGCCCACTGGGGTTGGTGTGCCATTATAAACTTAGTGTGCGGCCCCGTGTAGGGCATGCCTAACCCTCTAGAGGCCCTTGTGTCAGGGCTGTTATCATGATTCATGGACTCCCTATTAATACCATTGGGGATGTTGATCTTCTCAAAACTTATTTATTGATGCGTATGCTTTTGTATTTTCTTCTTTTCCTTCTTAGTGCGTGGCCTCCTTCACTGTGAGCAAGTGCCAGGTGAGGTGAGGTCTTTCCTCCCTTCAATTTGGGTGAGTTGATTTATGTAGGAGTCTAGAGTGTACTTCACATCTAGATTTTCCTCTTGCTGGCAATAAGAATCATGTTTGTCGCTTTTTGTTCTGATTGTTTCATATACAGGAGAAGACTTCTGACTCCTTACTTTTGGAGGACAGATTCACTTATTGAGGCTTTCACCCAGTAAGTTGATTCACTTTTTTCTTCATTGCAGTAGTACATCATAGGTCCTGAAGAAAGCCTTTTGAAGGCTGAAACATGTCGACCATTTTTACTCATGATTAATAGCAATTCCTTGCATGCTATTTGCACTCTGCTTTTAACCATACCACCTTGATGGTCAGACCCAATAAAGTTTTTTATGACATCAAGGTAGGTATTTTTAACAACACTTGGATTATGAACCTTGTTTCTTTTCCTTTTCACACATCTTTTTGAGCACTGCAATTTAACCCTTTTCAGTCCGTGTCTCTGTTGGTTGAGGGTCAACGCAATAGTCCAAAGCTATGCTAGCCTTGGGTGCTTCCTAAGGAAGGGCATTATGGACATTGCCTCTGTCAACCATTCTACCCAGATGACGACATTCCGCTATTGAGCGGGCTGATGGGAATTTTTTCAAGGACCTCTGGGGCTCTTCTTTCCCTCTAGGTTTTTCTGTCTTCTCCTGTTATTATATGTCAATCGTGGATAATTTGTACATTGACCTGTTGGTTTTGTCTTTTCACAGAGCGAGCACTTTATAGGCTCCCGCGTATAGACTTCTGGTACCTCTCGTGTTGTGTAGTACTTAGTTGGGGGACAAGGTACCGATGAGTCTTTAAATACTTCTCCCCTTAGGCCCTCCCCTACCCAGTCTGGTTCGTTTATAATAACTCCCATCAGGCTCAATAAATAATTATTGTTTCGCAATAGAACCTAAGTGCATTTAAAAAATGGAGGGGGCATAAGCCGCGTCCTCAACGGACTTCCTCGTTATCAAAACCCTCATCTTAAGTAGAAAGCAAACTACATATTATAAAAAAAAATCAGGCACCCCCATCCCTCCCCTAGCAGATGGTAATATCATATATTTAATTGCCCGTCTAGGTCGTCCTGGGCTCCAAATAAATTTGCCGCACACTGACTGTAAAGCCTGTAGCCTAGCTTTGGTGATTTCTAGAGGTATTGACCTAAACAGTTAAAGTACCTTTGGTAACACATTAATTTTTAAAATATTTGAACGCCCAATAATGGTAAGATGTAGTCGTTCCCACCTATCCAAAGAGTTCTTAATTTTAGCCATTAGTGTGTTCCAATTACTGTCCACTAACTCGGTCATATTAACCTTTAACTGAATGCCTAGATAGGTAGCCTCTTTCACCACTCTCTCATCCTGCAAAGCTAATGAGTCCGAACATAAAATCTGAGTTTTTGACTCATTTAATTTATATCCTGCTACACTTCCGAACTCCTTCGCCAACCGCTCAATCTCTATAAAGGCAGTGGCTGGGTTAGTTGTTGCCACAGCAATATCATCCGCATACGCGAAAACAGAAAAAATATATTCAGACACACGATAAGGTGGGATCAGATTGCTTCGACTCAGTAACTCAATAAAGGGATTAATATATAAGGCAAACAAAAGGGGGGAACACGGGCATCCTTGTCGAGTTCTCCGTGCAATATTTAACCACTTGGATGCTAAGGGGTGTGGAAAGAGGACCATTGAATTTCCATTGAAATCAATGGAAAATCCATGACGAGTTACCCTTGTCATTAGCACTGAAGGGGTTAAGGAATCTGAAAGAAGGCCCATTGCCGAGATCTTAGCCGTGGGAGTTGAGTAAAGGGCCTGTAAGGCACAAATACATTTTGATCCAAATCCCATTTTCTACATGAGTTTCCACATATAACTCCACTGAACCCGATCAAACGCTTTTTCAGCGTCAAGTAGGATAAGCGCTAACTCGTTTTTATTCACAGCTGCCATATCAAATAACGTAATAACCTTATTAACATGCTCTACCGTTCCTCTTTTTGGTATAAAACCATGCTGTTGTTGTGATACTAAAGACACCATGCATTTTGATAATCGGTTGGCAAGGAATTTAGAATACATTTTGTTGTCTGCATTTAGTAAAGATATTGGACGGTAGGATCCTACCTGATCCGGCGGCTTACCCTTTTTGCAGAATACCGCTATCGTAGCGTCTGACCATGAGCTGGGAGGGAAGGCCGCCTGGGCCGTCTGCAAAACAACTAGTAGCTCATTCTTAATAGTTTTATAAAACTGTCGATAAACCTCACTAGATATTCTATCAGGACCTGATGCTTTTCCAAAAGCAAGACTACTAACTGCTAATTCCAACTCAATCAGTAATTAAAGATTCAAGTTCCTGAGCTAATATAGGGTCTAGTATTTTTAGGCCCACTGCGAGCATTTCCACCCAATCTAATCCATCCGTTATCCCACTTTGCTGTGCGTATAGTTCAGAATAAAACTGCTGAAAAATTGTAAGGATCTGCTGAGGATCAGAATGAGACACACCCTTGACATCTTTCATCACCTGAATGTTTCTGGCCGACTCCTTAATCCGTAACTGAACAGCCAACCTCTGCCCAATTGTTTCACCATACTCATGTTTTTCCGTTCTAGATGTTAAATACTTTCTTGCGTTCTCTGCGCTCCAGAAACCCACCACTTTCGCTCTATCTATTGCCACCTTGTTCTCTAAATCTGCTAAATCATTCAAACCTCTAACAACAGCATTAGTTAGTGAGATTTCAGACTGAATTAAATGTCCATATAACATGGCTAGTTCTTGTTTAAATTTCTTTTGCTGCCAGAAACTAAAACTCATACATTTGCAGCGAAAGCCCGCTTTAAAGGTGTCCCAGACTATGCCCACAGTAGCCGTTCCTTTATTGTTCTGAAAAAAAGACCGAATCCACCTTTCCATATGAGCCTTAAACTCATTGTTTAGCCCCAGCTTCCGGTCAAACGTAAAGTTTGAACATTTAGGTCTGTTTGAACCTCCTTGTATCTTCAGTACTATGGGAGCATGATCCGATGAGACCCTAGGATAAACACTCACTGTAGCACCAGCCAGTATTGTCACTGGAGTAAAAAAGTAGTCCAGTCTAACTAGATTTTTGTGTGGATAAGAATAAAAAGTATACCCATTATCCTGTGTCCTCAAATTACCCCACACATCAACCAACCCTTGATCACTGACTAAATTATACAAATCCCTGTATACTTTTGGTTTACGTCCCTTATATTTATCAACCCCATCCTGCAATACTCTGTTCGTGAGGTTAATATTAATATCTCCACATAGCACCACTGGTTGTCGCCAAGTGGCCAATTCCAAATTAACTTCATTTAATTCTCCCGGATCGTCCACATTAGCTCCATACACAGTACAAAGCGTCAGGGTATTTCCTTCAAAGCTACATTCTGCAATCGCCCACCGTCCATTTTTGTCCATTAGTGTCCGCCCGGTTTCAACATAATTTTTGTTAACAAGAATAGCCACCCCCCTTATCATGCTGGTTTGCCCTGTCGCTACTACCAATGAATATCCCAACTCCTTTAACACCTCCCTTTTAGCCAGTGGAATGAATATGTGTTTCCTGTATGCAGAGTATGTCCGGAGAAATGTATCTCAGTTCGGCTGCTACCTTTTGTCTTTTGATAAAATTGTTGAGGCCAGAAACATTCAATGAACACATTCTTAGCCCTCTATCTGCCATTTTCTAATCATAATCCCATAACACAAACATTTCTTAAGGACCGGGTCGGGGACGCCTGTTACAACGAGGGTGATTGTACCAAGAATCTGGAAACCACATGTACCCATGTGGTGTTCTGTCACGAAATTTGTCGTAATACATGATTTGGATCTATATACAATTATTCTTTGGATGGCACTGACGTGCATTACCTGGGCGTCCTCTATATAAAGGGCGATTGGATACTTACGGCATCAATTTGTCGTCTTCGTCAAAAAATTGGTTACCCTGCCGGGTTGGAATTATCACCGGACTTGGGCCCTAAAAGATAAAGATTCAGCCATTGAGCCCTGAAGAGTTATAGTGTCTATGATTGTATTGACCTATAACGAAACACGTGTCGGCTGGCTGTCAATTTCTATTGGTGTGACCATCTAATAAAAGGAGTGACACATCAAAATTTAAAGAATCGACGTTGGATTGTTGTTTTCGTAAAATACATATATGAGTACTTAACTTGTTGATACTTAAATCTGTGTGCGCGGGACTTTGTTGCATTTCTTAAGGACCATTGCCCTTTCAAGACCGAAAGATATTCTAAAAACTCTCAATTCAAACTGACGATTTCTGCTATATAATGATTTCTGCTTTATTTGCTGTGAACAATTTTTAGCCTTTTTCCTACACCCCCCTCGTGCTCCTCACCCCCCACTACCCGTATCCCCCCCAAACCTACCCCCCCTGTCCCCCCCACCCTTGATAGAGGCTTTAGGACTTATGGTCCTGTTGATGCGAGCTTGCCCCATCCCCCTGCCTTTGCCCGCGGGGCATATTATCATCATACAACACATAGAAGAAAAAAAAAGCAAATGCTACTCAGTAGAGGTGCTACTCAACAAGTAAAAAGAAAAGAAAAGAAAAAGAGCATGCACACCTAGTAGTTTAAGTTTGACATAGTATAAATCTAACATATTGCTTTACATTGTGCCCAAAAATTCCTTAGCGGAAGCAGCAGTAGTGAAAAAATGGGTGCGCTCCCTGAAAATTATTTTCATCTTGGCCGGAAACAACAAATAAGCCTGTGCTCACTTGGCTTGAAATTCCGGTATTAAATGACGATATTACCAGCGTAACTCAACTGACTGCTTGCATAGATCAGGGCGAACAACAAATTCACAGTCCAACCCACATCTCATTTTATAAGGTCGAGCCTTCAAAAAGATCTCATTGCGAGCCAAAAAGCTATTTAACGCTACCAATATAGCTCTCGGCTTCTGGTCTCTTTGGTTCGCTCTGATGGAAAAAGGGAAACGTGCGCCCACTCCACCTCCCTCTCCCAATCCCATCTTGTTATTTCAGGCAACGCTTTCTTTAATAGTTCTATAATAAACCCCCGAGGGTCTGACCCCTCCTTGCCCTTGGGAATTTGCAAAAACCTCAAATTGTTTCTACGGGATCGATTTTCCAAATCAACCAATTTCCAGTTGATGTCTTCCTTAGTAGTCAGTTGAGTTTCAATGACTTTCTTCTGCTGAACAGGTTCATCTTCTAAAGTAGATATGCGCGCTTCCGCTTCATTTACTCTTGCCACAAACTCCGAGTGCGACTTTACCAGGCATCTGACCGAGTTCTGAAGTTTCCTGCAAGAATTCTGAACTCTCAAACTGTCTTCACGAGTTTCATCCCTGTGCCGCATCATAGTCTTATAAATCAAGGCCAGTGATATGTCTTCTGGCTCTGTCTCAATCTCTGACCCAGAAGGGGCCATTCTGTTATCTGCCGCTCCCTCAGTATCTCCCACTGTCACTTCACCAGTTTGATTCAATTGTAATCTCCAAACAGTACGAGAGCCAGAGCCCTGATCCTCCTGGTCAAAACTGCTATGAATGCCTCTGTCCTCGATGCTCATATAAGTTGCATATTGCTGCACAAGATCCTCTGAAGAGGACATAGACTGTTCCGATAAAGAGTAGAAATCTGCGGAGTCTGACTCAGTAATATGAGAAATCCCCGGTTGAATGCTAGAGCTGCCTACTCTAGGAGCACTCTCCAAATTATCCACAAGCGCTGGTATAATATTTGAAGTTGGGGCTGAGACAGTGAGAGGTTCTCTTGCAAACTTTCTTCATTAATCCCCTCATTGTTATTTGCATTTAATTCAGCTGTTAAAACTTCCTCCGGAGAGTTCGCTGCCCCACGCCCCTGTGTCTCCTGTTGCAAGATACCTCCACCTTCCCCTAGCACAGCCTCCCCATTCACTACTGAGGCCAAGGCAGAGGGTAAATCAGAGTCAATAGAATCCTCTCCACCGCCATTCTGCTGCTGCTGCTGCTTAAGCGTTCCCTTATGTTTGGAGGCGAAAAAGTCTGGTATTTTTCTCTCAGTATTTCCAATATTAATTTCCCCTACAGTTTTACCTTCAAAAACAGCAGTCACAGATACAGTCTCCGCTTCCTTGATTCTAATCCCGGAGCGGAGAGCGCCTTTCGTAAATGTAGGGGTTGCAGAGGCCGCCAAGTCCGACCCGTCCTGTGTCTCTGTGGCAGCGTTCCCCTGCCCGCGTCCTCCCCGCCCCTTTGGCGCCATTCCTCCTCCCAAAGAGCTCTGCCTCTGCCTCCGCCTCTGCCTCGTAGAACCAGCAGCCTCTCCGCTTGCTGCTGTCCAGGTGAGCCGGGTAAGCCAGGTGAGCCGCCTCCAGAGGAACGCCCACCGGCCCCGCGGAAAGCGCTGTGTCCTAGCCCCGGCGGCAGAAACCAACTGAAGCCACAGCATTCACGCTCGAGAATCGCAGCAAAGAAATGTTATCGGATTCCACGGTAAGGCTTTCCTGCACGAAAGTCGTCTCAAGCCGTCACGAGATATCTCAGCGCACTCGCATGGTTTTCTCCTCCCACGAGTAGCTCCTAGCCCCGCAAGGTTCGGCAGGAGCCGCCTGCTCACGCGTCCATCGCGGACGCCATCTTGCCTCTCTGATATGTCCTAGATACTTACGCCTGCTGCGCTTAGTAGCACACAATGACAGGGCATGAGATGAGACTCCAGAAATGTGGCACGAGCACAAATGGAACCCACTTAAAACGTAGGCCCGCTATATCAGAGTGAGTACAAAGGGGGGTAAGAATGGATTAGTTTGGAAATGGTTTAGTTGTTTTTGTGATTGTAGGTTGTGTAACTCCGCGAATATGGTGTTAACTGCATATAGCTTTTTTCTTATGTTCCATTGTAATACAATAAAATAGATTTGAACCATGAAGTTAGGTTTTTGCTAAAATGACCGATAACCTCAAAGTTTCACATCTCCAATGGTTAACTATACAGTTCTGTGTTAATCCAGCAGACTATTGATTCATAATGTTACAGTATAGTCTATACTGTAACATTACGAATCAATAGTCTGCTGGATTAACACAGAACTGTTGGTTTATCAGTTAACAATGTTGACTATGTGCTGAAAGGATTGGTCATAGACTGGACATAGACTATTTTCAAAGCTGATAGGTCTGCCTTAGTAAGCTGGAGTCGTGGTTTCACTTTTAGGTGTTCCGTACATTTGTCTATTAGCTGTGCGTTGACCTATTGATGACCAATCCCAGCCCTTTAAATACCATTGATTGACTTTTTTTGACACTCTCATTTAAATTATTCAATAGCTTTCTGTCATATTCTAGCATTTGTCTCTCCTCTGGAGCATAGCTTCTTTACCATATTTTGATCGGATGACGTGTATCCTTCTATCACAAACAGGGAACACATTTTTTCTTTCAGCAGTCCGTGAGAACTTCTTTTCTGGCTCTCTCCATCATGTGCTGCTTTCCCTTCAAATACCTGCCCACTTGCTCCATGTTGCTTTCTGCTCTACCGAGCTTATACATTGCTGTGCTCACTTTGTCTTTTTTTTCTCCCCTGGGTCTCAATCATCTCTGTTGCTCCCCTGTCCACTCCTCATTTCTCCCCCTGTATTGACTTCTCCCTAAATCACTCCCCCACCTGCTCTTCTATTTCCCCCCACCTCTCCCATTGCAGTCCTTTTTAAAAATGTTTGCTTTATCTAGTTTTTGGGAGGGCCCCACAGCAGTAATTTCCTGCCATCACGTTGCGTTTAAAAAAAAGCGCTTTTGCACTCATTTAAATTATTACTTTTTTATTTACTGCTCCAAGGTGTCTTCGTTCTCTTGGAATGTTAATTTAAAAAAACTAAACAAAAACGGTGGCCTGAAATTAGCAAAGTATGGAGCAACGCTATAAACCCAGCTAGTGGGTCCTTTATGGAGCTTTGGCACGACTCTTTCAGAATGTTAAACGCTGTAATTAAGCCAGCAGCTTTGAAAAGAAACCATCTGTTTACAATGTATAGGGTCTATATAACACCTACGAAATTGGCTAAATACTCTAACATAGATTACCACTGTCTGAGGTGTGGCTATCTGAAAGCAGATGATGTACATATGTTCGTAGATTGTCCCGAATTAGAGGAATATTGGTGTAAGATAAGGGAATTCTTGGAAGATGTCCTTTCAATGCCTATATCTGTTTCAACGTTTACTATAATATCAGGGCTTATCACGACCTATCAGGTAAACGATCTCCCCACGAAATTTGTTTTTTACATCATCTTGCTGGCAAGGCGTGAGATCTGTAGGGTGTGGAAGGATCCAACTCCCCCTACTTTTGCTAATTGCCTACGGCAGATCATGATAACAAGTAAATCAGATATGGCATGTGATCCCACGAGCAAGACCAATGTTTGGGAGGCCTTGGTGGCATGGCAACTTCGGTGATTGGTATTCCAATGATTTGTCTGGAGCCCTGCTGGTTCCCTGGACTCCTAAGTAGCATGGGTGCCCAAAGATCGGCGAAAAAAAAAAAAAAAGGAGTATGGAGGGGAAGGCAGTGGCTACTTGAGGGTGCAGGCTTACCACTTTGCTTTTGGCCGTAAACAACGAGGGCCGGTACAGAATGACCAATGGTGCATGGAGGTGCCTGCTTCCCATCAAGAGTTCCATTCGTGATATATGAGGATTACCCAAAAAATTTATTTTAAAAATGGTGGCCTTGTCCTACTATATGGGGTTGCATGTATGGTGATGCATGCATGCCCATACGTCATTACACTGAGTTGCCATGAGATCATGATGAGTATGCGGCCATACACATCATTTTGACCTAATTTCTTTTTTTTTGTGCAAAAAGAATCACCAGAACTACTATGCTAAAAAGAAGAGACTCACTGGCTTTTCCAGTGCTTTTTTTATTTTTCATTGGGAGCATGTACCTCAACAACAAAATGGAGAAATAAAAGAACATTTGTAGCCATCTAAACATGATAACCATGGGCTGCAATAAAAAAAAGTAAGGTAAGAAAATACCATTAAATATTAATTTAATAGAACTTAATGTGTACTTAATAGAAGGTAGGTGTACAAAGAAAAATCATAGCAAAAGTTTTAGTTTTAAAGTACATCAGTGGAAAATCTAAGGCTTATTGGAGCAAAGAAAAGTTACAATGAACTTTTAATTCTTTAATCTAAAAATAATAGTTTAATTACACAAGGATGAACACAAAATAAAAAATAAAAACCAATGGAAAGAAAAAAACCATTTTGAAAATAAAGTATTGGCCCACTAGACCTGGCACTAAAGGCCCCTTCATTTTAGGCAGATGTGCATGTGATCAGGCGAAAATGCTATCACTTCAAGAGAATTAATAGCTGCCGTTTGCTGACCCACTGCTCAAAACATAGCTAAATCGATAACCATAGTTATAGCTATAGCTATATATAAAAATTCTTCTTAATGATTGTTTTGATTACATGAGTGAGAACACTGTCTCTAGTATAGACCTACCACTATATACACATGTACAAGGGTTAGGAAGTAGGTGTTCCAAGCAGTATGTTGCTTGGAAGTTTCAGAACTCTTACAACTTGTGTATGAGAGCATTCTTCAACTCTGATCTGACCCTCTTTGCCCGAGAGTTAGAGTACCTACTCTTCCAGTTGCAAGGGGTATGGACCGCCACCAGAAATGCAGGAGGTGAGAGAAAGAGATGCTTCTATGTGTAGTAGGTTTTTTAATTTATTTTTTTAGAGTTTTATAAAGCACAAACTAGACCTGAGACATCGGGTATCAGAGCGCTTTATATGAGCACCAGTTTTGTTACAGGAGGACACATCATGTTTGTTAGGCACAGGGAGATTAAGTGAGTTGTCCAGAATCACAGGATGTTGGGCATTCTTGCAGAGACTCAACCCCGGTTTCCCAGCTTCGAGTTTGACCGCTCTAGCAGTAAGGCTACATCCTCCTCCAGGTTATCCCCAAAGGAAATGAAAAAAAAAGCATTTGAACAGGAGGCTCCTATACATCCTCTGCTGAATTCTCCAACAACGGAGAAAGTCTCATGTGCGGGATATAGGAGCTTTTGGGAAACGTCAAGTGACATTCCCAGACTACGCCTGAAAACCGTTCTCTGGTGCTACCTCTCAGGAGTATTTCTAAGAATCTTTGCGAATCCACACAAAAATGTGAAAATACGTTTAGGTAGAGAGATTTAAATCTCCACCTGTACTTTTATGTTTTCTGTGTGAGACCTCCTAGCTCTCGGGTGACCAACCCACACTATCTCTGCATGGGGGCATTCTACAACAACTTTTGAATTGATGTGAGTGCGGATGGATCTGTAATACAGTGAACCACGAACTCAACACCCTAGACGAATGGAACAACACCATCAGTGTCTACTGAGTCATCACTTTGCTCCTCGTTAGCAGCTTTGTCTGTTAAACATACATCATAGATATTGATACACACACACACATATATATATGCGGGCGTGTGATGGAACGAGGGGTACCGGAGCCACAGGAAGATATTGGCTGCACCGCAGTTAGCCTGCCTATCGCTCTTAACTATTTTAGTAGTACTGTTGCAATAATGGTACTTTGAACACTATGGACTATGCAGAGACCCACTGGGGTATTTAATGGGACCCAAGCCTGGCTAACACTGATGGACTACTATAACCAGAAAGCCGAGCTGCTCACTTCGTAACGCCCACATGGGCGGGGCTTGTTATTGAATAAAATGGTGTCCTGAAACGATCCGCTGGTTCCATGCACTGTTATTATTGAATCGCCTGCCAGTGATCAAGGGTTTTTACTCGAAACGCGTTTGGCATGAAAAGACGAAGCGTGACAGGAGCGCTGTGCCTACAACCGCCTGTGGCAGCTGTGTGCTTAACCCCCCGTGTGTGATGGCTGCAGAGGGGGCAACTCTTTGGTTTTTATATATATATATATATATATGTGGCGAGCTTGTAGTTAAATAAACTACTGTGTGATCTAAGGTACCCCCCGAGTGCTGTCATCTCTTTCTTGGGATCTCAGGATTGTGACGAGCGCAATATATATATATATATATATATATATATATATATATATATATATATATATATATGTCTTTACAATTGCTCCCACGAAGACCCCGGAAAGCAGTAAGTGGCACACCCAAGATGAAACTGTATCCTTTAATCATTGCAGCAACAGCACTCCCTTCATCTTCCCAACGCGTTTCGACAGTTCGTCTTGATCACGGGATTGACAAATACAGGAACTTCTCACTCCCACAGGTGATCCGAAAGAATGCAAAGAAAATGTGCGTCATCGCAGCAATGCATCCTGGGCAAGGTAGTTTCAATTGTCACAATCATAGGGGTCAATATGCTGCAATCAAATTTTCGAGGGTTCAGCTTGTTCCAGCACGGGCCCACAATCATGATGGCCCAGGTAGACCCTCAAACGCGGCATTCCGCGGTGACTCACACCACCCGTCTGAGAATCTGCGGGCGATATGATGTCGTTTTGGAGGTGACGCCCACTACTACCGGCACTGGGCTGTGCCGCGAAATATGTCTTTACAATTGCTCCCACGAAGACCCCGGAAAGCAGTAAGTGGCACACCCAAGCTGAAACTGTATCCTTTAATCATTGCAGCAACAGCACTCCTTTCATCTTCCCAACGCGTTTCGACAGTTCGTCTTGATCACGGGATTGACAAATACAGATACTCCTCACTCCCACAGGTGATCTGAAAGAATGCAAAGAAAATGTGCGTCATCGCTGCAATGCATCCTGGGCAAGGTAGTTTCAATTGTCACAATCATAGGGGTCAATATGCTGCAATCAAATTTTCGAGGGTTCAGCTTGTATATGCATTGCAGCGATGACGCACATTTTCTTTGCATTCTTTCAGATCACCTGTGGGAGTGAGGAGTTCCTGTATTTGTCAATCCCGTGATCAAGACAAACTGTCGAAACGCGTTGCGTAGATGAAGGGAGTGCTGTTGCTGCAATGATTAAAGGATACAGTTTCAGCTTGGGTGTGCCACTTACTGCTTTCCGGGGTCTTCGTGGGAGCAATTGTAAAGACATATTCCGCGGCACAGCCCAGTGCCGGTAGAAGTGGGCGTCACCTCGAAAACGACATCATATCGCCCGCAGATTCTCTGACGGGTGGTGTGAGTCACCGCGGAATGCTGCGTTTGAGGGTCTACCTGGGCCATCATGATTGTGGGCCCGTGCTGGAACAAGCTGAACCCTCGAAAATTTGATTGCAGCATATTGACCCCTATGATTGTGACAATTGAAACTACCTTGCCCAGGATGCATTGCAGCGATGACGCACATTTTCTTTGCATTCTTTCAGATCACCTGTGGGAGTGAGGAATTCCTGTATTTGTCAATCCCGTGATCAAGACGAACTGTCGAAACGCGTTGGGAAGATGAAGGGAGTGCTGCAATGATTAAAGGATACAGTTTCAGCTTGGGTGTGCCACTTACTGTTTTCCGGGGTCTTCGTGGGAGCAATTGTAAAGACATATTTCGCGGCACAGCCCAGTGCCGGTAGAAGTGGGCGTCACCTCCAAAACGACATCATATCGCCCGCAGATTCTCAGACGGGTGGTGTGAGTCACTGCGGAATGCCGCGTTTGAGGGTCCACCTGGGCCATCATGATTGTGGGCCCGTGCTGGAACAAGCTGAACCCTCGAAAATTTGATTGCAGCATATTGACCCCTACGATTGTGACAATTGAAACTACCTTGCCCAGGATGCATTGCAGCGATGACGCACATTTTCTTTGCATTCTTTCAGATCACCTGTGGGAGTGAGGAGTACCTGTATTTGTCAATCCCGTGATCAAGACGAACTGTCGAAACGCGTTGGGAAGATAAAGGGAGTGCTGTTGCTGCAATGATTAAAGGATACAGTTTCAGCTTGGGTGTGCCACTTACTGCTTTCCGGGGTCTTCGTGGGAGCAATTGTAAAGACATATTTCGCAGCACAGTCCAGTGCCGGTAGAAGTGGGCGTCACCTCCAAAACGACATCATATCGCCTGCAGATTCTCAGACGGGTGGTGTTAGTCACCGCGGAATGCCGCGTTTGAGGGTCTACCTGGGCCATCATGATTGTGGGCCCGTGCTGGAACAAGCTGAACCCTCGAAAATTTGATTGCAGCATATTGACCCCTATGATTGTGACAATTGAAACTACCTTGCCAAGGATGCATTGCAGCGATGACGCACATTTTCTTTGCATTCTTTCAGATCACCTGTGGGAGTGAGGAGTTCCTGTATTTGTCAATCCCGTGATCAAGACGAACTGTCGAAACGTGTTGGGAAGATGAAGGGAGTGCTGTTGCTGCAATGATTAAAGGATACAGTTTCAGCTTGGGAGTGCCACTCACTGCTTTCCGGGGTCTTCGTGGGAGCAATTGTAAAGACATATATATATATATATATATATATATATATGCGCTTAACTCTCCCCAGATGCACCTCGCAAACAGCACTCCCAGGAAGAGAAACGGACACCAATCCGGTAAACTGTGCAGCAAAGTTTCTTTTTATTTTTAAATCATTGCAGTGTCAAAGGTATATATATATATTCACGCTCTCTTCTCCTGTAATGAAGAACAAGAAAGGTGTACATTGTCACAGCAATCTGTTGAGCCGATACACGGCTGTATAAACTACCAAAATGGTGCTGCTATTACCAGTGACGATATTCGGTAAAAGTAAACCGATACTAAATACAGATTGGTGTTGATATAACAATTAAACACTCCAGCAATAGAAATCAGCTGCAGTATTTCTGATTGGACCATATTGTAGACAGTACCAGGGGGGGAGACAGGCTACACAAATTAAGGAGGTTAGAGTCCCGATACATAAAAGATTTGATGACGAACCATCCTAATGGACTCAATGCAGGAGAGGAATTAGCATCACATATTGGCTTCTGAGTAAAATCTAAGAAATAAGTATCATAATAATGAAGCGGCTCCTTAATATTTTCAGAAGGATAAATTAGCGATTGATAGTGTGCAATGATAACATGGAATTAATTGAAATTAACTTGATTTTGTATGGTAAATATGAACTGTACCTTATGAATTATCAGAAATGTATGTACTTTTTGGAACTCTTTGAAATTTACAGTATTTCGTTGGTTAAAAGTTTAATGATCCTTTGAATTGAAATAACTGAAAATATCCACTACGATATCTGATTTTAGCAAACCCCGTATTATCTGAATAATATGATAAATGTATTATGTGGAAACAAATTTTGATAAGGGATATTGGCCGATCCACGGCTCAATGAAACAAGAAAGGTGTACATTGTCACAGCAATCTGTTGAGCCGATACACGGCTGTATAAACTACCAAAATGGCGCTGCTATTACCAGTGACGATATTCGGTAAAAGTAAACCGATACTAAATACAGATTGGTGTTGATATAACAATTAAAAAATAATAAAAAAATAATTAAAAGATTGGTTGTCAGATACACTGACTTTAGCAACGCCATACTCTGGTAGAAATTTATGAATAAACCTAGCCGATTCATGGCAGTATTTGTAAATGTCACAATAATGCAATTAATACCACTGCAAAGTGAAAGATAATACTTTGCAGTATGACGCATTCAACATAATACAGTTAATGTGTTTATATGGATTGAATGATTTCAATGCAACCTCAATACGAACACTCAACCAATATGGTGTATGAATTGAGTCCCTTGTTTGTTTTCACTGGAAAAGTTACGTGGATGCAACTGATAAAACATGGCGTCCCCTCACAATGTTTGTAACATTGAGGAAGGCGGAGCGCCGAAACGCGTCTGTTGCGAACTGAATAAAGTTTTGGAGAATTATCCCCGGAGTGCGTGGTTTCTATTGAAATGGTAGTGGAAACCTGAGCGAGATATATATATATATATATATATATATATATATATATATATATATTCACTGAAAAAACCATAGGTTATAGACCATATATAGTTAGGAATTAGCATTTACAAAACCTTGAAAATTCACTGAAAAAACCATAGGTTATAGACCATATATAGTTAGGAATTAGCATTTAAAAAACCTTATTTTACTCACACAAAACCATTGAAATTCCATATATAGTTAGTTGCACTAACTATATATCGCGCACCCGCAATCCACTGCTGATCATGTCACATATTACATCATTCATGACATGGTCAGTGACATCACTGATGACAACATCCAGTGATTATGTGTTTCTATAAAGTTTAAATATGTTTTACATATTGAAGAATGAGTGGATGTATAAGTGTCTGAATGAAGGTTTTAGTAGGTGCGTGATTGACTGTATGAGTGAGTGATTAAATGCGTCTTACTGAATGCACGGGTTAGTGACTAAACTGTCTAAAAGTGTGCTTCAGTATGTCTGTTGTTGTGCAAGCTGCTGCACGTGTTGATCAGTAGCTATATAAGTAGCTATATGGGTTATTGATTGGTTGCACAAGTATTTGTATGGGAGACTGAGTGTGTGTATGGCTGGCTGGGAGGTGTGTGACTCTGTGCAGATCAATGTGTACTTGTATCAGTGATTCTATAAGAGAGTAACTATGTGTTAGTATATGTTTCAAAAATGTAAGGTGTTCTGTGTTTAACTGTATAGATGAGAAAATAGAAGTGTGATTGATTCTTTTCAGGACTGACTAGGTGTGTGAGTAACTCCATGGATGAGTGGCAGAGTGTGAGTGTCTGTATAGGTGTATGAGTGCATATGATAGTGTTGTAAAGATGAGTGATTGTATGTATGAATGATTGTATGAGTGAATGTGTGTGTAGACATAGGAATCAGTGAGTGCGTATGTAGTAACTAGTATTGGTGTGTCAATGGTTTCAAAAATGATACTCTCTATTTAACACTGGGTGTAACGGAGGTTATATTAGAGTGTGAGGAGATGCATTGTATTATCACATGAATGATATCATCAGTGATGTGATCATTGATGTCAAGTGAGATGTCATCAGTGATGTCATTTGAGATGTCATCAGTGATGTCATCAGTGATGTCACTGACCATGTCATGAATGATGTAATATGTGACATGATCAGCAGTGGATTGCGGGTGCGCGATATATAGTTAGTGCAACTAACTATATATGGAATTTCAATGGTTTTGTGTGAGTAAAATAAGGTTTTTTAAATGCTAATTCCTAACTATATATGGTCTATAACCTATGGTTTTTTCAGTGAATTTTCAAGGTTTTGTAAATGCTAATTCCTAACTATATATGGTCTATAACCTATGGTTTTTTCAGTGAATTTCAATGGTTTTTTAATAGCAAATATCATAAGCTGTCGAATGTCAAGTACGTGGTAAGTGAAAACATTTTCGTGTTTATGCACACTGATCTGCTTTGAATGGTGCCCCCCCCCCCTCATTTCTATTAGGAGTACTCTCTCTTTGCAGATAGTGAAAGGTAGTTAACGCAGGTCTTTGCCCCCATTGTAATCCGTCGTGCCTGCTTCTCTCTCCATTTGATTGATTGTTATCCAAGTATTTACTGTTTTAGAATTAGTTCTCTTTGGTTCATTCTCTATTTACAAACAAACACAGAGTCGCAATACTCTGTTCAGTCTTTGCAGATAACGAAAAATCGTGTAAAAAAAAAAGAAAAGGAATCGAGCAAAATCAGTAGGCCACTAATGGGATCTCTTTTTGACCTCGCTAAAATAGAAACATTAGGAACAACCCCTCATGACAAATACAAAACTAGTGAGATGAACTGAACTCCACACAATGATGGCTGCAAAACAACTCGGCTCCGCCACCCACCCCGCCCAAAATAACGATAAAGAACGGCTGCCATGATTGGTTGCGGAATGACCACGACGGAGCTACGAAATGGTGCTGCTCTCATGCTAACCCCAGCTTTAGTCTGAAACATCCAGAAACACTGTAGACTACCAATTCGATCAGTTCCGGTAGCGCCCCAATGTAACCCGGTAGAGAAGAACTAGCTCTCCCCTCTTTGACTGATGGTTCTTGTTGCCTGTCCCTTCTGTTGTCATTTAACAGAACTATTTAGCCTGCTGAAAGGGGTTGTGTTCCGACCGCTGGTTGGTGGAGACATTTTGACTATATTCTGTACCTGCGTTGTCGCGTAATGCGTCATATGACGCGCCGCGTTAGCGCATCCGGAAGTCATCCGGGGCGCGCAGCGCGTAACGTAAGCATAACAAGTCATGTGACTTGTTAATAAAACTTTTCATTGGTTCATTTTACTTTTCTTATTGTAATGATGAAAGGCTTGGTCATATGACCTAAAAATTACGCTTTTCATTACTTCCGAACATTATTTTTTCTTAAATATATGTTATAATGTTCCAGGCTAATGTACTTTCCCGGAAATTTTACAACTGTCCTGCAAGTAAAATATATTCTTTTTTCGAGAAAAAGAGCGTTTCTTTGTCCCATGACGGAGCCGTTGAGCAAAAGAGGGTCGACCTGCTGTCTTAGTCGCCGATACGCCTGAATATGAGATTCTTATCGATCACTTTATGTTGCAGGAATAGAAAACACAACAGCCCTTGACCATTTATCTTTACTGCGTTCCTTCGTATTATACCTTTTACCCTTCATGTAATTGGTCTGCTTTATTTCACTTGCCTTTTAATGATTCTAAAACAGTCACTATTATTAAAAACTTTACCAATGTATATACTACTACCATGTTTTCTTTTAAAAACCTTTATTGAGAAAATTTCATTATGCAAATACGAGCCTATAACCACGTGGGCCTGCCACAGAGCAAACTGTAATCGTATATGATGAATAGACATTTACACTGTAGAGGAACGTAACGGGCGGGCCATTAGGTTGCAAGAACTAAGGTGTCTAACAGTTACGGAATCGGTGGACGTACATTTTATAATTAAAATACGACAGGGCCAGTTACAATAAAATTATCTAGATATACATTTGCGGGCAAGTACCATGGGTGACGTTAATTCGAACTTTCAACAGTACAGTAATCAATAACACATCAGAACTTAATATCAATAGGGATGTCGAAATATTCAATCAATTCTCGTCCCCGCCCGCCATGTGCTTCAAAACTGCATACGTATCTCGTGATTTCAAGGTTCTGCAACCAGTACACAACAAGGAGTTACGAGTCCCATTTATTCTGGCGCCATTTTGGGCGAGGACGGGCAGGTCCAGGATATAGTCAAAATGTCTCTACCAACCATCGACTATGATGATCTTCATATGCTGTATTTATTAGAGTAACACTCATCTGTCCACATGAAATTAATTTGCCACAATCTAAACATGTCATTTTAATCTTTCCAAAGTTCTTCTAAATATTTGGGACCGTTTCCCTTGCCTCTGAAGCTCTCAGTGCCACTTCTTTGATGAATGTACTAGCAGGTCAGGGGTTCTCCTCCAAATCTCTCTTTTATGCAGCACTATAATTAATTGGTGCCACCTCTCCATATGACGATGCATGGTATAGTTACCACAACTATATTTTTTTTCGGTTCCTCTGGAGAGTTCATCGTGGCAGATGAAGCGTGTAACGTACCGGGCATTTACCTTTTTTTGCATGTACAGGAAAGGAAAAAAAAATCGAGCGTCCGAGTTCTAAGGTGTCCCAGGGCCATTTTGGTGGATCAGGCCCAAATCCAAAGAACAGCCATCTCACAGGCTAATGGGGCGACCCACGCCGAGTTTCAGCATTGTAGTATGACCACACAAGTACAGCAACTTGCTAGACATCACCTCGGTGCCATCCGGATCTCGGCGCCCCACTGCAGATGAAGTGCCTCTCAACTATGAAACCACCACGGTGACATCCGGATCTTGGCGCGTTGTGCTGCCTTCGGCCTATTCGCACATCGGTCCGCTACTGACGCCATCTCACAGGCTAATGGGGCGACCCACGCCGAGTTTCAGCATTGTAGGATGACCACACCAGTACAGCAACTTGCTAGACATCACCTCGGTGCCATCCGGATCTCGGCGCCCCACTGCAGATGAAGTGCCTCTCAACTATGAAACCACCACGGTGACATCCGGATCTTGGCGCGTTGTGCTGCCTTCGGCCTATTCGCACATCGGTCCGCTACTGACGCCATCTCACAGGCTAATGGGGCGACCCACGCCGAGTTTCAGCATTGTAGGATGACCACACCAGTACAGCAACTTGCTAGACATCACCTCAGTGCCATCCGAATCTTGGCATCTCAACGCCTAGTGGTATCTTCCATACAAAAAATATTGTTACGCTGCCTTTGGCCCCATTCGCACATCAGTCCGCAACTTAGACACCACCTCGGTGCCATCCGGATCTTGGAATGTCAGCACCTTTTGGTGTCTTCTCGTCAGAAAATATTGTTGCGCTGCCTTTGGCCCCATTCGCACATCAGTCCGCTACTGACGCCATCTCACAGGCTAATGGGGCGCCCCACGCCGACTTTCAGCATTGTAGAATAACCACACCAGTACAGCAACTTGCTAGACATCACCTCGGTGCCATCCGGATCTCGGCGCCCCACTGCAGATGAAGTGCCTCTCAACTATGAAACCACCACGGTGACATCCGGATCTTGGCGCGTTGTGCTGCCTTCGGCCTATTCGCACATCGGTCCGCTACTGACGCCATCTCACAGGCTAATGGGGCGACCCACGCCGAGTTTCAGCATTGTAGGATGACCACACCAACTTGCTAGACATCACCTCAGTGCCATCCGAATCTTGGCATCTCAACGCCTAGTGGTATCTTCCATACAAAAAATATTGTTACGCTGCCTTTGGCCCCATTCGCACATCAGTCCGCAACTTAGACATCACCTCGGTGCCATCCGGATCTTGGCATCTCAGCGCCTTGTGGTGTCAGTCAGAAAATATTGTTGTGCTGCCTTCGGCCTATTCGCACATCGGTCCGCTACTGACGCCATCTCACAGGCCAACGGGGCGCCCCACGCCGACTTTCAGCATTGTAGGATGGCCACACCAGTGCGGCAACTTGCTACACACCACCTCGGTGCCATCCGGATCTTGGCATCTCAGCGCCTTGTGGTGTCTTCTACTCCGGAAATATAGTAGAAAATATTGTTGCGCTGCCTTTGGCCCCATTCACACATCAGTCCGCTACTGACACCATCTCACAGGCCAACGGGGCGCCCCACGCCGACATTCAGCATTGTAGGATGGCCACACCAGTGCGACAACTTACTAGACACCACCTCGGTGCCATCCGGATCTTGGCGCGTTGTGCTGCCTTCGGCCTATTCGCACATCGGTCCGCTACTGACGCAAACTCACAGGCCAACGGGGCGCCCCACGCCGACTTTCAACATTGTAGGATGGCCACACCAGTGCTGCAACTTGCTGGACACCACCTCGGTGCCATCCGGATCTTGGCGCGCTGTGTTGCCTTCGGCCTATTCGCACATCGGTCCGCTACTGACGCCGCCTCACGTGCCAACGTATTTTCTCCGCATTTTATACCCTATGCCGCATAACAGGTCATGTGACTTGTTTATAAAACTTTTCATTGGTTCATTTTACTTTTGGTTTCCTAATGATGGAAGGCTTGATCATATGACCTAAAAACAACACTTTTCATTGGATGAAAACTTTTTTTTTTTCCAAACGATGAAAGCCCCACCTTGTTTCTGGATGTTTCAGACTGAAGCTGGCGTCAGCATGAGAGCACCACCATCTCGTAGCTCCGTCGTAGTCATTCCGCGAGCAATCATGGCAGCCGCTCCCCACCAGAAGCCTGCAGGAGTCGGGGCCCCCAAAACTTTCGATCAATTCTCAAGGCGGAGGGGACGCTTTCGAGAATGGGGTCCAAGACCTAGCAGACAAGCGTCCGATTTCCAAGGTGTCCCAGGGCCATTTCAGTGGACCAGGCCCAAAAAGGAAAGAGCCTGCCGCCATTTTGAGAGTCCTGTGACAGCCGCCTATCGCTGCACCGCAAGAGTGGGCGCAACTCAGCTGAATGGCGGCTTTTGACACAGTGGACCAAAAACGGACGGAATGGCAACTGAAACGGTAAAGGGGCGCCCCACTACAACAGATGACACTCCACCTGGAGAGGCCCGTTCACGCCGCCTCCCCCGGGGCGCCCCACGCCGTTATTCGGAGCAGCATTGTAGGATACCAAAACCAGTGCGGCAACTTACTGGACATCACCTTGGTGCCATCGTTCTGCTGCCTTGGAACTATTCGCACAACAGTTTGCTACTGAAGACCCACCCCCCGCGACGCCCCACGCCGTTATTTGCTGGGTGGCAACTTACTAGACATCACTTTCGTGTCATCTAGATTTCGGCGCGTTCTGCTGCCTTGGAACTATTCGCACAACAGTTTGCTACTGATGACCCGCCCCACGCCGGAAATCTGGACGTTGTGCTGCGTTGGGACTATTCGCACAGCCGACCGCTACTTCGTTGTTTTTCCCTAAAAATGTTTATATGTTATTACTATTTTTGTTTTCTTGTATATATTTATAAATTATTAAAGTTTTATAATCTTACTACTTTGTCGGAGTGCTATATATTTTTAATGTGACACATAATTGTAAAAACTTTGATGTACAAAGAGTCATCCCTGGAATCTTCCGCTTCACGCTCGGTCCCCTCCCCAATCACAATACAGGATGGTTTTCAGATAATAGCAACGCTTCTGCTGTGACGGATCTCATCGAGTGTGGGCCTTGATCTACTATAACTCCTTTGAAGAGGGGTGAATCTTTACAGCTGTGGCCATAAACTACATCTGCAGGGCTAGCTGATACCCTAGGACCGGCCTGGACAATCGGACACAGAGGAAAAGGAGTGTCAGAGGGTGCGGTAGTGAATAGGGCGAAAGGGAGGTGTCGGGCGGGCACAGGGTGTGATTCTCAGGAAAGAGCAGCGCAGATGGGGGGAGGTTTATTACCCATGCATAAGACAGAGAGCGGGGGTGACCACTGCCTGGGGGAGATGCTTGCGAGGGTGGGGAGCCATGCTAAGGATCGACAGCGTGCACAGAGTGGGTCTGGTCAAGGCATCTAAAATGGCTGCCGTGCACGACAAAAGTGTGGCATTTGAAAAAAGACAAGATGGCGCAGACAATGTTTTTCAACACTTCCTGATTTCCTTCGAATCGAACGTTAACAGACGTTGGGGCATATTACCAAAGTTAAGCGATATTTATCCCTAACGATGCATTGCAAAGATTTTTTTACCGTCAGAAATTATCGCAGATAAACCTTGCTATTATCAAAGTTTATCGCAAATACGATAAAAACCGACCGCAATGCATTAATATCGCTGAAAACTCAGCGATATTCATGCATTACCGAGCTAATCCTCTTAGCCATGTTATCCACCTCCCATAGGATAACATGGCTAAGAACTGCTCAGGGCAGCTGTTACTTTTTGGAGATATTCGCGCTTATCTCGAATATTTCCAAAAGTTGATAATAGGAGATAGCGATGTTAGCGACTGTTTCCAGTCGCTAACATCTTGGCATGCCCACTTTGCATGTCATTAGTGATAAATATCACTCACATGCAAAGTGGGGCCCAAGATGGTCGCTATCTCCTACTAGCCGTCGCTAACTGGTGTTAGCAACAGCTAGGTAATACAGATATAATTTTATCTCCGCGAAGCGGAGCGCTGTTACAGATATATATCTTGTTTTTGAACGTTAATTTCTCAAAATGCACTGAAGCACATATATTGAGACCTAGCAAAGGCACATCGGGCTACCAGTCCCTAATATTTTACCAAGTTTCGTACAAATCTATTCAGCCGTTCGATTATTATTATTATTTATTTTTTTTGCCCCGCGGGGCCCTTTTAAAACCTCCACATCAAACCTAGGGGATCAGCGAGGATCTACTATGCCCCCTTATGGTCATTTGCCCCTTCGCTTTGGCCTCCTCTTGTCTCTCGATCCTACCGAGAGACAAGATGGCGGCCGCTACGGACTGTTTGGAATGTTTACAGACACCGGAGAGCCAATCAGCTTCGCTTCGCAAAGCTCCGTAACGCGAAAAGTACGCGAAGCGGTGCGCTGTTACAGATATATATCTTTTTTTGAACGTTAATTTCTCAAAATCCACTGAAGCACATATATTGAGACCTAGCAAAGGCACATCGGGCTACCAGTCCCTACAATTTTGCCAAGTTTCGTGCAAATCCATTCAGCCGTAAGATTATTATTATATTTTTTTTTTTTTGCCCCGCGGGGCCCTTTTAAAACCTCCACATCAAACCTAGGGGGTCAGCGAGGATCTACTATTCCCCCTTATGGTCATTTGCCCCTTCGCTTTGGCCTCCTCTTGTCTCTCGATCCTACCGAGAGACAAGATGGCGGCCACTACGGACTGTTTGCGGCCACTACGGACTGTTTGGAATGTTGACAGACGCCGGAGAACCAATCAGCTTCGCTTCACAAAGCTCCGTTGCGCGAAAAGTACGCGTCCTAGGCCGCTGCCCGGTCCGCGCTTACAGATATATATCTTTTTTTAAACGTTAATTTCTCAAAATCCACTGGAGCACATATATTGAGACCTACAAAAGGCACATCGGGCTACCAGTCCCTACAATTTTGCCAAGTTTCGTGCAAATCCATTCAGCCGTTCGGGCTAAAAGTGAGGCCAACCGCCCTATGGAAATTAACATGGGAAAAACGTGTTTTGGGACCCCCCTTTTTTCTCGGCCCCCCCTTGACGAACCCCCCCCAAATTTTCAAAGGCTGCTCAGAAACAAAATGTGCCATTTTCCTGAAAATTTCAGCCAATTCCGTCCACAAACGGCAAAGTTATTAGACATAGAATTTTCAAAAATCCCATAGAGAAAAAATCCTAACTATATATACCTACTGGCGACCGCCAGTAGGTAATATATATATATCGCGCTCAGGTTTCCACTACATATATATATATATATATATATATATATATATATATATATATATATATATATATTACCTACTGGCGGTCGCCAGTAGATAGTTATAGTTAGGACCTAGTTTCCATAGGATATCCGCAACATTCTATTTGGAATAACTTTGGCGCCGGTGGACAAATCTTCGTGAAATTCTCCAAGAAGATGGCCTGTTCCGCTCCTTCCCTGGAAGTTTGGGGTTGATCCGTCAAGCGGGGTCCGAGAGAAAAGGGGGTCCCAAAACGTGTTTTCCCCATGCAATTTTCCATAGGACATTTAGCCAGGGCTACAGCCCGAACGGCGGAACGGAATTACACCAAATTTGGCAAAAAGGTAGAGTTCGGTTCGCAGATCACCCTTTTTGTTAAATGGTGTAAATCCATTTAGTAGTTCCTGAGAAAATCAAAAGTAAAATCATTGATATATCTTGAGGAGCTTACCGTAAGCTTACAGTACGCGTACCTTCCCGAGCACGAGCTGAATGCTAATTGGCTGTCAACACTCCAAACCAGGAAGTGTTGGCAGCCATCGTGTGCCTCGGTAGAACCGAGGCACAAGAAAGCAGAAAAACAAACGTGCAGAATGCAAAAAGGGGGCAGGGTAGAAACACCCTGACCCTCTAGGCCTGCTCAGGGGGTCCCACAAGGACCCCCAAGGCCCAAACCAAAAAAAGTTTTTTTTAAATCGCGTCCCCTGCGAAAAAAATGTAAAAACCCCGGTCTGCTTTTTTCAAATTAGCCCCCGGGGGGGCCAAATCCTGGGGGCTTAATGGAAAAATGTGTGGGGGGGTGTTAATCCCCCCACACTGCCCCGGGGACCGCCACCCCAGGGGCAAAGTAATTATGATAGCAGGGGGCATACGCCCCCCCCCGCAGCCCCCGGGACCGCCACCCCCCGGTGCTTTGAATGAAATACATTTAAAAAAAACCTGTGTGGGGTCTCAAGCCCCCCCACACGCCTCGGGGACCGCCACCTCCCGGGGCACTAATATTTAAAACAAGGGGGTCTGTGACGGACCCCCCAGCCATGGGGACCACCACCCCCGGGGCTTTTTTAATTGTTGGGAGGGGGGCCGCGCGGCCCCCCTCCTGGAGCCCTTGATGGCCCTGGGGACTGTCACCCCTCAGGGCCGGCTCCTGCAGTGTCCTGGTGTGCCCACCCCTGGGACACTGCTGTTTGCTATGGTAGGGCGGGAGCCTCGTGGCTCCCGCCCTACCATAGCAAACTTCTTTGGTTTTTGGAAGAGAGAGCAGGAAACCTGCTCTCTCTTCCAAAAACCAAAGACTATTGCTTTTCTGCATGGGGAGAAGCATGTTAGCTGCTCCCCATGCAGAAAAGCAATGCCGGCTCCTGCAGGATGCGGGGAGCCGGCAGGGACCGTTGGGGGCTTGGGGACCACCCACGACCCCCAACGAGGAGGGCCAGGCCTCGGGGGATGGGGTCCTAGGGGCCAGAAGTGGCCCGGGAGGGGGGCCACACGGCCCCACTCACAAAATAAAAAAATAAAAAAATAAATAAAAGGCCGGCCCCGGGGGATGGGATCCCCGGGGCCAAAGGTGGCCACAGGAGGGGGGCAAAGCAGCCACCCTCCTAATTTTAAAAATAAATAACTAAAAAAAGGCCCATGCACCGGGAGATGGGGTCCCCGGGGCGGAGTATGGCCCTGGGTGGGGGGCCATGTGGAAGAGAGATGTAATGAGGCCACGCCCCTTTTTACACCACTTTGCAACACAGCCCGCTGGGGCATACTGGAGGATCCTGGTGGGCTAGTTGGCCACCAAGGACCCCGAGTATACAAGTGGACTTAATCCCCGAGCGTAGAACGTGGTACGGGGGCATGTTTGCACAGTGGTGAAGGTAGGGGGCGGGGCTAGAGGTGATATGTGTGCAAACATGCCCTGTTGCGCGTTTTAAGTTGGGGAATTAATTTGTCTTCAATCCAGAGGTCCCCTAGGAGCCAACTAGTCCAACAGGTACCTCCAGTAAGCACCACAGAGCTGCGTTGCAGAGTTTTGTAAAAAGGGGGCGTGCCCTCTGAACACCTGTCTGCAACGCAGCTCCCTAGCGCATACTGGAGGTACCTGGTGGGCTAGTTGGCTCACAGGGGACCTCAGGATTGAAGAGGAACTAATTCCCCAACCTAAAACGCGCCACAGGGCGTGTTTGCACACATGTTACCTCAGGCCCCGCCCCCTTCCTTCACTATTGAGCAAAATATTCCTGTAAAATCAGCCGAACTACGAATTCCGATTTACTCACCTGTTATCACAAGAGACATCAGTGCTGCATCTTTGAGCCCAGTACTGATCCTGAAAAGTAATTCTAACCATACTTACAGTAACTTGAATTTCCTTCCATAGGCTAACATTGACTGGTTTCACTTGGAAATTTTTCTGTGTGGAGTTTTGGAACTTTAAAAAATTCCTTTAACACCTTCGAATCTCATGACGAGCTCAGCTCCTCATGAGCCATGGTGCTATTGTGCTCATGACGAGCTGAGCTTGTCATGACCTTTAGAACGTTCGCATTCTGGGCTAATTCCCCTGCTGTGCGAGCGTTCTAAAGAAACGGGTGTGGTCATGATGAGCTCAGCTCGTCATGAGCACATGACCACCGTGGCTCATGACGAGCCGACCTCGTCATGAGCACGGGGGCGCTGTGCGCACCCCCCCGCCCCCCAGCACAGCAGGGGAATTTGCCCAGCTGTGAAGGGGTTAAAATCAGTCGAACTACGAATTCCGATTTATTCACCTGTTATCAGGAGAGACCTCAGTGCTGCATCATTCAGCCCACTACTGATCCTGAAAAGTAATTCTAACCATACTTACAGTAACTTGAATTTCCTTCCATAGGCTAACATTGACTGGTTTCACTTAGAAATTTTTCTGTGTGGAGTTTTGGAACTTTAAAAATTCCTTTAACACCTTCGAATCTCATGACGAGCTCAGCTCGTCATGAACCACGGTGCTAATGTGCTCATGACGAGCTGAGCTTGTCATGACCTTTAGAACGTTCGCATGCTGGGCTAATTCCCCTGCTGTGTGAGCGTTCTAAAGAAACGGGTGTGGTCATGACGAGCTCAGCTCGTCATGAGCACATGACCACCGTGGCTCATGACGAGCTGACCTCATCATGAGCACGGGGGCGCTGTGCGCAACCCCGCCCCCCAGCACAGCAGGGGAATTTGCCAAGCTGTGAAGGGGTTAAAATCAGTCGAACTACGAATTCCGATTTATTCACCTGTTATCAGGAGAGACCTCAGTGCTGCATCTTTCAGCCCACTACTGATCCTGAAAAGTAATTCTAACCGTAGTTACAGTAATTTGAATTTCCTTCCATAGGCTAACATTGACTGGTTTCACTTGGAAATTCTTGTGGAGTTTTGGAAGTTTAAAAAAAATTTCAAAAATCAGCCGAACTACGAATTCCGATTTACTCCATAGGATATCATTGCCTGCTATATAAAATATATATAAATTAAAAAATATATATATATTACAATTTCAATATTTTTTAAAACATTTATTTTTCAATTTATTTAAAAAATATGTAATGTAATTTAAAAAAGAAAATATGTAAAAATAAATAATTTAAAATAATGTAGTAAATCAGTATAAAAAATATAACAATACATTTAAAAATTATCATTTACAAAACCTTTGAAATTCACTGAAAAAACCATAGGTTTCAGCCATGTTATAGTTAGGAATTAGCATTTAAAAACCTGTAAATTCACTGAAAAAACCATAGGTCTCACACACGTTATAGTTAGGAATTAGCATTTAAAAAACCTTGCAAATTCATTAAAAAAAGCATAAGTTTCACACATGTTATAGTTAGCTGGACATTTCACTCATACAAAACCTTTGAAATGTCCCCGTTATAGTTAGTTCAGCTAACTATAACTTGCGCGCGCGCAATGCACTGCTGATGACGTCACATATTACATCACTCAGGACATGGTCAATGACATCATTCATTTTTTAACAAAAGTTTTACCTCTGACACCATTGATCATACACTCTTATTTTTGAGCACAGAAGTCCCTTTTATTGACTCTGTTATTTTTATTGCTTTTTTGTTTTCTTTATTTCATTATTTCTCTAGGGTAGGCTTGTTTGCATTCTATATACATGGGATACCTTGACATTTCATGTTTTAATTTGTGCACAAAGATATATACAGAGTATCTTGCTTTCTAAACAACACGTAAGTGCAGATTTGTACATATAAACAAACATCAATGTGATTACTTTCATTTATAAAAAACAAGACAAACAATACAATAAATTACGAAAACGTGATCCTATTAAAGATTCACAGGTCAAAGTCCTACTGCACTACCAGAGTTATAGTCAATTTCTCTTGGTAATTTTTACTATTTAGGTCCTTGTAGAGTTCAGAGTCTTTTCCTAAAGGTAAGTGAGCTGAGTGATCTAGCTCCACTGCATTAATTTTAGCGTTTTCAATCCAAAAATATTTCGCTCTGATTCCCTACAATTAATGCCAACAAGTTTCGACCTCGATGGAATATGGACCACTTATTGTATATGAGGTCTTCCTCAGGGCACGATGTATCACGTAGGACAATTTTCTGATTCTATAGGGAAATAATCAAGAATCGGTGTTTTAGTATTGTGTGTGTATCTATTTACAGGTGCAAAAAAGTATATTAATTCTGGTTTACATACCTATTGGTGTTCAAAACAGGAGGGGGGTTGGTAGGGGAGGGTCACTTTTTTACTGATCCATTGTTCTACGTTCTGTTGGTAAACACAAAACGGAACTCTAAATTAGCTTCTATCTCTTGGGGGCAAGTCCAAGGTAAGTCAGCCTGCTGTTATGTTTAAAGGAACCTACCCGGTATGCTGCGTTCAATTCCTGCGTTTATCTTAGTATCGATAGGTCCTTTCTTCTGTGGTGGGGCGATTTATGTCTGTGATTCTAAAGGGAGACGAGAAAAAAGGTACATGTGGGTCCACTGTGTGTATCACCCGGCCTTTGTGTTATTAATCTACTACTTATAGTGCGGTTAGCCGTTTTGTTTGTTAGTCACGTTATTATGAGGAGACCACCATATATACAGAACGTCTGTGTTATTATATCCATAAGTCCCATGCGCATGCAGTTTTATATAAATTAATGGCGGATTCGTGTGGCATTGGAAAAGAGGTGTTGGGGGGCTGGGCGCATGCAAGTGCATATCATGCCCGCATACATAGGATACATCCTCGAAACGCTTCTGCAGCGGTGTTTCGTTATGTTCGGTATCTGTATAGTAGAGTGACCGATTAATTTCTTTGTTGTGACTTTTTTCTTGATGTTGCCTCTTCCTTGGGGCTCTTTTCTCGCTCAATCGCTCTCCCTCTTCATGCGGCTGACGTCATTTGCGTGCGCTCAGCACCGAAAACGGTCGTCACTTCTTTTTACATTTTCATTTCCTGTTAGCGTCTTTAAGGTGCGCATGCGTGTCGGATACTGCTGCGACAAGGCTTCTCCTCTTTGTAGTGGCTTTGTCAATAAACATGCGTGTCAAAAGCCGCTGGAGCATAGAGTATGATGTATTATCAGTCTTTTTGTTGTAACTTTTTGGAGCATGCGCATTGGTTCGAACTACAGGAGTAGTTGTTTGGCTAAAATGCTAATGGTACGGGCACTGGTTTATTGTCTGAGTCTTCGTGAGATATATGCGTTGCTTTATTTCAGCATCTGGAGGTTCCTTTATGTAATGGTCCGTGAGTTTAGTGACGGATGTTTAATTTCTTACTGCAACTTATATATGGCTTCTGCTACTTGTATTTTCACGTTCTCAGTTTTTTTTGGCTCATAAATTAGTCCCACAGTGTCTTATTCTTTTCTTTCGTGCTGTTATTGGTAAAAAAATATTTTATTTGTATGTTGGTTTCCACGTTGTTCCTGTGGCTATTGGTTCTTTAAATTTGAAGCCTCATGTATCTTTCATGTTTCCACTGATTCACATCCACCTCATGGTAAATGACCTTTTCTTCTTAGAAACCTCTTGTTGGTTGGCCTTCCTGTATTTGCTCAGCTACAGTTCATAAGTTCTGACATCTCACTGAGACCATTGTTGGTAGTGTCTAAGAATAGAATAAACTTAGCGTCGATCTTTGATAGGATCCTATCGATTTCATTACCTGTTATCTTTCTTAGGATTGTCCATTTCATCTCATTGGAGTTGTGGCTTTTTTCTATACAATGAGCGACTAGGGGGGCATTTGCTGTTCTTGATCGATGTTGTGTGATCCTCTTCTTTATTGGTTGGCTGGTTTTGCCGATGTATGCTTTTCCACACGGACATACTATACTGTAGACTACATTGTGAGTGTTGCAATTAGTAAATTCATCGTGTTTTATATATTTGGTTCCGTATGTGAATCTGTTGCTTTCCATTGTGCTGTCGCACGAGGCACAGTTGCCGCACTTCCGATGTCCTTTGATTGGGGGAAGAGTTAACATTGATCGTAATGATGTTTCTTGGGTCTTCATTTTTGTGTTGGCCCGTACTAGTCTGTCTCGGATGCTGGTGTTTTTCTTTAGCGCAAAGATTGGTGTTTGTTGGAATGGTTCAATACTTTTTATTGTATTCCAATCTTTTTTCACAATCTTCTGGACCTCCTTGGTAATAGCTGAAAACGTTGTGACGTATACGAGGGGAGCATTTGTGGCTCACTGGTTAGAGGAGGCAGACCCTGAAGCAGAGGTCAGACCCGGGACCAGGGTTCAATTCCTGACGCGGCAGGGTCTTGAGCCCAAATATCCACGGACTTGATAATTCTCGTTTCGGTGCCTACTCGAGTCACGGGTTCACACTCTGCAGCTCTCGGCATTAGCTTGCTTAATCTCCACTACGGCCCCCCCGCGGCGGGATGCCTGGCTTTCACCTTGGGGATGCCCAGTACGGGTATCTCACAGGGAAAAAGCCAGGACGGGTTCCCAAGGCAAGCGCCGAGATGCCTACGGGTAATCGAGCGCTATATAAGAACGCATAATAATAATAATAATAATAATAATAATTTTCCGTCTGTGGTTTTGGAGTTAATAATGATTCCCGGGGGGTGTACCACACCCTCTTCATTGCCTTTTTAAGTAGTCTTTTTGGGTACTGTCTTTCCAATAGTTTTTTCAAAAGGATTGTAGCATTCTCAAAGTAATTGGTCTTTTTCGAACAATTCTGTCTGATTCGCTAGAACTGGCTCAGCGGGAGATTTTCCCGTAGGTTGCGTTGATGAAAGCTTCCAAAGTGGAGGAACGTATTCCTGTCTGTTGTTTTGGTGTATAATGTCGTATACAGGTAACCTTCCTCATGTCTTATCATTAGGTCCAGGAAATTCATCTCCTTTCTGTCTTCGTTCGAAGTGAAATGGATGTTGGGGTTCCTGTCGTTAAGCCACTCTACGAATTTTGAGAGCTGTTCTTTATTGCCCCTCCATAACATAAAAACATTGTCGATGTAAAGATGCCACATTTTGATGTGGCCATCGTAGGGGTTGTTATTGTACATCCACTTGTCTTCATATAGTGCCATAAACATTATGGCCATCTCAGGAGCAAAGGGACAACCCATCGCGGTCCCCTTAATTTGCACTAATTGTTGTTCGTTGAAATAGAAAAAGTTGTTTTTCAAACATATCTCTGCCCGTTGGAGTAAAAAGTCTGTTGGAACATTGTGAGGACAAGTTCTCTTGTCTAAGAAAATACTTATTGCTTCCAAGCCTGCTTCTTGAGGTATGTTTGAATACAGACTCACGATATCCAGAGTCACTAAGATTTCATTCTCTTCCTCAAATGGCTGATTTTCTAAGAGAACAATAGCTTGCATGGTATCTCTTATGTAGCTCGTTGTGTCTTTGATGAGTGGTTTTAAGAACGTATCAATATATTTAGCGGGGCGTTCTAGTAATGAGTTTACTCCGGAGATTATGGGTCGTCCGGGGGGGGTTTTCTTGATCTTTATGTATCTTTGGTAAGATATATATCAAGGGGTCCCTCGGGTTTTGGTTCAGTAGATACTCTGACTCCTTCTTGGATAGCCAACCTTCGCTTTTTCCGATATTAATTAAGGCTTCCAGTTTGAATTTTATTTTTCCGCTCCAATTTTCTTCTGTCCTTCTGTAATAGCTGTCATCTTCTAGCTGGAGTGTTACTTCGGCTTCGTATTTGTCTCTTAGTAGCACCACAATACCTCCGCCTTTGTCCGCGGGCTTGAATATTAATTGATAATTTTCTTCAGTTCTTCCAGCGCTAGCTTTTCATTCTTTGAGAGATTCCATTTCATGTAGACCTTTTTATTGTCCAGTTTATTGATATCTCTTAGTACATTTCTTTTGAACGTCTGGAGTTCACTAGGCATACTGTTTAAGTTAGGAAAAAAGGTCGAAGGATTCTTCAAACCGGAGTAACTTTAAATGTTTGCTCTTGATTGTCTTGGAAGAATATTTTTAATCTCATTTTCGGAATAGTTGGATTATTTCTATTTTGGTTTGGCCATGGTCTGGTTTCACTGTTGGTATGAAGGAGAGTCCCTTCTGAAGTACCCTTGTCTCATCTGTGGTGAGAGTATGTTGTGAAAGGTTGTAGATCACACATCTGTCTTCCTCGCTCCTAATCTGTTGTGTGTCTACCATCGGTAAACGTTCCTTTGTGTAGTTATTTCGCCCTGAAATTAGTTTGATTGGGGATTGTACCATCCTGTTTGCTCTTGCTCGTCCCCTTGTTCTTCTGTTGCCTTTGTCTAAAAAAGGAGCAGGTTGAAAAAATTGTCTTGGGGGATTGTTTCTGGTGCTTGTAGATGGATCCGTATCGCTAGAGCTGTCAGATGCAGATGATGCGTCAGAGAAAGTCAGGAACTGTCGTCTACTGCGTCCTCCGTAAGTTCTTAGTGCTCCGGTATTCTGTGGCTGTTTATAGAAATCCTTATCTAGGTAAGGGTAAGTTCTT
Organism: Lissotriton helveticus; assembly: GCF_964261635.1. Classification (NCBI taxonomy): domain Eukaryota; kingdom Metazoa; phylum Chordata; class Amphibia; order Caudata; family Salamandridae; genus Lissotriton; species Lissotriton helveticus. The sequence goes on from NC_136063.1 coordinate 931,059,243, forward strand.
GTCTCTGAAAAGTTTGTAATGTCCCTTTGTAGCTTTAGTCTTTTAGCGTCTTCTGTAGTTCTTTTGAAAGTTTCGTTTTCTTTTTCAATCTTCAACAATAGTGCTTGTGCGTTCTCTATTGCTGTGTTGTTCAAGAGTGCCTCTTCTAGTTCTTTTATCAGTTCTAATTCTTTGAGGCTAAGTCGTTCTGCAGTCTTAATTGAATGAAACATCCAATCTCTGGAACATTTTGTCCCAATATGACTGAAACCGTCTAGATATTCTGGTTGACCAATAAATATGACTGGGACGTTTTTCACTTGTAGTTCGACTGGTATAGTACCTGCTTTCAAATGTTCGAATAGTACTTCGCCATGTAAAGTGGTTCTTACTTGTTTCTTTTTCAATCTAGTTATTTTCTCTACATCAGTCTGCTGGGCTTGAGAAGTTGTGGTACTTCCCGGGTTCAATGTAGATGGACGTCTAAGAAGTTCCTCTATTTCTTCTTCTCTAAAGCTGAGCGTCTTGGGTTCAGCCATTTACAGTTGAACATGTGAATGTAACCCTAGTGTATTTGAGGTACGTATGAGCCAGTGTCTCACTAATCGGAATTCCAATGTATATAGGTGCAGTCAAGAACTAACCCTGGACTTAAAAGAACCCGGATGTGCTTATCAGAATTCACAGAGATATACTAATCTCTGTCCTGACAAAATCCAAAGTGTTCCCTCGTATGCCTGGTGCCAACACTCAAAGTGGATATCTACTGAAGCGGAGTGAATCAATTAAGGATATCAGAGGCCGGAATCTGGTCAACAAATTTTAACAAAAGTTTTACCTCTGACACCATTGATCATACACGCTTATTTTTGAGCACAGAAGTCCCTTTTATTGACTCTGTTATTTTTATTGCTTTTTTGTTTTCTTTATTTCATTATTTCTCTAGGGTAGGATTGTTTGCATTCTATATACATGGGACACCTTGACATTTCATGTCTTAATTTGTGCACAAAGATATATACAGAGTATCTTGCTTTCTCAACAACACGTAAGTGCAGATTTGTACATATAAACAAACATCAATGTGATTACTTTCATTTATAAAAAACAAGACAAACAATACAATAAATTACAAAAATGTGATCCTATTAAAGATTCACAGGTCAAAGTCCTACTGCACTACCAGAGTTAGAGTCAATTTTTCTTGGTAATTTTTACTATTTAGGTCCTTGTAGAGTTCAGAGTCTTTACTTAAAGGTAAGTGAGCTGAGTGATCTAGCTCCACTGCATTAATTTTAGAGTTTTCAATCCAAAAATATTTCGCTCTGATACCCTATAATTAATGCCAGCGCATTCCAACCTCGATGGAATATGGACCACTTATTGTATATGAGGTCTTCCTAAGGGCACGATGTATCACGTAGGACAATTTTCTGATTCTATAGGGAAATAATCAAGAATCTGTGTTTTAGTATTGTGTGTGTATCTATTTACAGGTGCAAAAAAGTATATTAATTCTGGTTTACGTACCTATTGGTGTTCAAAACAGGAGGGGGGTTGGTAGGGGAGGGTCACTTTTTTACTGAACCACTGTTCTACGTTCTGTTGGTAAACACAAAACGGAACTCTAAGTTAGCTTCTATCTCTTGGGGGCAAGTCCAAGGTAAGTCAGCCTGCTGTTATGTTTAAAGGAACCTACCCAGTATGCTGCGTTCAATTCCTACGTTTATCTTAGTATCGATATTTAGGTCCTTGTAGAGTTCAGAGTCTTTTCTTAAAGGTAAGTGAGCTGAGTGATCTAGCTCCACTGCATTAATTTTAGCGTTTTCAATCCAAAAATATTTCGCCCTGATACCCTATAATTAATTAATGTGGCACAAAAATACGCTGCTGTGCATCACGCTTTTATTCATTAGAAAAACCTTTTGATTGGCTTTCGTGATCAACTCGGAGGCCACAACATCGAGGATTGCCACTCTCCTTACCTTGGAGCTCATTGGAGGGCAAGTAAAGACTACGAGATCGCTGCAACAGAGAAATACATCTCCCAGAAGGCCATACGCCTATGACTCTGTAAAACTAGCCTATCAGGAGGCAAGAGACTGATCACGAAAGCCAATCAAAAGGTTTTTCTAATGAATTAAAGCGTGATGCACAGCAGCGTATTTTTGTTCCACAAGCCCATGAAGAAGGAACACATTTCCGAAACGCGTCGGCAAGGCAGTCCAAGTGTAATGGAGGGCAGGATGTAAATTGTTGCCTGTGTGCATCCCCGACCTTTGGGCAACTTGGAGCGACGATTTAAAGCCGCAGCCTACGCCATGGTGAATGCACTGTTGCCGTAACAGCGGGCACAGAGCTGGGAATACGTCCGGCACAACTGTGAGGCCACAACACCGTGGACTGCCACTCTCCTTACCTTGGAGCCCATTGGAGGGCAAGTAAAGACTATGAGATCGCTGCAATGGAGAAATACATCTCCCGTGAGACAATACGCCTATGACTCTGTAAAACTAGCCTATCAGGAGGCAAGCGACTGATCATGAAAGCCAATCAATAGGTTTTTCTAATGAATAAAAGCGTGATGCACAGCAGCGTATTTTTGTGCCACAAGCCCATGAAGAAGGAACACATTTCCGAAACGCGTCGGCAAGGCAGTCCAAGTGTAATGGAGGGCAGGATGTAAATTGTTGCCTGTGTGCATCCCCGACCTTTGGGCAACTTGGAGCGATGATTTAAAGCGGCAGCCTACGCCGTGGGGAATGCACCGTCGCCGTAACAGCGGGCACGGAGCTGGGAATACGCCCGGCACAACTGTGAGGCCACAACACCGAGGATTGACACTCTCCTTACCTTGGAGCCCATTGGAGGGCAAGTAAAGACTACGAGATCGCTGCAACGGAGAAATACATCTCCCAGAAGGCCATACGCCTATGACTCTGTAAAACTAGCCTATCAGGAGGCAAGAGACTGATCACGAAAGCCAATCAAAAGGTTTTTCTAATGAATAAAAGCGTGATGCACAGCAGCGTATTTTTGTGCCACAAGCCCATGAAGAAGGAACACATTTCTGAAACGCGTCGGCAAGGCAGTCCAAGTGTAATGGAGGGCAGGATGTAAATTGTTGCCTGTGTGCATCCCCGACCTTTGGGCAACTTGGAGCAACGATTTAAAGCAGCAGCCTACGCCGTGGGGAATGCACCGTCACCGTAACAGCAGGCACGGAGCTGGGAATACGCCAGCACAACTGTGAGGCCACAATAGCGAGGATTGCCACTCTCCTGACCTTGGAGCCCATTGGAGGGCAAGTAAAGACAATGAGATCGCTGCAACGGAGAAATACATCTCCCAGAAGGCCATACGCCTATGACTCTGTAAAACTAGCCTATCAGGAGGCAAGAGACTGATCACGAAAGCCAATCAAAAGGTTTTTCTAATGAATAAAAGCGTGATGAACAGCAGCGTATTTGTATTTCGATTTATATAGCGCACTAATCACCCAGGGGTCTCAAGGCGCTTGCTTAGGGAACCCGTCCTGGTATTCCCCTGTGAGATACCCCGGCAGGGTATTCTCAAGGTGAAAGCCAGGCATCCCGCCGCGAGGGGCTGTAGTGGAGATTAAGCAAGCTATTGCCCAGAGCCGCAGAGTGTGACCCCGTGAGTCGAGTAGGCACCGGAGCGAGAATTGTCGAGTCCGTGGAATTTTTGAGCCCGAGACCCGCCGAGGCGGGGAATCGAACCCTGGTCCACGGCTGATCTCAGCTTCCGGGTCTGCCGCCTCTAACCACTGAGCCATGCTTCTCCATTTTTGTGCCACAAGCCCATGAAGAAGGAACACATTTCCGAAACGCGTCGGCAAGGCAGTCCAAGTGTAATGGAGGGCAGGATGTAAATTGTTGCCTGTGTGCATCCCCGACCTTTGGGCAACTTGGAGCGACGATTTAAAGCGGCAGCCTACGCCGTGGGGAATGCACCGTCGCCGTAACAGCGGGCACGGAGCTGGGAATACGCCCGGCACAACTGTGCGGCCACAACACCGAGGATTGCCACTCTCCTTACCTTGGAGCCCATTGGAGGGCAAGTAAAGACTACGAGATCGCTGCAACGGAGAAATACATCTCCCAGAAGGCCATACGCCTATGACTCTGTAAAACTAGTCTATCAGGAGGCAAGAGACTGATCACAAAAGCCAATCAAAAGGTTTTTCTAATGAATAAAAGCGTGATGCACAGCAGCGTATTTTTGTGCCACAAGCCCATGAAAAAGGAACACATTTCCGAAACGCGTTGGCAAGGCAGTCCAAGTGTAATGGAGGGCAGGATGTAAATTGCTGCCTCTATGCATCCCCGATCTTTGGCAACTTGGAGCGACAATTTAAAGCGGAAGCCAACGCCATGGGGAATGCACCGTCACCGTAACAGCAGGCACGGAGCTGGGAATACGCCTGGCACAACTGTGAGGTCACAACACCGAGGATTGCCACTCTCCTTACCTTGGAGCCCATTGGAGGGCAAGTAAAGACTACGAGATCGCTGCAACGGAGAAATACATCTCCCAGAAGGCCATACGTCTATGACTCTGTAAAACTAGCCTATCAGGAGGCAAGAGACTGATCACGAAAGCCAATCAAAAGGTTTTTCTAATGAATAAAAGCGTGATTTGCAGCGTATTTTTGTGCCACAAGCCCATGAAGAAGGAACACATTTCCGAAACGCGTCGGCAAGGCAGTCCAAGTGTAATGGAGGGCAGGATGTAAATTGTTGCCTCTGTGCATCCCCGACCTTTGGGCAACTTGGACCGACGATTTAAAGCGGCAGCCTACGCCGTGGGGAATGCACCGTCGCCGTAACAGCGGCCACGGAGCTGGGAATATGCCTGGCACAACTGTGAGGCCACAACACCGAGGATTGCCACTCTCCTTACCTTGGAGTCCATTGGAGGGCAAGTAAAGACTATGAGATCGCTACAACGGAGAAATACATCTCCCAGAAGGCCATACGCCTATGACTCTGTAAAACTAGCCTATCAGGAGGCAAGAGACTGATCACGAAAGCCAATCAAAAGGTTTTTCTATTGAATAAAAGCGTGATGCACAGCAGCGTATTTTTGTGCCACAAGCCCATGAAGAAGGAACACATTTCCGAAACGCGTCGGCAAGGCAGTCCAAGTGTAATGGAGGGCAGGATGTAAATTGTTGCCTGTGTGCATCCCCGACCTTGGAGCGACGATATATATATATATATTGGTTATGTGATCAAGGGCTCCAGGGCCCGAAACGCGTCATGGCGATCGAGAGGGTGCACAGAATGGAATAAAACGCTGAAACTAACTTACAAGGGTCCGTTTCGTTATTTGGCTTCCTGTTGGTTTGCGCTGAATTTCGGAGTTCCTGTTATATATATATATATATATAGATCTACCAAGATTTACCAAGCCAACCCAGTTCAGACATGGCCATATGCAAATCAGTCTTGACCCTGTGCCTCATGGGAGAAGTCCAGCCCGAACTGCTAAGCCATGTCTTCCCTGGACCGGAATCAAGCATCCTAGGACCGGTTTCTTGCTATCAGCCGTCTTTGAGCCAGGATAGTTTGACTCCAGTGGCTTAGCTAGCACCGGACAAACGTCTGGGCATACCCTTCCCACAATTTACTCGACACACCCTGCCCCCTTTCTGATGCACATGCACGCCGCTGTGACACTGTGCCTGCCCCCTGGATCTCCTTTGCTCATGCAGCTTGAGTATGCCGGCCCCCTACTCGTACTCATGCCAGAGCTCATATAGGATTTCACTTCCTAGCTGACTTGTGCTCCTTACAATTTCTAACCTGTAATCATCTGTTTTATGCATGCCTTTCAAATTTGTCCCCTGTGCACTCTTACAGGACGTCCTCCTCACGACGCCAGTTCCTAGATTACTGCGTTCTATGATTATCGGACTTCTCCCACATGATCCTGGCTACATATTGACTATTTCAAGCCCTCCTTTCAAATTAATTTGCCTCCACGATACCATGTGACTGTCACCATCGACAAGTCCTCTATTTCTATAGAGCCCCATACCGGTCATCTGTGGTTGTCCTCTCAGATGCCTCAGTTCTTCCTCTTGCCTTATTGCAGACGGATAGCTTCAGCTTTCTTCTGGATGCTCAGTTTTCTATGCCTCCTTGGTATTTGATCTTATACTGATTGGAATCTTGTAAAGTATGATTGGAGGCTTAATTGTAAAGTAAGGCCGTTTATTTGAAAGGAACATAGAAGCATGGCAGGACGCAGCCTGCACAGGTCTTCTTCCTCAGCAACTGTCTTCCTGTGGTCGCTCCAAGGAATATAGAACTTTGCAGAAAGAGAACGAGGAAGACAGAAGATTGGAATGAAAACAATTCTACAAAATATAAACATGACAATAATGTAAATAATCCCTACATTAACAACGTCTCCTACCTTTGCAGGTTTCCTCCTGGGCACCCTCGCGGGCTTTTTATCCATCTTCAGCACACCACGACTAGGGTGTCACCATCAATGCCCCCCCATTGGACTATCCCTTCAGCATTTACACAGGCACCTTTTACCGTCCTCGACTGAATTGGCCACACCGGCTTCCAAATATCACTTTTACTCTATCCTTACCTGCTCTTTCTTCCTTTACGGCACAACAAATGTGTAACCTGGTCCTGAAGATGACCTTTACTTACTACAGGTTGCTGCGCCATTGACCACTCAGCACAATTTCCGTGGTTCATCAAATTACTTACCTCTTTAAATCCTTGTAAATGAATTTGAACCACCATTGTAAATATACATTATTGTTTTGTTTGCGCCAATTTTCGCAGTTTCATTTGTCACTTGCGCCGTTCACCTTGTTTCTCACGAGCACATTTGTACCCACATTTGTACAGGTTACACGTACATTCAATGTAATATAGTGCCGTCATTGCTTTTTTCAACTTTGTCTTAATACAGACTGCGCCTCGCATTTGTTGCAATAACCATTACTGCATCCCTATCTCCTCATTCTTGCAACTATTGTGCTTGTTTTCTGAAACTGTCTTTAAATATTACCTGTTGGGATGTTGTTATTTTGTTATATACATGGGTGGATAGATGAGCAGGGATGAAAAAGGCCGGCCAAATAAATGAATCAGTAATTTAATGAATGAGTCAGTGCATGAATGGATGCTTGAAGTGGCCAGAAAATAAATGTGCTGAACACTATTTTGCCAGCTCCCAATGCAGTTCAAAGATTGGTTAGAATCGGGGCGTGGCTTGCGCGCCGCTGCTGAATGGCCGTCTGCGCTTGAGCTCCGGCGAGTCGGGAACCGTCAGGAAGGATTGCAGTTCTGCCGAGGAGCAGGGCGGCCATAATTACTGCAAACGGCAGCGGAATATGCCGTGAACAAGCTGTGCGGTTTTCTATCTTGTGGTTCTCTGTCCTGCTCTTCATTTGTGTCGAGGCAGCCTTTCTTCACTACCAGCGCGGGCGGCCGCCATTTTGTATTTTAGTGGCGACGCTCCTGTGTTTTTATCTCCTGTCAGGCAAGGCATTATTTATCCTTCCCTCTATTGAAGACTTTGGGATCTTTTGGATACAGCACCTCTCTGGATCTGCTTAAGGGGTTCTTTTCCTGCATTATTACCCCGTTTTTGAACTTATCTATGAGGTGCTGTTTTGACTCTCCTTTCACCGTCTGTCTGCAACTATGAGGTGATGTATGGCATACCAAGCATACGGTGAGCTATTGACGCTATCTAGCTGACTTTTATTACTCAATCTGGTACTTTTTCCAGCTCTGAACACTTTCCTACATTTCTTAGAGACAGACGGCCGCCATTTTGTGCTCTGCAAGACTAAATGCCGTTGTTCCTCTCAGCTATTAAGTCTTATGTTTTGCTTCATATTTTTGAATGTGTCTTTCACACTATGACCCTGCAGATCTGCCTCTAAGGAGTATTTTTTGGTCACTGTTATTACATCTGATTTACTTATGTGCCATTTTGGCTGTGTGGCAATGGTTCTCCTCTGCTTCTATACAGCTTATACTTTTTACTCAGGATGACTGCTTGTTTTCTTTCTGCTTTTTGGATGACTCTTAAGGCGGGGACGCCCTATTGATGTTGTGAGTCATTGTATCCAAAATAACCTGCTGTTTTTTCAGAAGCTCAGTCTCTTCTCTTTTTTACCGGAGTTCATAACAAGATTTTCTTGGGTGTTTATTGGTTTTTCTTGTGTTGATACCTTATGACTGACGCCATGGGTCCTTCACCCAATACCAATGCTAAAGACTCAAGAGGTGCCCTGAAGAGGTCTAAACAAACTTCTCCTACTCCGGAGTCATCTCAAAAATAGGCTAGTTCCACATTGGATACCATTTTGTCACGTCTAAATGCTGTCCACGATATTGCACAATCTACTAAGACCAATACTGACTTATTACAAGTTGAGGTGGCGGCTATCAGGAATGATCTCAAAGCATTATCTCTTCGGGTTACGAATGCGGAGACACGTATTAGTGGTGTGGAGGACATTGCGCAACAGCACTCTAAGTCTCTACACCAGATGGAACACTCAATAGCGGCATTGCGGAGAGACCCCACGGAACAGGAAGATCGCAATCGTAGAAGCAATTTGCGTATTTTTGGCCTAACTGAAGATGCAGAAAAATCAGCCTCCTCGATGATAGACTTTTTATATCAATGGCTTCCATCTACCTTACAAATTTCATTTCAGAAGGATTTTGAAATTGAAAGGGCTCATTGAGTACCATCTTTTAGACCCAAGTCCTCATCCCATCCTAGGGCGGTCATTTTTAAAGCACTGCGTCATCAACATTCAGAACAAATTTTGGCTCACATGAGAAAGATCAAGGTGGTGAATTGGGAAGGTCATCGGATTGCCATAGCGCAAGACTTTGCCAGAGACACTGTTATTCAAAGGAAAGGGTTTCTTAATTTGCGAAAACGGCTCCTGGATATGAACATCCCTTTTTCCTTTGCTGGTCCTTCGAAATTTCGTATCACCTTTAAGGGCCGGTCACGAATTTTTGATGAACCTTCTGATCTTTCCTCATTCCTGGATAATCAGTCTGAATCTCAGATGGACTCTTCTCCTGCTTCTGGTCCTTCTGGATCTTGATTTCTTGTTTTTCTATGGAGTTTTACTTCCTGATGTTTAGGCGTGTAACATGTTTCAGTTATACATGCGTAGTTTTTTCGCTTTCTACTTATTGAGTAGGTTTTTCATTAGTTTTCTAGCTATTAGGCTGTTCGTGATTATAGAGCTATTCGTTTTTCTGTTGCTTTGGTCTCTTCTTTTTATTTTCTTACCTTTTTCCATTTTATGCTACTTGTACTTATTACTTCAGGTTTAATATTTGTTCCCTCTTTTTATGTTTTCCTTTCTCTGTATTATGGTTTCTTCTTTCTTTCTCTTCAGGTTTAAGGTTATATGTTTCTGACCCTCAATGTCCCTGGTGGTAGCTTCTCCTTTTTCTTATGAGCCGTTGTTTTCCTTTCGGTCTCTCTTTTTGTTGGTCTTTTTCTTCCTTTCTTGCGTGTTTAGCTGTTATGTTTTTTATTCTTTAGTCTGCTTTTATTGATTGTTTGTTAGATATATTTTTGTTGCATTATATGTGTTCATTTTCCTTAGTTTTGTGTTTTTACTTATCGATATGACTATATTATTTCATTTCACTCTATCTCTAGCTTATTTGTTATGGACTTCAGCTTCTTCCTGGTTGCTGTACACTAGTCTGTTCTCTTCTTCTGCATATTGGAATGAATTATATGATGTAGTTATTTGAGACTGTTGTATTTTCTTTCATATTTATATATTTATCCTTCTTGTTTAATCATTTTTTTCATTTATTATGAATGTTACGTATACGGTTCATATTTATATAATATATATTTCATTTAATATTTTATTCTTCAAGATGAAATTGTATTTATTGATATTTATTGTTCGTATTTATTCATGATGTTTTTATTATACTATATATTGTGATTTTATCTTTCTAGTTTATTCTCCCTCCTATGCATTATATTATATATTGGCACTTTTTTTATCTCCCTTTATGCCTTTTTTTATTTATATTACCATCTGAAATGTTTTTTTTTGGATCTACTACTCTGTCCTTCCTGGCGGTCTCCTTGCTTGCCCTTCCATGTCCCCCCTGGTATGAATTTGGTCCATTATAGACCTCCCCTGGTGGGTCTTTTTCTCTTTCCTTCTCTATTCCTCTTTCTGCTTTTCTCTTTTCTCTTTCTTCTTTCTTCGCTTTCTTTTCTCTCTTTTTCTTTCTTTTCCTGGATCTCCTGCTGGTGCTTCCCTTTCGTGGGATTTAATGTAGGTCTTTGGTTGGTGTCTTGGTTGTTGTATTGTGCCCCTTGTTCTCAATGCCTTTCGGATTCAATGTTTTTGTAACATTATGCCTGGTTTTAATGTTGTCTACCTGAATGTTCGGGGGTTAAATCATCCGGTGAAACGATCCAAAATTGTGGATTACTGTAAATCTTTATCTTCAGATTTGGTACTACTGCAGGAAACAAAAGTATCTTACAAGGAGGCTTTGTTGCTGAGGAAAGAGTGGGTCCTTGATGTTGTGTGTTCTGATGCTCTGGGTAAAAAGAATGGTGTGATAACACTCATTTCTAAGACTTCTGGTTTATCGGTGGTCTCTGCTGAACATGATTCTGAGGGCCGTTGATTGTTGTCTAGACTTACTGATGGTGTGGTTGAACTTTATGTTTTTAATATTTATGCTCCCAATAGTGATGATCCTTCATTTTGGCGGCTGGTCACTAAAAAACTAGCTGACACACCGCATAAAGGCAATCTAATAGTTGGCGGTGATTTCAATTTACCAATGGACCCTTTTTGGATAGGAACTCTGCTTTTTCGTTCCGTCCTCCCAGAGCTCACAAACACATGTTAAACATGTGCTCCTATGTTAATCTTCAGGAAGTGATTTTTCTTTCTTTTCCTCTCCTCATTCTAGCTTTTCTCGTATTGATTATCTCTAGGTCCACTCGTCTCTCGTGCAATCCTCATCTTCCCCGTAGATCCATCCTATTCTTGTCTCAGATCACGCAGCTGTTTCCTTTTCTCTTTTAAACCTTGCTCTAAAAAAAGAACCTCGCTCTTGGAGATTAAAAACAGAAATTGTACATGATGAATCTCAAGTTTTGGCTTTGCATGATGAAATTGAACTTTTCTTTTCTGATAATGAAGGCTCAGTTAGCTCTCCAATAGTTTTGTGGGATGCATTTAAATGTACGCTTAGAGGTCAAATATTAAAGTTATGGCGATAAGAAATGCTGTTATTAAGAAAGAACTTAAAGACTTAGAAGTTAGTATTAAACAACAAGAGCTTCTTTTTCGCAGTTCTAAAGACAAACAACTATTACAAACCATTAAAAACTTAAAGTATTCCTATAATACTATTGTTACCAAGAGAGCTCACATTGGAGTTCAGGCCCAGAAATCTAAACGTTTATTGTTGAAGAATCGTGCTGGTAAGATTTTAGCGGCGACGTTGAAATTTCAGGAATCTAATTTTAAGTCTTCTCAGATATCTTCTATTAATAACAGCTCTGGTGTTAAAAAATTTCAGACCAACGAGATTCTTGAAGTTTTTTCGTGAATTTTATAGTAAACTCTACACTCCCACTAATCAATCATCCTTTGAACAATGCCAAGATTTCTTAAATACAATCCCTATTCAGTCTGTGTCGATGGAGGATAGTGTAAAATTGGGTGGCTCGATTACGTTGGAGGAAATTATTAATGCAATTAAAGCCCCACGTTCGGGTAAAGCTCCCGGGCCTGATAGATTTCCCATTATGTTTTATAAAACCTTTCTTCCTTCTGTTGTTCCTCGCCTTAAATCTGTTTTTGATGCTTTTATTCAGGGAGGTTCGGTCTCGTGTTCAGCGACAGATGCTACTATTGTGGTAATTCCAAAAGAAGGTAAGGATCACTCAGATCCAAAAAATTACCGCCCTATTTCCCTTCTTAACATGGAAGCAAAGATTTTTGCCAAAATATTAGCTAAGCACTTAGAATCCTATATTCCTAATCTTGTTCATCCATCTCAGACGAGCTTTGTCAAGGTAGACTTGCTAGGGACAACATCCGTACCTTTTGCCATATTTTGGGTGCAGCTAAGCGGTCTACACTTCCAGCAGCTGCTCTGGCCCTTGATGCCGAGAAGGCTTTTGATAAAGTTTCTTGGCCCTTTTTACATGCTGTCCTTCGTGCACATAATCTTGGAGATTCTTTTGTTAATATGGTTATGTCTTTATATGCTCAACCTAGAGCAAATATAAGAGTTAATGGGGCTACGTCTGAGTTTTTTAGTCTTTGCCAGGGCACTAGACAAGGTTGTCCTTTTCCCCGCTTTTGTTTTTACTATGTATTGATCCACTCCTTAGATTAATTGATCTCCACCCTAATATTAAAGGGTTTGCTTTCGGCTCACATTGCATAAAGACAGCTGCTTATGCGGATGATGTTCTCGTTTTTTCTGATGATATTGTCTTGGCCATCCTCGCTGTTACAGATACTATCACTCTTTTTTCTAGTGTTTCTGGGTATACCCTCAACAGAGATAAGACGGAAATGTTTCCATTGAATGCTTATTGTTTCCCAGCACACATGGGTACAGCAGGTTTTAAATGGCAATCTAAACAGCTTAAATATTTGGGGATTTGGTTTTGTAGTACTCTTTATGATACAGTGGCTTACAACGAAGCTCAAACACTACTTAAAGTACATTCTCTTTTGGACACCTGGTCCCCTAAACATTTTTCTTGGTGGGGTCGTCTCCAAACTTTAAAAATTGTGATCACGCCTATAATTAACTTTGTGTCTTCTATGCTCCCTGTGAAATTATCTTCTTCCTTTTTTCATGAGATTGACTCCCTTACTTCTAAATTTCTATGGAATGATAAGAGAGCTAGAATTGCATATACATTTTTAAGAAAACCTTATGATTTGGGTGGTTGTAATTTTCCTGATTGGGAGAAATATCAGGTTGCTTTCTTAGCCTCTCAAGGGGCTCTATGGTTTTCCTCTATCCCGGGTCACATGCCTTCCTGGGTGTTGATTGAGCAAGATCTTTATTTTCCCTTGCCAATCTCTTCCTTTCTTACCACATCCACCATATCTATTCCGTTCTCCCGTATGATCATCCTAGATACCATTACAGAAATTAGGTCAATCGATAAGAAAGTTGCTAAATCGAGGTGGTCTTCATTATGGCGTAATCCTAGAATCAAAATTATTATGGATCCCACGTTGATAACTTATTGGGCTTCTAAGGGGATTACGCTGGTTCGTCATCTTTATGATTCCAATAATGATCCGTTACCCTTTTCCTCATTAGCTCAACAATTCTCTCTCACTAATTTAGACTTTTACTCCTTTTTAAAAATAATATTTGCTCTTGCTAAACTGCGTCTGGATCCAACTTCTCCTACTATTGCATTGCTCCAATTGTGGCTTAGATCTGGACATGTGGCTTCGAAAATGTATAAATTTCTGTCTTCCACTTCCTCTGCCTTGCTTACCGTTACCCAACAGAAATGGTTACATCACTTTGATCAGGAACTCACTGACATATATCTCCAGAATCCTGGCAGTTGATTGGGAAGCTTTCTCTTCGTAATAAAATTGCCCCTTCTTTAATTCAATCTAAATTCTACTCTATCATTCTTCTTCATTGGACTCCAGAGCGTTTACACTCTCTGAATCTGAAGGACGATGATCTTTGTTGGAGTTGTGGTCTGACTGCGGGTGATTATCCACATATGTTTTTTGAATGTTCACCTTTGCAACCCTATTGGGATTTAATACATAAACATCTTATGTTAATTTTTCAATCTCAATTCCAGCTTTCCTTTCCTATGATTATACTGGGCCCATTGGCTTCCCGGATACCTCTGCCCTTGGACTCCTTAGAGTTACAATTACTTGATCTTTTACTGACTGTAGCTGTTAAAGTAATTCTTATGGAATGGAAGTCTTTTTCTTCCATATCGTACCATACGTGGTGGGCATGGGTCTCTTTTTTAAGAAGTGCACACACTTCAGTGGATGAGACTCATCTTCCCCCTACTATCTCTAGTGGTGTTTGGAGAGCTTTGGATACATATATGGATTTGGCTTCGAAAGGGTTGGTTGATCAGTATCCCTTTGCATTGTCTGGTTGATAGTTGTAATTGTTGTGCATGTTGGCTCGGCAGGAGTTCCTTCCTTTCCCTTCCCTTCACTCTTCTCTCCCCTTCCCTCTTGTATTCTTTTCTATCTTCTCTTTTTCTTTCTCTCACTGTCTTGTTTTTCGCGCTCTTTCTTTTTTCCTGTTTCCTTTCTCTTTCTCCAAATCTTCTTCTTTCTTATATCATGGTGATGCTTTTGATGGTTTCTTCGCATAACCCTTATTTCTATCATATTATCTATAATTAATCTTTAAGAAGACTTATTTTTTACTAGACCAAGAGATATACTATTCTTCTTGACTTTCCATCATTTGTATCACTTTTCATTGTATTTTACTATTTATATACTTCTTAAAATTAATAAACTTATTGAACACAAAAACAGATTGGTTAGAATCTGGGAACTGTTGTGAACGCTTAAGAAAGCTTGAATTGTGTGCCTCAAATAAATCTTTTCTGTGGGTCAGATCAGCAGGAAAAGACATGCCTCTCTGTGGGTCACTGGCATCTTTTTCACTATCATGTGGCAGGCTGTGTACCTTAGGTTTCACGTCTAGGCACTTTCGTCATGAAGTAGTTGGCCTAAGATTAAACCAAAAAAAATAATTCTTTTCACTCCTTGTCCATTTGCAAGACAGGTTTAACCCATTCCATGCTCATGGCGAGCTCAGTTCGTCATGAGGCACAGTCGCGCTGTGCTCAAGATGAGCTGAGCGCGTCATGACACACGCGGCACTCACACGCGGGACTAATTCCCCCGCTGTGCTGAGCGTTCTATACGAGCTTAGCTCGTCATGAGCACAGCGCCACCATGCTGCGTGACGAGCTGAGCTCGTCACGAGCACCACGGCGCTCCACGCGCCCCCCCTACCCCCAGCACAGCAGGGGAATTAGCCCCGCAGGGAAGGGGTTAATGGTACACACTTAAGTACCAAAACTCCTGAGGGATTCATAGCAGGATCCACACCAGTCAAAACTAACATTAAAAGTAATAGCTTCTCTTTGGATTTAGGCATGCTGCAATATATAATCCACCAGAATCAATTCACTGTATAGTTTCATTCCTTTGGCAGAGCTTCACTGGAGGATCATTGATATCTTGAGGATTAATGAAACGTGCTGGTATGCTGTGTGGAAAGTGAATTTTCAAGTTTTCTGTCAACAGAAAACGTTATAATGCAGCATGTTATAGCTTCTTGTAGTAAAATGGGAAAAGGTGAACGAGACACTTCCTTTGTTTTTCAACAGTGAATATGCTACTGTACATTATCTGCAATCCTTATTGTGTATGAAAAATCATCACAGAAATGTTTAAAAAAAGGAAATGGATAGTCGGGATCAAAGAATTCCTTCAGTGGCTGGGAGTACCACTGGTTTATATAACGAATGTGGAATCAGAATTCTCAGAACATGAAGCAGAGGGTGGTTCAGCTAGTGAGTTTCTGCATGCTTTTGCCCCACTGGACCCTCACTTTGACCCAAAAATACATAGAAATAGGAAAGTGGAAACAGGCTCTAAATGTAGTTCTTGATCAGGCACAAACTGAAATTTAATTTACTGAAAAATATGGAACACAAAATTATATGGTGATAAAGGTTTGATGCCGTTAACACTGCTTTTGTCTTAGGCATTAACTTGTCGGGCTGGTATAATGTGTCTGGACCGGTGAAGTCTCTGTATCTTGAGGGATAGCCAGTGCTTACTTTGTAAAATATTAAGTGCCAGGGCCCTGACCAGTAGGCCACTGTAGGTTGCTCCACCCATTGCCCCATCATCGCTGTCAATGACAGTACCAACACAACTACTAACCATCTCTCTTGCCTGCAAGTATGACACTTCCGAATATTCAAGGTTCCCAAAGCTAAAGAAAAGGCTGGGGAGGCATGCATTAGTATTTTGTAATGTATATTGTATTCATGAACAACTGTTATTCGACTCATCTCTAAATTAGATGAGAAGCACCACAATGTGGCAGGCTGTCATAAGTGCGGTGATGACAAATGCCGGTGCCGAGCACCAGAAACAAATAAAGCACTGAGGATAGTCCTGATTTATGAACATGTGTGACTTGCCTTTTTCTGCTTTCTATGGTCTGAAGTTGTGAAATCTGTGTAACACTTAAATTCTCCATTCTATCCCTTCCATGTTGATTCACATACATAAGATATGCCGGGTATCCCCTTGCAAGTCTCAGAGCATGAAAATATTTATATATTTTTTGAGTTGCTTTTTTATAACTGTGATAGTTAAACCCATGTATGTGATGATTGTGCTGTAAAATGTACTCTTTTCCCTCATTTTCCACCATTTTCTTTGGAGTGTTTTAAGGAACAAGGGAACCCAATATTCGATTGGTCTGGGACCTTGGGTATGTATGGAGTTACTAAAGACAGTGGTCCCTAGACAGCTGCTGAGTTTGCTAAGTAATAAATATAGGCTAGATATCTTCTATATTCTTTGTCCAGCCGGACTGAATTTTATGATTCATGCCCATATATAGGTATAAATTACCCGATCCTTATATAGGCATAGAAATCATTACCATATTTAGACTGAGCCTATGCAACCCAAATACGGCATGGCTACTTCCACTAAGTTCTGAGAATCAACAACGATTTCTTAGAAAAACCCGCCTTCAGCAGCTAGGGACTTCCCCTTGCCTGAATACTAATTAATCTAGGAAATCATGGAGTTTTCAAAGAACTGAGTCTTTGATGACGTTATTATGTCCAATCATACGTCAAACTCTGCACCTTCAAGGTATAAATATGCCTACATTTGCCCAGACAAACACACAGTGGTTTGGAGCAGTTCGACTAACTATTTGCCCAACGCGCCCTGCAGCAGCAAGTCCGAAGGAAGCCGACCCTCCAGCTGACGCACTGAGAGACGCTGTCTTTTCTCCTGCCGAGAAATCCAGCTCCAGTGTTTCCAGGCTACCCTTGCGGATTGCTGTGAAATCGAGTCCTGAAAGAGAGATACAAGACCTCCTTCATTCTAAAACCAAGGTACAGAGCTGATTAGACCCTTAAGAGAATTCTTGGAATAGATTCTTGGCAAAGAATATTAAACTTAAGCTACACCCCACTTACTTCCCTTGTACTAGACTTAGGTAAGGTACACCGAGGTAGGCGTATTTTAGAAGCACCAGTTGAGTACTTTTAGTCATTTTATCACTGTATGTATTATATGTTATTTTATATGGCTTAGAAACCATACCATTCTTTTACAGTACTACTTTATATTACTTTTTGTATTATATGCCTTGTACTTTATAACCAGTATTATGATTGTAGCAGTACATTTCTAATGCTTGAGAAAGAAGACTGTTCAATAAATACTTTTATTGAAAACGCCCGTCTCTCTATTTTCTCAGCACCTCTGGTGAAACGAAGCATGCACGATTGACTGAGTAAAATAGTTATCTATTGTTTCCGCGACGTTAGAGATATGTTTCTTAACGTGGGGAAACAAAGTTGTCATGTTTATGCGGTTGTCATAAATGAATCCCTTCTTGTGAATTCGAGAAAGTTTCTAATGACCTCTGAGCTAGCTGGCACTCACAATTAAGTTTAATATATTCGGTAGAGAACTAGTTGACCTCAGTCTTACGTCTAAACTACAGGATATATCATTCCAATGCGCAGAGCCTATTGGGAATATAGGAACTACACTACAAATAAATATGTTAGAAAAACATTTACACATAATACAGGTGGGACACTACCAGGGTCCTACTACCACAATACAGCAAACACGGGATTGGGGAAAAGGTTCAGGCAACAGAAAGAAGTCTAACAACATATCCTCGTAGTAGACTTAGGTGAGATGAAGACACCATTGCACAAATAAGCTAAACAGTATAATAACATGCATATGGTGTACAGATCGTCGACTGCGTTTCGGTCCCTATGTTAAAATAAAAGGATCATCTTCAGGACAGTAAAAATTCCTGCCTGTATACTTTAAAATCTAAGACAGTATGTACTTTTTGTCTAATTGTAGACTATTAGAAAATTAGCTACATAAGGTACAGACCACACATTGTAGGGAGACACAATTATGGGAAACAAGGAAAACAAAAAATGAAAACAATAGGTGAAATTGGGCTAAGAATTCCTTCAATTACATGGAAAATGGTGACATTTGTGGTGATGAACCAGAGAAGAGGAACAGTGACAACAATGGCCGTGGTTGAAGGTGAATGGGGTGAGTGGGTTTGAAGGAAATGACCGTACGAGAGTTCACAGTGGGTGGCCATCCCTATCATATCAGTGGTTAACGCGAGAGGGTAGTGATTAATGCAACAATTATGGGCTTAAAACTAGGCTGCAACAAGGTGCAGCCGATTCAATCTGGTTCAGTGCACCTGACTACACTAAAACAAACTATTTTCAGCACAGGCACGACAGCTTGCGCCTCCATTGAGAGCGCATTAGTGAAAGACAGTGCCATGGTTTGAAACCACAGCTCCATCTTTAACTAGTGGAGGGCCTGTCTTAGAAGACAGGTAAAGGCATTCCTGAACATTCAGGTGCAGTGCATTACTGCATGCACCTGAAGCTGTTTGTCTAAACTCAGTGCTGCCCTCCCTAGAGGTGCCCCTTAGGTGGGGAACACTATGTGGTACACATCAGTGTGCTTACCAACACTTTTTTCGACTCTGTGCCCACACCATGCTGCACGAGGCTTTGGTTGTAGGCTCCGTAGATAGGTGGTTGACATCGTACGTAGGTTAAATATTTTCAGTGAGACCGGTTTGGCTAGTTGAGTTCAGTAAGGGTGAATCATGGACATTGGACTTAATGGGAGTCGTTTGCCCTGGAAGGTGCAGACAGAAGTGTTTTATAGTAGCTGAAGCACTGCCTATCAGAGGTTGTTGTGATTCATGTAGACATCCTATCAGCTGTGGTGGAATGGACTTAATTCAGTTGATACACAATGCAATGTACTCCTTAATGATACTCAGCCAGACGACTTAGTCCTGAAGAGACCCTTTAACTCACACGGGGTAAAAACTTTGACAACTTTGTCTCTTGGTTCACAGATATTTCATTTGTACAATGTTTTATGCACATGTATGATAGAAAAACTATGTAATGAAGCAGGGTGGATTTATGGTGGCTTTTATATATATATGATGTGTTTATGCATTCGCTTAAGCACTGCTTCATCTGCACTTTTTTTGTATTAAGTTGTACTGTTATTTTCATATATACTGGATAATATAGAACATCAACAGAAACCGCCTCAGTCGGATTATTTTTGTTTATGCAATCCAAGTATGAACTAACCACTGGACTGTTAAGTAATACATTGATTGATGGTCTCCCATTACTATTGCATGAGGGGATATCTATGCGATAGAGGGAGCCCCACGGTGGGCTCTATATACATAATTAATACTGACCCTGGTCCCCGGGGCATATAGGGCGGTTCTTGCGTCAAAATACATTACGCAGACAATATTGTCTTATGTAGCCAGACTTCCATTGGCCTGCATCGCCAAATAACTGCCCTCCTTAGTATCACGGAATCTTTAGGCCCGAAGTTAAACTACAGCAAAACTAAAGTCATCTGTTTTCGGCCCAAAATCAGACAGCAAAATTCTAAATTCAAATGGAAAGTTGCCAGGAACAAGATCGACCAGGTAAGCGCCTACAAATATTTAGGGGTGGAAATGGACTCAAGATTACATTTCAAAAATCATCTCGCACAACTAAGGGCTCTAGCAAATAAACTATTCTTCGCCCTCAACCTAATAAAAAAAATGGGGAGATTGTCTCAGTTATACCAACTCAAAATCCTTGGAGCAAAATTTGAACCCTCACTGACCTATGGCTAAGAACTTCTTAAGGGCTAAGACGTAACAACTCTCAATCATCTACAGTCCGGCTTGTTCAAACAGATATATGACGTTACAACGCATACTTTTACCACGCCTACCATTACCACGCATTTTTTACAACGCATGATCCATTACAACGCATACCATTACAACGCATGTATTTACAACGCAGGTACCTTTACAACGCATACCATTACAACGTAAGTATTGGTAATTATATAATATTTTTTTAAATGTAATTTAATTTAAATTAATTTAATGTAATTTAATTTAATTTAATTAATTTAATTTAATTTAATTTAATTTAATTTAATTAATGTAATTTAATTAAATTAATTTAATTTAATGTAATTTAAATTTAATTATATTTAATTTTTACCCTATACCCCTTTACCCAAAAACCCCAAACTGACCCTAAACCCTAAAAATACCCCTTTACCCAAAAACCCAAAACTGACCCTAAACCCTAAAAATACCCCTTTACCCAAAAACCCAAAACTGACCCTGAACCCTAAAAATATCTCTGTACCCCAAAAACCCAAAACTGACCCTGAACCCTAAAAATACCCCTTTACCCAAAAACTGAAAACTGACCCTGAACCCTAAAAATACCCCTTTACCCAAAAACTGAAAACTGACCCTGAATCCTAAAAATACCCCTTTACCCAAAAACTGAAAACTGACCCTAAACCCTAAAAATGTCCCTATACCCAAAAACTGAAAACTGACCCTTAACCCTAAAAATACCCCTTTACCCAAAAACTGAAAACTGACCCTGTACCCTAAAAATACCCCTTTACCCAAAAACTGAAAACTGACCCTGAACCCTAAAAATACCCCTTTACCCAAAAACTGAAAACTGACCCTGAACCCTAAAAATACCCATTTACCCAAAAACTGAAAACTGACCCTGAACCCTAAAAATACCCCTTTACCCAAAAACTGAAAACTGACCCTGAACCCTAAAAATACCCCTTTACCCAAAAACTGAAAACTGACCCTGAACCTTAAAAATACCCCTTTACCTAAAAACCCAAACGTATAATATTTTTAATAAAATGATATACTTACCAATACTTACGTTGTAATGGTATGCGTTGTAAAGGTACCTGCGTTGTAAATACATGCGTTGTAATGGTATGCGTTGTAATGGATCCTGCGTTGTAAAAGTTGCGTGGTAATGGTAGGTCGTTGTAAAAGTTGCGTTGTAAAGGTTGTATACCGTTCAAACGCATCTTTCACCTACCACAACACACCTCTCAAGCACAAGTGGGTCTGGAATTGGGCTCCTTCACCAGCTCCCAGTGAGGATGGCTGCTGTAATCAAACTGTGCTGGAAGATGAGAGCCGCTCCATCCGAGTCTGTCGTGTCCTCATCGTGGGCACCACACAGGATAATGACCCACAGGACACAGGTTGGTGCAATCACATATCTTTATTGGCTTTATGGATACAGCTGGTCATACACACGTCCGTCCCCGTGGTCGCCCTAGTCCGATCTGCCCTCTTCCTGTCCCCTGACCGGATGTGGTGTCTGGTGACCTGGTCACATCCCTCATGACCCACAGGGTCCTAGTGTCCTGTCCTCAGTCCCTACTTGTCAGGTCACCACATCTCCCCCTTTGTTGTAAACAAATATTCATGATGCTGCTTCCCTGACCATTTCCGCCCCCTCAGCCCTTGACTGCATTTGCTTGTTGTTGTGGTGACAAAGGAAAAAGAGAGAGACAGAGAGAGAGAGAGAGAGAGAGAAAGAGAGAGAGAGAGAGAGAGAGAGAGAGAGAGAGAGATTTTGTCCGTCTCGTCGACCCTTCTCCCCAGTCTCTGCTTCCTACTTTTTTCTACGTAGTTTCTTTGTCCCCTTGCTCTCCTTCTCTGATTGTCCTTTTCTGCCATCACCTTTGTTTCTGCTTTTCGGTTGTCCTCCGTCTGCTCTCAGTGTGCCAGCCGCTCTTTCTCTTTGTCGTTGCTCTCCCCTTTTTGCCTTGTCTCTGTTCTTCCGTGGTCCTCCTTCTGCTCCCTTTTTGCCAGTCTCTCGTCGTCTTGATCGTTGCTCTTGGCCCTTTGTTTTGCTTCACGTTCCTTTCTTTCTACCGCCGCCCTTTGTTGTATTGGTTCCTTCAATCACTCTTTTTTGTTCTCTTCCTCTTTCTTTGTTCCCTGAGTCTTCTCTTTGCTTGCTCTCAGCAGGTCTATTGTTTTTGTTATATGTCATCGTTATAAGGCCCATCGTTTTCGCTGTGCTGTTGCTCATCAGGCATGGTCCTGGGACATCGCCTTGTAGAACATGAATGTCCTCTCTTTTTATTGTGTCCTTGTACTAAGTTCCTCTGTGAATTTTCCCAAGTTGGTTATTTGTTTCCTTGCCCCCCAGGTAAAAACCTTTGCCTGGGACGCTCTCAGGGCCGGCTTTACTTCCATTCTCTCGTATTCCGATATACACATGACATTGCATGTTGCACCACTGTCCAGTATGAAGTCTGTTTCATGCGCTCCTACTCTTATCTTTGCCTGGTCCGTCTGTCCTGTGGTGCTTCTGTCTGCTGGCTGTGTTGTCTCTCCTACTTCTTCTTCCTCGCTCCGCTCGATGTGCACCTCCGACATGTGGTATAATCTTTCCACTTTCACTTCTTCCTCTTCTTCGCCTGACCCTCGTGATGAACTTCTCCTTTCATTGTCAATGTACCTGACATGTCTTGTTGTCGATTCCTGTTGTCTTCCTGTTCTCCCCTTGTCGTCTCCTCTGAATTGTGCGCCTTGGCACATACTGGCGTAGTGGTTTCTTCCACCACATCTTCTGCATGTCTGGCCAAATGCTGGGCATGGACCTCTGTGTGGAAATTCCATTCCGCACTTGTAGCATGTTCCTTCAGGTCGTCTCCTCTCTTTTTGTTCCCTCCGGTCATTCTTCCATCGGTCTGTGCGATATCTGTTTGTCATAAAGTGTGCGTTTTCGATTTCAATGCTTTTCCCTCTTTCCATTTCTTTGGCAGGTTCCGTTGCTCTCGCCTCTGCTCTCGCTAGGGACAGGATGTTCTCCAATGAGGTCGGTTCCTTTAGTATTCTTGCTCTGAATCCGGTGTCGCGACAGCCTTCTATGATCCGTAGTCTGATTGCTTGCTCGTTATCAAATTTGTCAAACTCACAATGTGTTACCAACTTTCTCAGTCTTGTTGCGAAGTCGTCTAGTGTTTCGCCGACTTGTTGACATGCAATGGTAAAAGTATATCGTTCGAAATCAATGTTGCGCTGTGGGTCGAATTTGGCTGTTAGACATTTCTTTAGTTGGTCATATGTTTTTGTTTCCTCGGTAGGCAGTGTCACCAGGAGTTCTTCAACGTCATC
Source organism: Lissotriton helveticus (assembly GCF_964261635.1). Classification (NCBI taxonomy): domain Eukaryota; kingdom Metazoa; phylum Chordata; class Amphibia; order Caudata; family Salamandridae; genus Lissotriton; species Lissotriton helveticus. Next base: position 931,082,633 of record NC_136063.1, read on the forward strand.
CCCTGCTAGGTTCAACAGTAATCCTCGTTTCTTTCCATCTGCTACATCTGTATCATCTACATATCTTTCAAATCGTCTGATCCATTTCTCCCACCTTATTCCTGTTTGTGGCTCTGACAAGTTGAAAGGTAGTGGTGTCCTGTATTGCGCGCTGGGCTTTGGATCTGCCATTCTTTCCTTCTTCCTTTTATCTGCACTTTCCACCTTTATTTCCTTTTTCTTCTTCTTCCTCTGTTCTTTCTTTTATTTCAGTCTTTTCTTGGCTGTCCTTGTCTTTTCTGCCTTTTCTCTCTGTGATCTCCTTGTTTTTTGTTTTTTTTTGCTTTATTTGGCCTCTTCTGGGCTTTTTTTTTTTGGTTCCTTTTTCCTTGTGTCTTTTCTCTGTCTCTTTCTTTTATTTCTTTATGTCTCTTTGTTTTATTTCTTTGTCTTCTCCTTTCCTTTGTTTCTTTTTCCTTTTTTTTGTATATCTCTATATATCTTGCATTCTGGCACTTGTTTCTGCCTTCTTTTTACTTTCTTTGTATTCTTTCCTTTATTTTCTCTTTCTGTGCCCTTTATTCTTGTGTGTCCCTTCTTTTGTCCACTTTCCACCTTTTTTCCTTTATTTCTTCGTTGTTTTCGCTGTGCCTGACTCTTTAAAATGGCTGCCGCCTTCTCCTTCGATTTGATTGGCTCCTGCGCCTGCTCTTAAGATGGCCGCCGTGGTCTCGCGAGACTTCGCGTCCAATCAAACGCGATGCCTGACTTGAAAATGGCCGTCGTCTTTTTCTTCGCGGTGATTGGTTCTCGCGCCTGACTTGAAAATGGCCGCCGAGACTCTCGCGAGAGCTCGCGCCAATTTCCTTTCACTTCGCGCTTTCTACACAGCGCTTACCGGAGTCCGCAGTCTTCTTCTCCGCATCAGTCGGGGTGAGCTCCCGCGTTGATGTAGTTCTTCAAGGCACTTGCACTTCCCTCTTCTTTCCTCACGACGCGATCCAGGGTGGGCTCCTGAGTTGAGGTCGCGAATGGGCACACGTCGAGTTCGCCCTCGTCGCCAGTTGTCGTGTCCTCGCCGTGGGCACCACACAGGATAATGACCCACAGGACACAGGTTGGTGCAATCACATATCTTTATTGGCTTTATGGATACAGCTGGTCATACACACGTCCGTCCCCGTGGTCGCCCTAGTCCGATCTGCCCTCTTCCTGTCCCCTGACCGGATGTGGTGTCTGGTGACCTGGTCACCTCCCTCATGACCCACAGGGTCCTAGTGTCCTGTCCTCAGTCCCTACTTGTCAGGTCCCCACAGAGTCCTTGGCTGCTTTGTGCTGGTCCGGAATGGAAAGCTGGTATACCAATAAAAATGACTGGCCAACAGTGCTCCACCAAGCTTTGGCATCTCTTAACCTCCATTAGGCCTGTGAGTTAAACATCAGCCATACATCATTTAAAAACTTTGTCAACAAAGCCGCCAAGCTAAAATCGCGGTCCCTTGATAAAGGGGAAATGGCAGGCAAAAAGCACAGCTGAACAGTCCTACAAACTTATAGCACCTGGGGGCCCGAAACATATCTCACATGCCACATCTCTCAAATTATCCAGCATTTCTTTATAATAACATAAATGGGAGCCTTTCCTTCAAAAGGCCAAGTTCCGCCCTGGAAACAAAAATGGCCAAACTCTCTTTGCCATCTTACGGCCAATTTGATGAAAGCCTACTACATTGCCTGTGCATTTGCCCCACCATTAACCAATTAACCGCATCGCTGCGGCGGCTATTCCGCCGCAGCGCTAAGGTGGGTGGGGGGGCCGCTCAGCGCGCCCATGCTGGTGACAGAACCGCTCCGTCACCAGCCGCGGTTGAGCTGTGCTCATGACGGAGCGGTTCCGTCATGGCCCCGCCTGCTTAATAGAACGCACCGCGCAGGCGCGAAATCAGCGCCGCGCAGGCGCAAAATCAGCGCCACGCAGGCGCGTCGGGCGGGCCATGGCGGAACCGCTCCGTCATCAGCACAGCACCACCGCAGCTGATGACGGAGCGGTTCCGTCATCAGCACGGAAAGGGTTAAGACAGAACCTACTCTGCCCTGCCTTTCGGGCCCTTAAGTTAAGGTCATGCTGTTGCGCAGTGCTGACATCATTGAACAGCAAATTAATTCAGCTTTCTTGTAGGGCCGCCAAGTTCCTATTACAAGTGAACAAATTATTAATAGTAAACCCGGTCAGATTAGATAAAATATGGCTATCGCTGGCCAGGGACACTTTAGACAAAGTAACAGGAACTTGTTAGTTGAACTGGGCGCTTATATTTCATCACCACTTAAAATATAGCCATCAATTAGGAGGCTCAGCGCCTAACCCAGCCCAGGCAAACCTACCTTCACCTAACTTGCAAACCGTTCGAGGTCGCCCAAGCTGAAATTAGAAAAACCTCATGGGAGCACCCGAGCATGGAGCTCTTTATGGACTACTGGTTGTAATGTACGAGGACAACCCTTTGGCATAGTATGATGCTCCAACAATGAAATTCTTTTAATTCACATTGTTTTTCGCAACTGCTCCTCAAGCAGGAGTTGGTATAAATTCACCTGGGCCCGTAGCATTTTACTGCACTATTGGGCATAATGTTTCAGACCATCTTTTTTGTACTGCATGATGCTTTTAACTAGGAATTACTTTTTAATCCAACATTTTTATTTTATGATAACTCTTGTTTAACGTCCTGTACAGCTCAAATTTGTATTAACCTGCAAATAAAACTCACTTACTATTTGCATATATATTGGATAATGTATAACACCAACAGAAACCGCCTCAGTCTGTGTATTTTTGTATATGCAATCCAAGTGTGAACTAACCACTGGACTGCTAAAGTAATACATTGATTGGTGGTCTCCCATTACTATTGTATGAGTGGGGACCTATGCGATAGAGGGAGACCCATTGTGGACTCTATTTACATAGGTAATACAGGGCATATAGGGCTGTTCTTGCTTCAAAAGGCACACCTGTAATACGGCACGAGCACTAAGAACACTGCATGAGGCCATGCCCCCATGCAAAAAACAAAGCATTATATTGTGATTGCGTTCGAGCAAAATGTGTGTGAACATTTTGCAAAGATTGCTGTTGTTCCCAGTCCAACCTTCCACGCACATGTTTATGAGACTAACTACTTTGGAGCCTGAAAATGAATTAATAAATCAATGTCCTCTCTTCAAAGAAGATTGTAAATGCACATTGCACAACAAGGAATGATTTCAAAATGTTTTGTGTAATAAAAGTTCCAATGACAGTGCCAGGCTGAGCCGGAATGGGATCGCAAACCAGCCTCGCGCCTGGTGGGGAACAGTGGCAGGGGGCAGGGGGAGGTGAGGGGGTTAGGCAAAAAAAGAAAAAAGAAAACTCACCTGCTGGTCACTGTCGCCGGCCGCTGCCTCTCCTCTGACACAGGAAACCAGGAAGCACCCAGGCTCCCAGGCTCCCTGACCAATCACTACACTGCTTTACAGCAGTGTTGTGATTGGCCTGAGCGCCGTGGGTCGGCGCTCAGGGAGGGACTGGGGAGCTGTGCATGTTCTCCACCCAGGCTGTGCAATACAACTGGCGGAGAACAAGCAAAGTGTGCATTAAACTGGCTTGCCCAAGTTGGCAGGCCAAACCGTCATGCGAACTTAAGGTCCAGCAACCACCCGTCCTCCCTCAACATCTCAGGAGCCCAGCCCTGCCCCACCCTAACCCTAACCTGGCTGCAACCACGATACTAAAAATAAATTGATCATAACATTTCATTATTATCATTTTATTTTTCCTTTGCACTTCTTTAAAGCAGTGGGGCGACACTCCTCCCTCTATGAATGCGCAGGAGCCGCGGCTGTTATTGGCCTGGAAGTTGGGTCATGGTCCCTGAGTGGGGTGTGCTATGAAAGGAAGAGAGGGAGAGAGAGGGGGGGCGCTGGTGGCTATACCCAAAGTGCATTGTGTAATACGTTTTGTAGTACTACAATGGCCGTACAAACAAACTTCAAAATGTTATTCACAAACTGCACTGTTAAAGTACTACTGTTTTTTGGCAGTAGTACTTTAGAAGTGTGGTTTGTGAATAATATTTTGTAGTACATTTGCAGTACTATTGTAATACAACAAAATACACTACAAAATGCAGTTTGTGAATAGCCCTCATGAGCTTCAATTTGGTGGAGACATGCAAGTTACGCTTTTGGAGAAAATTTAAACTCAGGTTGTGTGAACAGCCAAATAATTGGAAATGTACCCAAAAATGTAAATTACTGAAAAGTGTAAGTTACCATTGTGATTCAGGCCCATGAAGTAACTGGTTTACCAAGAAAATAGTAAATGTGTACCCATAGAAGTGCTTCTTGAATGGCTGGAAATGAATTACTGTTAAGAATTCAAAAACATTGGCTGTAGTAGATTTGGATAGCTGAACCAGTTTCAGGATTCCAGGCATACAAGTGGCAACAACCCCCCAAAAACTGATGGTTTGAACACTTCCATATGGTCTACCAAGTGGCAATCACTCAGGGTAGCACCCCAACCCATTGCTTTTCACCCACAGTGCCACTCTAGAGAAAGGCTCACCTAATGCAAATCAGGAATGCCTCATGGAAACAGTCTATTCTAAAGCTTGGTCATCTCACCCGTCCACCCTGCAGCCTACTGGGACATTTGAAATCCCCCCCCCCCCCGCCCTCGAACAAACTCACTGACTAAGCTACACCCTTTCTATTTTAAGCCTGATATTCCTTAACATAACAATAATGATTTCAGAGATTCTGGAATTATTAAAGCTGAGCCGCTAATAAACTTTTACCATTGTGTACACTTTGTGCTATCAGGCAACTTCTTAAATCCAAGTATGTCGTGGTTGAATGATTTGTTGGGTTGCTCAGTCATTGTCCTGGCAACGGAAGTAAATAATCCTGGAGTTGTTTGTAGCTGTACTAAGGCAACTGCTTCACATTACGACTATGCACATGGCTCCAAAATGTGTCGTTCCTTCTTCCTTTCTCCTGCTTGCATTGATGGGAGAAGAAACATCTCACATTCTCTCTGATGGTATTATCCTGTCTTTTCCTGGAGTGATTGTTCTAGAGAAGATGCTAGTACACATCAACAAGGGGACTAACCAGCTGGTCCTTCTGACAGGAACCTGGTAGGAGTTAAGGTTGTCCTGGTTGCCCTGGCCTCATCTAGCTCCAGTTCTCACAACAGTAATGCATCCAGGGATGGACTGGCCTATAGGGCAATCTGGCATTGCGCAAAGGACAGGTCATTGTTTGTACATTGTACTGTTGATTTCCATGATTTTACCACAAACATTGCCTAGTGCAAGCACCATTTCATATAGTATCCTATATTGTGCAAAACACTTAGAGAGCATGTCATTACAAGTTCGAAACTGCCCTGATTTACAAATTTAGGTAACTTTTTTTAACTATCTTATTCGCTAACGGGAGCCACTTTTATCTTGGTGCCTGGACCAGTCTGTGCTAGTCCAACTCTGAAGTCAGCCATGTTAGTGTGGCTGAATCTGTGTCTCGATCTCCATTGAAGCAAATCCTATTAATGGCCATGGATGTGCATGCAGCTAAATAATTTATGTTTAAGAATTAAGTAACTTTATACCTACCTGATGGAAAATAATATTTTAAGTAGGATTTTCCAGCTTCGGTTTAAAACCCATGATCAACGTATCTATAGACACATTTACCACCAGAGCAAGGCCAACATGGTCTGAATACATGGCACTAAAGAAACAGCACATAGCTCAGAGGGATGTATGACGTTACAACGCATACTTTTACAACGACTACCATTACCACGCAATTTTTACAACGCAGTACCATTACAACGCAGTACCATTACAACGCATGTATTTACAACGCAGGTACCTTTACAACGCATACAATTACAACGTAAGTATTGGTAAGTTTAAAATATTTTTTTAATGTAAATTAATTAAAATTAATATAATTTAATTTAATTTAATTAATTTTTTTTAATTTAATTAATTTAATTTAATCACTTTATTTTAATGTAATTTAAATGTAATTGTATTTAATTTTTACCCTGTACCCCTTTACCCAAAAACCCAAAACTGACCCTGAACCTTAAAAATACCCCTTTACCCAAAAACCCAAAACTGACCCTAAACCCTAAAAATACCCCTTTACCCAAAAACCCAAAACTGACCCTGAACCCTAAAAATACCCCTTTACCCAAAAACCCAAAACTGACCCTGAACCCTAAAAATACCCCTTTACCCAAAAACCCAAAACTGACCCTGAACCCTAAAAATACCCCTTTACCCAAAAACTAAAAACTGACCCTGAACCCTAAAAATACCCCTTTACCCAAAAAACTAAAAACTGACCCTGAACCCTAAAAATACCCCTTTACCCAAAAACTAAAAACTGACCCTGAACCCTAAAAATACCCCTTTACCCAAAAACCCAAAACTGACCCTGAACCCTAAAAATATCCCTTTACCCAAAACTGACCCTGAACCCTAAAAATACCCATTTACCCAAAAACCCCAAACTGGCCCTGAACCCTAAAAATACCCATTTACCCAAAAACCCAAAACTGACCCTGAACCCTAAAAATACCCCTTTACCCAAAAACCCAAAACTGACCCTGAACCCTAAAAATACCCCTTTACCCAAAAACCCAAAACTGACCCTGAACCCTAAAAATACCCCTTTACCCAAAAACCCAAAACTGACCCTGAACCCTAAAAATACCCCTTTACCCAAAAACCCAAACTTATAATATTTTTAATAAAATTATATACTTACCAATACTTACGTTGTAATGGTATGCGTTGTAAAGGTACCTGCGTTGTAAATACATGCGTTGTAATGGTATTTCGTTGTAATGGATCCTGCGTTGTAAAAAATGCGTGGTAATGGTAGGTCGTTGTAAAAGTTGCGTGGTAATGGTTGTATACCAGCTCAGAGACATCCTGTACTGCTGTGCAGATGACACTAGTCTAGCACAGAAGGGCATTGATTCAGAGCATTCGCCAAACAAAGAGGTATGCTGGAAAGGAAACTGCACTCTTAAGTGCACCGGAGTTGATCATAAAAGGATGTTCTATAAACTAGAGGTCTTCAAACTGACGAGTTGGACCCCTGGTGACGGCTGAATTGGCCACTGGAGGGTTTTTCGGGTTAGCCACTACTCAAGATGAGCAGCGTGCTGAAAACTGCCCCCAGTTTTAAGTGAAAAAACAGAGAGACAGTGAGACACTCTGATATGGGCCATCATTAATTTCTTTTGTCACTCGTTTGCTGGCTGGGAGTAGGTGTCAGATGAGTAGTAGTTCAAAATAATCCTTAAGAGCCTCCCCCATTTATGATAAATAATCTATGTATACATATACACTTTAGGAAGATAAGGCTGCTCATAGAAATTGGCAATCATGTATGTGATTGCATTTATTAAAAGGTATAATTGAACATCACTGCAACATTTTTTTGTAAACGTGTTTATTCTTTTTTATATCAGGGCCAGCTCAAACTCATCACCATGACAGCATATTGTCATGATAACTTTGTGTCCAAACCAAACAGAGTTGAGGCACTCTCCATTCATTTCTGGATGGGTCTCCATGCTGGGCATCACCCAATGGGCCTTATTATCAAGAACGGCGCAAACATTATCGCCGCTTTAGCGTAAGGAAACTGTTGCTAAAGCGGTAATAAGGGGCTTGATAATATGCCCAAGAGAATTCCAATAGAAGCTCAGGTTTGATGTCCTTGACACCAGAACCTGGGCTTCTTTTGGAATTCTATAGGGCATATTATGAAGGCCCTTATCGCTGCTTTAGCAGCAGTTTCCTGATGCTAAAGCAGCGATAATGTTTGTGCCATTCTTGATAATATGCCCCAATGTCATCCCAGGCCCCCCACGCCATTTAGACCACCTATGGGCAACCCTGAGCTCTATACACTGTGTTCTCAGCCTGCATGCACCAGACTAGGCCCTGCCCTCCATTTCTCGATCGTTGGAGGTTCACTTTTGTTAGGCAACCCTCGACTGCGCGTAACGCTGTGATATTCTAGCGCTGCTAGGCAATTTTAAAATTCCCGTTTTGTGTAAATCCTAATTTAAATATACTTTCGATTTTCCCATGTTTTTAAATTATTCCACATTCTTGCACTATAATTGTCTCCTACACTGCGGTTTTAGCGGCTTACCTGCGTGTTCCCTCGGAGGCTCCGCGCCATCTTGGGGGGTCTGTAGAGGACGTTGGCCCGCCGCCATTGGGGTTAGCGCTCTAGCAGTCAGGCTGACTGGCTAGAGGAAACCGAAAGGCTTACTTAAGGGGGAGTTAAAGCGGGGTCAGTCTTGTTAGGCAACCCTCGACTGCGCGTAACGCTGTGATATTCTAGCGCTGCTAGGCAATTTTAAAATTCCCGTTTTGTGTAAATCCTAATTTAAATATACTTTCGATTTTCCCTTGTTTTTAAATTATTCCACATTCTTGCACTATAATTGTCTCCTACACCGTGGTTTTAGCGGCTTACCTGCGTGTCCCTCGGAGGCTCCGCGCCATCTTGGGGGGTCTGTAGAGGACGTTGGCCAAACGCCATTGGGGTTAGCGCTCTAGCAGTCAGGCTGACTGGCTAGAGCCCTATTTAACTCTTGAATATGCAGGTGCACGGCGCATGCGCACGGCGTGTGTGCCGTAGTAATGCTGGAGTCACGCCAGAGTCCAGCCCGTCTGCGCCCGTCCGCGCTAAGGACGGGCTGGACGAAGGGGCGACTGCCTCTACCAGGGGCAGTCTTGGCTGTAACAGGTACTCTCATCACGATCTGTTGAATCTTAAACCTCCTCGGCTGTCGTGCCACTTTTCGTCTTCCCCTGAGGCTTTCCACAATCCACTCGGCTGTAGCTGCTTTGGGACTAGCAGTATGGGAGCTGGGGTGTCGTTTGGACCCACTATTTCAGGCGCTATTAGTAAGACTATGCAGAGCACTAGTAGGGATCATGGATTTCTAATTAACGCAAGGTCCCTGATAAAAAACAACGTGTCTTTTAAGGATTTTGTTTTGGATAGAAGACCCTCCTGGGTCTTCATTACAGAAACTTGGCTAAAGATTCCTCGGGACCGGATTTGGTTGAGGCAGTACCGGAGGGCTATACTTTACTTAGGCAGGACAGAGTGGGACGTATAGGTGGAGGGTTGGGTATTTTGTTTAAGAACTCTTACTCATGCCACATTACCCCAGTATCAGCTCCTCATGATGCCTATCAGGCTCTCCAATTCTCTATCAATGCATTGTATGCTGTTCCATTTATGTCTTTTCTCATATATAGACCTCCTGGGCCCAGAGCAGATTTGGTACAACATCTGCTTGGTATGTTGGAACCTCACTTTGGCTGTGAGCAAGTAACTGTATTGGGCGATATTAATTTCCATCTAGAAAATTCAGAGACCTGCGAAACTCTTTCTCTACTTGATACCTTGTCTGCCTGTGGCCTGCAGCAACTAGTTAAGGGTTCTACCCACCAGGCGGGCCATACGTTGGATGGGGTTTTTTCGAATGATTGTCGGTTGACTGTCAATGCCCCTATCCCGCTCTCCTGGCCGGATCATTTCGCAGTCCCCTTGAAGTTGGAGGTCACCTCTATAAACAACATCCCGAAGGGCCCTAGTAAAATGGAGTTTAGGCGAACCTTTAAGAACATAACTAATGACTCTCTGGCTACCCTGATTCCCATTTCTTCGAGCTTTTTTGACGAGGATGTGTGCTCAGCGGTGTCTAGGCTAGAGAGCTCCATTATTGCAGCTATGGATGAACTGGCACCTGCCTCCCTACGCAATTCTGCCAGAAAAAGGCTGTCTGCCCCCTGGTTCTTGGATCATTAAGACTTCTTAGACAGGGGTGCAGGAAGCAGGAGCGACTTTGGAGGGCTAGCTGGGATACACAGGATAGGGAAACCCACAAAATGCTTCTGAGGGAATATAAGGCTGAGGTCATGAGAGTTAAGCAGGAATATTTTTCGAAGCTTACCACCGGCCTTACCTCGCCTAAAGAGTTGTTTAAGATCGTTGACTCGTTGACCTCCTTTCAGACCCCGGACCCCGTCACCTGCACTCAGCAGCTGTGTGACGATATTGCCCTTCATTTTCATACAAAGATTATCGAGATTGTCTCTACTTTAGAGCTACAAAGGGCTTCAACTCTTTCTCTCCCCACTGAATCTATTTCTCCGCTAGTATCTGCTGGGCCCCCTACTCTGGTATGTCTGTCTACTTTTCCCCCCCTTTCCCTACAGGAACTGGATGTCCTCCTGACTAAGATCAGATCGGGGTCTCCTCTTGACCCTTGTCCTCTTAAAGTCCTTAAACAATGTAAGGAAATGTTCCTGCCCCCGCTACTGGAGATCATGAACAGGGCAATGCGGGAGGGCATTTTTCCTCCTCAGTGGAAAAGAGCGGTGGTTAAACCCCTATTGAAAAAGCCTTCTATAGACCCGGAGGTTCTTAAAAACTTTCGCCCCATTTCATTGCTCCCAGCCCCTGCAAAGATGCTGGAAACTCATCTTAATAAACACCTTGCATCTTTTCTGGAAACCTCTGGTTTCTTGGACCATTCGCAGCATGGATTTCGGAGGGGACATAGTACAGGATCGGCCCTTACCATAGTGCTTGACAATATCCGCACTACAGTAGATAGGGGCATGAGTACCCTCCTTATCCTGTTAGACCTTACGGCTGCGTTTGACACCCTGTCTCCCTCGGTGTTAATATCTCGGTTGAGGGAGATTGGGGTGGAGGGGCCAGCCCTTAATCTGTTGGCCTCCTTCCTGGACCAGAGGGAAGAGAGAGTCAAGCTGGGGGAATTCCTATCTCCATCCAAGCCTGTGCAGTGTGGGGTCCCTCAGGGGTCGGCATTAAGTCCGACCCTGTTTAACATCTATGTGACCCCACTTGCCAGGCTTATTAGATCTTTTGGGATGGAGGTACTCTCCTACGCCGATGACACTCAGATCATGCTGTCGCTCGCCCAGTCTGTCCAGTCTCCTGCCTCCAATTTTAGACACTGTATGGAGGCGGTTGCCCAATGTATGATTGATAATTCATTGAGGCTGAATGGCGAGAAGACAGAGATCCTAGTGTTCGGCGGGAAGGATGATATTTGGTCTGCTGAATGGTGGCCCTCATCTCTGGGGACCTGCCCTGTTCCTACGCTCTTGGCCCGAAACCTGGGGGTCATGATTGACCCTGTCCTTGCAATGGGTCAACAAGTTAATAGGACTATCTCCACATGCTGGGGTATTATTAAGATCTTGCGGAAGATCAATCACTATTTGTCTCTCCAAGCCCAGAAGCAAATTGTGGTTGCACTGATAGCTTCCCGGCTTGATTATTGCAATGCTTTATATGCAGGAATAAACAAGTGCTTAATACAGCGTTTACAAACTGTTCAAAACGCTGCAGCTAAGTTTGGATTTGCCTAGGAGGGCATCTGCTACTGCCGCTAGGAAGTCCTTGCATTGGCTTCCGATTGAAGCCAGAATTTCATTCAAGGTTCTTTGTTTGGTCTACGGGGCCTTGACCAGAAAAGAGATGGGAGGAATAAAAGACCTGTTGGTCCCATATGCTCCTTCTAGAAACCACCGTTCCTCTAAGAAGTTTCTATTATCAGTTTCCCGAATTCGAAGAGTCAAGTGGGGAGGCAGAGCTTTTTCGAGCCTTGCCCCTAGATGGTGGAATACCTTACCCTATGAAATTAGGTCCCTGCCATCGATGCAAGCCTTTAGGAAGGCCTTGAAGACATGGCTTTTTGCCACAGCTTACCTTTAGTTTTTGGGCTCTGCCTTATATGGTTTTATTTTATAGGCGCCTTGATGCCTTCGGGCAAAGTAGCGCGTTATAAGTTTTTATTCATTTCATTTCATTTCATTTCACTTCTTCCCCACAAGTGGGCAATGTCTCTTATGGCCACTGCAAGAGCCACATTGCAGAATAATCTAATGTAAATGGAGACTGTCTTTTCCCCCATATAGCCACACTCACCAATTTTGCCTCGATGACGATGATCTCTTCGATATCTTCCGAAATGCACCGACCCACCCGTAGCCAGTAGTCCTTCATTCGGGGGCAATCCCACAATGTATGTATGAGTGACTGCTAGCACTCACAGTCTTGCAGACATTTGTCATTTTCAGTCTTTCCCATATGGTACAATCTGGTTCTACTTAAATACACTTGGGGGCCTATTTACAAAAAAGTCATGCAGTGCAACGCAGTAAGTCACCTTGCTGTGCTGCTCTGCTTGACAGGGAAAGAATAGGAATGCGCTGTATTTAAGACAGTATGGTGCATTCCTGTCTTTTCCCATGCACTTGTGTTCTTTTGGCAGACTGGTGCAATGTGTTTAGGTGTACCTGTCTGAATCCTGCCTTGATAGCTAACTCTCTCAGTTGGCGGTATGCTTCCACCAGTCATCGTCCTCCATGCTCCCCAAGCTGCATTCCTATTTATGATGCAAAAGCATCTAGTGGTAACTACCTATTGTGTTGCCGTGTTCTGTAAATCTGTGAAGCCTCCTGTTTGTGTGGGGTAGTTGTGAGATCTCAGTACTCTAGCTGGATTTCCTCCACCACATCATGCAGATCATCGCTATAACTTGCTAAGGCATCTTTAGTTTGTGCGTATCGAAAATATCGGCTGTCGGCTAGCTCATATTTAGCCTGTAGGTCTTCAACAGAGGAAAGATTGTGTGTACCCCATACATCTCCTACGTCTGTTATGTCGATTAAGTCCCATTGTTCTTGCCTTCTAGCTAGTGTTATCAGCTCTGTCAGCACATCTGATTCTCTCAAGGGAGCCTCTAGTGTCAATCGGCCGCTGAATCCAATCTTTTTGCAGCTTTTTTCCAGAGAAAGATATCCATCTTGGTCAAATCCAATCTTTTTGCAGCTTTTTTCCAGAGAAGGATATCCATCTTGGTCAATGAGGGGCATCAAGGGGTACGAATCCTGCAGTGCCGCCTCCATATACTTCTCCCTGGCTCAATCGCTTGCCTGCCCGCCATCAGTGAAGGCTCTTGCAATGATGAAAAAGCTCAGTCATTCACTATGAGATGCTGTGTTGCTCTGTAGTTCAGTCTAAGGTTGGGTAGGGCCCATCCTCCATCATAATTGCCATACTTGAGTTGCTAAATATGTTTTAGCTGCTAATTTTATGGAAAGAATAATTGCAAAAAAAGGTGTTTTCATTCTGGGACCCGATTACATTTTTTTTACATGGGAATGGGAGGGGCAGCTTTAAAACATTGGAAGACCACTGCATTCTAGACAGTCGCTTCCATGTCAGCCAAGTTCATTTTTGAATGATTACATATTGATGAAGAGAATGTCCTTCCTGTTGTCAAAAAGAATTTGCACTTTTCAAAACTAAGGTACTGTATGTCTCATCATGGGTTTGCAACATCAATGGATTACTGTTTACTTGCCCTCTGCTGTGCTAATCACATCCTTTTCAAAACAACTGTTTGAGTGCTAACCACAAATGTGCTGCCCACCAGCACTGACTGTAGTATTTTGTATTTCACTGGAGAGTGCTCCTGCACGCCAATACTGCATTGAATTGTATTGTACTATATTATAGAAGGACATCCTCTGGCACTGCATCACCATCATATATAAAACAATGGTGGCCGGGCCTTAAAATAGAAACACATAGCAAATAATGTTAAAATAAATTCATTTATTTTTACTTAATAAAAATATGTCTAAATTTGATTTAATGTTAACAAATATATATAAATGAAAAATTAGATATTAATTTGTAATTACTTATTTTATTAACCTTGCCTTAATTTACAAATAAATGTAACATTTGTTTAATTATTTAAATGAAAAATATACATACCTTTTCTAATTTTTAATACATAATAAGTAAATGCAAACATTTTACTTTGAAAATTAATTTTAATCTAATATAATATATTTAAATTAATTTAATGTTTCATTCAATATTAAGTTAATAGTACAAAGTGACTTCTACCAACTTTTCAGATGTAGGTAGAGTTCTCCACCACCGGTAATTTCTTTTCCCTATGGCAAAGAATAGGGAACATTGAAAAAAAGTCATAAAACAGTAAAATAAATATGTAAAATATCTAAGGTTTAATATTAATGTAAATTAATGGTATATTTATTATTATTAAGGGAAATTTGTAGAGCGCATGGTTACGCAAAAAGTGTGTCCCCGCGCTAATGTAATTTATGTAATTAATGTAATTTATTTATTTTAAAAGCAAAATAAAATAAAAAAATGCTGCAACACAATTAACTTATTTTTAATTATATATTTATATAATTTAAATTAAATTGAATTACAATTATGTTTTATATTTATTAGAAACCCTAGCTGAAGAAACATGTTTAGATTTATGTATTATGTATTACAAATCAAAAAACTTTGTGTATATAATTAATTTACATAAATGTTATCATTTTCCAAAACATTTTTATATTTATTTAAGAATTAAAAAAAGTTATCAAAATATTTCACCATACAAGAGTAGTAATTTATTATTTAAAAGTGTATCTTTAACATTACATTCAGTTCATACATCTTTTTAAAAGTCAAAATAAATTTAAAAAACAATTGACAATATTTTTAAGGGGTTCTATTTTAGGTTTGTGCTTCCACTATTTTCTATGGGAGGGTTTCGCAGTACCAGTGGTTGGCCATGTGTGGTGCTTTACTGACTCCAGGTTTGAGCTGAAGTACATTTACTACTGTTTGGGTCCTTTTTTCTGTACTAACTTTAGGTGTGCAGATAGTGAATAACAAAAGTCCTAATCTTATGTGTGTGGGGGCCTGTCCTTCCCAAAGCCTCCACCCCCTTAGCCCCACCCAAACCACTCCTTGCTCCTCCCCAAGCACCTCCCTTTAGTAGTAAGGATTCCCATTTTTCCAGACACACTCCCGGTCTCTCCCACATTTATTACTAAGTAGTAAACTTACATGTGTGAGTATCTCCCCTCAGATTAGATAGGAGAGGTAGAGGTGGGGATTTGGGATTTACATGTGGAGGTTTATGAAGTGCATTTTGCAGTAAGTAGTAGCACTACTGTAGTACTACTTTACTTACTACAAAATTCAGTTTGTGAACCAGGTTCTCAATGTTTTCGGAGGGAAGCTGAAGGGTTTCTCCACCACTGCTTATCATAAAGCTCTACTTCCCATACATGTCCCCACCTCCTCCTCCCTTTAGCCCACACAATTTTTTTCTGAGTTGACAATTCTCTGGAACTAATTAAAAATATCATATATATATATATATATATATATATATATATATATATATATATATATATATATATATATATATATTTATCGCTCCAAGTGTACCAAAGGGTCTCGGGTCACTCACAGGCGCGTGCTTCTACGCGCTGGTACTCGCGTTCAAATCAAGGCTCAAATCTCGTCCCCAATCGTAGAGCAAAGTACAGCACTCCGTGGGTGAAAGGCAAGGTTTCTTTATTTCGCCGTTAGCACACTGCTAACGGCGAAATAAAGAAACCTTGCCTTTCACCCACGGAGTGCTGTACTTTGTTCTACGATTGGGGAGGAAGTTGAGCCTTGATATATATATATATATATATATATATATATATATATATATATATATATATATATATATATATATATATATATATATATATATATATATATATATATATATATATATATATATATATATATATTCACTGAAAAACCCATAGGTTTCAGGAGGTATATAGTTAGGAATTAGTTTTTAAAAAACCTTTGAAATTCACTCAAAAAACTATAAGTTTTAGTGGTGTTATAGTTAGCTGGACATTTTACTCGTACAAAACCAATGAAATTGCTCCTATATAGTTAGTTGTACTAACTATATTTAGCGCACCCGCAATCCACTGCTGATGATGTCACATATTAGATCATTCATGACATGGTCAGTGACATCACTGATGACATCTCAAATGACATCACTGATGACATCACTGATGACATCATCCAGTGAATGTGGTTTGCTTAGTTATTTAAATATGCATTATATATATAGCAATTTACATTGAAGAATGAGTGGATATATATAAATAAATATTTGGATGGAGGATTTAGTAGCAGTTTAATTGACTGTTTACTTGACCAATTTATAATGTCTCACTAAATATAGTGGATAGTGACTAAACTGTGTGAATATCTGTATCACTTTGTCAGTTGTTGTGTAAACTGATTCTACAGTTGGTTACTAGCTATGTGAAAGTCTATATTAGTTATTGATTAGTTAACTGAGTATTTGTATGGGAGTGTGAAAGTGTGTGTGGTTCGGTGGGGGCGGGGGGTGACTGTCCAAAGATGTGTGAATAGTTGATTCAGTAGATATATGAAGTTAAAACTACATGTTCTAACAGTTTGGGTGAGGGAATCTCTTTATGGGTGTGGTGATGAGAAAATATATTTCTCAAAGGTACAGGTGCAACAAACTAGAAAAATAAAAGGCAGTGTATGTGTCAGTTATTGTATATAAATAAGTATACATAAGACACAATGATTGTGTGAGTGACTGTATGGATAACTGTATACTTGTAATAATGATTTTATAATTCACTAAGTATGACTCACTATCTAAATGAATAGAAGAAGTGGTGTTTGTATAAGTGTTTTGCTAAGTAAATATGTAAGTATGATCCATTGTTTGCATAAGTGAGTAGGATGACTTCATATGTGAATAGGATGCGTGCTGTTGTTTAATGTCGATATAGATGTATAAGTATTTTTGATAGTGTTCTATTGTTCATTGACAGCATGTATGAGTGAATCCATAGGTAAGTGATTAGATGTGTGTATACATCTATGAATCACTGAGTGGATTTTTAGATACTTGTATTGCTGTGACAATGGATTTAAATATGATACTCTGTATTTTACATACAGTGATGACAAATTGTAATAGTGTATGAAAAGGTGTATGTGATTGTCACGTGGATGATGTCATCAGTGATGTCATCAGTGATGTCATTTGAGATGTCATCAGTGATGTCACTGACCATGTCATGAATGAACTAATATGTGACATCATCAGCAGTGGATTGCGGGTACGCTAAATATAGTTAGTACTACTAACTATATAGGAGCAATTTCATTGGTTTTGTATGAGTAAAATGTCCAGCTAACTATAACACCACTAAAACTTATAGTTTTTTGAGTGAATTTCAAAGGTTTTTTAAAAACTAATTCCTAACTATATAACTCCTGAAACCTATGGTTTTTTCAGTGAATTTCAAAGGTTTTTTTAAATGCTAATTCCTAACTATATAAGGCCTGAAACCTATGGTTTTTTCAGTGAATTTCAAAGGTTTTTTAAATGCTAATTCCTAACTATATAAGGCCTGAAACCTATGGTTTTTTCAGTGAATTTCAAAGGTTTTTAAATGCTAATTCCTAACTATATAAGGCCTGAAATCTATGGTTTTTTCAGTGTTTTTAAAAAAAAAATTGATTGGTTAACTAGCTTATTAAGTGTATCTTAGTGAATACATATATTAGCGAGTAATGTTTAAATATTTAAATATATGCATGAGTGATGTAATATGCGACATCATCAGCAGTGCATTGCAGACGTGCAAGTTATAGTGAGTCCAACTAACTATAACGTGGGAATTTCAATGGTTTTATGCGAGTAAAATTTCCAGCTAACTATAACTGGTGTGAAACCTATGGTTTTTTCAGTGAATTTCAAAGGTTTTTTAAATGCTAATTCCTAACTATAACTGGTGTGTAACCTATGGTTTTTTCAGTGAATATATATATATATATATATATATATATATAAAATTTCTATGGCAAAATGAAACCCCTCATTTCGTTTCTTTTCAAATTAAACGTATTAAGTGTTACCACTTTATTCCAATCAAGATGACTTCAGGTGTGCCATACTTTTGTCATAAGTAAGACTGTTAGCGTTCTAATTGTTCTTTAGAACACTCTGGGACATTCTGTCATTGGGCTATAGTTGGGCTACATCTGGCTGATATTTGGGCTACATTTGGTTTTTCTGTCTCTGGTGGCCATCTTTGGGCTACATTGGGCTACATTGGGCTACATTGGGCTACATTTGGGCTCTAACATATATATAGCCCAATGTAGCCCAATATATATTTTTTCAAAGTTAATTTTTCGTAAAAACCACTGGTGCACATATCTTGAGACATAGCAAAGGCACATCGGGCTACCAGTCCCTACAATTTTGCCAAGTTTGGTGGAAAACCATTCAGCCGTTCGGGCTAAAAGTGAGTCCAACCGCCCTATGGAAATTAACATGGGGAAAACACGTTTTGGGACCCCCCTTTTATCTCGGCCCCCGCTTGACGAATCCCCCCCAAACTTTCAGGGAAGGAGCGGAGCGCAGTGAGGCAAAGTTAAGGAAAATTTCAGGAAGATTCCTCAACTGGCGCCAAAGTTATTCCCAATAGAATGTTGCGATTTCCCTATGGAAAACAATCCTAACTATATATACCTACTGGCTATCGCCAGTAGGTAATATATATATATATATATATATATATATATATATATATATATATATATATATATATATATATATTAAGCAGTTCAACAACATGTATACATGTATACTGATTAAGCAATTCAAGAACCCAAAGGTTTCATACTAACATTTTAGCACAGTGCATTCCAAAAACATTCCCAAGCACTCATGGAAGTTTTTAGATCGAAGCTATCTCGAGCATGCATGTTTCCTAGTATAGAAGGGCCTAATTTGAGACAAAGGTTGCTGGTGGGCACCACCAGCACTGATGTTTGGGGACATTTCCAGAGAGCTAAAGAGAAAACAACATTCAAGGGGAAAGAAAGAGAAAGACAAAAAAAGTCAGAGAAAGAGAATGCAGGAACCTGAAAGTGTGATATAAAAGCACAGTTTGGTAGTGGATTAAAGTGCCATAAATTGGTTTCCAGAATACCAAGCCTTGGTATTCAATGCACTGACAAGAAATAGCACCGGCTGGTGGCTTCTGAGGTGACTTTGGACACTGACAGTCATTCTTTTCCAAATTAAGCATTGACTATAGCCACTGAAGGCTCAAGGTTGGCACGGGCTAAAGCTGTGGCTCTGACCCAGCTTTGGGTTCCAGTTGCAGTCTAAGCCACAGACAAACCATAGCACAGCACTTCTCCCTCTTCATTACACAACTTGGTGAAAGAAAAAAAAGTGTGTAGAGTAAAAATAAACACAGCTGCTGTAACGAAGTATGCTGTGCTTTAAACTTATTTTTTGCTTTGAGTACTGGAACACCTCCATGACCAAGCAGAGTAACACTACTCACTGCCGCATGTCTAGATTTTGACAATAAATGGTCATCATGTGAGTATGCACAGCATTTCTACTCTCTAGCACATGTTGATGTGATTACTATTTCACACTGGCAGTGACGAGCCACAATGGCGTCAACACAACATGTGACATCACAAACTGGGTCGCTGTACGGCAGGAAGCCCCTGAAAGTTGTGCACTGGTCCAACTAGATAAACACATCAACACTTTTAACCTACTGGATCCCTCACAATCTGGCTTCCGAAAAGGCTATAGTACTGAAACTGCCATGCTTAGAATTGTGGATGGCATCCACCACTCCCTTGACAATGGTGAGACTTGCCTACTTATTCTCCTCCACCTCTCTGCAGCGTTTGATATCTTTAGCCACCCTGCCTTACTCAACGTGCTCTGAGTTCGTCTTAGCATTAATGGTCATGTTCTCAAATGGTTCTCCTCCTACCTCCAACACAGAACACAACAAATCAAAATACTTAACTGCCTCTCAAACCCTACACCTGTCTCCCTGGGTGTCCCTCAGGGATCTATTCTCTCCCCCACTCTCTTTAACCTCTTTATGGAACTCCTTACCCTCATCCTAAAACGAGCTGGAATCAACTACCTCCTCTATGCCGATGACACCCACCTCTACTATAAGATTATCCCACTCTGATATCCTTCACCTCAAGAACACCCAGACCAAAATCTAATCCTGGTTCCATACCAATCATCTCAAACTCAATCCCCAAAAAACGGAAATCATTCTATTCTCTCCTAAAAACAACCATCTGCCTATCAAAACTTGGATCTCCGACTTGAATGCCCTGAACTGTCCGCTCTCCTTAACTAACTCAGTAAAATCCCTCAGTATCTCCATTGACAACAACCTAACCCTTCAGACGCACATAAAAAACTCAGCGAAAGGAGGGCTCTTCAGGTTCCGTCACCTCAAGAAAATGAAACCTTTCATTCCAGCTGACAACTTCAAATTGGTTGTCCAATCCCTAGTCCTTTCAAGAATTGACTATGGCAAAGCTATCCTCTCCGGAACCACAAAAGTTCACCTAGCACCAATCAAATCGGTGCTCAACCTAGCAGCTAGACTAATCACCAACTTCATCAAGATACCCCGCGGTGTCTCACTTGTAAACTCAACAAAGCGGGCTGCTCTCAATCATTGCGCAGCACAAACTCTCCTTATCCAACCTCTCACCAAAAAGAAAAATACCTAATCCCGCTCCTACTCCGGAAATGCCCCCACAATCTGGAACGCCCTCCTTAAAGACCTGCGCTGCAATCCCTCATACATCAGCTTAAAAAAAGACCTTAAACTGCGCCTGCTGAACATATACTGGGGTCCTTAATACTTTACTCTCCCTAACTTAGCCTTTCTCACCTCCTCCGCCTCTCTCACCCCCTTCCATATTCCCTCCCCTGAGTCTTTAACTACTTGTATTCATTGTATTTTTTGTTACTATTTCTCACTGACTTGACTCTTGTTAATTGTATCATATTAACCTCTTGAGCGCTCATGACGAGGTCAGCTCGTCATGGTCCACGGCGCTCCGGTGCTCATGACAAGCTGAGCTCGTCATGAGCACCGGAGCGCCGTGGCTCATGACGAGCTGACCTCGTCATGAGCATGGGGGCGCTGTACGCGCCCCCCTTCCCCCAGCACAGCGGGGGAATCCCGCCAGCGGCGAAGGGGTTAACTGTACCTTGTACCTCAACCTGTGTGAAATCCAAGTTTTGTACTACTGTGTATTACCTGTACTACACTCACTTTTTAAAGCACTCTGATATCTCCGGGTCCAGCCAGCACTATATAAAACCTTTAAAATAAATAAATAAATAAAAAGTGTGTCCAGCAATATTGGCTTAGCTTCTGCTAACCGTCAGGTAGAGTTGGAGCAATCTTGCAGGCACCTTACTGCTTTCATTACTCCTTTGGGAACATTTCTGTTTAAGAATATGCCTTTTGGCTTAGCTTCCACAGCCTCTGTTTTCCAACCAATCATGGAGTCTGTTTTGAAAGTGATCAATAAGGTTGTCGCATTTCAAGACGATATACTCATTGCGGCAAAAGACTTACATGATCAGATAATGTGTACAGTATTGCAAAGATTACAGCAAGTGCGTATAGTTGCCAATCTTAAAAAGTGTGAATTCCCTAAATCAAGTATTAAATATTTGGGACATGTTATTTCTCAAAAAGGGGTCTACCCACACCATGGTTTGGTCGATGCCATCATCAATACTCCTGTGCAAACAAGCAAAGAACAAATATCATCCTTTTAGGGGGTTTGTGAATTTTATGCAAAGTTCATAAGGAATTTTGAAGAACTTGCTTAAGAAAAATGTAGTTTTTTGATGATGTGTTGAAAACGATTCAAAAATATGTTGTCAAGGCTTGGCCTAGGGAAAGGTCTTTACTATATGATTTGCAGCCATATTTTAAGGTTGTGGAAGTATTGACACTGGAAAAGGAGGACATAAGTTTTAGGGGAGTCAAGTTTATTTCGCCCAGGTCATTGAGACATAAAATCATTCAGGCTGGTCATGATGGCCATTTGGGTCAGACTATCACAAAAAGAAATTTACGTTCTATCTATTGGTGGCCTAGCATGGACAATGAAAGAGAACAAACTGTCTGTGAGTGTGTAGCTTCTTCTACAAGTAACAAATCTTTGAAAACTGTAACACCTCCACTCCATCCCGAGATGTTACTGGACAGACCATGGTCAAAGTTGACAGTGGATTTCATAGGACCTTTCAAATAACTGTCAATTAGGCACAAGTATGCTTTAGTTTCAGATGATTATTAAAGCCAATGTTGGGAAGTAGAGTTTGTTCAGGAACCAACCAAAGCCACCGTAGTTTAATTTTTCAAGAACATTTTTGTACGTAAGGGTCAGCCTAGAGAGTTGATATCCGATAATGAGGTACAACTTGTATTGAGAGAAATGCAAGAGTTGTTTTGTAAAAACAGGAATAGTGCACAAGAAAGTTGCGTTATACCACCCACAATCCAATGGTTTAGTTGAGAAGATAAATCTATCATTGGTTGAGTGTGTGCAATGGGCAGTGAAAAACAAAACGAGTTGGCGATGGATAGCATGTTGTTCTCCCATAGTACTTGTCATACTACTGCAACCGGAAATACACCATTTGAAGTGATGTGGGGTTATGTGAAATGTGTCCGGCTTTGCTGAAGGAATTTCAATCCCTTTTGGTTCATGAGAAGGACATGGATGGAGATATTCGTCCTAACGTTGAAGTCATGCAAACAAAGATGAACGAGCAGTTCGATGAGTAGCATGGCATTGGTGAAATCACTGACAAAATTCGGTTTGGAGACTGGGATAGCACAAAGGAACCTGTTTATGTTCCCAAAGGCCACCTCAAATTTAGAGAGCCAACTATAGTGGTAGCAGTGAGTGGAAATACGATCAAAAACAAAGGGCATGAATGGTGAAATGTGTCTAGAGTTGTGAAGGTCAACAACAAAGATGCCAGAGAGAACTTTGATCGATATCACTCCAGCGAGGAATTTGTTAGCATGCCTGCTCGAAACGGAGATGTGGGGAATTCCTAAGAGTATGGTAGAATGAAAAGAATAATCAGAAAATCAGCAAGGTTCAGGGATTAAAATTGCCATTTTATTTTTATTTACATAGGCATGGAAAATGTACATTTGTATTCTGCCAAATGTTTATTTTTGTCTTTTTTTAGTTAATCCATAACAAGTGATTTGTTGCAGTTTGCTCTTGGCATTAATTGTATATTATTGGTATTGTGCATGATAGTAAATTTATTTATCGGTATAGTATTTTTCTAAGGTAATTTATTTGCCGTTGAAAGATTGGAGATGTGGTGAATCACTGCATGCGCTATCTACATGCGGCAGCGCCCTTGTAATGACGCATGGAGTGTCATTCTAAGTTCGAGGTGGATTGTGAGTTTTTGAATGTGGACCATCAGTTTATCTGATGTTTGCTCCTGGTGCTGCGAAGATTGTACTGAATAAACCCATCACCCCGTGAGACTTGTCTGCGATTCATTACCCTGGTGGCACTTCGACACTTTCCCTTCCTTCGTTGTCTGTACATCAACGAGCATCGTTGACAAGGAGACAGCCAGGAGCAAAACCTACAGAGCAGGTTTCCTTCCAGTGCCAGCCAGGTTTAAGAGGACCATCTGCAGCACCAAGGGCTGCAATGATGCAGGAGGTGATCCATTAGGCCAGGACCGGATTCTTGCATCATGCACCATCCGTGACCAGATTATAGCCTTATGTATACAATCACACCTACCTACCCTAGTGCATCGAGACCAATGCGGGTTTCTCCCTGGACGGAGCACGTCCTTGAACACGCGGCGGTTACATGCACTTATGACAACTACGCCACGAGATTACCCCCTCCGAAAGCAACATCTTTGAATACGCTCCCTGCACGCAGTCAGGAGCCGCGGTCACGTGATCGAGTGACGCGCGCTCCGACTGCCCAACCACGAAGCTCCTGTTTAATATGCACGGTAGCGCCAACGGCAGTATCCTCGGGATGCCGTGCGGTAAGGATAGGTTTCCAGCGGGCAGGCGCCTTTTGACAAGTAAGTTCCCTGGGTTCAACTGCACTTTTGTAACAACCTTGTGCAATCAAAACCGTGCACCCCAGACCACGACGTCCCAGAAAACGCTATATTTATGCTTGGCATTTTCTACCCACAGAACGCTCAAAGGCGGCCCCTCCACGGTATCCATGGGCCACGAACACCATTAACCACGAGTAAGTCCTCATATTTGGACTGTTTGTTTACTATGTCACCCCAATACAGCCTGGTCAGATCACTAGCGAAGGATACCTTTTCTCACCCTATTTCACGTAACGAGTGTATATATGCCCAATAGTCTCCCGGACTCTATGACTATATATACACACATCGACTAGATCTAGTCACATAGCGCCCTTAAGATGATTTTAAGGAACGCTTGACACCCACTGTGATAGAATGGAATGTGGGTATGTATGGCACTCAGCAGACGTTTATCTGGGTTACACCTTCAATTAAGGTTGTGAAAAAAAGCATGCTTTGTTTATATGGCGATTGCATGCAGAAACTGAATCACACGGAGATTTAGAGCTATACCCAAGTTATGTATATCCTTGCATCATTACCATGCTTTGTTCTATTGTTTTAGATTCCCTTACACAGAACGCTGTAAGCAAGCTAAACCGTAAGTACGCGGTCTTGCATATAGGCGGGTCAGGGAAGGGTGCACCTTTAGCGAGTGCAGACCTCCCAGCCCACCCCACCTGGTCCTGAAGAAAACCAAAAATCGTAAACGGTTGAAACATGTTGACCACACTTTTATGCACATTTTGATACTATTTGGTCAATTAAACCATCAGAAGTATCTCACTTGTTTTTAGTAGTGTTATACTGGCTCCAGAATAAAAGTCTATAGGGAGCACTTGTTGTACACTTTTTAACTTCACAACTTCCCAACACACTCACACACAAGAAAAACAGCTCCGCTGCAGTTGCAGGCGTCGTAACACACCCAAGTGGCACTCGGTCACTTGGGTGGACCCCAATGATGAAGCATGTCACCGACAAGGTCGGTGAGTGAGGGGTTTCCTAAAAAAGAAAAATATCTTTTTCTTCTTACACCTTTCTCTGTGCTGGATTAATAGGACTCTCTGTCCTGGGGTTACTCCTTTTGTTTTGCTATAATTCAATTCTAGGGGCCTAAGGAGTAGGAACCCACTGAATACCCTTACTCTCTCTTTATTGTTGACAGAGCAGAGATCATTTGAATGCCCAGCAGGCTTCAGGGGATCAGAAAAGATACGATAGGCTTGCGCACTTTCAGCAAAGCCAATGCTGGTGCTATGTGAGCATAATCTCTAGTGTTTTTGTGGTCTGATATATTTTTTCCACATTTTGGTTGAGTTGTTCACCTTTTCCCATAAGTAGCATGGGTTCTGGAAATAGGATGAGTGTGTGTGTGTACATGAGGAGGTACTGCAGCCCCCCCCCACAAACAAAAATAACCTTACTGGTGACAGAGCAATAAAGACGACTTTCAATTTTGTTTTCTTTTCTTGTAACAGAAGGCTAATGGCAAGCGATATTGTCTGACAAAGTGCTGCTTATTCTTTTAACATTTAGATGAAAGTTTACTTTCTTTCACAACAGGATGAGAAAGTTTTGGAAAGGTTGAAGGAGGATTCAAAATAACAGTTAAGAAACCACAAATGAAATAGTCCATTAGTAATTCTCAAGTATGGTGAAATATTTGAATAGGATCAAAATAAACAAAGATACTTTACTTGGTGATGCACAAAAGATTAATATTTGTTGGAACCAGGGACTTAGCATCAATTGGTGCAACAGGTGCACTGGCACCAGGGCGCAGAGGCCTGAAGGGGCCATTCAACCTTGATTGTTGCCGCATTTCACAGATCAAACAGGGGATAGGGGATTCATTTCCTTCCTTGCACTAAGGCCCATGACGAACTGACTGTGCCACGAGCTAGAACCAGATTTTCACACACTATCCTATGTGTACTGTATAGTTTTATCAGTTTAATTGCATGTGTGTTCAAATTTAGTGGTAATTTCAAATTAAAATGTGCTGTCTCTAAATGACCCTGCACTACCACACCATGAACCACCAGTTCATAAAGAGGTTACAGGGAAGCCCTTTCATCACTTGCTCGCTGTGGCACTTGCATGCTAACTATGTGTTGCACGAGCTATTTTGTGAAGTAGGAGTCGTTCAAAAGGCAGCATTTCAGGGCAATTTGAAAAACTAGAATCAGACAGTTAGATAGCTCATCGAGGGCAACACTTGGGGCCCGATTCGGTGTCACGACTGCAGAGCCTTCTCCATGACTGCGGAGACTCTTTGTGAATTGGACCCTTGTTGTGATATAGACCACATGTTGAATTCTTGCAAAGCTCATTCAGCCTTTTATGCTTTATGGGTCAAAAGAATGATACCTCTATCACGTGAGAAATAATAATTGTTTGTACAGTGTTAATGATTATACAGATAATTGCCAGTGGCAATCAGTAGGACTTCTTCAACACAGACTTGTGACCAACAACATCACCTTGGGGGACACGCCTAGTGCTGCTGACTTGCCCTACACCGTCTAGTTTGTGCTGGTGCTGCTTTACGTACACTTAACCATCAGAGTATGAGCTATGGACTTGAGTTCATAGGGACTTTTGAATTGTGTTCCACCCAGGACCCTGTTGGTCCAAAAGCTGGCCTTCCACTCATCTGATGGCGTACAGCATTCAACACACAACCCCACACACAACCCCACCTCTCTAATATCATGCTGCAAAGCACACAGCAAGACACCCCTTTCCCCACGGCTTAAACACCTTCAGTAGGTGCACACACCTCTTTAATGCCATAATCTACCCAAGCAAGTGCCCCCACACTTCTAATGCTGTAATGCCCCAATCTCTGTAATATGCCCCCTGCACATGCACCCTCCCCTCTAATACCTCAGTACTCCCCCAGCATGTGAATCCACCTATTTATTGCCCTAACCCACTCAGGCATGCGCATCCTTCTTTTCAAATGCTATAATCCTACTTGTGTGGCCATCTCACTCCATTATCATCAAGCACACTCTTTAAAGCTCCAATCTTTTCTCCAACACATCATTGCTACCAGATGTGTTGGTTGCATTAGTTTGTTGAAAGCACAACTAGACTGCCACACTCAGAATGCTCTGGGTCATAAAATGCCTTGGTCCGGAAGAACTTGTCATGAGGTGACCATTCCAAGAGCAGTGTGTGCATCAGCCTTGGAAAGCATTACGTTCACTTTTGTCATTTTTATTTAGAAGTAGGCAGTCTTGCAAAAAGGTATTTTTCTAATTCTGAAGAGCTTCCTTGGATTCTAATTTAAGGGGCATGCAGAAAGCACATTTATCATGTTCCATGTTTTGACTCATCATGAAGTAGCATAGAGGGTAATATGCCTGCACCACACAGCGAGTAGCATGCAGATCACATATTTGTATTTTATTTAGACAGCTCAGTAGATTATTGCTTTTATCACACAGATCTGTGTGTTATTTTCAGTCGACAAGTTACATTACGAATATAGCACAGTGAGCCATTAACTAGTATGAAGGAGCTGCATGCAAACTGCAAACACAGGTTTAGAGCCCTATCGTTTTTTTCTCATTCTTTCGTTATGATAAGATCGCTAAAAGGGATTTCTTTGGGTAGTAAAAAGTAATATTAGTAACGACTACCCCAACCACTGCATTGCATTTTAAATCCTGATTTGGTGTTTCTGCAGACCAAGCACTTTTAACATAATGAATACCATTATGGATGATGAGTGACTTCTACAACTTGCAACCCTCATTGACTTATGTAACGTTTCCTGAGTCCCAGTGCTGGGCAATTACACAAGGACAAATTTAGCTCACCTCAGGATTTTCAAACCAGGAATGCAGAGGTTGGGGTACTAACTGAACCTATGCTATGTGTGGCAGAGCTTTACTGATGCACTTTATCCCTGTATGGCCTCTTTTTTCGTTGATAAGGCATCTTTATGGGGGTTGCCAAGAGGCAGTAGGAACAGACGGGCTCAACAAGGTGAACATATAATTCATTTTTTTGTTGCGCATTCTGGGACTTGCAGTTCCATTTGTACCATCATGAAAACAGGACTACAAGTCTTATCAAGTCAAAACTTGATAAACTATGAACATGTAGGCCTAGGAAACCTGTGTGCACTTGTATTGAAGGAGAGCATTTACATGACTTAATATTGGTTGAATAATCATGAATGTTGGAACATGTTTTACAGGTTTTTATCTACCTTCATCCCTCATGCAATCCCGTGCAGGACCCATTTTGTCAGGATTCCTGTCACAGCCCACCTCATGCCTATCACAAAATATACCTGCAATATTCCTATCATTCCCCCCAACACTTATGAATGAACAAATGTCTTGTACTTTGACTTTTGACCAGATTACATGCGGTTGGTAATAGCTACCAACAGCTATTCCCCGTTCGTTTGAAACAGCTTAATAGCTTTTACAAATGTGCTACTATGCATATGTGAGGTCAGGTTTCAGGAGCCATGGAAACATCCAGAAAAACACCAGAATAAATGTCAATCAACAGGCATAGATGACTTCAATGTGAACCTTCCAGAAGACAACCCTCATCAAGTTAACCGTAGGCCCCTGTTCCTTGTTACAAAACAATTACACGAGGCCTTTGTGAACATTCTAAGGTACCTTCTAGAAGACAGCCTCATCAAATTAACAACCTGCACCTGTTCCTTGCTATTAACAATTAGAACACAACCTTTGTGAGTATTCTAAAACACCTTCTAGAAGGCAGCCTCATCAAGGTAATTATCTGCACCTGTTACTTGCTACCAACAATTAGAATGCAACCTCTGTGAACATTCTAAAATGTGCAATTAACATGCACACGCAGAACAATGACAAGCTGTTTTATTTCAAGACCATTCACACTCATCCCCCTTGCTTAGCCTCTTTGCCTGCCACTTACTGTTTTCCAGATTCCAGGACTCTGTCTTGCAACTCCTTTGTTCCTTCCACTTCGACCTCAATGCAAAGGATCTCCTTCATAAGTCTCGCACCTGGATGGAAAATAAAAGAAGGAAAGGAGAGATGCATTATCAGACTTGATTTCACTACGCCCTGAGCTCAGTCGCATTATTGTGCTTGAAGACAAGGTAACCAGCGTTTTTGTTCAACTTGTACATTCTGTTGGCAGGGTTCTGCCATAAAGGACTTGGGTGAACCTAATCCCATCCAAATTAGCTTGTGGGTTTGATGATGTAATCATACTCACTACAGTTTCGAAACTTTGGTGAAGGAACGTCTATGGACTATCTAAAAAAGAACTGACATGAGGTGACACCTTAAAAGATATAGCTAATACTGGACTAAAGCCTTATTATTTGTTTGTTTGTAGATGAGATATCTGCTAGTACCATTAATCAGAGTTGGTGTGACTGCCTGCTGCAGTGTTGCGGTTGGGTAGAAAAGCCACTGCATCTTTTGACTCCACATGCTCTCCCATCCCAACCCCCTTCCCCCTAGGATTTTCCACAGGAGCAGTGTCTCCCTCTGTAAACTGAGGGCAAGTCTGGAGAGGATTTGGGAACTAGTGTCGCCACCCCATTGAAATCACCTGGGATACAGTTAGATGGCGTAATGACACATTTGCTATTCTTTAACAAAATGTATTGCAGAATTTGAGCCTTCGGAGTAGATTAGTGGCTTGAATATTATCTCCCTATGCTAGTGTGCTTGCCTTTGTGGTTGTAGTGTCAACTATAAGGAGTTTGTGAGAGAGGTGATGGTGTTACATCTAAAACAACCTAACAGAGTTCTGCCTCAATGTTCCTGGCTGATTACTGGTATTATTTTCACCCTTAAATCAGCACATATTTATTTCCCTTCCAATTGCCAATTCTGCCACAAATATACTCAGTCGTGATTTTCTGTTTGTCCTTTTTATTTTGTAATTGGCATTTGTGGCTTGGATAATGTGCTCTTCTCAAGGTGGAATGTGTGCTTGAAACATAGTTACGTCATACCAGCCTTCACATTGTCAAGTCAGTTTACACTGTCTGCATCTCATCTATATGTATTGTCACTGCAGATCAGAGCACCATATTTTTTCTCTGTCGTTCCATTTCACTGCGTCAGGATTTGTCAGACCTTGAGAATGAATGGGGAGAGGTTGTCAGTATCAGACATTCGTTTAATACAAATACAAATTCATTCTATGTGCTGAAAATGAGTTTGCTGAAGTGATTACAAAAGGCTAGTGCTTCTCAAGGTATTAAAAGGAAGCAGATGGAGCCGGAATGTGCTGAGGACATTGAACTTGTTGTATCTGAAGGTGGTTGTAATATTCATCATTCAGGTGATGATAGTACTGCTGACGCTACTGTGCCTCATTCTAGTGAGAATTTCTCCTGTTTTCTAAACAATACACTGCTTTCGACTGCTAGACCACATAGCTTTGAGTATGAGGGAAAACTTACAAAGGACATATGTAAAATATGCCTGTTAATTGTTTAATCTACCATATTTCGTGGGAATCGGTGCTTGTCCTTTGCTTTGAAGCTGCTGATGCAAATGATTCCGATGTCCACACTTTTTTTTATTTACATGAACTTGGGAAGTTAGGGCCACTGAGCCACCCTTTATCCACTGAAAACTGGTGTTTGTGCAATGCAAACCAGGGTTGACACTTATTCCAAAGCTCCCTAACATACTATGTAATGTACAGAAAGTAATGTGGGGCACATGCACTAGGAGGTTGTGGAAAAAATATAGTAGGTGTGGGGGCTTCGCCATTTTGGATAGGGACTCCAGAACATCCATTGTGGATGCAGGGAGCGAGTGGCCCTTTTAAGATTATCATCAACGAGATTTAGTGTGGTATGATGAATGGGGATGCTTAAGTACCGCAAAGTGTGTAGTTGCCATAGCAGGGGATGGGTATTCACCATCAGGAGCTGTAGTGGACAGACCAGACTGAGGGGGTGCAAGCATTATTTAGCCCAGATTACCCCCAAACTGGAGGCTGTGCTGAACTCTTCTAGAATGTCTCTGATCTCCACTACTCCACGGCGGATAGCCCTAATATAGATGAGCACATCCTCAGAGTAGAATGAGACAGTGTGCATCACGTCCCCCATCAGTATGCCCCATGTCTCCACTGCTGATGAAGCTGCTGGGCCAGTGGTTCCATTGCAAGAGCGAACAGGAGTGGAGACAAAGGGCACCCCTGTCATTTTCCTCTACTTATGGTTGCGGGATCTTAGATGCAGCTTCCAGTTTTTCACTCTGGCCATAGGGTTGGTGTAAACTAGTCTTTTTAGGCATACAATTTGGACTGTAATGCCCAACTACACCAGTGTCACAAACATGAATTCTCAGTCCACTGTGTCAAATGCTTTCTCTAGGTCCAGCACCAGACACGCTGCATAGGGCCATCGGGCCGGTGTCAGTTCCATCATTCTGTGGAGCCTTTGTATGTTCAGAGTGGTTGATCTGTGGGGCGTGAATCCATTTTAGTCATGATAGACCAGCGAGGGGAGGCAATCAAGGAGGTGCCCTGCGATGATCTTACTGAGTATTTCATAGTCAGTTCCCAGCATGGATAACAGACGTTAGGACAACACTTCAAGAGGGTCCTTATTTGGTTTTGACAGGGAGACAATTAGGGATTCTCTTTGTGTCTGCAGAAGGCGGCCCTCTGCGAGAGCACTTTGGTAGAATTCAGGCAGCTTGAGAGCCAGGAGGGCCTCGTAGGCCTAATAGAACTCATTTTGGAGTAAATCTAAGCCCAGGGTCTTACTAGTAGCTGACCCCCATATGGCACCCCAGGTCTCCTTTTCCATGATGGGTGCATTGAGGTCCTTTCAGACCACTGGGTCAGCCAGTGGCAGTGTAATTCCGCCTAGGAAGTCTTGTATGGGGGCCTCAAGATTTGCAGAAAGAGGGTCATATAAGCGCTGGTATTAGGAAGTGAATGTTGCATGAATATTCAATTGCCTGGACACCAGACTAGCCAGTGACTGCCAAATCAAGGTAATCAGGGAGACTGGTGTTCCGCTGCACAGGAGCCATGGCAGTAGATGGCCTGATTTATCACCCTCTGTGTGCATTTTTGCCTACAGGCCCTAAAGTCCAGACTTTAAAGTTGCTCTATCAATTGAGCGTGGCGTTCTCTGACCAAACCCCAGCTTGCCTCGGGCAACTGGGGCTTCTTGTGCCTCCCCTTCCAGAGTGCACAGTGACAGTGCCTCTCTAGTAGTGTTACGGAATGCAGGATCTTCTAATTGGGCAGGCGCCACCTCAGAAGAGGTGGACGGGGGGTGCTCCAGTCAAGGCGGATCTGGATTCAGTTCTGGACCATCCAGAACCAGGCAGCCCGGCTGGTATACGGCCTTCCACGCTATCACCACTCCACCCCCCTACTGAGAGAGCTCCATTGGCTCCCCGTGAAACAACGCTCCCTTTTCAAGATCGGATGCATGGTCTTTCAGGCCCGTCAGGGCACTGCCCCTGCTTTCATCACTTCACTTATCAAACCTTATGTCCCTGCAAGAGATCTCCGGTCTTCCTCCAAGTCCCTTCTCCAGATCCCCCGCTTCTCACGCAAAAAGTGGGGTGGGTCCAACTTCTCAACTTTGGCCCCTATTTTCTGGAACTCACTTCCAGACAATCTCCGTTCTGCAACTCAGTACCTCTCCTTCCGTAGAGACCTGAAAACTTTCCTCTTCTGCCAGGCTTTCCCCGTCTAAACTTACCTCCCCCTCTCCCTGGTCTTTCTCCCTCAGTTGATGAACCCCCAGCGCCAAGAAACCGCAAGGTGTACGCTGCGCTTTACAAGTGTTTTTTAAATTAAATTAAATTCAGTTGTGGTCTGAGAAAGCCTTCCCTAGATACTCTGAATGAGTGACTTGGGAATGGATGGTCAGGTGGCATACTATCCGGTCAAGGCGCACATGCAGATCTTGTGAGGACAAATAGTAAGAGTAATCTTTTATATCGGGGTATAGGGTGCACCAGCTGTCCAGCAAGGACCAGTGTGTGTGCCATTGAGTGAGACCTGTTGCAGCTGCCATCACTAGAGAGATGGACAACGAGGGGTATGAGCTGTCTAGGTCAGGGCAGACAATACGGTTAAAGTCTCCTCCAATGATCCATGGGATATGTGTCCAACAAGTGAGAATAACTGAGAGGTGGGCCAGGACGTCCTGTTGGGCTGTGTTTGGTGCATAGATGCTGCCTAACAAAAGGGGTTGACCGTCAAGTTTCCCCTTCACCAGGACATAACGCCCTGCAGGGTCTATTATGGTGTTTAGGCAGCGGAAGGGGACAGCCAATCAGACCCATACAAGGGCACCATGAGCAAACCCAGAGTAAGTGATGCAATAGCTCTGTACCTGCCAGCGCTTCTGTAACTGGGCATCCTCCCCACCCACTAGGTACGTTTCTTGAAGGAACTCGACAATGGCATTGTGCTGCCTAATGTATTGCTGTATTGCATGATGCTTACATGCTGTCCCATGCCACAGACATTCCGTGTGATTATCTGAAGGTTAACCATAACTACATTCATCCAGGAACTTAAGGGGGAAGGAGGCGAGAGGAGCCAGGAGGGAAAACACAGGGGGACGTCCAAAATTTATAAGACAAGGGGCCAAGAAACAACCTTGTTTCAATCCAATATTGGTCTCGAGGCGACGAGTTGTGTGTCTTCCATCACCAACTTTGATCTGTACCCATGTATTGGAGTATAATAATTTAATCATCTTTAATAAGGTGTTAGATATGCCCCAATTAGTTAACTTCGACCATAATACATTTCAAGGTATAGAATCAAAGGTGGCTTTTAAGTCAATTAAACAAATATACAACTTTTGTTTCCTATATTTGGCCCTATCACCCAATAATGTCAATAAAATCAAATTTGTGTTAGTCGATTCTCCCTTTCTAAAACCAGTTTGTAAATTTGGGATCAAATCCTTTCTCAGGGCCTATGCTTCCAGTTCTTCCAAAAGACAACTAGCAAATATTTTAGCCTCCACATCCGTTAAGGCAATTAAACGATAATTTGAGGGATTATCTTGAGTACCACTTTTGTATATTGGCTGGATGATACTTCCCTGCCATGAGTCGCTGGTAAATGGAATCCTGAGGAAATCTACTATTTGGATATATATGTATATAGAGATAACTCTAACCACTAGTATATGTGGTAGAATTTTGTACTACTACCATTCCTATGTGATTCTTAGAGTTTATCCATTTGTATCTCTTCCTTGAGTGACATTACAACTTGTACATTCGCAATTTTTTTCTATTTGTATCGCTTCCCTGAGTGACTTTACAACTTGTACATTTGCAATTTTTTTCCTGTTTGTATCTTTTATGTAACTCATGTAATCCTAAGTCCTTATGGATCGCAACTGGTTCTTTTGTAAAGAGCTCTGACACCATCGGGTAATGTTCGCACTGGAAAATCGCATTAATAAAATAAATAAATAAATAAATAAACCTCATAGTAGTGATGCTGGGAAGATTAGGGAAAGGGTTGGTGCGTATCGCGCTGCATGACCTGTCTAAATGTTGTAACAGAGACCACAACGCCCCTCCCAGGGCAGCCGAAGAAACGGCGACTACCCAAACACAAAACAAACAGACCCATTGATGGGGAACTCTGGGATATGCATCTTCACTAGAAGCCCCAACCAAGAAGAATGTCCTGGCAGTGAGCGGTGAAGTCTGATCTGGCGCCAGCCAGCTATCTGGCACATAGCGCATGGGTAAGAAGCCGACAAGGCCCAGTGGCATGCAAGTGCTGGAGTCCCTGGCAGGCCCACAAGATATTAGGCCCAGACTCCCATCTACAGCAATGAAAAGGATTCCAAACTGAAAAATGTACAGGGTGCCAGGCACAGGACAGGGTGCTCCATTGGTCCCTCAACACCCCAGAGGGTACTCACTGTTGTCGCGGCCAGTGCGGCATAGGCACGGGCAGAGGGGCTCCCAGTTCAGAATGTGGCAGCCAGCAGCGTGGTCTATGGGGTCTGCAGAAGGGATCTCCGCGCTGCCCTGTGCTGCTTGTCACCCCTCCAAGCACTTAGGCAGTCCAGGCAAGAGGGGAGATGCAGAGAGGGGTAAATGGATTTCCCCAAGCAGAAAGAACAGTGCCCTACGGGGCCATGCCAGCCTCCTCTCACAGCCCCAGTCTTCTTGGACCCCAGCAGCTAAGAAGGAAGTGCCAACCGATGGTGCCCACAGCCACTCCCAGTGCCGCAGATGTATGCTGGGAGGGTGAGAATGGTTGCCCCCACAGAGGGCAATGCACACCTCCAGCCACAACCCCACAGGGCGACCAAGCCTCAGAGTCAGTCTGGCCCTTCCACACAAATCCAGGCCACCAGTCCAGGATTCACAAGCACGGCTCATCAGGGGTCTGAGTTTGGGCGAATGCTCTAACTCCCGGCCCGGCCAGCCACCACAGGCGATACCCGGGGGGTCACAATGTGCGGGAAAGTTGATGATACAGAGGACTGCAGTCTGAACAGTAGCAGATTATATTGAATCTTGGGTCATGGTGCGGATCAGATTTAGGACATGTTGGCCATCTTTGCCAAGGTTTGCTAGGAACTACATTTGAGAGAGAATATTAAAAGGGGTCGATGGAATACCTATAGAGGCGAATTGTGCACTTCCCCTTCAGCAGATATGGAGATGACCAGGCCTACTATCCCTCAGTAAATGTGACTGTGGTTACTGCTGTACTGTGTGCGCTCTATGGTGAGATTATAACTGTGACTGTTTTGATACCATTTTCCTCTGCTTCGAACACTAACGTTTGTTTTACAAAAATGAAAAAACCATAGACCTATACACTATCCGACACACAAGTCTGACTAATCTGTGTACACCCTGCTTTACCATGCCGCCGAACCTCCGGGTTGTCGGCTGAAGGGCTGTGTTACTCCGATAATGGTACTGGGTAAATGTACATAACGCAGCCGGCCCTAAGGGTTGTAGGCTCTGTGCTGTGTTACTACATAATTGTGTAATAAAGGTCTTTGGAAAAAAAAAAAAAAAAAAAGTATCATTTTATAGTAGCAGGGGCACCCAGATTACATAACAGAGTGAAGAACTGGATCTGTTATCACTCACACCAAGAAAGTCTTGATCCCAGTAAATGTTTCCCAGTAGCCCTACTTCCTCGCCCTGCTCCCAAGGCCACATATCAATTTGGTAAGTACCTGCTCTTTTTTACCATTTAAAGCACTCGAAAAATTATATAAATAAAACATAAAATGCTAATTTGTTTTTACTCACAGAAGGCTTAGATTTGTTATTAAATGTAGAACAATAAAAAATATATATCTAGCAGACATGATGGGTCTTCCAAGGGGTTGAAGCTTTGTCTCTGACGGCTAAGCCATACTGAGGATTTACCTCTGACGCGCTTACACTCTGAATTTCTTGGCATGCCCAGCTTTATTTCTTAAAAGTCTTATTCATTACAGTGAATCAATAATACGACAATGTTCACGTTAGCACTCCTTTTGGTCTTTGGCCCAGCCATGTGTCCAACAGACATGAACATTTAAGAACTGTTTCGCTATCGCGTATGAATGTTTGTTTCATGAAAACACATGCGAGTTGAAGATGAAGAAGTAATAATTAAGCACAAATTGTTACCCATTACAGAAAACAAACGCACATCCCAAAAATGTTTATTAGGAATGGGTATGTTTTTACGAACGTCGAATACCATTTTAGAAATGCACACACACGTTTGAGAATAAATCAAAATGAAAAACTCATTTATATGTTTGTACTGTGTCACAAAGGGACAATGGGCCATTTTATCCAGAAAGGGCGATACATTATCGCTGCTTTTATCGCCAGGAAACTGCCGCTAAAGCGGCGATAATGGGCTTGATAATATACCCTTGTGAATTCCCATAGAAGTATACTTAGGAAAAAGCGAACAATTGGCACCGGGTTTTGTGCATATTTTTCAATAAGAACATTGGACGTTGTACAAATGGACTAGTTACCAACTTATGTATTCTTGATATATTCTATTTTATTCTTGTGACAATATTATATTTATTTCATCTTTTTGTCTTTTTTATCCCTTTTTTTAAACATATAAACATCAAATACATTATTTTTCTAACACGTATGATTCTGTGAATGAACAATGCAAAATTACAATCAAATTACAAAAAGGAGTTTTTCATAAAACAATTCATCAAATACAGAACCAAAATCCCATTCACATAGAAGCCCAGGTTAACACCAGAACCTGGGCTTCTATGGGAATTCAAAAGGGCATATTATCAAGCCCATTATCGCCGCTTTAGCGGCAGTTTCCTGCTGATAAAAGCGGTGATAATGTATCGTCCTTTCTTGATAATATGGCCCATTGTTCGGAAGGTACAAATAAACAAGCTTTGGCAATCAATCAATCAAACTTTATTTGTAGAGCACGGCTTGTCACCCATGAGAGTATCCAGGTGCTTGATGTAGGTCTCATTCAATGAGCCAGGTATTGAGCCCCTTCTTGGAGTTGATCAGCAAGGGCGAGGTGTGGAGGTGGAGGCGGAGGGTGTTACAGGCTTTGGCGGTGAGAAGGGAGGAGCATCCTCCAGCCCAGCATCAGCATAAGTGAGAGATCTACACAAGGTTTAAAGAGCTGAGGCTCCTGGGGGGATGGTGGAAGTGCAGACAGTGGTTCAAGTTGGCGGGTCCTCTGTCATAAAGAGATTTGTAGGCTGAGTCAGGAGCTTGAAATTTAATCTCTGTGTGCCCGGGAGCCAGTGGAGGTCTTTCAGGTGCAGGGTGATGTGAGTTATCTTGGGCAGGGTTGAGGATCAGTCAGATCAGTCTGGCCGCTGCATTCTGGATCATCTGTAGTCTTTGCATGAGTTTGGTGGTGGTGCCTGCAGAGAGTGCATTGCCGTAGTCCAGTCAGCGGGTGATGAGGGCATCCGTTTCCATCTTTCTGGTGGTGATGGGGAGTCACTTGAAGACTGTGTGGATCATGCAGAGTGTGTGGAAGCATGCTGGGGAGACGGTACTGACTTAACGTTTAATGGACAGTTCTCTCTCTAGGTTGATGATTAGGTTGCAGGTGTGATCTTTCGACGTGGGGGTGGGTCCGAGTTCTGATGCCCACAATAAGTTGTTCCAGAGGGTGGACTGTTTTCCAAAGATGAGAACTTTCTTCCTGTGCATGCTTAATTTTAGGCAGTTGTCCTTCATCCATGCTGAGACTTTCTTCATGCATTTGTGGAAGTTAGTCTTTGCTGAGGTGGGATCGGCAGAGAGCAATAGGACGAGCTGTGTGTCTTCGATGTTGGAGATGATGTTGATGTCGTGCAATCTGATGATGTTTGCAAGTGGTGTCATGTAGACATTGAAGAGTGTTTGACTGATGGATGAGCCTTGGGGAATGCTGCAGATGTTGTGATTGGCTTGTGATGGGAAGGTAGAGAAAGAGATGCAAAGTAACCGTATCAGGCTTTGGCAGGCTGGTATGGTAGTTCATTTCCTTCTTTATTTTTTCATTACAGGAATCTGCCGCCAATAGTAAATATGTGGTCATCTACGTTTGGCCTCCATAATTTTGTATTTAATATTTTAAACTATAAAAAACACTAATGTGGCCACATCTAAAGAAAAAGGAAATTGTCCTTGTTGTCACTAGAAGGAAGGGTGGAGTACATGCATGCCTCTTGGTCAGACCTTGCTCAACATTTTAGCATTTTTATTAAATGAAGGGGCATATTACCAACAACTAGCGATAATTATCGCTATGTTGGTTTAGCGGCGATATTTTTAACGCCGACCTGCGGTGATTTATATCGCTTAGGAGCCTTCCTATTATCAAGGTATATCTCCTAAGCGAAAACAATCGGCCGAAATGCATGAATATCGCAGAAAAGTCAGCGATATTCATGCATTACCGAGCTAATGCTCTTAGCCATGTTATCCACCTACCATTGGATAACATGGCTAAGAACTGCTATGGGGCAGGTGTTAGCTTTTGGAGATAATGGCGCTTAGCGCGAATATCTCCAAAATTTGGTAATAGGAGATAGCGATGTTAGCGACTGTTTCCAGTCGCTAACATCTTGGCACGCCCACTTTGCATGTCATTAGTGATAGATATCACTGACATGCAAAGCAGGGCCCAAGATGGTCGCTATCTCCTACTAGCTGTCGCTAACTGGTGTTAGCGACAGCTAGGTAAATTAATTTTATCTCCGCTTTCTTGGCTTTTAAAGACAAAAAAGCAGAGATAAACCCCCTTGATAATATGCCCCGAAGTTCCTTGGAATAGAGAAGAAAGCAGAGAGAGAAGGAATAATAACACTATTCAGTTGGTTGCCAATCTCATGGCCATTTGAACATTACACAAAGACATGGCCATCACACCGTGTAGGAGAGGGTGTTAAACTCAAAGTTTCCAACTTAAGACCTTTAGAATGAAGTCCATTGAGAACTTGTTAGAGTAAGAGAAGACGAAGAAAGATCTGCCCCGTATTTAATCAGTAATAGGCTCTTCAAGAGTCCCAATTTTTTTCAAAAGTCGCCCATTTAGTGCTCACCAAGGTATTAGTGCCACATTAGATTCAAACACGAACACATTCAAGTTTATAGAAAATATGTCATTTTTTATTTTTATTTACTTCATATTTTAAAGTGCATCTAGGCATGTTCATTTATTTAAACATTTCACTATAATACGATAAAAAATACACACCCCATGAACAATCAATCTTCCAACATTCAAACTCGAACACATTCATGAATCACTAACAGACATTCACATACATAGTTCATTCATTCGCTCAGACAGGGATTCAGGGAATAGAGCTCTGAGAACATCCTGAACATGTCCTCTCTGCCGTGGGCCGGAGGTTGATGATTAGAGGTTCAGGGTAGGTTGTTTCAACGACGACGCGCGTTTCGGTGCCAGGCCCGGAGACTGGCCGCACCTTCGTCAGGGCAAGTGAAGGGGGAAGAGAGGGGGTGGTGGGTAATAATATCACAAAAAATGCTTCTGATATCCAGGCACTCTTAAGCCCGGGTCCGATTTCATTTAGGCAATTCAACAATGGAGATGTAGTTGCAGGTCAACATCTTTCAAAAAACACATCAGGGTTTCAGAACTCTCATAGAATCCTAGGTACAAGTGGGTCCTAAGCTAAGGCAGCGGGGTAGTGGATTCTGGGCTGGGAACTGAAACGATTTGATAGCGTAGAAATAGGCCCGTAGTGTCTTTTAGTTTTTACAGAGATTTTTGGTCCAGGCGAATATCGATTTCCAGCATGCATCCGCAGTTAGTCACACGAGGGGTCTCGTCTTGTGGTGCTTTCAGTAATAGGCGCCGTAGGGATACGAACCGGTGGTCGTCCACCGGTTGCCGGATGTGGAGTGAAGGGGATCTCACATTAGGACCGTTCGTATCCCTACGGCGCCTATTACTGAAAGCACCACAAGACGAGACCCCTCGTGTGACTAACTGCGGATGCATGCTGGAAATCGATATTCGCCTGGACCAAAAATCTCTGTAAAAACTAAAAGACACTACGGGCCTATTTCTACGCTATCAAATCGTTTCAGTTCCCAGCCCAGAATCCACTACCCCGCTGCCTTAGCTTAGGACCCACTTGTACCTAGGATTCTATGAGAGTTCTGAAACCCTGATGTGTTTTTTGAAAGATGTTGACCTGCAACTACATCTCCATTGTTGAATTGCCTAAATGAAATCGGACCCGGGCTTAAGAGTGCCTGGATATCAGAAGCATTTTTTGTGATATTATTACCCACCACCCCCTCTCTTCCCCCTTCACTTGCCCTGACGAAGGTGCGGCCAGTCTCCGGGCCTGGCACCGAAACGCGCGTCGGCGTTGAAACAACCTACCCTGAACCTCTAATCATCAACCTCCGGCCCACGGCTGAGAGGACATGTTCAGGATGTTCTCAGAGCTCTATTCCCTGAATCCCTGTCTGAGCGAATGAATGAACTATGTATGTGAATGTCTGTTAGTGATTCATGAATGTGTTCGAGTTTGAATGTTGGAAGATTGATTGTTCATGGGGTGTGTATTTTTTATCGTATTATAGTGAAATGTTTAAATAAATGAACATGCCTAGATGCACTTTAAAATATGAAGTAAATAAAAATAAAAAATGACATATTTTCTATAAACTTGAATGTGTTCGTGTTTGAATCTAATGTGGCACTAATACCTTGGTGAGCACTAAATGGGCGACTTTTGAAAAAAATTGGGACTCTTGAAGAGCCTATTACTGATTAAATACGGGGCAGATCTTTCTTCGTCTTCTCTTACTCTGATTATTTCCCCTGCTGATCTGCCTCACATCTTACCCAGGGGGCCCCTTCCTTTGTGAATTATTACATTGAGAACTTGTTGTTGGATTGCAGGGGCTAACCGACGGGCAGTGCCTCAACCCAAGGCTCAGTGATCTCGGCCATACCTCATGTACACTAGTATTTAGGAATAGTAGTGCAGAGGTCAGGGACCATGATCTCAGAGGGTAAAGTAGGTACTTACCTCAATTTGTTTTGAACTTCAGTACAAGGCCTGTCTGAAAGTGAAACTCTGCACTCACAGTCTGAAGGGATCTACCTTGCACACTGGTTGCAAAGCTTGGCGTAACCATGGTCTTTGGCCCAGCCATGTGTCCAATTGTCCAGCCCTTTAAAATACAGCATATATAGGCATTGGACACAGGGTGATCCTCATCTATGCCCTGTAACCAATCTTTGAAATCCTTATGCGCAACCCTTTTTACGATGCAAAGTAGGCTCTGGGTGCATACATTGGTTTTCGGTCATTCCTTTGGCCCCTGAACATAAGCATATGGCCAAAGTCTGTGTGCATTGGGGACAGGGTACCCAGTATGATCCATTGCCATGCCCCCCCTCACAGTCCTCATAACTCTGTACCCACTGTACGTAGCCTTAGCCAGTGCGTAGTAGTCTTGGGCTCTTAGGGGCATATTTGCAAGGGAATATTACCACCGGAAAGTCACTTCTAGCAACGTTCTGGTGGCAATATGCCCTTCTCCATATTTACAAAGTGGCGTTGAGCCACTTTTTGTGGCTTAACACGCCTTGTAAATAAGGCCCCTTTGCAAGCATTACTTAGCGGGAAAGGGGTGTGCAATGAGTGCTGCTCTGTCGTTCCACCGCAGAAACCATTGTTTGGAGTTTGCCCCAGATTTACAAGGATGTGTAAATATGAGGCAGCGCCAAAAACGAACGCCATGCAATAGCAGGCATTAGAATGGCGCAACAAAGAGAAATACTTTTATTTCTTCTCATTTTTACTTTTTCTTTGTGTGCTGCATTCTGCACCATACATAGAAGGAGAAAAATGCCATTGATGATTGTTTTTGTGCAGGAAGGTTTCCCTTCCTGCACATAAACCATCATCAGTGAGGACAATGTGCTACTTCTATGTGTGCTGCTGCATTCTGCAGCCCATATAGAAGTAACAAATCGCCATTGGTGATTGTTTTTGTTCAGGGATGGACATCTTCCTGCACATAAACAATCATTTCCAGCAACGCAGGCATCCTTGCACTATGGTGCAAAGGTGCTCGTGTTGGCGCTAGGCAGCTAATTTTAGTGCCAATTCAAGGGGAAAACACAGGGGTGGCCGAATTCTGGTGAATACTGTGCATCCTTGTGTTTTGAAAATGTTGGAGCCTGGCGCTTCCAAATTTGGCGCATCTCCGCACTCCAGCATTTTCTTGTGAATATGCCTCTTAGTGTAGTCTTTGTTCAAGCCCTGAGCCAAATCTCCAAACCCACAATACACAGCCCGTGGGAGTAAACAGCGAGCAATATGCACAGCGCATGGACTCTGG
Source organism: Lissotriton helveticus (assembly GCF_964261635.1). Lineage (NCBI taxonomy): Eukaryota > Metazoa > Chordata > Amphibia > Caudata > Salamandridae > Lissotriton > Lissotriton helveticus. Next base: position 931,125,491 of record NC_136063.1, read on the forward strand.
TCACCCCTTGCACCAAAGATTGTGCCTCAAACCACTGTCTCCAGGATTAAGACAGATGAGCAGTGAATGCTTACTCTGCAAGTAGGCAGCTCATGCCACAAAACTGACTGGGGGATAATTGCTCAGAGATTAGGCAACAGATCTTCCAAGAACACTGTTATGTTTGCTGTCTCTTTAAGAATCTCATGGTTGATTACATCATTAATAGAATGGTTATATTCCAATTGCTGAGAATTCAGTTGCTGTTACTTTGACTTGTTGATGGTTGTACATTAAAGCTACTCTACAACTTCCACTTCTTTTGGATTGAATGCTTTTATCACTGGCGACGAGGGTCAAAGCTTGATTGGGGACAGGCACTTACAACCATCAATTCCCCTAGATTTGGAAAATTCTATTTTGGACTTGATTTGGACAAACTTTGAACTTTCTACTTCACTTGGACACCCTACAGGTACTGCATTCTTGGATTTATTACAGCATCTTTTCACCACTAATGCTATTAATTAGTTAAATTTGAACTGCAAATTGGATTTTATTTTCCTTGGATTGACTATCTCTGGAAATTCGTTTACACAGTTAAACCATCTTGGATTATTTACTTTAAATCTGGATTTGGATTTGGTTTGCCTGAACAAGAAGTAATTGCCGTGTTATAGTCATGTGAAATTCCGATGTTTAGAAACTCTTTCTAAAATCAATAATCGGATTCACCGATCTTCACATTGCCCTTGTTTACATTTAAAATTACATCGGTGGACTTGCCTCGCGTTTCACGTCACGTGCAACCCTTCAGATTCTTATCTTCGTGACTCCATTCGGCAATTTCTTTCCAGCGCGACTCTGAGAATCCTTACCTGACGTCTGACGTCCACATCCTCACGCAACGTCCTCACGCGTCATCGCGTAAGCAGCCATCTTCCTGTTTCCATGACTACGCTTTCAACGCCGATGCACACGGCTGTGCATCAATTATTTACTTAATTGGATTATTGCTTCCACGCCGATGCGCACGGCTGCTAATTGATTATTCATATAAACGCCGATGCACACAACTGTGCATCAATCATTTACTTAATTGGATTATAACTTCCACGCTGATGTGCACGATTGCACATCGATCCATTTAGACTGTTAGACTGTCATTCAACGCTGATGCGCACAGCTGCGCATCATTTTTCATGGGTATTTTTACGCAGTTGTACACAGCTGTACATTGAAAAATTAAGTATTTTAAAGTTTTTACCTGTTTTTCTTTATATTTGCCACAGCTCCTTAATTCTCCTTTCTTGTTCGGAAGTTCTTGCATATTTCAAGAAACTCATTGTTTTAGTGTTTATTTTATTATTTATTTACTACTTCATTATGGCTACAACATCTAGCATGTCACAACCTCCACCATTTCTTTCAGAGGAGGGTGAACCCATTCTTCCTTGGAAGAGATGGAGGAATTTGTTTGATTCATATTTGGTTGCAATTGGTGGAGAGAAATTTTCGGCTTTTAGAAAACAAGCCATTTTGTTACACAATTTAGGAGTTGAAGGCAGACACACTTATGACAGTATGGACAGTATACCTGTTGGTGGAGCTGATGGTGAACCTGCAGACGTTTTTGAAATGTCAATGACTATGTTAGAACAATATTTTGGTCCAAGAATTAATGTTGTTTTAGAACGACATAGATTCTTTACTCGTGTCCAAGGTTCTCGTGAACGTGTTGGGACATATGTTGCTGCTTTGAAAACTCTTTCGCGTGCATGTGATTTTGGAGATTTATCTGAATCTCTTGTCAGAGATCAACTGGTTCGATGTACGAATAGTTCTAGGGTCCAGGAGAAGTAATTGTCTAAGAACCCCACATTGAAAGAAGCTGTAGACATTGTAGAGGGCATGGAAAATACCTCTACATGGGTCAAAGAAATAGGAAAAAATAAAGAAGATGAAAGTCATACCGTTAGTGATAATAAAAAGAAAGCCCTTGACTCAGTACACATGTTAGAAGAAGATGATTCTGTTGGTGAATGTCATGAAGAAGTTGCTAAAGTCAGTGTAGGTTCAAAGAACAAACCTATCCAAAAGACTTCATTTTCTCAGAAAAGCACCTTTGAAAATCGCCCTTCTTCTTCTTCTAAAGAACCTATTTTGTCAAAAGAACGTGATTTTTGTCAACAACGTCCTTTTAGCAACCAGAAAATACGTTGTTTCTCACACACTTCTAATTTCCCTAATTGTTTTGCAAAAGACAGCATTTGTAATAACTGTGGAATCAAAGGACACTATGCACGCGTGTGTAGGTCTAGTAAGAAAAGAGATACTAATTAAACTATCTCTGACATTGTACGTACAGTTGTAGTTTCTAATGTTAAAAGTGAAATGGTTGACACAGAACATATTTTCATGCCAGTCTGTGATATAGGAATTGACAAATTTGTATTTAAGCTTATGGCAGACTCTGGGTCCCCTTTTACCTTAATTGGGAACAAGATTTGGGATGAAGTTGTTGGTTTAGAAAATGTTCAACTTTTACCTTCTGATATTTCTCCTCTGAGTTATACTAAGTCAAAAATAGAGATTTTGGGATACACTGTAGCCAATATCTCTTTCAGAGGTAAGAATATTTGTGGCAAAGTTTATGTTGCTGTCAGAGGTGACAATCTTCTTGGATGGCGACATCAGCATGATCTAGGCATTATTCTTAATCCTGGAGCCAAAGATCCTAAGAACCAAGTCATGCTGATGGAAGACTTTCTTTCTAGTTCTCTTCCTACTCAGGTAGATTTTGTGTGTGAGTCTGAAAAGTATTTTGCTGTCTATCCTATAGTTTTTTCTAATACCTTGGGATGTTTAAAGGGATTTGAACACAGAATTATTCTTAAGAAATCTGCCAAACCATGTGTGCACAAAGTTAGGAAAGTACCTAACATGATGCTTGAGCCACTGAAGCATGAGATTGAAAGATTGTTGAATTTAGGTGTGATTGAAGAGATTGAATCTTCGGAATGGTTAAGTCCAGTGGTTTTAACACCCAAGGATGGTGGGAAATCGATTAGGATGTGTGTGGATCTACGCGGATTGAATGAGTGGATCTGGATGGATCGACAACCATTGCCCAACATAGCTGAAAGTATTAGTATTTTGAAAGGTGCAAAGATTTTCAGATTACTTGATCTTTCTTCGGCTTATCATCAAATTGTGTTACATAAGGATTCCAGACATCTAACATCTTTTGTTACACCTTTGGGTGCTTATCAATTTCTAAGAATGCCATTTGGTTTAGCTTCGGCTGCTGCGTGCTTTTAAAGAGTGATGAAGGTGGTCCTTGGCAGTCTTCAATGTGATGTTCTTTCAAGACGATATTTTAATTGATGGTGTGGATGTGTATGAACATGACAAAGCATTGAGATCTGTTTTAGACAAGTTAAATGATAGTGGACTTACAGTGAAGAAGGAAAAATGTTGTATTGGTTTAGAGTATGTCACATATTTGGGACATATTATTTCTGGTAGTGGAATTCAGCCCAAATTGGAATTGGTGGAAAGCATTGTAAACGCACCGACTCCTGTGGATAAGGACCAGGTCAAGTCATTTTTAGGAATGGCGGAATTTTATTCCAAGTTTGTTAAGGGTTTTGCCAGTCTTGTTGAGCCCATAAGATCTCTTTTAAAGAAGGGTGTACACTTTTCTTGGTCTGTTGATTGTGAGAAAGCTTTCGAATTGGTTAAAATGGAGATAGGTAAAATGCCAACTCTGGGTCATTTTGACTCCAAACTTAAGACCATCCTGACAACTGATGCCAGTCTTAGGGGGTTAGGTGCTGTGCTCTCCCAAGTTGTGAATGGAAAGGAAGTTGTTGTTGCTTTCGCTTCAAGAGCCTTAAAGGAAGCTGAGTTTAATTATTCTTGTATTGAGAGAGAGGCGTTAGCAGTATTTTGGTCTGTACTTCACTTTAAATTTTACTTGTGGGGCATTCCATTCGTTGTTAAATCTGATCATCGTCCCCTAGTTCAAATCTTTGCTTGTCATCAGAGTGATCATATGACACCTAGGTTGAAGAGGTGGAGTGAAGGTATGCAAGAATTTAACTTTACCGTGCAGTATATTCCAGGACAGAACAATAAGCCTGCTGATTGTTTATCACGTCTTCCTATCAATAGAGATTGTGTTGCAGATGGGGTCGCTACATGTATAAATTGGGTATTAGAGTCTAGCATATCCAAGGAGGAATGGTTGCAGTGTGTCAAGGATGACATCATTTTTCAATTGTTAAGGAATGTTATTAGGAACGGGTGGCCTAACTATGATGTTCTTGAGGGTGAATTGAAGCCTTTTTGGACAGTGAGGAATGATCTGACTTTCTTCCAAGATAATTTGATGAGAGGTGACAGAGTTGTGCCCCCAGGTGATTTACAAGAAAGAGTTGTTAATCTCGCTCATGAAGGGCATTTGGGTAGAAATCTCACGAAGGCTCGGATTAGAGAGAGGTACTGGTGGCCTGGTATGGATCGTATGGTGGAAGCTGTTGTCAAAGATTGTCAGTTGTGTGCAGTCAATGACAAATCACGTACCACTAGTCAGTCTCCTCTTTCACCTGTTGAGGTTCCTGTTGCTGTATGGACTAAGTTAGGCTTGGACATAGCCGGTCCATTTGAGCTTATGTCCTCACATGAGAGATTTGCTGTATTGTTAGTGGATTATACCTCCATGTGGGTGGTTTCCAAATGCATGAGTGTTGTTAATTCTAGAACTGTGATTGAGTTCTTGAGGGATGTGTTTGTGTCGGACGGGGTGCCGAAATATTTACTCACTGATAATGGGGTGCAATTCACCTCCAGTGAGATGGATGGTTTCTTGAGAAGTCTTGGAATTGTTCATCAGAAAACAGCTCTTTACACGCCGCAAGCGAATGGTCTCACGGAGAGGATGAATAGAGTTGTGAAGAGTTGTGCACAGAGGGCCTTGGAGTCCAAAGTCTCTTTTAGCAGTGTTTTGAGGGAGACGTGGTGGGCACATCGCACGACTCGCAATGCTGTCATGCAGAGATTTCCTTTTGAGGCTTTGAGAGGGAGATTAGCTAGTTCTAAACTCAACCCTACTTGGCTTCCGGAGAGGGTTTGTGGTGACAATGTTGAGGAGGAAGTAAGAAGGAGAGAAATGTTGACAAATTATCAGCAGAAATATAAACAACGTTACGATGCTAAGATGGTTGTCAAACTTAAGAAATGGAATCTGGGTGACAGTGTTCTGGTGGAAAACCGAAATTTGGTCACAAAGGTGTTTCAAATTTCACTGGTCCTTTCACCATTGTTTCCATAAGAAAAAATGTTGTCACTTTGGATAATGGTTGCACTTGGAATATGTCTAAATTAGCTAAGTGCAATGATGTCAGGAATCATTTCAATTGTGGTTCCAGATTCTCCAGCAATCCCAGTATTGCTCCTTCTACAAGTGCTCAGAGAGATTCTCCTAGAAGATCTTTACAGCTTCCTAGGAAGTTCAATGATTATGTAATGCGTTAATTCTTTTTATTGTTATACATTCTTTTTCTAGTTTGATGTTTTACATTCTCTTTTCAAACTCTATTTTTATTTCTTTTACTGTGTATAGAGGATGTGTTATGTTTGCTGTGTCTTTAAGAATGTCATGGTTGATTACATCATTAATAGAATGGTTATATTCCAAGTGCTGAGAATTCAGTTGCTGTTACTTTGACTTGTTGATGGTTGTACATTAAAGCTACTCTACAACTTCCACTTCTTTTGGATTGAATGCTTTTATCAAACACTTCCTGCAAAATAAGAAGTCAGAACTACAAACTTTGCTTAAATAGCACTAATAAGTACTAGTCATAAAATGGTCGAAGTAAGCAAGAGTACCTGAATGGTATCAGGAAGTCACGTTTTATCTACAAAGTCCTTTGGGCGAGTCATATAAAGACAGCCTTGATTAGAAGCAATATTTATGCAAATTCCTTTCACATGTCATAAGAGTGGAATAGGAGTCATGCTTCGATGCATGCAGCATTGATGTGTCGATCTTAGAATAAAACAGGCGCTGGGAGCTGATTTTCTTCCTAGATCACCAGATTCTACTTCCAAGGGCCAAGGAGCTGGATTTGGCACCACTTGGCAAGATAGGACTCTCAGCAGAGGAGCCCAGGCAATGGTGGGTGAAGTATTTGATGGAAACTCCTTAACAGGTGGCAAGCACACACAAGCCCTTGGAGAACCTGGGAAGCAGGATACAGAGAGAAAAGTCCAGACCTTTCATGCCTATGACAAAAGCAGCAAGCAGCAGGCCAGCACAACAAAGCAATAGGCAGAGTATCCGTTCCTCCTACAGCATCCAGCACTTCTTCCTGGCAAAATTTCCTTTATCCAAGAAGTGTTCTGATTTGAGAGTGTCAGAGGTCCAATTCTTATTCCCCTTTCTGCCTTTGAAGTAGGCAAACTTCAAAGGAAAGTCTTTCTAGTGCACAAGACCCTGCCTTTCCCTGACCTGGCTCCAGGCGCACTACGGGGTGGAGACAGCTTTCTGTGAAGACAGGAACAACCCTATTCAGGTGCCAGTGACAACTCCTACCACCACTCTAGCTCAGGAAGGCCCCAGCCTGGTGATGGCCAATCAGGATATGCAAGGCACACCTCCACTACCTTTGTGTGACTGTCTACAGTGAATGCACAAGAGCTCACCTGTCATCCTAACCCAGATGTGGATTCTACAGACAGGCAGAGCCACAGAATAGTTAAGTAAGAAAATGCCCACTGGTTAAAAGTGGCAAATTCCAACATGCAATTTAAAAAACAATTTCACCCCAAACTCCATATCTCTATCAGCTCCTATTGAGAAAATACATTTAAAAAACATTTCAAGATAATCCCCATGTTATTCTATGGGAGAAATAGTCCTTGCAATAGTGATAAATGAAATTAGAAGTATTTCACTATTAGGACATGTAAAACACAACAACACGTGTCCTGCCTTTTAAATACACTGCACCTTGCCCTTGGGGCTACCTTGGGCCTATCATAGGGGTGACTTATATGCAGTTAAAGGGAAGGTTTGGGCCTGGCAAGTGGGTACAATTGCCAGGTCGCTAGGGCAGTTTAAAACTGCACTCACCGATGCTGCAGTGTCAAGCCTGGGACATGTTTGCAGGGCTCCTCATGTGGGTGGCACAATCTGTGCTGTATGGCCACTAGTAGCATATGATTTACAGGCCCTGAGCACACCTGTTGCACTTTACTAGGGACTTACTAGTAAATCGAAAATGGCAATCATGAATAAACCAATCACCAATGCAATTTAGACAAACAGCATATGCACTTTAGCACTGGTTAGCAGTAGTAAAGAGCTCAGAGTCCTATAGCCAACAAAAACAGGTCAGAAGAAATAGGAGGACGTAGACAAAAAAGGTTTGAGGATAACCCTGCAAAAGGGGCCAGATCCAATAGATAGTTTTAATTATTAAATCCTATCTGACATTTCTGTACGAGTGCTAATTGTGGCACTCATTTTTCTCAACTCAGCACCAATAGTACAATGCAATGGAAAGCGTTCTCTCAATGTTTTCAGGGGGGGGGTGTTCTAATAAAAACAAGCATTGGCATAACCAATAGATCCCGGTTTTATGTGGCAAGACAGACTGTGTTAGCGCCCCTTAAAGCAAGATACAAGGTTGAGAGTCAGCAGGAGAAGAAAGATAACGCTATAATTGTAAATTGTCCCCACATGGTGTTCAATGCAAGCACTGGAGTGGAGTTGAAAGGATACACCCAAACAGCTAACAGCATTAGGGGAGAGATGAACGTTGCACTGGGCTGAGCCAATATATGGTTGACAAAGAGCCAATGGAAGAAAGATGCTGGTGGAAGAAAGCCAATGGTCGAAGTGGCAGATCCAAAGCCCACTCTGTAAGCAACCGGTCAAAACTCTGAGCTCAGCACTAAAAATCAGACCTAAGAAAGATTAGCTTCTAAAGCAAAATATCATTTTTGAGACACTGCCGTTCTTTCTTTCTTTCTTTCTTTCTTTCTTTCTTTCTTTCTTTCTTTCTTTCTTTCTTTCTTTCTTTCTCTTTTTCCTTTCTTTCTTTCGAAGTTTAATAGAACGTGGTATTCAGCTCTTATTTATGCTAGATGCTGCAGGTGATGGGCTCTGGCACTGTTTTGTCATGACTGGAAACATTTGTCATCATCAGACTGTGACCAAGAACAAGAGGGGAAAAGGCAGCAACGTTAGAAAGAAGGAAGAAGAGGAAGGCAAACAGTGACAAAGTAAGAATGAAAAAAGAACCTGCAAAGTGATATAAGAAACAGGGTGATGGAAGAAAAAGGCAAGAGGTGGAATCAGGAAAAGGTATCCTTGGTATTATGTTGCCCCAGCATTCGGACGTCTCAAAGGTGGGCTCCTATGAAAAATTATGACACCCTGCACTTTTTTTTTACAAAATAAACGGTGGAGGTGTGCAACTTTGTGGCTCTTTAGAGTACAAATGGTGGATCACAAATTTGCAAACAGAGTAGTGGTGAGTTAGACCTCAGTCAGTGAAGGGAAGGCCCCAATCTAATTTTTTTTTTATAGCAACCCCTAATTAGGTTGAACGCTCAGTTATGGGCCAGCTGCAATAGTTCTGATTTCAAGTTCTGGCTTTAGTGCTGTGTATGCTCATTTCCATTGTATCTGAAACATGTAAATGTTGGTTGTGATTCCATGAACAGTCACACTATTACAAAAGCCACTCTAAAATCCTGACCTGTAATGGGACTTCCATTTAGCTCATAGGTTAAATGAGACCATGGTTGTTTTGGCACATGCACAGCGTTTGAGCGTTTTGAAATATCATAGTCTCCCACTCTGGAGGGAAATAATGATATTGTTCCGTCATTACATTTAGAGGCAGATTTGGAGAACTTCGTAGCAACTTTTCCAGGAGAATTTGAACAAAAAGAATATTTGCGTTTCAACAGTAACCGCAAAATACCAACTGCCATTTAGTCTGGCCGCTCCAACAGGGCTTAATTTGAGCCAGTGGTTTCCCACTAGCACTGAATCATCCATACCGGCACTTTTCATGAGCAACAGTTAAGGGCACATTCATTTATGGTAGGCACAGAGGGCCTCATTTATGAGGCTGGGCGTCACTTTTATGCTGCCGGTGCGTCACTTTTAGTGACGCACCAGTGGCGTAAAAAATGCGCCTTGTTGCGCCATATTTACAAAGTGACGCATCAAGGTAGATGCGTCACTTTGTAAACCCCTGCACCACATTATACCTGCGCCAGTTATAATGTATGCAAGGGGGGCGTATTGACGCAAGAAAGGGTCCTGGAAGTGACGCAGTGAAATCTATGAGATTTCACTGCACCACTTCTAGGATGCAAATGCGTCAATATCTTACGCCTACCTCATGACTGTCGCAGGCCCTTTCACATGGGGCTTGCCCCATGTGAAAGGACACTTTGCTAGAGTTGCGTCACTTTTGTGACACACTCCAGCAATGCGTCACTTTTGCGCTTACAGATACATCCGGAACACTGACGTATCTGTAACTCCTTGCGACATGATGCGTCATATTATAAATAAGTTTCATCAATCATGTCGCAAGGAGTGCGCACTGAGAAGTGATGCATCGCTGCTTTCACGCAGTGATGCGTCATTTCTTATAAATGAGGCCCAGAGAGTTAAGTGATTTGCCCAGAGTCACAGGAAGTTGAGTTAACGCAAAGGCTCAAAGCCTCGTCCCCAGCTCTGAAGTCGACAGCTCTGGCTATTATGCCACATCCGGTCCCCACTTTCATGGTTAGTAGTTGGGTATGTTTTACGCGGCGCTAACAGGAGAAATGGGCTGGTGCAAGCGGCCTCCTGACGAGAGCCACGGCACAGATTTTTTTTTTTTTCATATAAATTAACTACTGGCGCTAAGCATGGGATGCCGTACGCGAAATTCAGATAACTGGTTGACAAAAGTGTAGATTTTCAAATCAGGTGAGCTGATGATTAGCGTCCCTTACATCCACCTGGTAGTTTAGTTTACACATCGGCTCCATTGGAGGGCTTATCTGACAGTGCCGGGTGCCAATCACAGTCCCATAACGTGAGGAGGAGGCATTTAATGTATGCGTGGGAGTCGTGGGACATGTGAACACTGTGTATGTGTGTGACAGGTGAGGCATGATGAATGCTTATCTGGTAGCACTATAAAATAAGACCTGTCACTGCTGTGTTTTTTTTTTACGTGGATGCTCAAATGTTATTAGGGCACATTGTACAATTGATCATAAAAGTCAACGTACGATAATTGTTCGTGCTGCTAAACTTTTAATGATGTTTGTCAGCAATTTTAACATATTGAATAAACAACACAGACCAACAGGCAAACCATTTTTAAAGGTTCACATATATAAAATCTTTTCTGTGTAACTTTACAATTTAATTAAGCCACACTATTATTTCCATTGAGATCTAATAGCATTCACTGCCCAGCAAATTATTTGTATCAGAAGGTTAATAACTCTCACACTACATTATATTTGTATCCCAGAAAGTTTTTTTCAAAAATCCACATAGACGGTGATTCGCCAAAATGCCAAAGGTAGAGGAAGTGACATCATGTGCCCTTAGTCTCAAATAGCATCACGGGAAGTGACGCTATATGATCTTTTTTGTCTCTTTATAGCCTCTATTACCGGTCTCCCACCTCTGTCCCACTCACTCATCCTTCTCCTTTTCACCTGTCCCTGTCTCTATCACCTCTCTACTTCTCCCCTATCTCCACCACCTCACGGCTGTTGCTTTCTCACCTGTCTCTTTCTCACTGCTTTCTCATCTATCTCACCTTTTTCTCATGTATCTCTTTAGATCCCCTCTTTCACCTCTCTCCCTCCTTCTCTGAGTTATTTCTCAAACAAGTCTGTCTCTCACGTCTCCCCTTCTCTCACTTCACCAGCTCTTTGAATTGTCTCTTTCTGAGCTGTCCGCTCTCTTATTCTTAGCTGTCTCTCTCATCCATCCATTTTCATAATTTCTTTGTAACCCCTGTGCTATCCTCTCTACTGTCTCTATATCATCTGTTGGTATAGCCTGTGTCTTTCCCTCACCTCTTTGACCTGTCTCAATCTCTTTTACAGGTGTTCATGTCCTGTTGCAGTCTCTCTTGCAGGTGTTGGTGCTTACTTCTAGCACATTGGTCTCTTTGTCTCTCAGCTGGTAGTGAGACAAAATATCGAAATTAAAATATCGATATACAATAATATCGATGTTTTAATTTCGATCGTATAGAATATCGATGTGCAAAATATCGACAGACAGAATATCGTTTTTAAGGTATGTATGTTACTAATATCGAAATGTACTAATATCAAAATTTTGTTTAGTGTTATGTATTTTATTATGTTGTTTATATGTTTGTTAAATATGTTTTGTTATGTATGTTTGAAAATTAGTAATTTTGTTTCCATTTTGCGTCAGTTATAATGTATGCAAGGGGGGCGTATTGACGCAAGAAAGGGTCCTGGAAGTGACGCAGTGAAATCTATGAGATTTCACTGCACCACTTCTAGGATGCAAATGCGTCAATATCTTACGCCTACCTCATGACTGACGCAGGCCCTTTCACATGGGGCTTGCCCCATGTGAAAGGACACTTTGCTAGAGTTGCGTCACTTTTGTGACACACTCCAGCAATGCGTCACTTTTGCGCTTACAGATACATCCGGAACACTGACGTATCTGTAACTCCTTGCGACATGATGCGTCATATTATAAATAAGTTTCATCAATCATGTCGCAAGGAGTGCGCACTGAGAAGTGATGCATCGCTGCTTTCACGCAGTGATGCGTCATTTCTTATAAATGAGGCCCAGAGAGTTAAGTGATTTGCCCAGAGTCACAGGAAGTTGAGTTAACGCAAAGGCTCAAAGCCTCGTCCCCAGCTCTGAAGTCGACAGCTCTGGCTATTATGCCACATCCGGTCCCCACTTTCATGGTTAGTAGTTGGGTATGTTTTACGCGGCGCTAACAGGAGAAATGGGCTGGTGCAAGCGGCCTCCTGACGAGAGCCACGGCACAGATTTTTTTTTTTTTCATATAAATTAACCACTGGCGCTAAGCATAGGATGCCGTACGCGAAATTCAGATAACTGGTTGACAAAAGTGTAGATTTTCAAATCAGGTGAGCTGATGATTAGCGTCCCTTACATCCACCTGGTAGTTTAGTTTACACATCGGCTCCATTGGAGGGCTTATCTGACATTGCCGGGTGCCAATCACAGTCCCATAACGTGAGGAGGAGGCATTTAATGTATGCGTGGGAGTCGTGGGACATGTGAACACTGTGTATGTGTGTGACAGGTGAGGCATGATGAATGCTTATCTGGTAGCACTATAAAATAAGACCTGTCACTGCTGTGGTTTTTTTTTACGTGGATGCTCAAATGTTATTAGGGCACATTGCACAATTGATCATAAAAGTCAACGTACGATAATTGTTCGTGCTGCTAAACTTTTAATGATGTTTGTCAGCAATTTTAACATATTGAATAAACAACACAGACCAACAGGCAAACCATTTTTAAAGGTTCACATATATAAAATCTTTTCTGTGTAACTTTACAATTTAATTAAGCCACACTATTATTTCCATTGAGATCTAATAGCATTCACTGCCCAGCAAATTATTTGTATCAGAAGGTTAATAACTCTCACACTACATTATATTTGTATCCCAGAAAGTTTTTTTCAAAAATCCACATAGACGGTGATTCGCCAAAATGCCAAAGGTAGAGGAAGTGACATCATGTGCCCTTAGTCTCAAATAGCATCACGGGAAGTGACGCTATATGATCTTTTTTGTCTCTTTATAGCCTCTATTACCGGTCTCCCACCTCTGTCCCACTCACTCATCCTTCTCCTTTTCACCTGTCCCTGTCTCTATCACCTCTCTACTTCTCCCCTATCTCCACCACCTCACGGCTGTTGCTTTCTCACCTGTCTCTTTCTCACTGCTTTCTCATCTATCTCACCTTTTTCTCATGTATCTCTTTAGATCCCCTCTTTCACCTCTCTCCCTCCTTCTCTGAGTTATTTCTCAAACAAGTCTGTCTCTCACGTCTCCCCTTCTCTCACTTCACCAGCTCTTTGAATTGTCTCTTTCTGAGCTGTCCGCTCTCTTATTCTTAGCTGTCTCTCTCATCCATCCATTTTCATAATTTCTTTGTAACCCCTGTGCTATCCTCTCTACTGTCTCTATATCATCTGTTGGTATAGCCTGTGTCTTTCCCTCACCTCTTTGACCTGTCTCAATCTCTTTTACAGGTGTTCATGTCCTGTCGCAGTCTCTCTTGCAGGTGTTGGTGCTTACTTCTAGCACATTGGTCTCTTTGTCTCTCAGCTGGTAGTGAGACAAAATATCGAAATTAAAATATCGATATACAATAATATCGATGTTTTAATTTCGATCGTATGAATATCGATGTGCAAAATATCGACAGACAGAATATCGTTTTTAAGGTATGTATGTTACTAATATCGAAATGTACTAATATCAAAATTTTGTTTAGTGTTATGTATTTTATTATGTTGTTTATATGTTTGTTAAATATGTTTTGTTATGTATGTTTGAAAATTAGTAATTTTGTTTCCATTTTGCGTTTTAGTATCAGAGCGGGTTGTGGGTTTATAGGGGAATAGGGTGGGAAGTAATTTAATAATAATTAATTAATTAATATATTTTTGTAAATATTTTTAATTAATAATTAATTGGTAATTAATTAATATTAATTAATTAATTACATTAATTAGAGTTAATGTTTTAATATATTTAATTTTGTGTTATTGTTAATTAGCAATTAATTGGTAATTAAATAATATTAATTATTTAATTAAATTAATTAGAGTTAAAGTGCTAATATATTTAATTTGTTGTTATTGTTAATTAATGAGTTGGTAATTAAATAATATTAATTAGTAAATTAAATTAATTAGAGTTAATGTGCTAATATATTTAATTTTTTGGTATTGTTAATTAATAATTAATTGGTAATTAAATAATATTAATTATTTAATTAACTTAATTAGAGTTAATGTGCTAATATATTTAATTTTTTGTTATTGTTAATTAATAATTAATTGGTAATTAATAATTATTAAGTGATTAAATGATGTGATTTATTTATGTGTAGTGGGTTGTGTGTTTATAGGGGGATAGGGTGTGATATAATTAAATGTAATTAATTAAAGAGCTTTTATTTATTTATTGGTATTTATTGTTAATTAATTAGTAATTAATATGTGTTAATTAGTTCATTTATAATTACATCAATTTAATAATATTAATTGTTATTAATTGATTAATTGAAATTTATATTAATTATGTTTTTTTGTATGTGTTGTGTGTTGTGTGTTAAAGGGGGAGTAGTGTGGGAAGTAATTTTTACCCCCATGCTATCCAACGCTTTCCCTACTGTTGCACCCTCTGGAGTGGGAATAGTAATTTAAACCCCTACGCTATCCAACGCTTTCCCTACTGTTGCACCCTCTGGAGTGGGAATAGTAATTTAAACGCCTACGCTATCCAACTCTTTCCCTACTGTTGCACTCTCTGGAGTGGGAATAGTAATTTTTACCCCTACGCTATCCAACGCTTTCGCTACTGTTGCACCCTTTGGAGTGGGAATAGTAATTTTTACCCCTACGCTATCCAACGCTTTCCCTACTGTTGCACCCTTTGGAGTGGGAATAGTAATTTTTAACCCTTACGCTATCCAACGCTTTTCCTACTGTTGCACCCTCTGGAGTGGGAATAGTAATTTTTACCCCTACGCTATCCAACGCTTTCCCTACTGTTGCACCCTCTGGTGTGGGAATAGTAATTTTTACCCCTGCGCTATCCAATGCTTTCCCTACTGTTGCACCCTCTGGAGTGGGAATAGTAATTTTTACCCCTACGCTATCCAACGCTTTCCCTACTGTTGCACCCTTTGGAGTGGGAATAGTAATTTTTAACCCTTACGCTATCCAACGCTTTTCCTACTGTTGCACCCTCTGGAGTGGGAATAGTAATTTTTACCCCTACGCTATCCAACGCTTTCCCTACTGTTGCACCCTGTGGTGTGGGAATAGTAATTTTTACCCCTACGCTATCCAATGCTTTCCCTACTGTTGCACCCTCTGGAGTGGGAATAGTAATTTTTACCCCTACGCAATTCAACGCTTTCCCTACTGTTGCACCCTCTGGAGTGGGAATAGTAATTTTTACCCCTACGCTATCCAACGCTTTCCCTACTGTTGCACCCTCTGGAGTGGGAATAGTAATTTTTACCACTATGCTATCCAACGCTTTCCCTACTGTTGCACCCTCTGGAGTGGGAATAGTAATTTTTACCCCTACGCTATCCAACACTTTCCCTACTGTTGCACCCTCTGGAGTGGGAATAGTAATTTTTACCCCTATGCTATCCAACGCTTTCCCTACTGTTGCACCCTCTGGATTGGGAATAGTCATTTTTACCCCTACGCTATCCAACGCTTTCCCTACTGTTGCACCCTCTGGAGTGGGAATAGTCATTTAAACCCCTACTCTATCCAACGCTTTTCCTACTGTTGCAATATGTGGAGTACGTATATATATTAATTTATATGTAGAGTTTTTAATATGTATTAGTTATAATTTCTTAAATATGTTTTAATTTTTTTATTTAATATTTCTAAAAGTATATGTATTTTAAAATTATTTTTACATTATTATTAATACATTTAAAAAAACGATATTTTTAATTTCGATATTTTTGTACTACGATATTATGTTTTCGATATTTTTGTACTTACCTTTATGAAGATATAACTCCGATATTTTTGATGTCGATATTTTTGTGTCGATATTTTTGTATGTAGATATTCTGTCTGTCGATATTATGTCATAGATCCCTCTCAGCTGTCTCCTGCACCTGCACATACAAATGCAATTTTAGATATTTTATATACTTACATCTCGGTGTTTTATTTGATGTTTTTAACATTTGCAGGCACTGTTTGTGTGTGATTTTTAACACAAGGTTTTACTTGTATTATCCTTTGTTATTGTGTTGCTTTTATTGTGTATGTCTGGCCTTTTTATGGTATGTTACCGAAATAAAGTACTTTGACTGACTGACTGACAAATGCACCCACCTGTCTTCGTCTGCCACTGACCTGCCACTCCGTAGTGTCCTCTCCTGTCTGCTTTCTCCTTTCCCCATCATCTTCCCCTGTTCTCTCTCTCGCTCTATCCCTCTCTCTCTTTTACTCTCTCCTTTCTCTCATCATTCCGCAGAGCTGATTTTCCCGCTCCCCACACGTGCGAACAGACAGCCATAGACATAGAGACATCTTTTCGCCTGGGCCCTGGCCATTAGGAAAATAAATAATTATATTGCAAGATTTTTGCTTTCCGCTGTGAGATTGTTTTACATGCCTGTTCCATACATGAGTCCATATATTCTCATAAACAGCCTAAATAATTGCTGGTTTCTAAAAAATAAACAAGGCTCATGAGACCCTATTTTTGTTTCTGCCTGAGATCTCATGCCGGTCCAAAAAGCAGTGCCAGGGGTAGCAGGGGGCAAGTCAGGGGTCACAGCTGCGACCCCTAAATGAATCCATTAGAAGGCACTGAAATGCCAAAATTGTACATATGAACATACACAATAATGGAGAGCGTGGTGAGAAATGCTTAATAATGTGAGTCTGTAAAATTTCACTGCCCCTTTATTATAACTCAACAAGAAATATGAGCAGTCGGCATGCAGGGGCCTGCATTTAGGCCCCTGTAGCCCAAGCAGCGCAGGGGTTGGGGAGCGAGCTCTACAGGGGGCCCGAACACTTCAGGGCCCCATTCAGCAGAATATCTGTGAAATATGGGAAACTCAGGGGCCCTTAATCACATTCTGCGGGGAAGCACCATTATTCAGTGTTATGCCACTGTCTGAATGTGGAGTTTTTAAAAACCTTTTTGAGCATATTTTTTAAATATTTTGACTTAACCTTTCTTTGCATCGCATTAGCTTTGAATACGTCCTCCCTGTTCAAAGAAAGTACTTTGCTTTGTTGGTTTTGTAATTTGCATTCACTATAAGCTTTTTATAACAAATAACTTATGCAAGGATCTTGAAGGTGATTTTGGCTATCGGTTGCACCTTTTTGTGAAGAGGATGTGATTAAAAGATTCTTCCTTGATTTACTATTCACCAAAATCTGCCGATCAAGACTTTTTAGGTCTATTTCATAGGCAGCATTAGCTGTGTGCAAAAACGTTGTTGCCAGTTCCTTCAACCATACAATAGATTCTCATTCCGAGCTGCTGGTGAGATATTCTGGGGTACGGATACCACTCTGAATGAATCTTTGTGATCTGGTGTTTGCAGACCCAGGGTTATATGGATCTTTATTTCGGCCAATTTGACCATAAAAGTATAGATAAAATAACATACATTTTATTTGATTCATAGATAAAATAATATTTTAAAAATCCATTCTTCATGTGGCAATGTATAACACATGAATGTTACATACAAACAGTCTATATTACAGCCAATCCAATCTCACTAGCTTCATTTAAGTGCATGTACAATATTTATGTACAATAAACAGTGCCGGGTATGATAAACCCATGCACTTGCCCACAGGTCAACCATTATAGCAGCTTTTTGTAAAGTGCTTGTATCTGTTGATTAAAAACTGTAAGCATGAGCAATACACCGAGGACCACAATTCAACTTGTTGACAGTCCTGCGCACTAGTGCACTATTCATCAAGCCAAAAATACGTCAATAATATGATTAAAAAGAGCTCATAAAATTCATAAATGTTACATACAAATAAAAAGACATCCAAAGTCTGTTTAAAAATATATTACAGAGAACAAACAGTGGCTGTGGTGGTCAGCTTCAATAATGCTCTGCGTGAGCACCACATGGAAAATTAATGCCTACTACTGAAAATGCCACAGGGAGGCGTGCGTCATATTTTAATATCTTAAAAGCCTCTGAGCAATGCCTGGTTCCCAGGTTTCTGCATATCTGAATCAGCCATCATTTTCTCAAATTCTTATATTCTGGGCAAAAAAAACCCATATGATATTCTGTCTCTGCTGCGTTATTACAGGCCGGGCAACCCAAAATTTGCGAGCCTGCCCATTTGCTTGTAAAAGCACGCAGTGGCAGTACCCTGTGGCTAAATTTCAGATATAGCTTCCTTGCGGCACACGGCTTGATGTTGTCCAGTATACACTCTAATCTGTACTGTTCTTTAATTTCTAAAAACACTGTGGTAAGCTTGCCTATTGAGGGGCTCCCATGGAGGTGGGCCAATTTGTTCTCCCAATTATACTCCATTAGTTCCTTCCTTGTCACCATGGGACAAACTATTTCTGGACTATCCCACAAATTACCCCTTCCCACAGTCAGAAAAGTGTCCTGGATAATAGCCAGCCATGGTAGTTTCCCCACCCCTGGTATACTCAGCACCTCTTTCAGTTCTTCCCTGTACTCAACCAGTTGTGGAGTAACCCACAAACGTCGCCAGAATAGAAGAGGTCTAAGGGCAGCTTCTTCTGCAATTGATCTGACCCCCAGATCTAATCGAAGCAGTATGAGGGGGGAGCTATGAGGGCGGCCAAATAATTGCCTGGTAAAGGTGTTCTCAGCTTTTGTTAGACTGTCAGGGTGACAATGTCCCCAAATTTCAGCCCCATATAAGGCAGCACCTCTAGCTTGCGCCTGGTATATTTCTACTACCTGGTCCACAGGTTTGTGAGTACAGTTTTGGAATACCTTTGTCAGGCCCCCGTTGTCTGGGCTAACTTCAGACGGGCTTTTTTAGTTTGTGCCCCCAGTCCATTTTTTCTGTGATCGTGATGCCAAGATACTCAAAGACAGACACCCTCTCCAGGGGTCTTCTGTCCAGGCGTGGATTTGGTTGGGTACTATTGCCTGAGTTAAACACCATCAATTTTGTTTTCTGTAAGTTGATCTCAAGCCCCCTTTCCTTGCAGAAGACATCAAACTTATTGTTTTTGAAAGTAACAAGGTATCATCGGCAAACATCATGGCCGGGATTTTACGGTTCGCCAACTTGGGTGCATCTATGTCCTTCTCTGCATCTAAAGCTTCAACTAACCCATTCATAAATAGACAGAAGAGAGTCGGGGCAAGGACACATCCCTGGCGGACACCTCTATCTACAGAGATGGGTGTAGTAAGATCGCCCTGTTTACCAAACCTTATTTGTGCGAAATTTCCTTTGTGTAATCACCTCAAAAGTTGGGGCAGGTACAGTGGAACCCCCAAATCCAGTAGGGTTGCCCACAGCTTATCTCTCGCACCTAGTCGAATGCAGATTTTAGGTCCGCAAATATTAAATAGAGAATGCCACCCTCAATACTCAAAGTCTTCCAGTGTAATAACAGGAGTCGAAAAATCTGGTCTAGTGTGGACATTTTGTCTCTAAACCCAGCTTGGAAGGGACTGAGGACATTGTGCTCCTCCATCCAGCTCTGTAAGTGACCCAGAAGCACTCGTGCAAATATTTTTTGACTGATGTCAATGAGGCTTATGGGCTTATAATTTGTGTGGAGCAAAGGTGAACCCTTTTTGTAGATAGGTACGATTTCTGCATCTGCCCAAGTAGCGGGGATTGCCATACCTAACAGGATGGCATTAAATAGAGTCCAAAAATAGGTTGCCCAGATGGTGGGTTTACTGCGGAACAGGTCCCCTGGGATCTTGTCGAGCCCCGAGGCTTTTGCTGGTGCTATTTTACTCAGTGCTGCAGTTATCTCTTTAGGTGTTATCAACGGGTATCTTTTTTCTCCTTAGAGGAGATCGTGTATGCCTCAGGACAGTTGGCCTGTGGAGGAGAAGGCTCGTTATCAACTGTACTGTCCACTGCCTCGACCCTCGAATAGAGGGACTCAAAATGGCCTTTCCACACATCTGCCCCTAGATTTGGTTCTATTGCTGGTTTGCCTTCAGAACTGCCCGTATTTACCATGTTCCAAAAATTCCTCATATCATGAGTACCCAAGGACCTTCTCAGAGTATCCTTCTTGTCTCGTTATGACCCTTTTTTGCCTCATCCACATTATTTCTATAGGCCACTCTTTTAGCTTTAATTAATGGCCTATCCTTGGCCTTCATGGCAGAGATCAGAGCTAATTTGGACTTGCAACTGCTTTCGTTGTAACAGGGATGCCGGAGTTTTCTATTCTTTCTAAATCTTTTAACCAGATAGAAAAAAGTAACCACAGTAGTTGTCAGTCCAGTATGGTTTGAGGCAACTTTCCAAAGTACAATTGAGTTACCGTCAGCTAAAATAGATTGCATCATGTTCGGGAAAATCAGAATGACGGTTTGATATACGGAGGACAACTTTAATTGGGATTGGCTTATATCCACCCATCGGACTCTCTTCCTGCAGTTGGTGAGGGTTAATCTATCATTAGCTGGCACTTTCAGACCAGATACTCTCCCAGGGCATAGCGTAGCCATCTCTAGAATCAGGGCATTGTGATCACTATTGTGACGAGGCACTATCTTAAAATCTATTAACCTATGCCAAGATTTTGTGTCAATCAAAATGTAATCTAGAATGGAAGCATGCCCAGTTCTGTGGAAAGTGTATTTGTCTGGTGTGTCCGATTTTGTTCTACCATTACATGCCCTCAATGATCGTTTTAATGTGAGAGAGTTCATCTGGAGCACCAAAGGGCGCCAGACTCTTACTAACGGACTAGTAGTCTCTGGGATAACCCAGTGTTGATCTTCTTCACTGGGATTACCTCCATTCAAACCATCCAGGGGCTCATAGTGGCAATTAAAATCCCCACCAGGAATCACCAGGCATTTGTCAGGGATAGTAGACAGAAAAAATGTTAGCTCATAAATTGTCCTTGCCTCCTGACTGCGGCTAACCATTCTAGAATAGACATTGATTAGGGCAATAGTAATCCTTGATGGAAAATTAAGAATAATAACCAGAATGTAATTTGAGGATGTTTCCATCTGTTTTACTGTACAGCCCAAATGTACACCAACCCAAGTACAAAGACCCCCCTGAGGACCTCCCCTTTTCCCCCGATGTTGCAGCTACGCTATATGTTGCGTAGCCAGATTAAAAAATATCCCCCCTAGCTCAGGTTTCCTGGAACATACAGACCTTGTGTTGTTCAATGAATGTCCCCCATTCAGGATTATCCATCTTGGGAGCTAGCCCAGCTACATTTCAAGATAAAACCCACAGCCTTGGTGGGTCCAACCGGCTATCTATGATGGTAGATATGGGGGATGGTGGGTATATAATCTCAACAGTACCCAAATCTGGCACCTGGGGAATCTCATTAGATACATTTAAAGGTGGTCTAATTGTTGTGGCCGTATTGCACCTATCAATTTCTTCCCTTTTCTTTACACACAACTTCCTACAGGTCTCACCCCACCTTGATGGCATGCTCTGTTCGGAGACCTCCCCTGTTTGGAGAATTTTCCCCTGTTGCTCTCTCTTGTGATAGGATTCCTCTAGCCAATATCTTTCATGTGCAAGTCAATCTACTCCCTCTAAGACACCACATCTATTTGTTGTTGGTATGTTAAAATGTAGCTGCCTGGTCCAATCATAATCTAGATTAACTGGTTCAACATTCCCACTCCCAGCCATTCTGCCATCTAGTTTGTGGGGAACTCCCTGGAGGGTAAAAAAAGCCCAACGGAAAGACCCTTATGGCCCCTTTCTGTCTGAAGTCAGCCCTGCTTAGGATTGCTCGGGCAGCCAGTGGGTTTCTAAAATTAATCACTATACAATCCCCCTTCCTATCTTTTGGTCTACAGCCCACCCAGCCAACTCTGCATGTTAAGAGGATCTCTCCTGCATCCTTATAAGAACATTTCCTCTGCTTGGCTAGCCAGAACATACATTTGTCTTTTAGTTCCCGGTGTGATTCGCTATATCCCCTCCCAAGCTCTGGTACACCTGTCCAAACAACAACATATGGGGTTGAGGCGGATGGTAAATGAATGCATGGCAGGACTAGTCTTTCTTTATTGACTTCTATACGTCTAGCAGACCCTTCCCCCTCCTGTTGTCTATGCTCTTGCCACTGTCTATTTCATGTACTTGATGTACCACACCCTACTCCTGTCACCATCCTCCAGCCTTCCACACAGAGCACTCATGCCACTGCCATTTACCAATGGCAATCTGTGGGGCAGATTTACAAGCCCTTAACGCCACAGCTGCGTCATTTTTTGTGACGCACCAACACCACATTTTCCTGTCCCATTTTACAAGGACAGGAAAAGCCACCCTGTGTGGCTTTTCCTGTCCTTATATATACCACCCCTTTACACGCAGCACTTTGTGTGAAAGGGGCGTTCAATGGGTGTAGCTGTGGGTGTTCCCACGCAACATCCCTGGAACCTGACACATTTCCAGATTTACGAGAAATCGTAAACCTGTAAATGCGTCTGAATACTACGCCTACCCAGGGGAGGCGTAGGGAGGCGCAACGTGGAGAAATGTATTCATTTCTCCTCGTTATTTCCCTCTTTCTATGCGTGCTGCATTCTGCAGCACACACAGACCGAGTAAATCACCACTGGTAACTGTTTATGTACAGAAAGGCGTTTGCCAGTTCTAAGTGTGCTAATGCGGCACACATAGAAGCTGTAAAATGCCATTTCAGATTGTTTATGTGCAGGGAACCCTTCCTGCACATAAACAATCATCCCCGTGATGCAGGCATCCTTGCACCATGGTGCAGGGGTGCCTGCGTCGGCGCATCGCAGCCCATTATGCGCCAGTGCGGGGGAGAGCACACGAATGCGACATATTATTGTAAATATGTTGCATCCCTGTGCTCTGAAAGTGCCACAGGGTGGCACAGCCAAAGGGCTTGTGGTGCTTCAGCACTTTCCTGTAAATGAGGTCCTATGTATCCCGATGCACCATGTCTCTTACTGCAAGTGAGACTGTGTGGAAAACAAGTTACATTTTTTTTCCTGCAGACCATGGAACTCTCTGTGCTTTCGTTGATTCAGGTGTCCTCCTCTGCTTTCATACATGACAACATTTCAGAACAGGAAAGAGGGAGATTTAGAAAAAATAACTGGGTGATATATTTTCTCATTGACTTCTACTGGAGCAGAGGTAATTTCAGGCAGGAGACAGGTGAAATAAAGCCATTTTTTTCATCAAAATCGGGAGTCTCCTGTCTGAATTGTTTCTATTGGCATGTATGACTCTGTACCTGTTACATGTGTAGAAAATACAAATCTTCTTTTACTGTGTTTATAGCTGAGGCTGTAATATCAGCAGTTGAAAATATTTTCTCAGTGATGTGTAACTTGTTATCGCCTAGAGAGAACATTTTGCTGAAGATAAGACATTCACGTTTCTTTTTCCCTCAGGAACTCAGCAGGTTGATTCTGAGAATATGAAGAGTGGGTGGGCTGAAAAGAGAGCTGTTGAATTGTAGTATTGCAAGCAAGAGATTGAAGCTATAATTAGATGGAATGGCTGAAATATCTGCATTTTCTGTGTTGTAATTTGAGGTATGGAAAGTACCACTGGCTGTCAATGCGTGAAATGTAGTATTCGAAAGATCCCTATAACATGTCAAATACTCAAAGTGAGTGGAATTCCGTTGAAGTACTAGTTGTGTAGGGGCATTGCAAGGTCTAATTGGGTTGCTGATCATAGGCATATAGGGGGATATTTCCAAAGAAATGTCGAAAGCGCAGAGTTGTGCAAAATTTGCAGTGCGATTCGACATTTCCAAAACGCAGGGATGCGATATATTTATAACAATACGACTCACCCCTGTGTTTTCCCTAGCACTGGCGCTAACATTAGCTGCCTAGCACCAATGCAAAGCACCAATGCAGGCACCTTTGCACCAGTGCACAGGGAATTCTTGTTTATGTGCAGGAAGGTGTCCCTTCCTGCACAGGTTTGGTACTTTTATGTGTGCTGAATTCTGCAACACACATAGCAGTAGCAAATCGTCATTATTAAAAGATTGTTTATGTGCAGGAAGGCTCACCTTCCTCCACATAAACAATCACTAATGGCATTTTTCTCCTTCCATGTGTGCTGTAGAATGCTGCAGATAGAAAAAGCAAAAAAGAGGAGAAATAACAGTATTTCTCCTTGTTGCGCCATTCTAACGCCCGCTATTGCATAACATTAGTTTTTGGTGATGCCTCAGATTGACAGATCCTTGTAAATCTGGGGTAGTGTCAAAAAACGATGGACGTTGTGGTGGAATGCCCATAGCAACACCCACTGCATAACCCTTTCATGCAAAGTGATGCTTGTAAAGGGGCCGTATTTACAATTCGGCGTTAAGCCACTCAAAGTGGCTTAGCTCTGCTTTGTAAATACGGAGAAGGGCATAGCGCCACCAGAAAATCGCTTTTACCGGCATACTGGTGGCTATCTCCTTCTAAATATAACCCATTGTCTACTACAGAGTTTTGTTTCAAAATAGGAACTCTCATGGCTGTGTGCTTGCAAGAATGAGTGTCATAATTGAGTGCCAATACTATGATTCAGTTAGTGCTATGTTACCTATGTGGCATTATAGAAAATGGTGGACTCCAACAGTGTAAATCCCAGAAGTATATATGCACACCTACACGGGGACAAGTAAATTGTCTTGTATTTGACAATGAGAATCTGTAGTAAAGATTCATGTTTATGAAGATAATGATATGCAGGTAGCAATATGTTTTTGTTTAATGTGTAAACCCCGTATAAAATGAAGGATCTCAAATAAACGGTGGTTTGAGGTTGCAAAGCCTGTGCTTAGCAAAAACTCAGGGTTTGTGACTGCAAAATACCTTTTTAAAAAGTATTAAAGTAATTTTACGAGTTTGAAAAAAAATCTTTTCCTAAAGAGCTCCATTAATAAAGTGGAAATCGGAGGGGACGGGAAAGAGACATCCCCTTCCCATTTTGGAATTACACTTGAATGTGATAATGGTTTGTGACTGCAAATGCAGTAGCAAACCATTGATCAGTTGCCCGACCCCCAAGTTCAGTGGTACTGATTCAAAAAGGGGAACCTGTCCTTATGCAAAGTATTCTACTTTGCGACTAGAGTCATCAGCCTCAGGGGGGAATAAGATTATTCCTGCCCACTCCCCACCCCCCTAAAGCATTTTCACACGGTAAACACTTTTGTTTAAGAACAGCACCTGTCCCTTTAATGGATGCAGGCAGTTTTTCGGAGAAATTTTTTTTTTCACATTCGGGAATGCAAATGCAGTGAAGGAAAAATGCTGTATCTTCCAGACCCCTTCTTGGGAATTTGCAGCGAATCACAGAGGGTCGCAAATTGTAACTGCCTAATCAATATTTATTAGGTAAGTCATTTCGTGATCTTCTGCAAATGCGCAAATTGCAAAGCGATTTATCAGTAGATAGGTCGCATCTCAAATTGCATTACTATTTGCAAACCTATCGATGTTCAATGCACATCACTGGTGTGAGAGAGCCCTCCCCCTCAATAATTTGATTTTGAACCACTTGGTTCTTTGCCTTCTGCTCCAAGTTTCACTAAATGAGACACATCCCCTGTAAGCTTATGTAAAGTGGATTTAAGTACTAAATTCCAGTGCCCACATTTTAAAATGATTTCTGCTGCTTTTCAGCAGGGGTAATAGGTCTGCTGGTTACACTTAAACAAATGTTTACACAAGTGTGCACACATCTGTAGGCTGAGAGAGAGGAACTACTGTCTAACTCAGCTCAGTATATGTGCAAAGGTAGCCTCGCACAGTTGGGATTTTGAGTAAATTGTTATGGCCTAGGCAGGCCTTATACTTTGGTTGAGTATCCAAAAAGAAATATCCACAATTCTTTTGACTATAGTGCGAGTCTGTGCACACTGGTGTGAATCTGTGGTGCTACACTGTAATTCAGTAGTACTATGCTGTATTCACCCTGAAGGTTAAAGCTGTTTCGAAATATTAACTTTGCATTGGCGCAACTTAAAGAAGAACATAACGTCTTCTTATCTATGTTTAAAAAGTTTCCAAGTACGAATAAAATATACATTTGGCTATATGTGCATGCCGTCATATACTTGGGGGCATATTTACGTCTTCTGGCGCATCTCTACAAATCAGCAGGGATGCGCCAGAACAGATGCGTCACGTAATCCCCCCCCTTGCGCCACCACAGATGCGTTGCATTTACAATGCGGCGCACCATGGTGCAAGGAGGGGCAGATGCGTGACGCATCTTGAGGTGCACGGGCGGCGCATTGCTGGAGTCGCGTCGCAAGAGCGACGCAAGCCCTGCAGTGCACAGGGGCTGCCCATACTCAACATGGTGCCTCACTCCTTACGCCTGCTTCAAGCAGGCGTAAGGATTTGGCGCAGCAGCGCCGTAAAACTGACTCAGTGAAATCTTGTAGATTTCACTGCGTCAGTTTTACGGGGCTTTCCTGCGAGGGAACACCCACCCTGCGACAGAACGTCCACATGACACCTGACGCAGGTTTCATGTGGCGAAGGGCTTTACAACGTGACGCATCTGCCTAGATGTGTCATGTTGTAAATAAGTCGCAACGTGGCGCATGGTTTATGCCGCCGCTGTGTCACAAGAGTGACGCAACGGCGGTGTAAAAGTGTCGCAAGGGGCTTGTAAATCTGCCCCTTTGTTTTTTCAGAATTCTTCTGTGTCAGACCTTAATGAGATGAGTCAGCAATATGTGCCACATTCTAAAAGTTCGATATCCAGATGTTGCTTTGCAGTATCCATGGCATTTCACTTTACTGAGGCAAAGAATTAGTAGTATTGCTGGTGTTCCTGCATTATTGCTACTTAATTATTATGATTATTATTAATTTAATTTTATAAGGCGCACAGCTACCCAGAGGTTTCCCCCGCCAGCAGACACAGGCAGATTGCAGGAAAACTATTGATTGAATAACCAGGGGGCATATTACCAACAACTAGTGATAATTACCGCTATGTTGGCTTAGCGGCAATAATTTTATCGCCGTGTTGCGGCGATTTTTATCGCTTAGGAGCCTTGCTATTATCAAGGTTTATCTCCTAAGCGATAAAAATCGGCCGAAATGCATGAATATCGCTGTAAAGTCAGCGATATTCATGCATTACCGAGCCAATGCTCTTAGCCATGTTATCCACCTCCCATTGGATAATATGGCTAAGAACTGCTCAGGGCAGGTGTTAGCTTTTGGAGATATTCGCGCTTAGCGCGAATATCTGCCAAAGTAGGTAATAGGAGATAGCGATGTTAGCAACTGTTTCCAGTCGCTAACATCTTGGCACGCCCACTTTGCATGTCATTAGTGATAAATATCTCTGACATGCAAAGCGGGGCCCAAGATGGTCGCTATCTCCTACTAGCTGTCGCTAACTGGTGTTAGCGACAGCTAGGTAATAGGGAGATAATTTTATCTCCGCTTTCTTGGCTTTTAAAGCCAATAAAGCAGAGCTAAATCCCTTGATAATATGCCCCCAGGTTTTTAGGCTTTTGCGGAAGTTTATGTAGATGGTTTAATTCCTAAGAGAATTAGGGAGTGATTTCCACAAAGAGGGGCCTAGGCAAGAGAAGGATTGGCTGCCCATGCGCGACAGTTTGGTCCTAGGAACTGAAAATTTGGCCTGGGAAGTGGAGTGAAGGAGGCGAGGTGGAAGATAGGGGTGGACTACGGTGTTTAGATACTGGCGCGCTGTTCCAGATTTGATTTTATGCATGTCACACATGGCTTTAAATTTGATGCAATTTTCTACCCTAAGCCAGGGAAGGTCACGGAGCGATCTTGAGATGGAGGCCCTTCTGGGGATCTGACTGAGTAACCTGGCCGCCGCATTCTGCACTACCTGTAGTTTGCGGATCACCTCCTTATTGGCTCCTAAATACAGAATGTTGCCATAGTCTAGCCTAGAAGTAATACGCGCCTGTACCACAGATTTTTGCGTAGGACCAGGCAACATCCAAAGGATTTTTTATAGCCACTTAAGGATGATGAAACAGGTTGAGGCGACTTTGACTGCTTGCTGCTTCATTGACAGCTGGTCGTCAATGATAACGCCTAGATTGCAAACCTGTTGTACAGGTTGTGGGAGCGAGCCAATTTGCGGAGGCCAGTGCTGGGGCCCCCAGAGATCTTTGTTTTTTTCCAAAGAATAATACTTCAGTTTTTTCACAGTTAAGTTTTAACAAGTTGGTTTGCATCCAATTTGCTATATTTTGTAGCCCAGCCTGGAGAGAAGATGGCTTAGATGCTATTCAAACCCTTGTCTCCTTTTTGGCAGAAATCCATATGGATATGTCTGCCTCTGTCAGATTTAGGGAGGATGGCACTTGCACAAAAATATTTCTCATCGCCTGAGGTGTGGAGAATCTTGGCCCCTTTCTATTTACCATATAGATCAATGGTCTAGAGGGTGCTTTGCGGGAAGCACAAGAAGATCCCCCTTGGGTGGGTTCCCGGGTGTTACCAGTCCTCTTAAATGCTGACGATGCCATCCTTATGTCAAAAATGGCATTAAGCCTTTACCGGCTATTAGATTCTATGATTAGTTTATGGAAGGCGTGAACCTTTCCGTGAACACCTCAAAATATTTTGTGATGGTTGCGGTTCTCAATCCCACTAAAACTTAAGTCATTTTTGCCTTCCGGCTAAGATCATTCAAGACCTCTCCTTTAATTATTTGCACTTTCTGTTTGATGATAAGTCCTCTTGGGGCTCCTCTTTTTAATCAAAAAGGCTTACTTTAGCCAGACTGAGTGGAGCGGTACAGGATTTTAGTTTAAGGGTGGACAGGTAACCCGTTTAAGCACTGCTTCATGTCTCTAAGGCTGAGTGTTTCCGCCACCTGGTACAGTACAGATATTGGGGGGGGCCCCTTCAATTAGAGAAAAATAGTTTTTTTTAGGTGGTTGTTGGGGGTGCCCCAAAGTTCACCAGTATTTGCGGTACATGAAGAACTTGGCCTTAGATATATCTCAAATACTGTTAAACTAAGGCCATACTATGCTGGCCCTCGATTTGGAACAAGAGTGAGCCAACTCTTAACTCTTAGATAATCAACACATTGTTGACTATCAGGGATTGGCATTCTTTAGCCGATTTTGAAGCATTTCATTGGCTGCGTTACATTCAGTCTGCATTGACGGCTTGGGGCATCCCAGTCTTTTTTACACAGCGTGAGGAAATTGTTAAGGCTGACTATTTGTGGGGCAAACAGGATTTCTTAGCTCATCTGTCTGTTCTCAGGGAGGACCAGGAATTGGGTAAACCAGCTGTTCAAGCACACTGTCTTATAAAAAACAGTCCACTCTATCGAACGATATCTTAACGTTTACCATCATCAGCTTTTATCCATGTTTAGGTTGAATTATTTTTTCCCACTAGTCACTTTTCCTAAAGGTTGGACTGCAGATGGCTCTTTGGGGCAAGTGAGTGGGATAAAACTTCAGCTCAGTCCATGATACATTTTTCAGTGTTCTGTAGCCTATACACTCCTCCATGTAAAACGTTTTTGTTTCCCACTCTGAGAGAAGTTCAGTCTCAACAAGTAAGGACAGCAATGGTGCTCCTCTCTATTTTGGGATAAATGTGTACCTGTGTAACCATGAGCCACCTTTTGGGTAGTATTGATAAGATTCGAGGGGCCTAGCCTTAATTGTCTGCATTTTACTGTTCACCCTCTACTTCTGTATATTTGATCCATTTTTCTAACTGTCTATGTAGCAAATGTTCTTATTTTATTACTTATGCTTTAGGGGCTGTGCACAATGTATTTTATTTACCTGTGAATGGATGTGTATGTTTTATGTTTTTTCTCTCTTCTATATCTTTTACGGTTATTTATTTTACCAGATAAAGAGATTGTCTGTCTGTCCGTCCGCCCGTCTACCTAATCTGTTTATATTCATTGCACTGTTTGCACCTATGCCATCTTTATCATCACCTTAGGTTCTATTGTTCAAGGCCGATTTATGTAAGACTTATTTAAATTTGCTCCTGTTGCGTGGGCATCACTAAATGAATCTTTTCAACGCAAGTTAGTGTAAATCACAATGCTGATTAACTTTTCCACCAAATATATTTTGTACCAAAAGTTGAGGTAAACGAAGCACCAAACATGATTTACAAGATGGCACATCAAAGACCCCTAACACATGCAAAGGGAGCGTAATGAGGTTCGAACAATGCCGACACACTTAGGATAGTGTGCTAAACTAGGTCTACTGACCTGGATTTGCACGAAATTCTAGCACCAAATGAAATCAGGCCTAAAAATGGGTATGGTTAATAATCTGTGATATTCCGATGGGTAATGTGTAGTCAGTCGGTCAGAATAATCTTTAATCGGTTAATTACAACCATAAAAGAGACACATGATATATCAAGGGTAAAATTCATATAAAAGGATAACAATCCAAGACAACAGCAGGAGTGAAAATAATGTTACATATCATTTAAGATCAGGCAGAAATACAATAATAAAGTGTGACCATTTCAAACATGCCAAAAGGGGGTGGTGATGGACAGAGTATCTGAATTAAGCAGAACACTCCTACCCAGTCAAAAGATCAGGGCTTGATCCATCACCGTTTTTTAGCTCACTGCACCATCCCAGTTCAGAACCTGGCTACATGCAAATTAGTCTGACCCTGGCCCAGTGCATCATGGGAACAGGGCAGACCAAACTACCAAGCCAATTCTTTACTGGAAAGAAAACAAGCTTCCGGGGACCGGTTTCTGTAAATGTATGTAAATGTAAATGTATAGGCATTTATATAGCGCACTACTTACCCGTAGGGTCCCAAGGCGCTTCGACCGCTGCGAAACCCTTCCTGGCTTCCCTGAGAGATGGTCCCTTAATGGGTATCTCCAGGGTGAGACCAGGCATCCCCGGCGGTCTGGTGGGGCCGTTAGTGAAGATGAGGCAAGCTAATGCCCAGAGTCGCCGAGTGTGATCGCTGATCAGAGTGGGCACCGAGGCGAGAGAATTATCGAGTCCGCTGACCCTGGTCCAGAAACCTGCCGCGCCGGGAATCGAACCCTGGTCCCGGGCCGTCCTCTGCTCTCGGGTCTGCCGCCTCTAACCAGTGAGCCACACACTTCACTACTTTCTGGCATTACAGCCGTCTTCGGCCCGGCTTGCTTGAATCCTGATGGTGCAGTGAGCAAGGGACTCACATCTGAGCATACCCTTCCACACTTGTGGTGGCCAAAACGATTCAAAAGGGGGTGGTGATGGACAGAGTATCTGAATTAAGCAGAACACTCCTACCCAGTCAAAAGATCAGGGCTTGATCCATCACCGTTTTTTAGCTCACTGCACCATCCCAGTTCAGAACCTGGCTACATGCAAATTAGTCTGACCCTGGCCCAGTGCATCATGGGAACAGGGCAGACCAAACTACCAAGCCAATTCTTTACTGGAAAGAAAACAAGCTTCCGGGGACCGGTTTCTGGCATTACAGCCGTCTTCGGCCCGGCTTGCTTGAATCCTGATGGTGCAGTGAGCAAGGGACTCACATCTGAGCATACCCTTACACACTTGTGGTGGCCAAAACGATTCAAAAGGGGGTGGTGATGGACAGAGTATCTGAATTAAGCAGAACACTCCTACCCAGTCAAAAGATCAGGGCTTGATCCATCACCGTTTTTTAGCTCACTGCACCATCCCAGTTCAGAACCTGGCTACATGCAAATTAGTCTGACCCTGGCGAAGAATTGGCTTGGTAGTTTTGTCTGCCCTGTTCCCATGATGCACTGGGCCAGGGACAGACTAATTTGCATATAGCCAGGTTCTGAGCTGGGATGGGGCAGTGAGCTAAATAACGGTGATGGATCAAGCCCTGATCTTTGGACTGGGTAAGAGTGGTCTGCTTAATTCAGACACTCTGTTCATCACCACCCCCTTTTCTGAATCATTTCAAACATGCATCATCATAGAATAACAGGTAGCCCACCAAATACATAATTTAGCAATCAACCTCTTCTTTTTCTGATCCTAATTGCGCTTGTTAAAAACCTGGCAACATTGAAGCAGACATGTTTATAACACAACATTTGTAAAAAAATAAAAGCAGGTCTTGCCTGGGTAAATTGCTTACCTGTGAATAGGGGTAAGATAAATTGACGACGGGAACTATTATACAACTCACAAAATAAGACAAAGTGCATTGTATCCTGGTCAGAAAAGTTGTTGTAGCAACATGGAGCTAAATGCTTAACTTTCTTTCAGCCTATAGGGTCCGCCAGCAACCAATACAGTAAATTCAACCTAAATCGAGTCATCAGGAACCAATTTTGTGAGTTTATAGCAAAAATGAGATAAGGTTCGATAAGCCCACTGGTTATAACAATAATATATGAGCGAACTGAGGGCTCTGCTAACTCTCTACACTCCCATGAGGCCTGAGTTGAGGCACAAAAATGTTTTTATAACCCAGATCAGGTCGCCACTTATAATTCTCTTGGGGTGTTCGTATAAATCCCCAAAGGTTAACCCGATACAGTTCAGGCAGGGGATTCCTTTAACTTTATCCAAGTGCATGCAATCCTTCAAAATTGCCCTGTTTAACTCAAATTCTGAATTAGTCCACATTAAAATTCATTATATTAATATAACATACGCCTAACTCAACATGTACCACAAAGGAGGCTATAGTTTGGGGCACCGCAAGTAAGTGTTTCAGGAACATGTTCTCAATTACCTAGATAGGAGGGGCCACTTTATAACCCCAAATATCACTGGCATATGAGGCCAGAGCAATACATTTCGCCTGGTAAATCTGTATCAGTGTCTATATGGTTTAGCCTCCAGCTGACTATCAAAATCAAACACTGAAGTCACCACTCTGGTCATTGCTTCTCTTTTGGTCAAAAGGAGAGGTGCCCAAGAACCCTTGTTTTCAAGAAGAGCTCCCAGGTAGGGAAAAGAGACCTTGCCCAGGGTAATGTCTAAAATCTGACAAATAACATATTTTATGCAGCTTACCATTAGAGGGATATGTTCACACACAAATTTGTCCTGGAGAATGTAGTCTAGTTAGAAATCTTAGGTAAGACACCACTGGTTTTCCTCTGTGCTGCTGTGCAATTCTTAGCACTGTGGTGAAAGGACATTTTTTGTCATGAGTGTGGCCCAGCCCACACTATCATCAATGCGCAACTCAGAAGATCTGGCGCAATTCTCTTTTTTTCCTATACACGCAAAATAGCAGATTTCCACACAGTGTATCGTAGTGCGACTAAAGCAAACTGGGGCCTTAGATTGTAGAATAGATATGTGCATTCACTGTGTACTCTATAAACAAGTTAAAAGAGATCATCTATTATAATAGTAAAAATTAAACGCACAACTTGACCTAAACTTAATTGCAATAACACAAAAAGGAGTGAGCAGATACCTTTGATAACACAAAAAGGAATGAGCAGATATCTTTGCTGTCTAACTACTGAAAATGTGTTTTTATGTATTGTTTGGGTTTTATACATTTAATCCACTTGAAAAAGGCATCTTCTTGTACTTTCAAACACAGGTCCACTGCAGTTTTTTAGGTCTCACCTACCAGACAAAACACGCTGTTTTTAAAAAGACCTCTTGTCTGCTTGTAGAAGACTTAGGTTCTGCAAATTGCTTACCATTAGTTGGCTTTATTGTCATCCTCAATTGCTTGCTTTTTATTTGTTAGCCTTTGTGGTCTTTCCTTCCTCTTCTTGTGTTTGCCCCTCCTTTGAAAAATGGTCCCTTCCCTGGAGCATGGCCTCATTACTTGTGTCCTTCCACGGTTGATCTTTTGGCAACAACTTTTTTCCTTTGGGTTAAGGCAAGCACTCCATGGAAGTACATATGTTTTCCAGCTATGACCCTCATGTAATTTTCTTCCCAGACTCTGTGTTTCTCTCTATTACCCATGTACTTCCATCCTGCCTCCCCTTTGTGTTGTGCTTGCCTTGTGTGCTTCTCCCTACACGCAACTTTTTCTCATCAATGTGTTTCTCCTCTGCCCACTCCAGGTTGCTCTCTCTCGCCCATTGCTCTCTCCATTTGCCCTCAGTTTTGCCCCCCCGCCCTGACCCTCCATGTTGCTTCTGTTCAACCATGACATGCAAGTTTCTTCCTCCAACCCGTCCCTTGTGCTGCTTCAACCTCCCAAGCCTCCATTTGGTTTCTCTGCACCCGCTCCCTCTGTGTTAGTTGCTCCACACCTCTTCCTGAAAAACACAACAATTTTACTTTTTTTATTTTTTTGATTTATCGATCCAACTTGGATCCGTAACCTAAACAAAAACCTATGTCATTTTGTCTGTGTGCACATTCATGGTGCATACACATTAACAATGAAACAGTCATGCGGGTCACAACACTTTTTTGGAGGTTTTCTTTAGTTATGCTGCACAGCATAGGGGATGCTGTAAAGGAGTGTTAAAAATTATCCGCAAATTCAATAGGTTCCTAAGGGGAGGCCTGTTGGTTTTGCTTGTGCTTGTTTAACAGATTGCTGTGGTCAACCCAAGGCAAACTATCCTCCTGCTGTCTTTCATCATTGCAAGACAAAGGCGGCATTAAGGTGGGCTTATTGTACGTAGGAATTTTTATTTTGCATTTATGTGTTTTTCTGTCTACACTACTAAAATTTTCAAATAGCATAAATGAGTAAATTATAATTTCAGTGCAGACCACAATAGAGAATGTTGAGTGCAGGAGATGGGTAGCTAACCCGCCCCCCAATCTTTTACACAGACCGAAAAGAACCAGAGTCTGTGAATGATGCGGCGGATCTCGCCTCCTCGTACGACAATCATAGTGCTGTCACCAGCCAATCCAAAATACAGGTGATCACTGGGCTAGGGAGAGCCCAAGCCCCCTCCAACTCACCGAGACCTCCGACCACCCGCACATACATCCCCACGGCCCCCATCATGAAGGAACCCAAAACAGAGACGACCGCCACAAACTGCATGCTCATAAACTGTAGATCAGCCACCAAAAACGCCACAGAACTAGCAGAATCCATCCTCACTCATGACATTGAAATAGCATTCATCACTGAAACCTGGCTTAACGACTCCTTTCTTCCCCTCCTGGACACCCTCGTCCCCCCAGGCTTTACAATCACTAACAAAAACAGAAAAGACCATAGAGGTGGAGGCTTAGCAATCATCCACGGAGACAATATGTCTGTGATGGAATCAGAATCATCTAACACCTTTGAGCGCCTAACTGTGAACATCATCACCTGCAACAAAAATCCACTAACCTGCCACCTCATCTGCCACCCCCCAGGCAACTCCGCCGCTTTCACTGAACACTTGTCTGACCTAATTGCCCACTGCTCCCTACGAGATGCGAACAACCTTATTTTGGGCG
Source organism: Lissotriton helveticus (assembly GCF_964261635.1). Classification (NCBI taxonomy): domain Eukaryota; kingdom Metazoa; phylum Chordata; class Amphibia; order Caudata; family Salamandridae; genus Lissotriton; species Lissotriton helveticus. Next base: position 931,160,895 of record NC_136063.1, read on the forward strand.
ACCTCAACCTACACTGGAATGAAGATTATAATCTGCTAATCCAAAGTCTGAAAGAGTTACTCTGCAATAACAACCTCATGCAACACTGCATAGAAACAACTCACAACAAAGGAGCAACCCTAGATGCCATCATAGCCAATCAAGACACAGTGAGGATAAACCACACCCTGCCCATAGAATGGTCCGACCACCACCTTATCCTTTTCCAACTCACTCAGCCAGCCACTCTCCAACTTCCACCCAAGAACAACCTAAATGGACCAGAAATCTCACTCGGATCAACATGACCGACTTGGAAGAAAAAGTCACTCTTCTACTCACTCCCTCCTCGGCTGAGCTTTCCACTACAGAACTCACTGCCTACTACAACACATCCATGTCAACAATTCTTGATCAGATAGCCCCTCTGAAACAAAAAAAAAACAGGAACATCCCATCCAGATCCTGGTTCAATACGGACAACAATAACAAAAGGAGACAACTTAGAGCCACAGAAAGACTCTGGAGAAACAACCCATCCGCTAGCCTTCTCGAACAACTCAAAGCAGCTCTAATAAATTACAAAAAACACATCCACAATGAAAAAGCCAACGTCTTCTGCTCCGTCCTAGACAATGCAAAAAACAGGCCCAACAAACTATTTAAAATCATCAAGCTACAAACCACTAAGCCCACAACAACTTTCACCCAGGCCACCACGGAACTCTGCGAAAACTTCGCTATCTTCTTCAAAGAAAAAAACACCATGATTGAACACTCACTAGATACTAGCATCGATCCTGCCAACGAAAGCCTTGCCCTAGCTACTATAGAAAACACATGCCTTCACAGCACAACTTCATGGAAGGCCTTCACTCCCATCATGGAAGCCGAGATTACCAAACTAATCTCCACGTCCAAACCTGCTTCCCACCTCCTGGACCCTATACCTATTCAACTGACCAAAAATCTCGAACACTCCATAGCTCCTTTCTGGTGCAGAATCATCAACAGCTCTCTGAAATTCGGCATTATACCTTATTCCCTCAAAGTTGGCCAAGTCACGCCACTACTAAAAAAAAACGGTCTTGACTGCACAGACCTGAACAACTTCAGACCTATCTCTAATCTCCCCCTCCTATCCAAAATCCTGGAGAAATGAGTCCTCTCTCAGCTGACTCAACATATGGACAACATCAACCTTCTTCACCCACACCAATCGGGGTTCAGAAAAGGTTACAGCACTAAGACAGTGATCCTCAACATCACAGATGACATCCACCAGTCACTAGACTCCAGGCAATGCTGCCTTCTTATTCTCCCCGACCTATTGGCAGCATTTGACAAGGTGGATCACCAACTTCTAATCAAGGCCTTTCAAGAAAGGGTAGGTGCCGATGAAAAGGTCCTCCGATGGGTCACCTCTTTCCTCCAGGACTGCTCGCAAAAGATAAAAATCAAAAACTTTACCTCTGACCTCCACCCTGTCAGCAGAGGTGTACCCCAAGGCTCAGTGCTCTCACCATAACTGTTCAACATATACATGGAACCACTCACCACCATTCTTAAAAAGGCGAAGATCCCCTCCCACCTATACGCAGATGACACCCAAATCTATCTAGAAACCTACTCCCCAAATGACATCCTCAGACTTAACAACACTCTAAAAGAAATTCCACGCTGGCTGTCCCAAAATCACCTTAAACTCAATCAAGACAAAACAGAGATCCTCCTCATCTCCAACAAAGAAGAGAACCCACAAATTGCAGAGTGGCTTAAAGCTTTGTTCGCTCTAAACGGTAATCTCACCCTTGCCAAATCCGTAAAGTTCTTAGGACTCACCCTAGACCCCAAACTGGACATGACCAACCACATCAAAAACTCTGCAGAGACTGCCTTCCTCAACCTAAAGCTTCTATACAAAATCAAACCATTCATCCCTGCTAAAGACCTCAAACAAGCCACACAATCGCTGGTGCTAGCCAGGCTCGATTATGGCAACGCAACCCTAACCGGCGCCACAAAATACAACTTGGCTCCCATAAAAAAATAACTCAACTCTGCAGCCAGAATGGTCACTGGAATCAGGAAGTATGACCACATCTCACCAGCACTAAGAGAACTTAAATGGTTCCCAGTTGAACAGCGAGCCAATTTCAGAACGGCATGCCTCACGCACAAAGCCCTCCACACTGGAAAACCAGACTATCTAGCCGCTAAACTTAAAAGGGCCAGGCAGACGAGAAACCTCAGGAGCTCAAACTCCCTCCTTCTTATCCCCTTTAGAACACGCAAACAAAAAACAGCTGCGAGATAATTTGCTGGAACCGGCCCCAAAATTTGGAACTCCATCTCAGCAGACATCAGAACTATCACTTCCTTCACTAAATTAAAAAACACCTTAAAACCCTCCTGCTGAACCGCGCCCTCCCGATTGGATAGCCACGCTATCCCTGAAGCCGGTGCTCTCCGACTATACACTGCTCACATCCCTCTCAACCCGCCTCAGGACTAATTGCGCATTTTATTAATATCGCCTTCGGTCTACCTCAATTTCAGCATTCAACTAGACTACCTCAAGACTCCACCACTACCTCTAGAAGACTCAACACTCTTGGACTGCTGAACTTCTTCGTCCACTGAAATTTAGCATTCAAGAAGGCTACCACTGGACTCTACCCTACCTCTAGAAACCTCAGCACTCTTTGGACTACCTAACTTCTTTGCTGAGGACTGTTCTATTATGTTTATCTATCCTGAAACTATGTTGTAAAGCGCTCCGATACCCACGGATCTGGTCAGCGTTATATAAAACTCCCCCCAAAAAATAAAATGCTATGAAGTATAATAGGCAATAGGAAAACAATGAAACATTGGCCGAGGAAAATGGAAACTTGCTTGTGAGCAAAACCTTCCTGATCATTTGCCTAAACTATAAAGTGATATTCTAAAACGAGTTGATTGTACCTGGCAAAGACATTCAGGGAAATAACCTTAAACATGGAAAATACAAGCAGGAGGGTGCAAAAAAAGGAGATGACTAAAAAGCATTTCCTATGTTGAAGGGATGTAGAGGGTGTTAGACCTATCATCCTTAGGGTGGTCTTCCTCCAAACTGTTTGCCTGCTTACCACCTCTTTTTGTTGGACTTCCTCCAAACAGTTTGCCTGCTTACTGCCTCTTTTGGTTGGCCTTAGGACATTTTACCACTGCTGATCAGTGCTAAAGTGCATGTGTTTCTCACCTAAACATGAAAAGATTGGTGCATACACAATTGGCATATTTAATTTACTTGTAAGTCTCTTGTAAAGTGGTATGTCAAATATCTAGGGCATTTGAGTGAAATGCAACTACTGGGCCTGCAGCACTGATGTGCCACCCACACAAGTAGCCTTTCAAACCTGTCTCAGGCCTGCCACTGCACAACCTGTGTGTGCAGTATACTGCCACCTCGACTTGGCATTTAAAACCCTTTGCCAAGCCTTAAACTTCCCTTCTATTACACATACATCAACCCTAAGGTATGCTAGGGTAGCATACAGGGCAGGGTGCTGTGTTAGTAAAAGGTAGGACATGTACTCTTACGTTTTGCATGTCCTGGTAGTGACAAACTCTAAAATTTGTTTTTCACTACTGTTAGGCCTACCCCTCTCATACTTTAACATTGGGAATTCCTCAATACACTTTTAAGCTGTAAATCCTGATTGGAAAGGAGTAGCTGTATCATGTTTTGAATATAGCACTTTACATCGCATTAATTTACAAAGTATGCAATTAACAACGTGGTTGCTACAACAACTGTGTTGTTGCATCGCAGTACCATTACAACGCAAGTCGTTACAAGGACTTGCTCTAAGGGGCATGCTGGACTTAGGAATAGTATAATTCACTATTCCAACTCCAGTGTGTGCAACAGTAGGGAAGGTTTTAGAATAGTAAATTATACTATTCCTTAGTTTGAGCACCCCCTAGAGTAAGTTGCTGTAACAACTTGCATTGTAATGGTACTGCGATGTAACAACTTTGTCGTTGTAATGACCGCATTGTAATCGCATGCGTTGGAACGCATGCAATGTGATGGCTGTTTCCCTCATGTTTTATATCTTTGGAATGCTAATGATAAATCTTTGGTGTGCTAATGATACATCCTCTTTACTGGTAAAGTTGGATTTAACATTACTGTTTCAGAAATCCCATTTTTAGAAAGTGGACATTTCTCAGCTCTTACAGCTCTCTGGGGCAGCAGCCTATCTTCAATACATGCCTGGGGTTGGTGACAGCTACACTTTGTGCATTCCCTCTATACAGCCACAAACACGGAAAGGATAGGTGTGCCTGTGCGCTCATCTGCAGTCTGATGGCGATTGGTGGACATGAAGAGAGGAGGGGGCTTGCACTTACACCTGAATAGACAGTGCCCTGTCCCCACACAAAGGGCTTATTACCCCCTACGGATTGTCTGGAGCCAAGTATGGGAAGAAATGGCTTCCTTACACTTCAAAAATGCTTCTTCGAAGTCACCCAAAGACACAACTGAGTATAAGTCTTGTGGCTCTGACTGCACCAAAATAGACATTTCTGGACTTCCAACTGAACTCTATGAGACAAACTGCTGTTCTGCATCAAGGATGACATTCTGCTGGACTGCTGGCCTGGAAGGCTTGCTTTTCTTCTTTGCTGCCCTGCTGGCTGCTGCTCTCTGGCCCTGCTGAGGGGAGATCGACTCTGCCTTGCAATGGAAGTCATTTCCAAGGGCAATTTGGCTTGCCTCCTGTTGCTTGAAACCTATCTTGGGCCATAGCGGAACTCCATGAAGAGCAAAAAAAAATCAGCTGCGCTGAGAAAAGCTCCGCAAGCAGCATAGTGGGTTAGAAAAAATGCTGTTTGCAATAATTTTCAGTGCTGGGTGTTTGTCCACGCTGTGAAATCATTGCAAACGACACCATGTGTAGCACAAGCGGACGCTGCTTCCTTTCTGCCGCTTGAGTACATTTTCTACCTGAGCGGCAGCTTTCTCAACGTGAACAGACAGTTTATCAATGCAAGCAATCATGAGCATACGCGGCCACTCGCATTGAGAAATCCGACCGCCCGTGTTGAAAAATCTCACCTGGCGGTTGAATTTCGTTGCTTGCGCTCGCCAACTTGACGGTGATGAGTGCGAATTAGGAAAAATCTCTGCGGGAGGTGGATTTTCCTCACTCACGCTCACCAACTTGACTTTGATGAGCGCGAGTGAGGAAAAAACTCTGCGAGAGTACGGCAAACTCTGCAAAGTGGTTCCCCCCCAGGCTTACTTGAAACTGAGGGCTATCGAAGTTTCTATACCTGCTCCTGTGCCTGGTTTACTGGAAGTGGACCCAGATACGTGCTCCACAGATCTTCAGCCTGTGTGTAGCAGAACCATAACATTGAGCCTGTTGCGAAAATAGAACCCGCTCATCGCACTCTGAATCAGTGCATCACATCTGGAACCACCACTTAAGAACCAATGCATCGCCACCACTGCATGAATGCAGCGTGGATTAACCTGGCACATTGTCTTCGGGACCACCAAACTCAGAACCAGCGCTTCACTCAACAGACCCAATGCTTCACCGCCACTGAGTGAAGAAAATCAACACATCACCTCAATTGCAGGCTCGACATCAAAGCACCGCTCATCTGCACCTTGCATCTCGCTGTTGCAACCAAGGATCAAGGTACTTTGTTCACCGGGCGTGAGTGGGTCCTGCAGACAGTTTGTGCCCCATTGCGTGCAGCCTGAATTTTTGACTTTGTTCTGTTCCTGTGGGACCAGAGAACCCTCATAGCTGTTATTGCTTCTAAGCGCTAAAAACACTTTTATTCTTTAAAAATGCATATCTCACCTTCTAATTATTAATTTTTTTATTGCGTTAGTCTTGATTTGTTCATAAAAGTATTGTTGATTTTTGTAAACCAGTGGGAAATCTTTTTGGTGGTGTTTTCATTGTGTTGCTGTGTGTGCATGTGTTGCACAAAAACATTAATGCAAAAAGAGCAATTGATGGGCAGAATGCTGAACAATGTCTAACATTCACCTCAGTACAAAGATCTGGGTCTAAATCCATGCCATTCCAGTTTTGACCCAGCCATATACAAATCAGTCTTGACCGCACTCCCCATGAACACAGTCCAGCTCAAACTGCCAGGCCAGGTCCTCTCAGGACCAGATACAAGCATCCTGGGACCCGTTTCGGGGTGTCACCCCTCAAACTGGGGTGGCATGGTGAGCAAAAGAACAATGGATTTAACCCAGATCTCTTGACTGGGGGTGAGTGAAAAGTTTCAGCACTCCATCCATCATCTTGTTGTGTTTGCTATGTTTGCCGTAAGTGGCCAAGAGTGTCCAGACGTGGGTCAATTGCTTGCTGTGCAAGCTAGCCTGGGAGATACCCAGAAACCGGTCCCAGGATGCTTGATTCCGGTCCAGGGATGTCCTGACCTGGCAGTTTAGGCTGGACTAATCCCATCGGGAGCAGGGTCAAGACTGATGTTCATCCGGCCGGGTCCAAACTGCCGTGGCATGGTGAACAAAAGAACAATGGATTTAATCCAGATCTCTTGACTGGGGAGTGGAGATTTTGAAAAGATTCAGCACTCTGTCCATCATCTTGCTGTGTTTGCACAAATACTTTACACATTGCCTCTTTAGATAAGCCTGACTGCTCTGTGCCATGGTACCAGAGGGTGAGCATAGGTTATATTTTAGTGTGTATCTAGTTTACCCTGACTAGAATGGTGGTACCTACTTGGACAGGGTGCATACCTCTGGCAACTAGAGACACAATTTCTAACAGAGGGCAAGTAATAATGCAGAGTGTTTGAAGTTAATGCGTAAAAGAGGTATAAGACTGTTAGCAAATGAACTTTCTTCAGTGATTTAGCACTGTGCAGATACCACTTACGCCACTGGTTATGTTATTAGGATTTGTATTGGAAGTCCCAAAAGGATCTCGTAAATTGGTGTCCATGCTGCTATTACTGGCCAAACGCCAAGTGGCAATACACTGGAAGAGATCGCAGCCACCCGCGGTTGCTGGTTACCTACATACTGTCACCTACTATAAGGATCGATTGACCTGATATTGGGAGTTGATGCCAAGCAGGTCTAGGCCAGTAGATGTATGGGAACCATACGTGGCATGGTTGGAGTCGGGGGCACTGATTATTGTTTAGACACTGTTACGTAACATGTATGATTTGGCAGTGGACTGAATACGGGTGAGGTCGGGATGGTGGATAACAGGGTTGTCTGGATGCCTCCCCTAGATGCAGGACGGGGGTAGTATTGCGGATGCCGGACCTAAGGACCAGCTATCACGCGTAACCGGGCCTACAATGTGGAACTGGGGATTGTCAGATTGAGCAGATGTTGGCAGATGGGGGGAGGGGTGAGGGGTATGTTTAAGATTACTTGTTTACTGGCGGATAATGTCTACAGGATCTAACAGTATGTCACTATTGTTAACAATGTTTCTATAGATGATTTTACACAGATTTTGTGCTCATTTGCATCCGCTGCCGGTCCCCCGGGATGTCGGCATTTAAGCTATTCACCTGATTCGAGTTTGTTGATATTCCATTAACCGGCCCCAGGGTTGTAGACACGACAAAGCTGTGTTAATTCGACAAAGGACAATACATCTTTTTTTTAAAAACTTTTTTCAGTGATAACTTTTAATAGATCCATCTGGAAGTCTGAAAACAGATTTATATTCTGGTCTTCATAGTTGTGGAGTATGCTTCAAGGGTGGCCTGGTGAAAAATCTGTAACTGTTAAAGTTAAGACAGGGTAGACATGTCTGTAGTTATTGAATGTAAGGAGTAGTTGAAAAAATCTTTAATAGTTGAAGTTTGGAAAAAGTTCAGTATGGAAGAAATATAAAAGGTGAACCATTCATTCAATTTTCAGGTAGATAGAAAATGAATGGCAAGGGTAAAATATACAGTTATCAACAAGGCTAGTAAGAACTGTTTCAGTTTTATTTTGGAAAATAATCACTAATTTTGTTCTTTATTAAGATACCTGCGTGAAATTTTAGAAGGTGTACATAATCTTGTTAAGGAGGGAGACATTGACAGATTCTGCATTAAGGCAAATGTTTGTCCCTGAGTTTTCTCTTGTCACTATTGATAGATAACAGATGTTTTATTTCATCCAAATCAATGGTACTGAACACTTGTCTGACCTAATTGCCCACTGCTCCCTACGAGATGCGAACAACCTTAGTTTGGGCGACCTCAACCTACACTGGAATGAAGATAATATTCCGCTAATCCAAAGTCTGAAAGAGTTACTATGCAATAACAACCTCATGCAACACTGCATAGAAACGACTCACAACAAAGGAGCAACCCTAGATGCCATCATAGCCAATCAAGACACAGTGAGGATAAACCACACCCTGCCCGTAGAATGGTCCGACCACCACCTTATCCTTTTCCAACTCACTCAGCCAGCCACTCTCCAACTCCCACCCAAGAACAACCTAAATGGACCAGAAATCTCACTCGGATCAACATGACTGACTTTGAAGAAAAATTCACTCTTCTACTCACTCCCTCCTCGGCTGAGCTTTCCATTACAGCACTCACTGCCTACTGCAACACATCCATGTCAACAATTCTTGATCAGATAGCCCCTCTGAAACTAAAAAAACCCAGGAACATCCCATCCAGATCCTGGTTCAATACGGACAACAATAACGAAAGGAGACAACTTAGAGCCACAGAAAGACTCTGGAGAAACAACCCCTCCGCTAGCCTTCTCGAACAACTCAAAGCAGCTTGAATAAATTGCAAAAAACACATCCACAATGAAAAAGCCAACTTCTTCTGCTCCGTCCTAGACAATGCAAAAAACAGGCCCAACAAACTATTTAAAATCTTCAAGCTACAAACCACTAAGCCCACAACAACTTTCACCCAGGCCTCCACGGAACTCTGCGAAGACTTCGCTATCTTGTTCAAAGAAAAAATCACCAAGATTGAACACTCACTAGATACTAGCATCTATCCCGCCAATGAAAGCCTGCCCCTAGCTACTATAGAAAACACATGCCTTCACAGCACAACTTCATGGAAGGCCTTCACTCCAATCATGGAAGCCGAGATTACCAAACTAATCTCCACGTCCAAACCTGCTTCCCACCTCCTGGACCCTATACCTACTCAACTGACCAAAAATCTCGAACACTCCATAGCTCTTTTCTGGTGCAGAATCATCAACAGCTCTCTGAAATTCGGCATTATACCTTATTCCCTCAAAGTTGGCCAAGTCACGCCACTACTAAAAAAAACGGGCCTTGACTGCACAGACCTGAACAACTTCAGACCTGTCTCTAATCTCCCCCTCCTATCCAAAATCCTGGAGAAATGAGTCCTCTCTCAGCTGACTCAACATATGGACAACATCAACCTTCTTGACCCACACCAATCGGGGTTCAGAAAAGGTTACAGAACTGAGACAGCGATCCTCAACATCACAGACGACATCCACCAGTCACTAGACTCCAGGCAATACTGCCTTCTCATTCTCCTCGACCTATTGGCAGCATTTGACACAGTGGATCACCAACTTCTCATCAAGGCCTTATAAGAAAGCGTACGTGCAGATGAAAAGGTCCTCCAATGGTTCACCTCTTTCCCCCAGGACTGCTCGCAAAAGATAAAAATCAAAACCTTTATCTCTGACCTCCACCCTGTCAGCAGAGGTGTACCCCAAGGCTCAGTGCTCTCACCACAACTGTTCAACATATACATGGAACCACTCACCACCATTCTTAAAAAGGCGGAGATAACCTCCCACCTATACGCAGATGACACCCAAATCTATCTAGAAACCTCCTCCCCAAACGACATCCTCAGACTTAACAAAACTCTAAAAGAAATTCCACGCTGGCTATCCCAAAATCACCTTAAACTCAATCAAGACAAAACGGAGATCCTCCTCATCTCCAACAAAGAAGAGAACCCACAAATTGCAGAGTGGCTTAAAGCTTTGTACGCTCTAAACGGTAATCTCACCCTGGCCAAATCCGTAAAGTTCTTAGGACTCACCCTAGACCCCAAACTGGACATGACCAACCACATCAAAAACTCTGCAGAGACTGCCTTCCTCAACCTAAAGCTTCTATACAAAATCAAACCATTCATCCCTGCTAAAGACCTCAAACAAGCCACACAATCGCTGGTGCTTCCCAGGCTCGATTATGGCAACGCAACCCTAACCGGCGCCACAAAATCCAACTTGGCTCCCATCAAAACAACCCTCAACTCTGCAGCCAGAATGGTCACTGGAATCAGGAAGTATGACCACATCTCACCAGCACTAAGAGAACTTAAATGGTTCCCAGTCGAACAGCGAGCCAATTTCAGAACGGCATGCCTCACGCACAAAGCCCTCCACACTGGAAAAACGGACTATCTAGCCGCTAAACTTAAAAGGGCCAGGCAGATGAGAAACCTCAGGAGCTCAAACTCCCTCCTTCTTATCCCCTTGAGAACACGCAAACACAAAACAGCTGCAAGATAATTTGCTGGAACCGCCCCCAAAATTTGGAACTCCATCCCACCAGACATCAGAACTATCCCTTCCTTTACTAAATTAAAAAAACACCTTAAAACCCTCCTGCTGAACCGTGCCCTCCTGATTGGATAGCCACGCTATCCCTGACGCCAGTGCTCTCCGTCTATACACTGCTCACATCCCTCTCAACGCGCCTCAGGTCTAATTGCGCATTTTATTAATGACGCCTTCGGTCTACCTCAATTTCAGCATTCAACTAGACTACCTCAGGACTCTATCACTACCTCTAGAAGACTCAACACTCTTGGACTGCTGAACTTCTTCGGGCCAACTGAAATTTAGCATTCAAGAAGGCTACCTCTGGACTCTACCCTACCTCTAGAAACCTCAGCACTCTTTGGACTACCTAACTTCTTTGCTGAGGACTGTTCTAATATGTTTATCTATCCTGAAACTATGTTGTAAAGCGCTCCGATACCCACGGGTCTGGTCAGCGTTATATAAAACTCCCCAAAAAATAAATAAATGCTATGAAGTACAATAGGCAATAGGAAATTAATGAAACATTGGCCAAGGAAAATGGAAACTTGCTTGTGAGCAAAACCTTCCTGATCATTTGCCTAAACTATAAAGTGATATTCTAAAACGAGTTGATTGTACCTGGCAAAGACATTCAGGGAAATAACCTTAAACATGGAAAATACAAGCAGGAGGGTGCAAAAAAAGGAGATGACTAAAAAGCATTTCCTATGTTGAAGGGATATAGAGGGTGTTAGACCTATCATCCTTAGGGTGGTCTTCCTCCAAACTGTTTGCCTGCATACCGCCTCTTTTTGTTGGACTTCCTCCAAACAGTTTGCCTGCTTACTGCCTCTTTTGGTTGGCCTTAGGACATTTTACCACTGCTGATCAGTGCTAAAGTGCATGTGCTTCTCACCTAAACATGAAAAGATCGGTGCATACACAATTGGCATATTTAATTTACTTGTAAGTCTCTTGTAAAGTGGTATGTCATATATCTAGGGCATGTGAGTGACATGGAACTACTGGGCCTGCAGCACTGATGTGCCACCCACACAAGTAGCCTTTCAAACCTGTCTCAGGCCTGCCACCGCACAACCTGTGTGTGTAGTATACTGCCACCTCGACTTGGCATTTAAAACCCTTTGCCAAGCCTTAAACTCCCCTTTTATTACACATACATCAACCCTAAGGTATGCCCGAGTAGCATACAGGGCAGGGTGCTGTGTAAGTAAAAGGTAGGACATGTACTCTTATGTTTTGCATGTCCTCGTAGGGACAAACACTCAAATTTGTTTTTCACTAGTGTTAGGACTATCCCTCTCATACTTTAACATTGGGAATTCCTCAATACACTTTTAAGCTGTAATTCCTGATTGGAAAGGAGTAGCTGTATCATGTTTTGAATATAGCACTTTACATCGCATTAATTTACAAAGCATGCAATTAACAACGTGGTTGCTACAACAACTGTGTTGTTGCATCGCAGTACCATTACAACGCAAGTCGTTACAACGACTTGCTGTAAGGGGCATGCTGGACTTAGGAATAGTATAATTCACTATTCCAACTCCAGTGTGTGCAACAGTAGGGAAGGTTTTGGAATAGTAAATTATACTATTCCTTAGTTTGAGAGCCCTCTAGAGCAAGTCGTTGTAACGATTTGCATTGTAATGGTACTGCGATGTAACAACTTTGTCATTGTAATGACCGCATTGTAATCGCATGCGTTGGAACGCATGCGATCTGATGGCTGTTTCCCTCATGTTTTATATCTTTGGAATGCTAATGATAAATCTTTGGAGTGCTAATGATACATCCTCTTTACTGGTAAAGTTGGATTTAACATTACTGTTTCAGAAATCCTATTTTTAGAAAGTGGACATTTCTAAGCTCTTACAGCTCTGTGGGGCAGCAGCCTGTCTTCTATACACGCCTGGGGTTGGTGACAGCTACACGTTGTGCAATCCCTCTATACAGCCACAAACACGGAAAGGATAGGTGTGCCTGAGCGCTCATCTGCAGTCTGATGGCGATTGGTGGACATGAAGAGAGGAGGGGGCTTGCACTTACACCTGAATAGACAGTGCCCTGTCCCCACACAAAGGGCTTATTACCCCCTACCGATTGTCTGGAGCCAAGTATGGGAAGAAAAGGCTTCCTTACACTTCAAAAATGCTTCTTCGAAGTCACCCAAAGACACAACTGAGTATAAGACTTGTGGCTCTGACTGCACCAAAATAGACATTTCTGGACTTCCAACTGGACTCTATCAGACAAACTGCTGTTCTGCATCAAGGATGACATTCTGCTGGACTGCTGGCCTGGAAGGCTTGCTTTTCTTCTTTGCTGCCCTGCTGGCTGCTGCTCTCTGGCCCTGCTGAGGGGAGATCGACTCTGCCTTGCAATGGAAGTCATCTCCAAGGGCAATTTGGCCTGCCTCCTGTTGCTTGAAACCTATCTTGAGCCATAGCGGAACTCCATGAAGTGCAAAATAAAATCAGCTGCGCCAAGCAAAGCTCCACAAGCAGCATAGTGGGTTAGTTAAAATGCTGTTCGCGATAATTTTCAGTGCTGGGTGTTTGTCCACGCTGTGAAATCATTGCAAACGACACCATGCGTAGCACAAGCGGACACTGCTTCCTTTCTGCCACTTGAGTACATTTTCTACCTGAGCGGCAGCTTTCTCAACGTGAACAGACAGTTTATCAATGCAAGCAGTCATGAGCATACGCGGCCACACGCATTGAGAAATCCGACCACCCGTGTTGAAAAATCTCACCTGGCGGTTGAATTTCCTTGCTTGCGCTCGCCAACTTGACGGTGATGAGCGCGAAGTAGGAAAAATCTCTGCGGGAGGTGGATTTTCCCCACTCACGCTCACCAACTTGAGGTTGATGAGCGCGAGTGAGGAAAAAACTCTGCGAGCGCCGCGTTACGCAGAGTTCGGCAAACTCTGCAATCTCCGCAAGTGGAGCGAAGTTCACGCCCAGGCTTACTTGAAACTGAGGGCTATCAAAGTTTCTATACCTGCTCCTGTGCCTGGTTTACTGGAAGTGGACCCAGATACGTGCTCCACAGATCTTCAGCCTGTGTGTAGCAGAACCCTCACATTGAGCCTGTTGCGAAAATAGAACCCGCTCATCGCACTCTGAATCAGTGCATCACATCCGGAACCACCACTTAAGAACCAATGCATCGCCACCACTGCATGAATGCAGCGTGGATTAACCTGACACATTGTCTTCGGGACCGCCAAACTGAGAACCAGCGCTTCACTCAACAGACCCAATGCTTCGCCGCCACTGAGTGAAGAAAATCAACACATCACCTCAATTGCAGGCTCGACATCAAAGCACCGCTCATCTGCACCTTGCATCTCGCTGTTGCAACCAAGGATCAAGGTACTCTGTTCACCGGGCGTGAGTGGGTCCTGCAGCCAGTTTGTGCCCCATTGCGTGCAGCCTGAATTTTTGACTTTGTTCTGTTCCTGTGGGACCAGAGAACCCTCATAGCTGCTATTGCTTCTAAGCGCTAAAAACACTTTTATTCTTTAAAAATGCATATCTCACCTTCTAATTATTAAATTTTCGTTGCGTTAGTCTTGATTTATTTATAAAAGTATTGTCTATTTTTGTAAACCAGTGGGGAATCTTTTTGGTGGTGTTTTCATTGTGTTGCTGTGTCTGCATGTGTTGCACAAAAACGTTAATGCAAAAAGAGCAATTGATGGGCAGAATGATGAACAATGTCAAACATTCACCCCAGTACAAAGATCTGGGTCTAAATCCATGCCATTCCAGTTTTGACCCAGCCATATACAAAACAGTCTTGACCGCACTCCCCATGAACACAGTCCAGCCCAAACTGCCAGGCCAGGTCCTCCCAGGACCGGATACAAGCATCCTGGGACCCGTTTCGGGGTGTCACCCCTCAAACTGGGGTGGCATGGTGAGCAAAAGAACAATGGATTTAACCCAGATCTCTTGACTGGGGGTGAGTGAAAAGTTTCAGCACTCCGTTCATCATCTTGTTGTGTTTGCTATGTTTGCCGTAAGTGGCCAAGAGTATGTCCAGACGTGGGTCAATTGCTTGCTGTGCAAGCTAGCCTGGGAGATACCCAGAAACCGGTCCCAGGATGCTTGATTCCGGTCCAGGGATGTCCTGACCTGGCAGTTTGGGCTGGACTAATCCCATGGGGAGCAGGGTCAAGACTGATGTGCATCCGGCTGGGTCCAAACTGCCGTGGCATGGTGAGCAAATGAACAATGGATTTAATCCAGATCTCTTGACTGGGGGGTGGAGATTTTGAAAGGATTCAGCACTCTGTCCATCATCTTGCTGTGTTTGCACAAATACTTTACACATTGCCTCTTTAGATAAGCCTGACTGCTCTGTGCCTTGGTACCAGAGGGTGAGCATAGGTTTTATTTTAGTGTGTATCTAGTTTACCCTGACTAGAATGGTGGTCCCTACTTGGACAGGGTGCATACCTCTGGAAACTAGAGACACAATTTCTAAAAGAGGGCAAGTAATAATGTAGAGTGTTTGAATGCAATGCGGAAAAGAGGTGTAAGACTGTTAGCAAATGAACTTTCTTCAGGGATTTAGCACTGTGCAGATACCACTTACGGCACTGGTTACATTATTGGGATTTGTATTAGAAGTCCCAAAAGGATCTCGTAAATTGGTGTCCATGCTGCTATTACTGGCCAAACACCAAGTGGCAATACACTGGAAGAGATCGCAGCCACCCGCGGTTGCTGGTTGGCTACATACTGTCACCTACTGTAAGGAAGGATCAATTGACCCGATATTGGGAGTTGATGCCAAGCAGGTCTAGGCCAGTAGATATATGGGAACCATACGTGGCTTGGTTGGAGTCGGGGCGCTGATTATTGTTTAGACACTGTTACGTAACATGTATGATTTGGCAGTGGACTGAATACGGGTGAGGTCGGGAAGGTGGATAACAGGGTTGTCTGGATGCCTCCCCTAGATGCGGGACGGGGGTAGTATTGCGGATGCCGGAACTAAGGACCAGCTATCATGCGGAACCAGGCCTACAATGTGGAACTGGGGATGGTCAGATTGAGCAGATGTTGGCAGATGGGGGAGGGGGTGGGGAGTACGTTTAAGATTACTTGTTTATTGGCGGATAATGTCTACAGGATCGAACAGGATGTTACTATTGTTAACAATGTGTCTATAGATGATTTTACACCGATTTTTTGCTCAAGTTGCATCCGCTGCCGGTCCCCCGGGATGTCGGCACTTAAGCTGTGCACCTGATTCGAGTTTGTTGATATTCGATGCTGCCGGCCCCAGGGTTGTAGGCACGACAAAGCTGTGTAAATTCGACAAAGGACAATAAATCTTTTTTTCAGTCATAACTTTTAATAGATCCATCTGGAAGTCTAAAAACAGATTTATATTCTGGTCTTTATAGTTGTGGAGTATGCTTCAAGGGTGGCCTGGTGAAAAATCTGTAACTGTTAAAGGTAAGACAGAGTAGAAACGTCTGTAGTTATTGAAGGTAAGGAGTAGTTGAAAAAATCTGTAATAGTTGAAGTTTGGAAAAAGTTCAGCATGGAAGAAATATAAAAGGTGAACCATTCATTCAATTTTCAGGTAGATAGAAAATGAATGGCAAGGGTAAAATATACAGTTATCAACAAGGCTAATAAGAACTGTTTCAGTTCTATTTTGGAAAATAATCACTAATTTTGTTCTTTATTAAGATACCTGTGGTGAAATTTTAGAAGGTGTACATAATCTTGTTAAGGAGGGAGGCATTGACAGATTCTACATGAAGGCAACTGTTTGTCCCTGAGTTTTCTCTTGTCACTATTGATAGATAACAGATGTTTCTTTTCATCCAAATCAATGGTACTAGTTTTTTCTGATCTCAGAAGGATGAGCGGAATGCCAGGATTCAAGGTTGTTACGATGAGGTCGAATAAAGATGCTTTCATCATTTGCTTAAGTCCACCTAGCCACCAGAACCCTCAAGAAACTATCAAAGTGTAATCATGTAGAATGTTAGGAGGGTAGGTTTTTTTCTCCACAGAGATGCTCTTAGTGATGCCATGGAACATCTGAGTGGAGCAACTATTGTCTTTGAGTCTATGAACTTCATGGAGTAAAAACTATTTGCTTGTACATAGTCGCCTACATTTCTCTATGAATTCCCCATTCTGTTTGCAGGCAATTTTCATGGCTGACCTCACCTGGACCAATCGCCCAAAGAAAGCAGGGACAGAGTTGTGTGGGATCCATACAAAACATCCACTTCCCCACACTATCTGATATGCTGCAACTCCTGAAATACTTCACTCTCACCTCCAGTAAATACATAAAAGACAACTGGCATATTGACTCCTTCCTCCAATCCCTCCGTATATTCCACATTTTCAATATAATAAAACCTGTATGTAGTGTTATGCAACCTCACTCACCATCGTAAGTTCTCTCTCACCTTTGCATCCCTTACATCAGTGGTTCTTAACCTTTTGGTTTCTGTGGACCCCCACATAATCATTACTGGAATCTGCGTACCCAGTCTGAATAATTATTTGAATCTGGGGACCCCCACTGAGTCATTACTATAAGCTGGGAACTCCAGTCTAAGCAATTTCGATGATTCGAACCACAAAACAATACACAAATGATGAAATATTTTATTTTATTCACAAACAAATAAAAAATAAAAAATTGTAATTTTAATAGGAAGGTCGGAGGTTTTCTAAATTAAGGCAACTCCTCATCTATAATATATTCTAGTTGATTCACTTGAACTTTCCCACAAATCCATCTGTTGATACCAACTTAATTTTTAGTCCTCCATTTCAAATTTCCTCACATTTACAGAAGTTTTTAAAATGTTAAATTTTACATGTTGCATCTTTATTTTTAATACACTGTATTACTCTGTTAGTATTATTTCATTTTCTAAGGAGTTCTAGACCCCCTGTGTAGTCTTTGCAGAACCCATGGGGTCCCCGGATGACAGGCTGAGAGCCACGGTCTTACATCCTTAGAAAACCTGGAATGCATCTTACCCCTCCCCCAGTGTATCATCATAACTGTGTCTCAATTAGAGAATGAGAGAGCAAAAGAGAAAGACATTGCCATTGTGCTTTGGCACACCTCTTACAACGTGACATAGATGATGCTGAGCACATACAGGTATACTGTGTCTTGTGGGTAATTACAAAGTAGATCAAGACAAGGAGCCAAAACAGGGTAGATACTCAGCTTTTTCCATTCCTCCACTTTTCTGTTGCAGGTAGAAGCCAATGATAAGGGAAAGCATAGTGAAAGTGGTGGCTCAAAATTCATCGTTTTACAGTGTACCTTGGGAGTGCTTTCTCTCAGGCGGGCAGAGGAAACAAGAGTAATACATCTGATTAATTTCTGCTTTGACCTTAGACTGCTGAATACTGAGGTACAGATTTATCTATTCTTGGAATGGCTTCCTACTGAAACCACCAACAACATATAGAATAACCGATGGGCAGGTTTAAAATTGTATATTGCTGATGGCCCATCAATTCATCTCTCCTTGCTAAAATAAACAATAGAAGGGTAGAGGAGTTATTTGAAGGCCATGCGCAACATGGCCTCAAATGCTCCAGCTACCCTTAAATTATCTAGTGTCCTACTGTGTACCTCATCACTGTCATGTGAAGCCTCCCTTCCTCCGCATTCAAGAAAAAAACCTGCCATCCTGCCACTTTCCCCATCACCCTCAGAAGAATCATTTAAGGCACAACCCAAAAGCACACTTGCATCCTGCCATCCTCCTTTGCACCCTTGGCAGTGATTTCCTCTTTTCCTTTCTCATACAAATACATTATCTGACATCCACCAACACCACACTCAAGTCAATCAATCTATCCCCATGTTTGGGGCATCCGGCGCACCAGCATCTGGACTGGACCCTGAGAGTTCCTTCCTCTGCTCCCCTCTACCCCTGCCAGTGGGACTACAACTGTCTGCTGCCCCTTCGTGTGGCGCTATGGATCTATCACCACCTGTGCTTGCCCCTTAAGTTGCTGCTAGGGAGCTGACCCCTCGAGGGCCATTGTTTAATTGGACATAACTGTTCTGGTGAGTGCATTCCAAGTCCTTTCACCTTCTATCTTGGAACTGCTGGAGTCAGCTACATGTGTTACGGCTTCAGATACAAGGGGTCTGAGGGTGATAGCCATCCTCCATCAGCTTCTCTGACACTATTGCCACTGATGCTCGCCCGGTAGGTACTACACATGATTAAACAACTACATTGGACTCCATTTGGCGGCCATAAAAGACTCTGAGGAGGCCCTGGAACAAAAAATGTACACAGTGGGGATGGACCTGGGCATTCTGAGATGATCATCTCAAACTGTTTGAGCACTTGACAACGATGGAGCATGCTGTGGCAGTCAAATAACATGTGATGTGGGGGACCCTAAACAAATGACATAGGTGATGGATCAATTTTAAATTCTAGAACAGAGTGGAGGATGCGGAGGGTAGAGTACGATGGAACAATATGCACCTTGTGGGACTCCCACAGAGAACCGAGAGACATGATATGGTCTCCTTTCTGGAAGACTGGCTCTGCTTGGAGGTGGTGCCTGAGGGACTCTCACCTTTCTTCGCAGAGAGAGCATATAGAGAGCTGACGAACCCCCTATTGCCAGGTGCCCTGCCGTGAATGGTAGTAGCCCAGTTGCTACTTTGCAGAAATCGCGCCCATATCCTCCAAATGGCCAATGCTAGATGGGACATATTTGTGGATAATTACAGAATCATGATATTCCCAGACATTACCCTGGCATCCAGCAGTAACAACCGTCATTCTTAGCTGCCAAAACAAGGCTCCATAAGCTAAGGGTGAAATATGCAATGCTTTATCCAGCCAAATTGAAAGTTTTGGGGGATAACGTAATACAATTCTTCTTGGATACAAAGGATGTGTGAGTGTGGATTCAAGCTGACCTGAATAATTCAGTGTTACCTTGTGCACCTAGGCGTTCCCCGAAATAGTAATTGCGGATCCTCCCGGGAACTGGCTCTGGAGGGTCGCCGAGTAGTGTGGTGGCAAAGCAAACCTTTTGGGGGGCCGGCTCTGAACTCAGCTCATTGGACGTTGGAGTGGGCTCACAACCCTCCGATTCAGATACGCCTTTCAATTCACATTGCACCCACCATCTGAGTTGGAGCTGCCGAAACTCACCCCTAGTTCGACAGATGATCTGGGTTGATGGGGCGCCGCTGATCATGGACACTGTTGTTTTGTAATTGTATTGGGAAGATCTGCTTTGCTTTGTCTTGCATGTCAAGCCTGTTGCTTCAATGACTATCTGATGGGCAGGATGTCTCCTCAACCGGCCAGAGTGGCACACGAAGGTCCTAGGGAGTCCCGTTCTGACCATAACCCAGTCATGATTATTGTGACTAGCATATCACCCCACCCGCATTTCCATACCCAACTGGCATCTCCGCCTCAAAAACTTGGAAGACCAGGTGTTCCAAGAAAGCCAGAGGGAGGATATTAGTAACTACGTTGCTGATAATGAGGGATCCACAGCGTCAGCCTCAATTGAGTTGAAGGCATTTAAAACTGTGATCCGCTGATGCTGTGTTGCTTGGAATGGGAGGGGTGTGAAGAACATTTCAGGAAAAGGTGCAAGCAGCAGAGGTGCTGCTTAGTACACTAGAACACCACAACCACAATGATCCATCGGTACACGGCACACTGTTACAGGAGAAAGAGAAACTGGCAGCATTGGTGGAGTTGTAATGCTGGTAGGAATATAAAGGTGGTGCCCCCCCATGACCAGGGTAGCCTTAATTGTTTCCTTGCTGAAACAGGGTTGCCATCCACAGGAGATGACATCCAGCCAGCCCCTCTCTATGCCCAGTGTAGATTATAAGGTATTGAGTAGGATGCTGGCAATGCAAATCTTAAGCCTTATGATGGGACTTATCCACAATGACCAGACAGGCTTCATCCCAGGAGGGGCCCGGTGTTCAATATCAGACGGGTGGTGATACTGTTACTTGCTGCTGCCACTCTTGATGAGTGGGTGGCGGTCACTTAATCAATCAATCAATCAATCAATCAATCAATCAATCAATCAATCAAGTAGCACTTGTATAGTGCAGCTTATCACCCAAGAGGGTATCCAGGTGCTGTGCTGCACGTATTAGTAAAAAAACTAGGTCTTAAGTCCCTTCCTGGAGTGGATGAGCGAGGGTGCGATGCAGAGGTGAAGGGGGAGGGCGCTCCAGGCTTTGGTTGCAAGGTGGGAGAAGAAGGGTCCTCTGGAGTGGCAGCAGCGGGTATATGGTATGTGTGCGAGAGTGAGGTTTGTGGAGAATAGATTCCTGGTGGGTCAGTGGAAATAAAGGCGGTGGTTCATGTAAGCTGGTCCTTGGTCATGGAGTGCTTTGTTGGCATGGTGCAGAAGTTGGGCCAGCGTGGTTCATGACAGTTGATAAAGAGAAGGCATTCGACAGCCTGGTTTGGGACTATCTGTATGCTGTGCTTCATCACACGGGCCTGGGGGATGGGTTCCTAGCATGGGTGGGCCCCTTGTATGACGAGGGACAGGACGGGAGGGGTGATTTTGGAATCCCATGCAGTGAGGTAGGGGACACGACTGGGCTGTCCCTTGTCCTCATTGTTATTCACCCTGGCTGTGGAGCTGCTAGTGAGCAGAGCACATGAAGGGGTATTTTATAATGGTGTTATGCATTGAAGTAGTCTGCACCATATTGCATTACATGTTGATGACATGCTGTTCTTCGTTCAAGATTATGGGACGAATGTCCTCCTAGCGACTGGACTCTTGGAGGAGTTTGGCGCTCTGTTGAGTCTGCACATGAAGTGGTGGAAAACCAGTCTGTACTCCTTGCAGAAGACACCAGAAAATCCACACTTAATTGGGTATCTACAATGGGAGACTACCACCTTTCGATATCTGGCTGTGCAGCAATAACGAAATGAGACTGTATTATTGGACAGTATTGTTGGCAGGGCACTGTTGGCGCTAGGTGGATTGATCCACTTTTGGAAAACTCTTCCTATATCGGTGATGAGATGAATAGCAATCACCAAGATGATCACATTACCTTGGCTCCTATACTACTTTGGCATGCTCCCTGTTGTGATTCCCTGCTCCAATTTTGAGGAGATGCCCTCCATGTTGGTGGATCTCATCTGGGGATTGGGCCACCGCGGGTCGCCCTCATGAAACTGCAGCACCTGGTTTAGGATGGGGGATAGCTATCCCGATTTTAAGCCATATTATCTGGGGGCCCAGTTGAAGTGGGTGATGCAGTATTGCAGGGTGGACTGTTTGTGGAGGAGGGAATGCTGGAGCTGCCCTGGATAACACAGCTCCTGCTGGATCCTAAAAAGGTCTGGACGGAGCCCTATACACTGCAGCCGGTGGCTAAGCATGGTAGATGTGGTACTTATACAGAATGGGAGTGGCGGCTCCCTATGCCCCAACACTGAGCCTTCGGCAGCTGGAAAGCTTTCTGACTACTGTGATGACTCACTGATTAGGAGAGTGGCTGGATCTGGGGCTTACAACCACTGGTCCCTCTAGGCTGCACGCACGTGCGCGCACCTTCCATGACGTCAGCGCGCACCACCTAGCGTGGAGCGCGTACACAGGACATCGCTAGAGAGTCGCGACGCCCGCCGCTTTTAAAAAGCAAGCGGCGCGAACATGAGGCACTTTTCCAGTGGTGGCGGCGGGCGTGCGGAGTGCGGAGTGCAGGTAAGGAGGCGGGGGGGGGGCTGGTGGGGATTGTGGGGATTATGGTGATTATGGTGTTTGCGGCTGCGTGGGCGCGTGGCAGACTGTGGCCTTTTGTTTAAATATTGCTGACAATCAGAGCCCCTTCATGGGCTCCGATTAACAGCAATACTTAAACAAAATACCACAGTCTGTCCTGCGCTTTACTAACAGAGGCGTAGACACTTTCCAAACACAGCGTGTACTTTAGCACACGCTGTGTTTGGAAAGTGTCTACGCTTTTGTTAGTAAAGCGCGGGGCAGACTGTGACATTTTATTTAAGTATTGCTCTTAATCGGAGCCCGTGAAGGGGCTCTGATTGTCAGCAATATTTAAACAAAAGGCCACAGCTTTGGGGAAACGAGCGGAACAGAAGGCAAGAGGGCATAAAGGCACAAAAACGAGTGGAAGACAGGACAGAAAGGCACAAAAACGAGATAGAAAGGCACAAAAACGAGTGGGACACAGGACATAAAGGCACAAAAACGAGTGGGACACAGGACAGAAAGGCACAAAAGCGAGTGGGGCAGAGGGCCTAAGGGCACAACAACGAGTGGGACAGAGGGCAGAACGGCACCAAAAACAAGTAGGGCAGAGGACAGAAGGGCACCAAAAGCGATGGGACATAGGGCAGAAGGGCACCAAAAACGAGTGGGGCAGAGGGCAGAAGGGAACAAAAAACTAGTGGAACACAGGACAGAAAGGCACAAAAAACGAGTGGGACAGAGGGCAGAAAGGCACAAAATACGAGTGGACAGAGGGCAGAAACAGTGGGACAGACGGCATAAAGGCACAAAAAACGAGTGGGGCAGAGGGCAGAAGGGCACCAAAAACGATTGGGGCAGAGGGCAGAAGGGCACCAAAAACAATGCGACCGAGAGCAGAAGGGCACCAAAAATTAGTGGGACAGAGGGCATAAAGGCACAACAATGAGTGGGACAGAGGTCAGAAGGGCACCAAAAACGAGTGGGGCAGAGGGCAGAAGGGCACCAAAAACGAGTGGGACAGAGGGCAGAAAGGCACAAAAAACAAGTGGGACAGAGGGCAGAAAGGCACAAAAAACGAGTGGGACAGAGGGCAGGAGGGCACCAAAAACGAGTGGGACAGAGGGCAGAAAGGCACCAAAAACGAGTGGGACAGAGGGCAGAAAGGCACAAAAACGAGTGGGACAGAGGGCAGGAGGGCACCAAAAACGAGTGGGACAGAGTGCAGAAAGGCACCAAAAATGAGTGGGGCAGAGGGCAGAAGGGCACCCAAAACGATGGGATAGAGGGCAAGAGGGCATAGAGGCACAACAACGAGTGGGACAAAGGGCATAAAGGCACAACAACGAGTGGGACAGAGGGCAGAAGGGCACCAAAAACGAGTGGGGCAGAGGGCAGAAGGGCACCAAAAGTGATGGGACAGAGGGCAGAAGGGCACCAAAAACGAGTGGGACAGAAGGGCACCACAAATGAGTGGAGCAGAGGGCAGAAGGGCACCAAAAACGAGTGGGGCAGAGGGCAGAAGGGCATCAAAAACAATGGGACAGAGGGCAGAAGGGCACCAAAAACGAGTGGGACATAGTGCAGAAAGGCACAAAAAACGAGTGGGACAGAGGGCAGAATTGCACCAAAAACAAGTGGGACAGAGGCCAGAAGGGCACCAAAAACGAGTGGGACAGAGGGCATAAAGGCACAACAACAAGTGGGACAGAGGGCAGAAGGGCACCAAAAACGAGTGGGGCAGAGGGCAGAAGGGCACCAAAAACGATGTGACAGAGGGCAGAAGGGCACCAAAAACGAGTGGGGCAGAAGGGCACCAAAAGCAAGTGGGGCAGAGGGCAGAAGGGCACCAAAAACGAGTGGGGCAGAGGGCAGAAGGGCACCAAAAACAATGGGACAGAGGGCAGAAGGGCACCAAAAACGAGTGGGACAGAGTGCAGAAAGGAACAATAAATGAGTGGGACAGAGGGCAGAAGGGCACCAAAAACGAGTGGGACAGAGAGCAGAAGGGCACCAAAAACGAGTGGGACAGAGGGCAGAAAGGCACAAAAAACGAGTGGGACAGAGGGCAGGAGGGCACCAAAAATGAGTGGCATTTGGCGCCGCAGACACGCGAGGTTCGGTTCCTGGCGCACATAGCCATGGTTGCAGCCCACAGAGACCCTCCTCTGCCGCACACAGAGGAAAAAAATTAGAGGGAACATTGCTTACAACCATCGAGGATATGTCTGACTTCGGCTTCCTGTGGCCCTTCGAGGACCTGCAGATGACATATAATTTACCAGCGGGTCATTTCCTCTTCCACGTTGCGGTTACAGAGCTGCTGCGGGCTGTGGGAACAGGAGAAGCCACCAGCTCTACAGGGCTGCCATGTCTAGTGCACGTACTCTGGCAGACACAAGGCGATTTCTGGCTTATATGCCACCTTCTGGGCAGACACGTGCATTCCCCTTACAGCCTTCAGGGACACTGGGGAAGCCAACATTGATACTCTTATCACAGACACAGACTGAGTTAACATACTTGCTGGGGTACCCTGTGTTTCCTGTAATGCTCACTTCAAGATGATAAATTTATATTATCTACATAGGGTGTTCCCTCAGTCCTGCGAGGATCAACAAGTTCTTTCCGGGAGCTGGCTCGTGGTGCCCTAGATGTATCAAAGTGGATGCTGACATGTTTCATATGGTATGGAGTTGTCATCAGGTGAAGTAGCTATAGGCAGCAGCGGAAGCTCTGAATATTAATATTACGGAGCACATGCTGCCGGTGGAGCCTGCGATTTGCCTTGTTTGGATGTTACAGAGGTCGGCTAAATACAAAATCACCATGCAATTCACAGACCTAGCATTGATTCTGGCAAACCTGCAGATCATAATTAACTGGAAAAGTGCACAGGGACTGCAGATTCCCAGATGGCCGGGCAGTTGCGGAAGTGTCCAGACTATGAGGGTGAAACCTTGCTCCGGGAGGTGAAGAGGGGACAGGGCTTATTGGAAGTGGCTCAGGTCTGTGATGTGTTAATAGAGGCACTACGTCCTGAGGCAGACAGCTTCCATCACAAATAGCAGAGAAGATGGAGGAGAATGGTAACCTCACCTGCCGCTCCTTGCTGCCATTCACACATAGTACTGTCCCCAAAGAGACAGGATCCCCTCTTTTGGAAAATCAAGGATAAGATTGCTTCCTTCAGACAAGGCATTGGGGTGGGGGAGGAGGATTGGGTATATTGAATGCTTGTTTGGAAATGGGATCTTGTACAGTTTGTTCCTGCACCATTATGTTCGGTATAATGACTGGCCTCTTTCATAAAATCATAATTTTTTCCCTGTTAATTTATCACCGGTTTTGCAAAGTGAATGTTATGAAAATTGGACCCTTTTATGGCCCTGCACCAGTTATAATGAAATGCCAGGGAGAGAAGAAATCCAGATTTATAATCTTGAGTAGATGACTAAGAAAAATTGTTCTTCTGATCGGCATCTTTTGTACCGGGACTCCATTGTTTTTTCATTGCCATCTCGTGTCAAACACTTCCACACGACCCACCTGGTCATTTCTGCTGATGCCTGAGGAAAATCTAACTAATACGACAACAGCCATCTTGCAGCCTGCATTTCTGCCCAGGAACTGTCGCACACCCAACCCCCCTGTTCTTTGCAGTTCAACTGAAAGCCACAAGGCACTCACACCCTGTGTAAATTATTTGTTTTCCATTTCCTGCTCCCAGCCTGGTAAACATCCTTGACACCGTGATCAGGTTATCTGGACAATGGTCTGACTGCTGGGCCTTGATCAGGGTGATTAAACAATGACTTGAAAGACCGGGCTATGATCAAGGTGATCGAACAATGACCAGAAAGACAGAGCCTTGATCAAAGCCGAGTGAACAATGATTTGTGAACCAAGCCTTGACCAGGTCACCATCTATAAACGTCGTCTGGATCTGGTTATCAACTGCAAACACTGCCCTGATTGAACAATGAACTAACAGCCAAAAGACTGGAATGACAAAGTATAAAAGGCTTGTAAGCTGCGGAGTAATGCAGCAGCCTCCTCTGTCATATTTCTGACTAGCTTGGGACTCTGTTCCATAGCCCAGGCTATTTGAATAAATCTGGGTTCCTCCTGCAGACGAAGGTTCCTTTGTCTCCTTTTACTACGTATGAAGGGTATGGAAGGCTTGGCGGTTCCTCTGCCGCCGAGACCTAGTAAGTGGGATATTCCCGTTCTTCAAATGGTGCCCGAACAGGGACGCCACAAGCACGAAGGTCAGGCCCGGTGGATGTGAGGAGGAGCACGGAGAGACTCCGATGGAGGTACCCTACCCGAGGGATTCTTGCAATCCGGTAAGCCGAACGACTCGCCCGCTGTTCCTCCGCATCCGGTCTGGGCCACATGACCGCGTTCTCACTGGAATCCCCTAGCAAATAATTTCTGGAGCAAGACACAGCCCTACATCTGCAGAAGAGAACTACCCCTGTAAGGTAAGGGTGGACTGATCACCCACCAAGTCTGTATTATTCTGTTATTGTTTTTCGCAAAAGCCAAGCTGTTATTGACTTTTGCCAAAGCCAAGCAAGCGAGGTGAATTTTTAAAAACCCGCTGGTGTCTGTTCTGTATGATTCTGCTGTTATTGACTTTTGCAAAAGCCAAGCAAGCAAGGTGACTTTTAAAACCCGCTGGTGTCTGTTATCTGTTTTTAAGCATGCCAGTCAGTAGTAAGTTCAAGAGATTATGTCGTTGTATGTGTATGCAGGACTCCCGGCTGGAGGAGGCTTGTCCGCTTCCTCCAGAAGGGACCCCATGCCATACGATGTATGTTAAACATGGCCCTTCTGCCATAATGTTTTCCTCATTCTGGGTAAAATATACAAAACAAAGTAATGCGGAATTGCAGTGGCCACTTTATGGCTCCTTTAATTCCCACGTTCTCGCCAACTTAGAGTAACAATTAATAAAAAGAAAAATGCGCCCGTCTATGTTTGAAACTGTCCGATTTTGGAGGAAAGTTCAAGTTCAAGTTCAAGTTCAGGGATTTGTATAGCGCACTACTCACCCAGAGGGTCTCAAGGCGCTTGAGGGAGGGTGTGTGCATTATTTATCGAATAGCCAGGTTTTTAGCTGTTTTCTGAAGGAGAGGTGGTTCTGTGTAAGGCGGAGGTGAGAGGGGAGAGAATTCCAGGTTTTGGCCGCTAAGTAGGAGAAGGATCTTCCTCCCATGGTGGATCTATAGATGCGCGGAATTGCGGCGAGAGCTTGATTGGATGATCGTAGATGGCGGGTGGGTGTGTAGAAGGACAGTCGTGTATTGAGGCATTCGGGTCCTTGGTCGTAGAGGGCTTTGTGTGCGTGGGTGAGGAGACGGAACGTTATTCTCTTGTTGACTGGGAGCCAGTGGAGGTCTTTCAGGTGACCGGAAATGTGAGCTTGACGGGGGATGTCCAATATGAGTCTGGCTGAGGCGTTTTGGATGCGTTGGAGTTTTTTCTGTAGTTTGGCTGTGGTTCCGGCGTAGAGGATGTTTCCATAATCCAGTCGGCTAGTGACCAGTGCGTGGGTGACTGTCTTTCTTGTTTCGGTGGGGATCCAACGGAAGATTTTTTTGAGCATGCGAAGGACGTTGAAGCATGAAGATGAGACGGCGTTGACTTGTCTGGTCATCGAGAGGGAGGAGTCTAGGATGAAACCCAGGTTGCGTGCGTGGTCTGTGGGTCTGGGCGCTTTACCCAAGGCCGGTGACCACCATGAGTCGTCCCAGGCGGAGGGGGATGATCCTAAGATGAGGACTTCCGTTTTGTCTGAGTTTAGTTTTAAACGGCTGTTCTTCATCCATTCGGCTACTTCTTTCATTCCTTCGTGTAGATTGGTTTTAGCTGTGTTTGGGTCTTTGGTGAGGGAGAGGATCAGCTGGGTGTCGTCTGCGTAGGAGATGATGTTGAGGTTGTGTCGACGCGCGATGGGTGCGAGGGGACTCATGTAAACGTTGAAGAGGGTGGGAGTGAGTGATGATCCTTGTGGTACGCCGCAGATTACTTCGGTGGTCTCTGATTTGAATGGGGGGAGGCGGACTCTTTGGGTTCTTCCGGCGAGGAATGAGATGATCCAGTCCAAAGCTTTTCCTTGTATACCGATGTTGCTGAGTCGTTGTATGAGGGTGCTGTGACAGACTGTGTCGAAGGCGGCGGAGAGGTCGAGTAAGATGAGGGCAACTGTTTCTCCGTTGTCCAGTAGCGTTCGGATGTCGTCTGTAGCTGCGATGAGGGCGGTTTCGGTGCTGTGTTTGGCTCGGAAGCCGGACTGTGAGGGGTCGAGGGAATTGTTGGATTCAAGGAAGGCGGCGAGCTGACTATTGACGGCTTTCTCAATGACTTTGGCAGGGAATGGGAGGAGTGAGATGGGGCGGTAGTTCTTAAGCTCAGAGGGGTCTGCTGTGGGTTTCTTCAGAAGGGCGCTGAGTTCGGCGTGTTTCCAGCTTTCTGGGAAGGTAGCGGAGTTGAAGGAACAATTGATGACATCGCGGAGATGGGGTGCGATGATGGAGTCTGCTTTGTTGAAAATGTGGTGGGGACATGGGTCGGTTGGTGATCCTGAATGGATGGAGTTCATCAGGCGGATGGTGTCTTCAGTAGTGATTGGGTTCCAGGTGCAAATGTTGTGAGGGTGCTGTTTTGGTTCGGGGGTGGGTGGAGTGGCCTGTTCTTTGGACTGGTTTTCAAAGCTGTTATGTATGTCGGCGATTTTGTTGTGGAAGAAAGAGGATAATGAGTCGCAGAGGTCTTGGGAGGGAGTGATGTCGTTTGTGCCGGCGGTGGGGTTGGTAAATTCTTTGACGATGTTGAATAGTTCCTTGCTGTTGTGGGCGTTGTTGTCGAGCCGATCCTTGAACGCTGATTTCTTGGTCGATCGGATCAATTGGTGGTGTTTGCGTGTGGCGTCCTTGAAGGTGGTCAGGTTGTCAGTGGTTGGGTTTTTTCTCCAGGTTTTCTCGAGAGTACGACATAACTTCTTGGATTTTTTAAGGTCATCGTTGAACCAGGGGGCCTTTTTGGTACCTTGTTTGATCTGGTGGTTTTTCAGGGGTGCTAATTCGTCAGCGCTGTGGGTGATCCATTGTGTGAGTTTGGTGGCAGCTTGGTTTGGGCACGATGATATAGTAGGAGGGTTTTGGTTAAGCGATGTGAAGAGTTGGTCGGTGGTGATTTTGTTCCAGTTTCTTCGAGGGATAGGTTGTGGGGGGTTGTGGGTCGAGGTCGTTTTGTAGCTGAAGTGGACGCAGCTGTGGTCCGTCCAATGGAGAGCTGTGGTGTGATCGAAGGAGATGTGTTTACTGGAGGTGAAGATAGGGTTGAGCGTGTGACCGGCGAGGTGGGTGGGGGTGTCGACAAGTTGTTTGAGTTCGAGATTGGCCAGGTTGTCCAGGAGGGTGGTGGTGTTGGTGTCGTATTTATTTTCCAGATGGAAGTTGAGGTCTCCCAGAAGAATGTATTCCTCGGAGGGAAGGGCGTGTGGGCTGATGAAGTCCGTGATGTCTTCGTTGAATTTTGTGCGAGTTCCTGGTGGTCTGTAGATGAGGGTGCCTCTAAGTGTGGTCCTGGGGTCGGTGTGGATCTGGAAGTGAAGGTGTTCTGCGGTAGCGAGGTTATCGTCGGAGCTGGTCGTGACTCGGATGGTGTTCTTATGGACGATGGCGATGCCTCCTCCTGTTTGGTTGGTGCGGTCTTTTCGGATGATCTTGTAAGCGTCAGGGATGGCTATGGCGATGTCGGGCGCTGATGATGCGTTCATCCAGGTTTCTGTAAGGAAGGCGATGTCCGGCGATGCAGAGTCGAGTAGGTCCCAGAGTTCAGTGGCGTGTCTGTGTACCGAGCGGGTGTTCAGCAGGATGCACTTCAGGTGGTTAGAGTCGGAGCTGTGTTTGGAGTTGGTGGAATTGGTGTGGGTCCTGATGCAGGCGAATTTGCAGGAGTGGCAGGCGAAGGGTCCATGGGTGTGTCCTGGGGCAGCTTCGCAGCATTGTGGTGTGCGTCCGGGGTTAAGGGCAAAGAGGGTAGCGGCGTTATAAGTTATGCGGGTGAAGTGGGTTTTGCGGGGACCAGGGGGTCTGGCGCTGGGCGCGGTCCAGAAAAGAGCTAGAGCAGAGAGCTAGGAAGCAGAAGGCACAAGAAAGATAACAGGAACGTATGTCAATGTCCGACCACGCCAGAGAAAATTAACAAAATCAAATGACAAAGTCAGTAGAAATAACCGATAGGGAGCATGGGGTCCGGGTACAAAAATGTTATCCAGCTCGTGAGGAGAAAGGAAAGGGCCATATGGAAGGGGGAGAAGAAGGTGATTCCTTGCTTGATACCATGCTAGAAAGCCCTCCTGCATATGCCCCAATGTACCCTGCCTTAACGCCTCACACCCTGCATGTTCCCCCGCCACAGCCCACTCCTGCCCCCACTGCCCCTCTTACTGTTCTCCCTGTCACACCATCCCTCCCAACTTTTCCTATGACACAGACCCCGCACGCTAACCCTGTCCTTGCTGCAGGAATGACAATAAGTCTACATCCACCCAACCCCTGCGTCTTTACCACTACATGCCCTTTTCCTACTTCCCCGTGGTCTACAGTTAAGCAGGATTTATATAAAATTTTGAATTCCCCCCTACTGGCCTCCTTGCGCTCTGCAGTCAGCTTTTCGTCCCTTCGAGAAGATGACCTACAGAGGCAACAGCGTGAATGTTGGATAAATAACGGGAATATTTATGCCTTTAAAGAAATATGGTCCCCCTTTTCCCAGTGGACGATTATGGAACAGACCACCTGGGCTGAATTCATGTGTACCCTGGTCATGCAAAGATTTGAGAATGCGCTTATGCAGATACCCACCGGATTAATGGACCTTAGGTCGCAAATAAAAAGAGGCGATGTTCAGGGAGAGGGGATGTTTGGTGCTATTTCTGCTTTAATGGCTTACCGTGATATGACCGCTTTTCCCAACACCCCTCTAGAAACAGATATGCCAATGAGAGAGGCGGCCCCTGTCTTTTTTAACGCACTCACCGATGCCCAAAATAATGGCTGAGGGGCTGTTGAGGCACACTGGCGCAGGCTTTGGGTTCATGTTCCTCAGAAAAGGTCAGAAGTAATGCAGTTAAAAGGACAATTACCAGATCCTCGGAAGAATCCGGCTGCCTTTTACAGAGTATTAGGTCAGATCATATCTGCAGGTACTCTCGTTCTTGAGGATATAAATTTACTTTTTGGTACAGTTGTCCCAACTGAAATTTGGGACAAAATTCAACATACTGACCATGAAGTGGCGTTGGGAGGTAAATGGGCTGACCTGGAGACTATGGAAGAAGCAAGGGTAGGAGGGACTAAACCAGAAGCTACCATCCTGACTTTAACCTGTAAAATAATGACGTTTATGAAAACACTTTTGCCGGAAACTGTCATTAACTGGGATAAAATAAACGCCTATAGGTAGCGAAAAGATGAGAATGTGGCTGACTTTTTTACCTGTTTTGAGACAGAATACAAGGGACATATTGGTTTGGAACCCCAGACTCCAGGTTCTGGCCCAGTGTTTGTCGATAAGTTTGTCAGCAACTTGCTTCCTAAATTCTCCGCCAGGCTTAAGAAAGTTGAAAGTACGTGGACTGCCCAAACTATGACTGGTATCTTGGCTATGGCACAATATCATGAGAATAGGGAGAATGAGGATAGAGACAAGGAAAGTAAGAAGGTTATGGATCTTAAGACTAAGGCACTTCTGCAGCAGGCTTACCCTCCCCGAGGTCCCGACGCCCGCAGGAATTTCAGACCTCAACCCAACCCCCTCCGAGGGCTCGCTAGTCTACCCCCTCCAGCCCTCAACGTACGAGAGCCCTCCAAACAGATCAGTGTGCTTATTGTAAGGGGTACAGCCATTGGATAGATGAGTGTCCCGTGTTAGCTGAAAACATCCGAACAGGGAAGACTCGACCTTGCGCTCCCAAGGAGGGGAGGCCGACTAGGGACCATGGCCCGCCGCATCCTCAGGATAAAGAACGTAGGCCCAGAAATGACGTTCCCATCCGGCAGCGCCTGGCCAATAGGTTTGATGGGTATGAAGCAACACGCACTTATTACAATGATGATTATGATGAAGTTGATGAGACAGGGTCCTACCAAGCATAGGACAGCCAGGGAAGGGGTATTACCAGAGTGCAAATTCCAGTTAATCAAAGGGGCCCATATGTTCAAATGTCAGTTGTGGGGAACTGTCAGAATTTTCTTTTGGATACTGGGGCCACCAGGTCTTCTATTGCACGTCTGTCAGTTCTAGAGGCACCCCTTTCTGGCAATATGAATGTCTCCGTGGGTTTTGCAGGAACACCTCTGACGAGCCCTCTCTCTGAGCCCCTTCCTCTCGATATTGGCCCTGCACATGTTGACGCTCCCTTGGTCCTTACTACAGGTTGCAGTGAAAACTTGTTAGGCATGGATTTACTGAAAGCTCTGTATGCGACCCAAGGTGTATCCCTAACAATTTCTCCCACCGCAGCTTCCTATATGTATCTGTCCGGTCCCCTCCCACCAGAGTTGCAGTCTTTACCTTCCTCCCTCTGAACATCATCAGACACTGATGTAGGGTGTCTCGACATATCCCCACATGTGGTACGCATCCAGCAGGTGCACTTCTCCTCCGCCTCCGGCAGTACCGACTGCCCGCAATGGAGAAATGGCCCTTTTAACATTAATATCTGAATTAATGGACAAGGGCGTAGTGGAGGAGACACGTGGCAATATCTGTAACAGTCCCATTATTCCCGTTCTTATAAAAGACCAATGGAGATGCTCTCTCCCCTAAAATATAAAGATTTGTGATTGACCTTAGAGCCCTTAACAAAATAACAATCTCCCAATATCCTGTTGTCCCCAACATTACAGCCCTCTTAACGATGGTCCCTTCTGATGCAATGCACTTCTCTGTCATACACCTGAAGAATGCTTTTTTTTAGCATTTCTATACATCCTGACAGCAGACATTTTTTTGGTTTCTCCCTTGGTGGGCGGAGTTTTAGATTCTGCCGCGCCCCTCGAGGTTTCACAGAGAGCCCCAATATCTATAGTCAAGCACTAAAATGTCAACTAGATTCCTTGGAACTCCATGATAATTCCACACTATTACAATATGTAGATGACCTCCTCCTGCTGCAAATTCTGCCCCAGCATGTAAAGAAGCTACTCTCTGTTTGTTACGCCACCATCTTCAGTTTTGTCAAGAGAAGGTGACCTATTTTGGTCATCTCCTCTCGAAGGAGGGAAGGAAGTTCACCGCTGTTCGTGTAGCCATTATCAATGCTATGACGGCCCCACGAACACAAAAGCAGGTGCGAGCCTTCATAGGCCTAACCTCATACTGTAGATAGTGGATTTCTAATTTTTCGGCGATGGTCAAACCTCTTCTTGCCCTCACCACTATAGACATATCAGACAGTTCCTTTCCTTGGGCTAGAGAGCATGCACAGGCCTTTCAAGATTTAAAAAAGGCTCTGTGGACTTCTCCAGTCCTCTGAACTCCTAATTATAACAAACAATTTTTTCTTTTTGTACATGAGACAGATGGCTGTGCATGCGCTGACTTGACCCAGATGTTCGGAGGTCACCATCGGCCATGTGCCTATTTTTCAGCCACCTTAGATCCTGTTGCAAGGGCTCACACAAGATGCCTACGGGCGACCGATGCGGCCGCCCTCATGGTCCATCAGAGTGTGGGTATCGTCAGGAACTCCCCCTGACTCTGATGGTCCGCCATTCTGTAGATACCCTCCTTAATAACACCAAGACACAGTACCTCACTAGCGCACGACTCACAGGATATGAACTGACACTCTTTGCCAGCCACATTAACATCAAAAGATAAATTGTACTAAACCCCACCACATTACTCCCACTGGATACTCAGGATGCACGCTTAGACCCACATGACTGCATATTAAGGACAGAGGAGGAGACAAAGGGACGGGTTGACTTACAGGATACCCCGATAGCAGAACCAGAAGGTACACTGTATGTGGACGAATCAAGTCTCAGAGGGTCAGATGGTAACACCTCAGCCGCCTTTGCCCTCATGACATTAGGGCGAGTAGTAGAAACAGCTCAGATTCTGCAGTTCTCTGCTCAAGCAGCAGAATTAGTGGCCCTCACTAGAGCTTGTGAGTTAAGCAAAGGGATGACTGTAAATATTTATACTGACAACCAATATTCCTTCGGGTGACCCACAACTTCGGGAGGTTGTGGAAAGAAAGGAATTTCCTTACTTCCCATGGGACCAAAATTCAACAAGGCCCCCTAATTCACCGACTGTTAGACTCCCTGACACTCCCCAGAAAGGTGGCCATTATAAAATGTAAGGCCCATTAGAAAGTGACAGATGATGTTGGGAAAGGCAATGCCCTGGCTGACCAGACGGCCAGACAAACAGCTCTTAGAAAAAGGGAAGGAATGTATGTAGGAGGTCCCGCTAGGTGGGAGGCAGACGAGGGCATGGTTGAAAACACAGTACAGAGTGTGATTGATATTCAGTTCCATACTACTCCTGAGGAACTAAGGGTGTGGGAGGAGCAATTAGCAAAGGAGGGAATTGATGGTTGTTGAGTCCGTACAACTATGGAAAGACAATGGATGTTACCTGACAGTCACGTGCTACCAGTAGTTACAATGGCCCATGGTCCTGCTCACATCAGTGCAAAAGAGATATGTAAACTGTTGGATCCTACATGGTACAACTCTAAGATACCAGCATATGCTGAAAACTGGTTAAAACATGCATGATTTGCCTAATGTATAACCCAGGAAAAGGCACAGTTACTCCTAAGGGAGGATTCTCTCCTCCTACCTTCCCTTTTGAAGTCCTCCAAATGGATTACATCCAGATGGACCGATGTAACAATTTGAAATATGTCCTAGTGGTGGTCTGTACCTTCAGCCGATGGGTGGAGGCCTACCCCGTCAAAGACTGCACCGCTATCACTACCACCAAAGTACTATTAAAAGAGTACCTCCCACGGTTCGGTTTACCCCGCTTGGTCTGGAGTGACAATGGGACACACTTTACGGCCCAAATTATGGAATATGTCTGTACAGCATTGGGTATAAAACAAAAATGTCATGCAGCTAACCACCCCCAGTCAGCAGGTCTAGTGGAGGTGTACATTGGTATC
The DNA here is from genome assembly GCF_964261635.1 of Lissotriton helveticus. Taxonomy (NCBI): domain Eukaryota; kingdom Metazoa; phylum Chordata; class Amphibia; order Caudata; family Salamandridae; genus Lissotriton; species Lissotriton helveticus. Next base: position 931,196,434 of record NC_136063.1, read on the forward strand.
CTAAAAACGAAAATGGCCAAAATAGTAGCCGAGACAGGTGTCACTTGGGTTGATGCTCTGCCCTTAGCCCTACTGTCCACAAGAACAACGACCCACACCAGGATAGGGCTATCCCCCCATGAAATTGTGTTCAGTAGGCCTGCCAATGTATGGGGTGTCCCGTGGCCTAAGAAACTGTCTGACATTGAATACCCTGTATTAACTGATTACCTGTACAGTCTAACTAATACCTTTCTTACTCTTTATCACCAGGTGCATGAGGCCATACCTGACAAAAGCGAGGGCCCAGGACCCATCATCCAACCCGGAGATTGGGTCTTGGTGAAAAATTTTCAACGGACAAAAGACTCGAGCCCCGCTGGACACAACCCCGTCAGGTGTTACTAGCCACCCGCACCGCTGTGAAAGTAAAAGGTCGGAAGAATTGGGTGCATTCGTCTCACTGCCGGCGTGTGCCTCTGCCCCTCCCCTAAGATCAATGGGTGAGGGAAGGACTAGGAGACTCAGAAACAGTCCCGACGTTTGTCCCATTCAGCGATGCCAGACTGCATTCTACATCTACGGAAGCAGAGAGTGACAGCATACTGAAAGGAAGGGTGGAACCCTCCCTTAAGTCTGCGCAACACCAAGAACAATTGTTTCCCGACCATACTGTCCCTACTTCCGACTGATACAACTTGCGCCCCCGAGGGATTCAAGATAGCCTGGATGATGAGGATTATGAATCCGAAACCGGTCCCAGGATGCTTGTTTCCGGTCCATGGAAGACATGGCTTGGCAGTTCGGGCTGGACTGTTCCCATGAGGCACAGGGTCAGACTGATTTGCATATAGCCATGTCTGAAATGGGGTGGCTGAGTGGGCTAAAGAATGGTTATGGATTAAACCCAGATCAGTTGACTGGGGGGGAGTGTTTGATTTGCTCAAACGCTCCGTCCATCATCCCCTTTTGTATCGCTTTGTTCGCCCTAAGTGTGGCAGGGTATGCTCAGACGTGAGTCCCTTGCTCACTTGGCCACTGGATTCAAGATAGCCTGGCTGATGAGGATTATGAATCCGAAACCGGTCCCAGGATGCTTGTTTCCGGTCCATGGAAGACATGGCTTGGCGGTTCGGGCTGGACTGTTCCCATGAGGCACAGGGTCAGACTGATTTGCATATAGCCATGTCTGAAATGGGGTGGCTGAGTGGGCTAAAGAATGGTGATGGATTAAACCCAGATCAGTTGACTGGGGGGGAGTGTTTGATTTGCTCAAACGCTCCATCCATCATCCCCTTTTGTATCGCTTTGTTCGCCCTAAGTGTGGCAGGGTATGCTCAGACGTGAGTCCCTTGCTCACTTGGCCACTGGATTCAAGATAGCCTGGCTGATGAGGATTATGAATCCGAAACCGGTCCCAGGATGCTTGTTTCCGGTCCATGGAAGGCATGGCTTGGCAGTTCAGGCTGGACTGTTCCCATGAGGCACAGGGTCAGACTGATTTGCATATAGCAATGTCTGAAATGGGGTGGCTGAGTGGGCTAAAGAATGGTGATGGATTAAACCCAGAACAGTTGACTGGGGGGGAGTGTTTGATTTGCTCAAACGCTCGGTCCATCATCCCCTTTTGTATCGCTTTGTTCGCCCTAAGTGTGGCAGGGTATGCTCAGACGTGAGTCCCTTGCTCACTTGGCCCCTGGATTCAAGATAGCCTGGCTGATGAGGCTTATGAATCCGAAACCGGTCCCAGGATGCTTGTTTCCGGTCCATGGAAGACATGGCTTGGCAGTTCGGGCTGGACTGTTCCCATGAGGCACAGGGTCAGACTGATTTGCATATAGCCATGTCTGAAATGGGGTGGCTGAGTGGGCTAAAGAATGGTGATGGATTAAACCCAGATCAGTTGACTGGGGGAGAGTGTTTGATTTGCTCAATCGCTCAGTCCATCATCCCTTTTTGTATCGCTTTGTTTGCCCTAAGTGTGGCAGGGTATGCTCAGACGTGAGTCCCTTGCTCACTTGGCCACTGGATTCAAGATAGCCTGGCTGATGAGGATTATGAATCTGAAACCGGTCCCAGGATGCTTGTTTCCGGTCCATGGAAGACATGGCTTGGCAGTTCGGGCTGGACTGTTCCCAGGAGGCACAGGGTCAGACTGATTTGCATATAGCCATGTCTGAAATGGGGTGGCTGAGTGGGCTAAAGAATGGTGATGGATTAAACCCAGATCAGTTGACTGGGGAGGAGTGTTTGATTTGCTCAAACGCTCCGTCCATCATCCCCTTTTGTATCGCTTTGTTTGCCCGAGGGAAGGCTTGCCCTTGACTTCGCCAAGTACCTATAGGATGTAAGGCTGTGATCTTCCCCTGCTGAGAGTAGTGCTGGTATGTCAGACTAAGGTAAGCCATAAGGGCCCTTGGCACCTGCGCCCATTGAAGCAACCACCAATCACAGACAGCCACTAGAGGTCCCTGGCTTAGCACAATGGCCGCTGTCCAAAACACCTGAATCCAGAAACAAGATGTCAGCCTCCAATATAGTAAAGGCTTCATGGTCACCGTGGTGACGCTGTTTGTCTCCCTCATCCTGTCTATCCTTGTTTGGCTGTTACTAATCTACCATCCTGTTACCTCACCAACTCCTAACTCGACTCTGGCAGAACACCAGTATTACACGTTACCAGCCCACGAATTACCCCGTCGTGCAGAATTCTTCAACAACACCTTCATCCAAATGTTGCATCATCACCAGCTGATCATGAACACTTCCAACTGCTGGGTGTGTGGACTAATGCCGCATTCCATGATACACCCTGTTCCATTCTTTCCCTACCCCTTTTGCATCTCTGGGTCTTTTCTTGCATGGTGGATGTTGATGCAGGAGGCCTACACTGTCAATGGTACTGCCAATTCTGCCATTAGAGCATTTCGGGATGACTTCTGGTGGAACAGATCCGGCCATGCCAATGCTCCTTTTTGCCCGACCAGCTCATCTACAACGCTACTATCACCAGATGAACTCGGTGAGATGGTAGTATTCAACTAACTAATCGACGAACATTTTCCAGATTCCGCAAAAGAAGGATCCTGCCTGATGAACGAGACACTGTGAATGTCATAAATGTGCAAGGCCGTGTCTGCATTCATGGCCTAGGGACTAAGAAAGTTGGTACCAGTACGTGTGATATCACAAAAACTTTAAACTCTACATCTCCTCCGAAGCTGGTGGCATCCCCCAACACCTATTTCATCTGTGGCACTGCCGCCTACACTTGGCTCCCCGGGAACTGGTCTGGTACCTGCTATATGGCCTTCCTCCTTCCACCAACGTATTCCACCATGGAGGTTACCACCTGTCAATGAAGGGCGCTCTGCGCCGCTCACATAGGGGCGTCATATCAGCCAAGGATACAGCAGGCCAGGAAACCGGGGACTTCTTTAAAGGTTTCCTTCCTTTCTGTACGAGGACTGACCAGGTTCCTTGAAGCCACCATCACAGTAACAGCTGGTGCCCTCTCCAACATCACTGCAGAGCTACAGGCGGACTGCCTCATAACGCTTCAGACCAGAATGGTCCTAGATGTCATCCTTGCTGATCGTGGTGCTGTGTGAAAATTGATCGGCTCCAGCTGCTGCATGTACATCCCAGACAACGCACCTACAGTGTACGAAGCCATCCAACGTCTGCATCGCCTTTCTTCTGAAATTCATCTGGATGAAGGCAACTGGTCCCTCACAGGCTGGATCTGGGGCCTACTTTCCCAGTGGGGGTGGAAGATCCGCATCTTCCTTGCCTTGGGAGTAACTGTCCTGGTCTCCTGTTGTTGGTGCTTTCAGTGCCTGCCAGTGCTCTGTACAATGTGTGTTTAGACCATCAAGCCTCCACCCTCTAATATTCACAACACCAATATGATGGTGATGCTCCAACAAGAAACGGATGGCCTTATGAACATTGACATTTCTTAAAGTATTTGCCACTCAAAGGCAAAAGGAGGGTCTGAGGAAAAGTGTTCTTCTGATCGGCATCATTTGTACCGGGACTCCATTGTTTTTTCATTGCCATCTTGTTTCAAACACTTCCACACGACCCACCTGGTCGTTTCTGCTGATGCCTAAGGAAAATCTAACTAACACGACAGCAGCCATCTTGCAGCCTGCATTTCTGCCCAGGAACTGTCGCACACCCAACCCCCCCTGCTCTTTGCAGTTCAAATGAAAGCCACAAGACACTCACACCCTGAGTAAATGATTTGTTTTCCATCTCCTGCTCCCAGCCTGGTAAACATCCTTGACACCGTGATCAGGTTATATGGACAATGGTCTGACTGCTGGGCCTTGATCAGGGTGATTAAACAATGACTTGAAAGACCAGGCTTTGATCAAGGTGATCGAACAATGACCTGGAAGACTGAGCCTTGATCAAAGCAGAGTGAACAATGATTTGTGTACCAAACCTTGACCAGGTCACCATCTACAAACGTCGTCTGGATCTGGTTATCAACTGCAAACACTGCCCTGATTGAACAATGTACTAACAGCCAAAAGACTGGAATGAAAAAGTATAAAAGGCTTGTAAGCTGCGGAATAAAGCAGAAGCTTCCTCTGTCTTGTTTCTGACGAGCTTGGGACTCTGTTCCATAGCCCGGGCTATTTGAATAAATCTGGGTTCCTCCTGCAGACGAAAGCTCCTGTGTCTCCTCTTACTACATATGAAGGGTATGGAAGGCTTGGGCGGTTCCCCCGCCGCCGAAACCCACTAAGTGGGTTATTCCGGTTCTTCATGACTCAGGTCTAAAATGGAGGCTGCTATGGAGCACTGATGTGATGGACAGAGGGTGCAAGTGTGGCATCCTAACCGAAAGATTGGGAGGAGGAGAGAATATTGGTGCACCAGAGCTGACTGCCTATTATTTACCCTAAGGATGTGGAAGATCTGGCTCAGTCAGGGTAACTGGGAGTCAGCATGATGGATCGCAGTGAGCCAAGTTTCTGATCTGTGAGGACTAGTGCCACAGCATCTCTTTGGGAATAACAGAGTGGGAGATGTCAAATGCTGACTGCTGGGGCTGACTAGCTAGCTGGGACATGTTGAGAACAGTTAGTAAAACGGCGTTGCATTGAAGAGGGGTGGTGGCATTCGGCCTCTGTGGTGGAATGTACATAGCTGTGAGCTGAGCCAAGGGTAGGCTCTGAGTGCACCTAGGACTGCTTTGCTGGGGGCGGGGTGCAGCAAGAGCCTCCTACCACAACTCTGCTCAAACATAAGGCGAATGGAGCAGCGGCTGACCATCTTTAATGTCGAAGTGAGATCGGTGTTATAGAATCGAAAGTGGAGCAATCTAGTAGAAGGTGGGCTACCATTTATGGTGAACACCCTAAATATCAATTCAGAAATATCGAATACCCAGAATATCGAATACAAAATATAGAATGGACAGAATATCGAATTACCAAAATATAGTTGGTTACAATATCGAAATTAAGGTAAGAAATATCGATTTCCATAATATCGAATTTAAAATATCGTTTTCCATAATATCGAACAAAAAAGTTAGTGTTACGTATGCTAGTATATGTGTTAAAAATATATATTATATATGTAATGTATGTTAAATTTTTTTTAAAATAATGAATGTTATGTTACTTAATTTTTGCTTCATTTAATTCGGTAGCGGGCTCTGGGTTTATAGGGGAATAGGGTGGGAAGTAATTTAATTATAGTAAATTAAATATTAGTTTTTATGAATTAATAATCATTTTTTATTTAATTTTGCGTTTTAGTTCTGTAGCGGGTTGTGGGTTTATATAGGGAATAGGGTGGGAAGTAATTTAATTGTAATTAAGTAAATATGTATTTTTATTTGTATGTTTTGATAATTAATTAATTGGTAATTAATTATTAATTGGTAATTATTTTTTTATTAATTGGTAATTACGTTTTAATTAATTGATTAATTATTAATTATGTTAATTGTTTTAATTTATTATTTGGAGTGGGTTGTGGGTTACAGGGGCATAGGGTGGGAAGTAATTTAATTGTAATTAAGTAAATATGTATTTATATTTATATGTATTGTTAATTAATTAAGTGTTAATTAATTATTAATTGGTCATTTTTTCATCTTATTACATTTTTGGTATTAAAAATTAATTGTTTGTTAATTATTTATTAATAGGTAATTCATTTTTAATATATAACATTCATTGGTATTTATAATTACTTAATTATTAAATATTTTGTCATTGATAATTAATTTTAATTAATTTTAAATTGGCATTGATAATTAATTTAATTTTATTTAAATAATAAATAATTACTTTCCCTACTGTTGCACTCTCTGGGGGGGGAATAGTCATGTTTACCCTCCTGCTATCCAATGCTTTCCCTTCTGTTGCACTCTCTGGAGTAGAAATAGTAATTTTTACCCTTCCGCTATCCAACGCTTTCCCGACTGTTGCACTCTCTGGAGTGGGAATAGTAATTTTTACCCTCCCGCTATCCAACGCTTTCCCTACTGTTGCACTCTCTGGAGTGGGAATAGTAATTTTTACCCTCCCGCTATCCAATGCTTTCCCTACTGTTGCACTCTCTGGAGTGGGAATAGTAATTTTACCCCTACGCTATCCAACGCTTTCCCTACTGTTGCACTCTCTGAAGTGGGAATATCAATTTTTATTCTCCCGTTATCCAACGATTTCCCTACTGTTGCACTCTCTTGAGTAGGAATAGTAATGTTTACCCCTACTCTATCCAACGCTTTCCCTACTGTTGCACTCATTGGAGTGGGAATAGCAATTTTTACCCCTACGCTATCCAACGCTTTCCCTACTGTTGCACTCTCTGGAGTGGGAATAGTAATTTACTAATTTTTACCCCTACGCTATCCAACGCTTTCCCTACTGTTGCACTCACTGGAGTGGGAATAGTAATTTTCACCCCTACTCTATCCAACGCTTTCCCTACCGTTGCACTCATTGGAGTGGGAATAGTATCTTTACCTCTATGCTATCCAACGCTTTCCCTACTGTTGCACTCTCTGTAGTGGGAATAGTAATTTGTACCCCTATGCTATCCAACGCTTTCCCTACTGTTACACTCATTATTAATTAACATAAAAATGATTACTTTAAATATTTTAGTTATTATATATTATTTATTTTTATATTTAAATATGTTTATTTATATATCTGTCAATATATTTTTAATAATGTTCTAAATATTTTATAATTAAGATTAATAATTATTTTTTAATATTATTAAGTAAATATATATAAAACAATGTTTTACATTACATTTATTATTTTTACATTTTAAACTTTTTTTACATTATTTTAACTATGTTTTATTTAATTGTGTTTATTATTTATTTACTTTTGTAGTATTATTAATACATTTAAAAAATTCGATATTTTAGTTAACTATATTTTAACTTTCTATATTTTGGAATCGATATTTTAGTACTCACCTGTTTGTAGATAGGCATTCTATATTCTGTCCCTCGATATTTTGGAGTCGATATTTTGGTCATTCGATATTCGGTTCCTCGATATTTAGTCACCGATCCACCATTTACATGTACAGCTGTGAGCAGTTTTGCTTTCCTCTGAACCCCAGTGCTTAATTTTAGCCAGTGGGTGCCGGTGGGGGTAACTAACACTCTTTTCTGGGTACTTGCGCTTACGTTTCTGCATCAGATGCTTACCAAGACCAAGAGAGGGAAAAATAAATGAAGACAAAAGATGAGGAAGAGAAACACAGAGAAACCATCATAAAACGTAAATCAGGAACCCGCAAGAGTGAGGTAAGGGGGCAGGGAGTGTCTCTCAGTGGATTAAAGAGGCATGAAGTAAATTCAAGAATACACAGCCTTGGTATTCCGCACACCGACCTTTAGCTACACTGGCCATGGGCTGCTGAGCAGAGCTTTGGGCACCGTCACTTATTATTTCACAAATTAGGCACTGCCGAGTCCATTCCTTTTACTCATTGCCAAGACCAGGTGGGCACCTTGCATATTTGGGACCCAGCTAGAGGATTACATCAGCATAAAGCATCTCAAGAGACTGTGGCGAGCCCGAAATACAACTGACATCAATGTACATGGCTTTCTGTGATTTCCCCCAACTACAAACTGAAGGGCACAACAACTGAGTGGCAATGGGACAGGAAGGTAGTGTTGATGAAGATGGGCAGCTTGGTGCCTGCATGAACTGAACTGCACTAGTTGCTCTCTGGAAATCGAACTGTGCAACAATATTACTTGGAATGCCTTCAAAATTCCAGATGAAGCTGACATACTTAAGATAATAATATCACTAAAAGCCTCCAACCATTTCCTCTGCTTGTTGAAACATGACAGCATGATTGCCCCTCTGGTGTCAAGGAGGGACTATCTGATCCCATCTCAGACTGGTTTGTGTTGTCCCTACATAACAGAACTCAAATAATAAAAGTCAACCAAATCCTCTCCAACATTATTCCAATCTCAACTGGAGTGCCTCAAGGATCCACGCTCTCATCTACACAATTCAATCTGTTCATGGAACCCCTCACCAAAAATTGTGAGGGGTTCATTGGCTGAGGTATTTAGCGCGTACCCTAAATATCACATTCAGTATTTAACATATGCGCTGAATAACACACAATCACTATTCTGCTGTACACTGTAAAAACCTGTAATCAGTGCTATATAACAGGTGTTATTTACCGAAACCTGTGGTATTGCCAGTCAGTCAGTAATAACATTATTTCGGTCAATTTGACCATAAAAGTACAACTAAAATACATACAATTATTCTTTTTTTTTTATCGATTGCAATAAATAAAAAAAACACTGAAAAAGATGGAGCAAAGCTGGCTACATGAAGTAAACACAGTTAGATAAAACATACACAAATGTGGCCTGTCACAGATATATGGTGTAGTCTATATGACTATATGACTAGTTCCACACGTGAGAGAATCTATTCATATAAAACAATTGATTGGTCTTAGCTGGAGACAGTTCTGGCAATACAAAGTGCATGTGTGACATTGCAAGATATGAGACAGATGGCAAAACCATGTATAAGAGATGAAAATTTGGTCTTGGCCACAAGATGCAGGTTTGGGAGCAGGGAACCGATATGGCAAAACAAAAAAGAAAAGGACCAAATGTAGATTAGGTATATCAATGTGGATGATCTCAGTTAAACAATAAAAAAAGGTGGCCCAATAAAATTCCTCGTTTCATTTATGCATAGCTGTGGCCCTTGTTTATTGCTATGGTTTTGTTTTTAAAAGGGCTCTACGAGTGCACCACATAGAGAATAGGAAACCTGCTACCGAGTAAACTATCGGGAGGCTGGTATCGTGTTTAAATATCCTAAAGGCCTCGCTGCAGCGTCTGGTCCCTAGGTTTCTACAAATCTGGACCAGCCATCGTTTTCTCACTTTGTGGTATCTTGGACAGCTAGAAAATACATGAAGGTCATATTCTATTGGGCAATCACATGCCGGGAACCCCATGGTTTGTGAGCCGCCCCAGTTGTTTGTAAAGGAGCGGAGAGGCAGGACCCCGTATCTAAATTGTATAAAAAGCTTTCTTGAAGTTGCCGCTTGATGCCATTCAAGGCCGGCTCTAAGCTATACCTATCCTTGGACTCTAGGAAGGTTACAGTCAGTTTACCTGCTAAACGGTTGCATTGGAGTTGGGCCAATTTAAATTCCCCGTAGCAATCCCTTAGGATTTTCCTAGAGATTGAGGCACAGGCAACCTACGGGTCATCCCAAAGATTGCCCCATCCCAAGCTCGTGAACATATGACAAAAATAGGAAAGCCAGGGTAATTTTCCCGCCCCTGGTAGGCTCAATACCTCTCTTAATTCCTCTTTATATGCTACAAGTTCAGGGGTAACCCACAGCTGCCGCCAGAATAGGGGGGGGGGTCTAAGATTAGATTTGTCCGCTATGGGCCTTACCCCAAGGTCCAGGAATAGCAGCGTGAGTGGGGTACTCTGTGGGAGACTAAACAGTTGCCTGAGAAAGATGTTTTCTGTCTGTGTAAGACTCTCAGAGATATGGTGTTCCCGTAGTTCTGCCCCATATAGCACCCCTCCCCTATCTTGGACCTTATAGATTTCTATGGCAGGACTCACAGGTTTGTAACTTGATTTTCGAAAAACCTTCATCAGTCCTCCAGATGATTGTGATAGCTTAAGGGGTGATTTTTTTATTTGAGCCCCCCAATCCATAGAATCTGTGATTGTAATGCCTAGATAATCGAATGAGGATACTCTTTCAAGAGGTTTGCCATGTAGAGATGGATTTGGTCGAGTACTTTTCGGGGAATTGAACACCATGAATTTGTTTTTTTGGAGGATGATTTCAAGCCCTCTTTCCCTGCAAAATGGTTCAAACCTATTTAATACCCTCTGTATCCCCATGGGTGATTTATATACTAGTAGAGTATTGTCTGCAAACATCATAGCTGGAATTTTGTGTGTTGGCAGCTTAGGGATATCCAAGTCTTTCTCGCTGAGCAGATAATCTACTACTAGCCCATTTAAGTAGAGGCTAAATAGGGTTGGGGCGAGTACGCATCCTTGGCGAACACCTCTAATTACGGGAATGGGGGCTGTAAGGTTTTCCTCCTTCCCATATCTAATTTGGGCATAGTTTCCCTCATGGAGCCGCTTTATGGCTTGGCACAAATAAGGCGGAACCCACATCTCATGAAGGACTACCCACAACTTCTATCTGGGGACCAAATCAAACGCGGACCTCAGGTCTACTAATATTAGGTAGAGGCTGCCACCCTCCAGACACACGATCTTCCAGTGTAATATTTGCAGCCTGAGGATTTGGTCCAGTGTGGACAATTTTTCCCTGAACCCTGCCTGAAGTGGAGTGAGTATCTTGTGCTCATCCATCCAGCTCTGCAGCCAGAGCAGAAACACGCATGCAGACATTTTTGTGTGATGTCTATAAGGCGTATTGGCCTAAAATGTATTGGCAACAGCAGTGAACCCTTTCATTATAGATGGGGATTATTTCTGCTCCAGCCAGCTAGCTGGGATCTTCATACCTTGGAGTATAGCATTGAATAGTACCCAAAGGTATGGTGACCAGACAATGGGTCCACTACGGAAGAGGTCCCCAGGGATCTTGTCTAGTCCGGGGGCTTTGCCCGGTGCACTTTTAGAAAGGGCGCCAGTTATCTCATTGAGGGATATTGCAGGGATGTCAGCCAATGTTGTGGGGGTGAACATAGATGCAGTCGGGGGTTCCATCACCTCAGAATAACCATTGACAGCTGGTTCAACCAATGTCTCCACCCTTGAGTATAGGGACTCGAAGTGGTCCCTCCATACACCTGCCTCCAGGTTTGGCTCTATTGGAGATTTTGCCTCCCAACTACCTGTGTTGACCACTTTCTAGAAGGTCCTCATATCCCGGGCACCCAGAGAGCTTCTCAAGAGTCCCACTTGCGGCTTTCCCACCCTTTTTTGCCTCACTAACACTGGCCTTAAAGGCCGCTCTGGTTGTTTTATTTAAGGGACGATCATTAGCCTTGATAGAGGCAATCAGGTGTTTTGGCCTTGCGACATTCGTCATTATACCAGGGGTGGGAAAATTTCCTATTGGGCCTGAAGTTTTTTATAGGAAAAAATAAGTCTACCGTAATAGCCAGTAGCCTAGTATGATTCTAGGTGACCATCTGGAGATCAATTCTGCCACCATAAGTGGGTACAGAATTAGTTGCGGTCAAGAGCACCGGGATGAGGGCTTCATACAGGGAGCCTAATTTACCCTGGGGTAGGTTTATGTCAGCCCAACGTACTCTCCTCCTACAATTTGGGAGGGACAGCCTATCATCAGTAAGGGAATGGACACTTGTTGCATTCCCAGGATTAGGCTCATGTAATTCCAGCACAAGGGCGTTATGGTCGCTATCTTGTCGTGTCATAACTTTAAAATCAATAACCTTATGCCAGGATTTGGAATCGATTAGAATGTAATCCCGTAAGGAGCCTCTCCCATTTCTAATAAAAGTATAACTACTGGATGAGTCAGAGAGTGTTCTCCCACTACACGCCCTTAAAGAGTATTTTAAAACAAGGCAATGCATCTGATCACCAGAGGGGACCAAATTTTAACTAAAGGACATGAAGACTCTGGGATGGCCCAGTATTTGTCTTCTTCACAGAGGCTATCCTTGTGCAAGCCATTGCTATTTACCCTATGTGGAAGTTTAGCAGTATTTACTACCAAACTTTTAATCAAGGCCTTGGCGTGAGCATTAGACTGGGGGGATTGGGAAAAGTTAAAGATTTTAAAAAGAAAGCTCTAAGAGAGACAGGTTTGAAATTTAAGAGTAGTTTGTATAATGAAGAGGCATACAAGAGAAGCAGAGGTGCAGGGAATCCCTATGTTGGGCTCCAGGGAATCAGTAATAATGAAAATATCTTTGTGTGGTGCCATATTGAACCTATGCATCCTCTGTATCTCAAGATGACTCATGTTTACGGTTCTTGCCTTACTCTATCAATCCAGGCTCTTATCCTGTGTTACTGCACCATTCAGCGCCATTGATTGGTGGTCTGGTTTCCATCCTCATCTTGCATGGTCTGTTGTAGGAGAGCTGAAGCTAGGTTACAATATCCAGGGATTAGACATGCTGGGCTCTAGCAGAGATCAAAAACCACAGGTGTGTTAACTTTATTGTTGAAAAGCTGACCTGAACTGCTCATGTTCAGTGCCACAAATGTGATTGGTACACAGTTTTACTCCTGAAAGTAAATCGTCCGTTTTATAGTATTTCTGAAGTGGTCAGGCATAAGGAAATATGATGTCATACTCATACAACTGTGTTTGACCTGTGCCTCAATCTCTCAATGCCCTTCAAATTTAGAAGCTTTTAAAATTATTCTTTGGGTTTTTGATATTGCACTATCGTCAACAGATATTTTGTGACATAAACATACGACCTGGCTGGATTCTTTCACTCATCTTCGTGCATCGTGCAAAAACGTGCTTCCCAATGTCTACACAAAATGGCCCCTTTTTCCAACAGAATAAAGAATGGTCTGCTAGAAAGCACAGTGGCACTCACGCTGCTAGAGCTAAAGAGCAGTTACCCTGTCATGCTGTGTTATCGAAAAGAGCAGAACGGAGTCTGTAAACAATGCTGCTGTAGACAGGCGCGTCCTGTGCCCAGCTCTACCCCCTATGCACCTCCGAATGGAAAGTGCCCAGGGAGCTCTCTCTCAGACGCTCAATGAAAATCCGCGCGCCCTTCTTATGCCATTGATTACTACAATGGCCGCATTGTTCCTTCCCCTTCTAATCAGCTGTGCACTATCCCGGAGGTTAAAAATAGCCTCTATTCTAACAAAGGCAATATTTTTTAGACAGACAGCAACATTTCCTGTTTGACATGAACATAATTTAGGTCCTAAATACCCAGCCTGCTGCTGCTATTGCAACGGCAACAAACAAACCCCCGCGGAGGCTGTGCCAAATTTGTAAAACCATGACATTTCATTTCAACAGGCCTATTCAGCTCAGAGCCAGGTTTCTTTCATCATAGTTCATTTACAAAATATATTTTCCCAAAGGAGAGTTTCTTTTCCAACAATATATACGTGCTAATCATATATCAAGATGATTCTCTGTGTGCCAGGAATGAGACGTGAGCTAATGTTAAAAAAAAAAAATGAAATATGTTTCTTATATATAGTGATCTAACTATAACTTGCGCCCCCATCAAGCATTACTTATAATCTCACATATTACACCAATCAAGACATGTTGAATGACATAACTGCTGATCTTCACTGATTATATTTAAATTACATTTTGAAATCACTAATCAGATTAACCAATGATTCTGACAGTGTGCGATACGTTTTGTACACAAGAATTTATACAACAATGTAAATTGATGGTTGGACTCTTTTAAGCTTCTCTCTCAGCTTTCCAAAGAAGCAAAATAAATTAGATATGTCAGAAGTTAAGCACCTTTGATGGATGTCATTGTCTTTATACTTGTATTCCCCCTAAAGAACTGGTTCAGCGGTTGTAGTTCAGTTGCGGAGAGCTGGTCACTGAACATTATTGAACAACAGACCCTTTAGTCAACATTTGCTGCGAAGGGCTGAAGTTTGAACAAGTCGAGTGTTAGACAGTCATGGAGGGCTGGGCATAGGACTTGGCCAAGGGATACTCTACCGCTCATACCCTTTTGTATGCTGGATGCAAGTTCTGGTGTGACACCAGGTCTTGCAGACAACATCCACTGTGGATGTCCAAAGTCAGAGCATAATAGAGGTTGGCACCCTTGTGCAGGGGTGGGTGCAGACACTGGCCACAGTCAAAGACCTGCGTCAAACTTGTCCTACATATGGCAGAGGATCAAGTGCAGGTTTGATGTTTGCACAGGGTTGGGTGCAGGGTTCTGGAGCCAAGAACAAGTCCTGATGTGGGTGGGATGCAAGGTATGGCCAGAAGTAATGACTGAGATGTGGTGGGTGATGTCATTAATGATGTAATTTAACTTTACATGAGTGATGTAATATGTGAGATAGTATGCAACACAATGGGACAGCATAGTATAGTTAGTTTAGTAAAGTAGATAAGCCTTTTTTTTTTACTTGGTAAACAAGTGATATATGTTTTATTTGTTTCGGTAAAACTGCATGCATGTAGATCTACATTTAGATCCTGGTCATACTTTTTTCTCCCAAGATCAACTTCGTTTTCACAGAAACAATGGGAACTTTACAATATTATTTGTAAGTCCCCCACCAACTATATATTTTTTTGTGTATAGATGACAAGTAATTAAGTAAAGGCCCGCACAATATAATATGATGCGTTTGCACTAACATCCAGTCTACTAAAAGAGAACATAGTACAAGATTTACTATTTGACATTGACATTTGATTTAGCATTACAATAAAAGTTATGGACTTTTACAATGGCATTTGAATAAATATCCCTGCTATACAAACGAAGCCATTTTAAAGTTTCCACCACAACACGTTATTAAATTATTAATCCATATTTTCAATAAAAAAATAACATTTATTTTAATGGCTTCACGCGCAGTCCAAACAAATTGGCTGCTAATACCCGATTTCATAATACCTTGATTACAGTAGATATAATCAACTGGAGTTTTTATTTGGTAGAAAAGTTCACGATGGTATGTGTGTTCTGGAAAAGGGTCTCTTTTAAAAATATCTCCTGAAAATGGGTCAGCAATTGAACTTTGTAACCCAAGACAACAAAGGTATAAAAACTGGCAGAGTACTGCAAGCACTCGTGTAACATTGTGTTTCAATATACTCTGAGCAATTGTACTTAATCAGGTTATGGTCATCGTATTATTTACAGACCACAAATGTAATTTTACATGGGAGATACTGGCCTCTATCAGGTGTGCCTGTACTGGTACTCACCAATAAGACATCTGTCAAAAAAGCATCTTGTTTATTCTCCCCGTGGTCTCCCGAATTGGTGTCATCGACTTAACCTATGTTTTTTAATTAACACCAGAACCATCATAACCACTATATTTAGCAAGCTCGGGTAACATTTTTTGTTTTACTTTGCATAGTTACAGTTATGAACTCAGTGGATGACAAATCTGAACTATTTGGTGAACATCAGGGAACTGTCAGAGTGAAGAATTCAATTTCCAAAGTATTATCACAACACAAAGATGTGTAATAATAAACTGGTATGTTTTGTAGAGGGAAAGATAGTTTAGCTGGCATTGCCCTCTCTGATACCAAGCAATAAAAGTAAATGCAGTGAACCAGTCAGGCTCAAAAACTTAACAACAAAAGGCAAGTCTGACAAATATGAATTCCCAGTTGATGATAATAAACAAACTCCTTGACGGAATGCTATAGAAGTGTACATGCACATAGCTCAACAGACGAACTTACAACTACATAAATTGTGTTTTCAGTGCATTCAAGAAGCAGAAGTCCCATTGTCAGTACCAAATGCAAACAGGTTACTTTGAGATTGTAGAGTCTACTGTCCATGCATATTCGAAAATGTGTCAATCATCCAGCTACAAAAGGGAACAAGCATTTGCAATGCAATAGGTCTCGCATTTTCGCGAGTTTGAGCTATTGCTATTTTAAATGACAAGGCGTTTTATTTATGTTTTGGTTTTTAATGCAAAACAACAGTTGATGGACAGAATGCAGAACAATGTCATACATTCACCCCAGTACAGAGATCTGGGCCTAAATCCATCGTTTTTTTGCACCCCACACCACCCCAGTTCAGACATGGCCATATGCAAATCAGCCTTAACCCTGTGCCTCATGGGAACAGTCCAGCCCGAACTGCCAAGCCATGTCTTTCCTGGACCGGAATCAAGCATCCTAGGACCGGTTTCTGGCTATCAGCCGCCTTCAGCCAGGATAGCTTGACTCCAGTGGTGTGGAGAGCATGGGACTCATGTCGGAGCATACCCATCCCACTCGGGGTGACAAATGCAAAACAACAGTTGATGGACAGAATGCAGAACAATGTCATACATTCACCCCAGTACAGAGATCTGGGCCTAAATCCATCGTTTTTTTGCACTCCACACCACCCCAGTTAGGTTAGTTGTGGTTTTTAAAACATAAATAGAAGGCGTTGTCATTTACAATGCCAATAGCTCAAACTTGCGTAAATGCGAGACCTATTGCATTGCAGATACTTGTTTTTTCAGTGTTTCCTCTAGAACAAAGACCCAGTATCGGTGCGTGATTGACAAGACTTATTTACCAATTAGCATACCAGATACATTTGAGTGAACGGCTCTTTCCAATCGCAGATTTGAGAAGTAACAGACAGTTTGTTAAGGAGCTGAAGTACCCGAAGTTTTAAGTTACGGTTATCCTTGTAAGTAGTTATTGGCTTTTTTTGTGTGCAGTTTTGTATTGCGCGAAGGTAACAGTGCACTTTACATGAGCATCAGTTACATTACACAATGCGAAATTCATATTTTTCTAGGCAGGGGGGCACCTAAATAAATGCTGGCACCCCTCCCTGTAGGAGAGACGTTCCAAGGGTATATATAAATCAATTAATGAATCACCCATCAGTATCAAACAAAATCTTAGCATCTTTCCTTGAGATCCGATCGCCCACCTCTCACAACTTTGACCCTCGTTACGAGCACCTGCTTATTCGGTACGAGGATTCGGGGATCCGGACTCTCCGAGTCTGGGTGGAATCCCTGTACCAAATAAATGTGCATTATAAGTTATTGCTGGCCGCAAGAATGTGGACTAACATGCTGACATTGAAATAAGGGGTCTTTTTCCTTTGCCATACCCTATTACGGCCCTTAACTGGTGCCATTTGACAGCTGCTCATGTTTGTTGCTGGATGAGGCACCCGCGCGGACACACAGCACATCAGGGATATTCTGGGGAGTGTTGCCCGCTCCTTCTGTTTTTTAGGAGGGGGTGCGAGGTGGATTAGGTGGAACGGCGCCCCTACCCCAAACCCCTGCGTGGAGATACGCATGGGTTTCACCCGGTGCAGTTTTGCAGGAGGAGGCGTGAGGCGGCCTAGGTGGGGCGCGCGCTGTGTTCAAACGCCAGCCCTACGTGGGGACAGAAGATGTGCATGCGTATGGAGTGCAGATCTCCTGTCCGTACACGTGCAAATCTCCAGTCCCCCTTCGGCAGAGAAACCAACGACAATAGGTCTCGCCCAAGCGACAGTGCAGGTGCTGCTTCGCTAGGCAAGACCTAAAAAGCAGGTGAAAAACATTTTCCAAGCAGTGCACGTAGGTCAGGCATTCTCAAAAACATTTCCCCGGAGAGAAATTTTAGTGCAGGTAGCCATGGTTCAGTTGATGAGAGCAACAGTACTTTCATGCTGGCCTCCACATAGGCTTGAAAAGAATTCCAAAGCAAGTCGGACATGTATGGAAATGAAGATATTAGATGTGTATTTAACCATAGCGATGGCCGTCAACAACACAGTTTTGAAAATGTTTGCTTCCCATGGCTCCAAGACATAGTTGCATGTAATCAGTAGGTACTGGTAGTAAAGCCAGAAAGGTTTTCCTTCATGTACTTAACATCCATTTTGTGCAAGAGGGAAGATCCTGTTTCTGTGGCCTTGATTTCAGCTACAGCTACCTTGGGATCTTTAGGAATCTCTGTAAAAATGTTCTTTAGGAATCTTGGATGTCTTGGCGTTTGGACGTGCTATATACTACACTGGTTCCTCTGCCATGCCACGTGCACTTCCCTGCTGCGTGCACAAGTGTAAACCTCAGACTCGTAGATCAGGAGATTAAGCATTTTTCAGTGATTGTTTTTTTTTTTACATTAGCTCTTGTCTCATTGCAAGTGTCTAATTGCAAAACCTATCTATAATATTTATAGTGTCACTTTAAGCGTCGTTTTCCTCAGCACATTTCTGGGGGGTTATATATATATATGTGGGTGTGTGTGTGTAGGTGAATTTATTTATTTGTCCACCAATATGTTTCTATATTAAAATTAGGGACCTCTCAAGAGACTGTGAAGATGGATACTCTGAGTAAATAGATGTGGAAAGGGGATGCTGTTTGTTGTAATGGAAAGAAGATCCGGCTCCGGGTAAACTTAAGGTAGTATTTAAGTAGATGGTTCCAGATAAAAGGTACAAAGAGCCCCACCAGGAGCAGCCTTCCTGCTGCTCAGCCCATTCTCCAACTGTCAGCCTCACTCACACAACATTCCGAAGCATCTTCCACACCAACATTCCACACCACACTCACACTGGCTGAGCAGCAGGTACAACAATGTTCCCTTCCTCATGGTGAGAAAAACCACAATGCAATGGTCCAAGGAAAAAAGCACACATTGGTAAAAATAGCATGCACAGAAAGCTGAAAGGATCCATTGCAACAAACTGAAGATGGTTAAGGGCAAACCAGATAGGATGAAAATCAGTAAAACACAGTACAATGGGTTAACAAGATAACCTCCAAAATGCAGAAATGCATAGGAGAAAGTGATACATAACATAAATGACAACATAAGGCAATGCAATAGTAAAAACGGAAATGCCCACCACGTACTCACAATGGTGAAAATAAGGGAAACATCCTTTTCAACGCAACTTTTACCACGCAGTGCCTTTACGACGCAACTATTACAACGCATGCCATTACAACGCATTGCGCTGGGGGCGCTCTAGGATAGGGAATAGTTTTAATTTACTATCCAACACCTTCCCTACTATCCACGGGGACTGGAGTTGGAATAGTAAATTAAACTATTCACTATCCAGCACCCCTTAACGCTATGCGTTGTAACAGCATGTGGTGTAAAAACTGCGATGTAAAGGCATGCATGGTAAAAGCATGCGTTGTAATGTCATACATCCTGAAAATAATAAACTGGACAGGGAAAATCAATCTTTATGCAGAAAGACAACCCCTACTCACATCCACTCCCTTCCCACACACAACAAACAAACCAGCAGACTGCACCACGCACAACCACCCAACGCCTTGAGCCACAAACTGGCCAGGCCGAAATGACGTGAACAGAAAGGGGAGCAAACCACAACAGCGCAGAGGAAAACACACCACAGCAAACATATGCTCAAACTAGGACAAACCTCCAAGCTAAAGGGAGGAAGGAAAGAGAGGACAGGCAAACAGGAAAACCTTAGCAGCAAAGCCAAAGCTAACGGTGAAGAGAGATTCACCAACCAACCTTGTAAAGGTGGAAAATATGAGTGACTTAAGAGGAAGTCGACTCGTACACAACACCCACAAAAGTGACCAACCAATGTCAACCCACAACCACAAAAAAGTGGTAGGCCAGAGAGGCTCTGCAACAGAGAGACTTCTCACAAACACACCCCCATACGGTGGGAGAACACATACTCCCACAACAACAAAAAGGGGTCAACTCAAAGACACAGCCCACAAAGGTGACAACACTGTATGAACCCACAACTACATAAATACTGGTAGGCTAGAGAGGCCCTGAATCAAAGAACTTTCTCACACACACACCTAACAGTGAGAGATACACATAATTTTAATTTAATTTTAATTTAATAGCGATTTGTAAAGCGCCTGGTGACCCAAGGGCATCCCCGCGCTATAGGAGTTATAATCCAGTTGAGGGAGAAGGAGGGAGGAAGGACGATTAATTGGGAAATAGGTGTGTTTTCAGTTTTTTTCGGAATACCAGGTAGTTGGGTTCAAGTCTGAGGGAACGTGGAAGGGCGTTCCATCCAGTGGCTGCTTGGACAGAAAAGCGTCGTCCTCCTGTGCGTGTCTTTTTTAATCTGGGGATGTTAGCCAGGTGCTCATTCTCGGATCGTAGGGATCTGGGTGCTTTGTAGTGAGTGATCATGCTGCTGAGTATCGCGGGACCGGATCCGTTGATCAGCTTGTGTGTCGTGCACATGGCTTTGAAATGCAC
Organism: Lissotriton helveticus; assembly: GCF_964261635.1. Classification (NCBI taxonomy): domain Eukaryota; kingdom Metazoa; phylum Chordata; class Amphibia; order Caudata; family Salamandridae; genus Lissotriton; species Lissotriton helveticus. Next base: position 931,216,852 of record NC_136063.1, read on the forward strand.
CCTTTGGCGCACAGGGAGCCAGTGCAGATCCCTGAGGGCAGGTCTGGCGGACACTCTAGGGGGAAGGTTGGTGAGCAGACGTGCTGCAGCGTTCTGTGTACGCTGCAGTCTCGTCAAGGTGGCCTCAGGGGCTCCCAGGTAGACCATGTTGCTATAGTCCAGGCGAGACAATACTAGCCCCTGGATAAGCAATTTCCTGGAAGCAGGTGGTAGTAAGGGGAGAATTTTGCGGGTCGTGCGCATGAGCCCGAAACAGGTACCCGAGGTTTTGGCTGCTTGCGTCTTCATAGAAAGCTCTGGTTCGAGCCATACGCCGAGGGTCTTGATTTCACGCTTCGGGGGGGGGGGGGGGGGGATTTCTCCGAATACATCGGGCCAGAGTGCTGGAGGGATGGTCGTCCATTGTTTCCCCAGGAGCATCACTTCCGTCTTTGACCCATTTAGTTTTAAGGATGAGTCACTCATCCAACTGTGGATGTCTGTGAGGCAGTTGGTCAGGTTCTCTGGGTGGTCGACTAGTTGGGATAAGGAGACGACCAGTTGAGTGTCGTCAGCGTAGCTTACCATTTTTATGTCAAATGGTGTCACCACGTCCTCAAGGGGGGCCATATATGCATTAAAAAGCGTCGGGCTCAGGGAAGAACCCTGAGGGACCCCGCTTGTGAGGGGAAGGGTGGATGAATGGTGATTGTCGTCCCATACCTGGAACGTGCGCCCAGTGAGGAAGGATTCAATCCAGGTGAGCCCTGCTGCTGCAAGTCGATGGAGGAGGACACGGTGGTTGACTGTGTCGAAGGCTGCGCTGAGATCCAGGAGGATCACTGCCACTGACCCTCCTGAATCCAGGATGCGCCTTGCCTCCTCGATAACGGCAAGAAGGGCGGTGTCTGTGCCATGACCCGGGCGGAATCCAGTCTGGGATCGCCGTAGTATGTTGTTGGTCTCAAAGTACTGAGATAATTGTTCGTTGACCAATTTCTCGGCTACCTTGCTGATTCCGGGGAGTAGTGATATTGGACGATAGTTTGACATGTCCGCTGGATCAAGCTGTTTTTTTTTTAAAAGTGCCTTTACCACCGCACTTTTCCAGCTGTCAGGGACAGATCCCTGGGCGAGCGAGCTGTTGATAAGCTCCGTGACCGTGGGAATGATGACAGGGGCCACGGTTTTGAGGAATCTGATGGGTGCTGGGTCCAGAGGAGATCCGCTTTTCATTTTAGTCAGAGTTCGCTCTACCTCTATGCGGGTTACTGGCCGGAATGTCGCAAATATGGGGCATGAATTGCTTTCGGTGTGGCAGAGGGATGCCTGGCTGGCCAGGTGGCTAGGGGGGCCCGGCGGTGGGAGGGAAGCCAGGATGCGGGAGATTTTGTCATTGAAATAAGAGGCTAGTTCATTACTTCGGTCAACCTGGGGGGTGATGGAGGGAGGGGTGTCAGGTACTTTGAGCAGCTCTTTTACAATTAAGAAGGATTCCCTGGCGGAATTGGAGGACTCTTTTATCCGCGTGTCGTAATGGGAGGCTTTGGCGTGCCTGATGGCCTCTTTATAGAGTTTGACTGTGTTATGGTATGCTTCCTTGCTGGTGTGCTGCCAGTCTTTTCTCCAAAGCCGTTCGGCCTTTTTGCAATTTTTGCGAAGTAGTCGGAGGTCCGAGGTGTACCACGGGGCAGAGCCGGGTTTACCGTTTTTGTCCTCCCTAGTTCTAAGTGGGAGCACTGTGTTCAGGGAGGTGGTGATCCATTCTCTAAATTTTTTGTCTGCAACAGCCGGGTCTACGGCGTATACCGGGGTGGTCGTTTTTAGGATCCTGGCCCATTCTTCGGTAGGGAGTCTGGACCAGGTCCTGTCCTTGATGTAGGTGGGCGGTTGGGACATTGCCCACAAAGGTGAGAAAACTATGTCAACTCACAACCACAACAGTATTGGTAGGCTAGAGAGACTCTGCAACAGAGAGCCCTCACACACACAGCCCCAACAGTGAGAAAAGAAAGAGCTCCCACAACAGCGACAAGGGGTTCTTCAGAGCGACCTCACAAACATACTCCCAATGGAAACAAAATGTGAGAAAAGAGAAATGGAGCAGTCAACATCGAGTGAAACAAAATGTGTATACTGTCATTATTTTTTATCTGGATTGGCAGTTGGCAGAGGGAATTCGCAGAAAATTCACATGGATATTGACAGTTTTGGGTTACATGGAGACGCCGTGGCGAATGTGTTTTGAGCGACTGTTTTTTTTTTTTTAAACCTGTGCAAGCTTTGACTCTGCATTACCGTTGGTTTTCAGTTCAAGCTCAAGCGCATGATGTGGACACAGATCAGGTGAGCACGAGTAGTGACCACATCATGCGCTGTTCTGTGCGAGGCTCCTTCCTGCATGCTGTTACAGGATCCGGTATGTCAATGGAGGCTGCGCGTTCCGAGTGGTGCTCAAGTAAAAGACTAGTGTTCTGACCCACATGCATTTGCAGGTTATGCTTTTGTAATGCTGTCCAACCGTCACGTGATGCGGTGTGTGGCTGAAGTAATCTACGCTGACCGGAGCAGAGCACGACAGTAGTCCTATGGTTCCCAGCGTCTATTATGTGTGACATTAGATGCCATTCGGGAGGAGGACACTGTACATCTTCAAGTTTCTCATCGCACGCAATGTGAGACGCCAACCGGGAGGAGGTCATGGTTTATTTTTACGTTCATATTAATATTGAAGCCTGTGCGCCATGACGTACTGTGTGGCAGCAGCAACATGGAGCTTGTCGACAAGTATTCAGTATGGTTGAGGACTTCGGGTGAGAGATCGCTCGCCGGAGTTAAAGACTTTCTATCTGCTTTTGTTTGTAATACATGTGTGTTGCATGTGGAGTGGTTATTTCTTGACGCTATTTTGGGTTTCCTGCCTAGGTGTATTATGTTTTCATGGGTCCCTTTGATGTTAGCTCATGTCTTGTGATGGTGTGTGGTATAAGGTTCTGAATGGTTGTAGAGTCATGTACTCTATCATGGGGTTGTTTAGTTTTTATGCTGCGCCTGTCTCTTGTGCTTAATTTCTGTGTGCTTGTGATACGGTCATGTATTTTGTTTTGGGATGCAAGGTCTTTTGCCTTAGTACAGAGTTGTGGGGTGGTGAGTGCCCCAGTACAGTGTTGTAGGGTGATGTGTACCCTATTACAGAGTTGTAGGGTGCCCTAATACAGTGTTGTAGGGTGGTGTGTACCCTAATACAGAGTTGTGGAGTGGTGAATGTCCTAGAACAGTGTTGTAGGGTGTTGTGTGCCCAAGTATAGAGTTGTGGGGTAGTGAGTACCCTAGGGCAGGGTTGTGAGTACCCTAGTTTGGAGTTGTGGGGTTGGATGTACCTACCTGAGTGTTGAGTTGCAGGTGTATGTATTTGATTACTGTGTGAAGTCTGTTTGCCTGAGCTTTTTATTGGCTCAGAGGTACAGGGTGTGTTGTGTTTTACGTCATGTCCTCTTTGGTCTCAGTATGCTTGTATATATGTGTTCCCTAAGGAAGGGGGATGGGGTAAATCTTAATGTATTTAATTGATTCAGGAAGTGTCGATTGCTTTAGGAGTTATCGTTTGCTTCAAGTATATTCTGTCAATTAGTTTCCATGATTTTAATGCTTGTAAGCATTGGGGGCGTGGCTTGGCAGCAGCCAAGATGGCCGCATAATCCCGCGGCGCTTCGGCAGCGATCCTTACGACCCCTAAAATCCGCCATCAATCCTGTGGATTCACGACGCTGCACATCGGCGTCGGAGAGTTCCCATACTCCGAAGCCCGACGGTGTGTTTCCTGTCCAGATCCGACCCCGGGAAGCCGAGAAACCTGGGATCGGCAAGTGTGGGCCGGGTGCGGCCTACACGGTGAAGGCCCACCAGTGCAGCACCGGCCTCAAGTGCTCAGAGGGCCGACGTGGGAGCGCAGGAGGGCGGCCAAGTGTGGCGCGCGACGCCGGTGAGCCCCAGGTCAAGACGAGGTGTGGACCCTCGCTCACTGCCCCGGTCTACAGAGGTGTGAGGTCCCAGGCGGGCAGCGGACCAGATTGGCAGGCGGCCGGCACGCATCAGTGGACACGTGCTGAACTACGGAGGGCCACCCCTGCTCCTCTCGACTGAGGCTGGGTGCGGGCGGAAGACGGAGGGCCCAGTGGTGGTCGCCCTATATCCCCCACGGCCATGAGGAACAAGAAGTCCACGGTGATCCAATCGAATACCATGGATAACTATACGGCGGACCAGGGAGGAGGAACTTTGCCCCACCCCAGGTCTTCAGAGGAGCCCCGTGAGCCATCTCTATCCTCCATAATGCAGGCCATACAATCTTTGGGCACTACTCAATCAAAAAAAGACAAAATGTCTATCGAATTGACGCTTCAGCGGGCGGATCTGAAAAAAACGTCTGAGAAAGCCATGCAAAATGCAGCCGCCATTACGGACCTCCAGGGGACTACCAAGTCGTTACAACAGCAGGTCTAACAGCTCACACACCACCAGAGGCAGCCGGCAGCGCGGCTGGAGGACCAGGAAGGGAGGGCCCAAAGAAACAACCTCAGGGTAGTAGGTGTGCTGGAGAAAATGGAAGGGGCTAGTGTGGAACTGTTTTTGGAAGATCTCATCTTGTACCGCCTGAAACCCAAGAGACTGTCTAAATTCTTCGTCATAACGCGAGCGCACAGGGCGCCAGTCCCGCCGCCGCGCCCGGGGGTCCCGCCGCGCACCATCATCGCGTGGATTCTTAATTATAGAGACAGAGATGCAATCCTACAGGCGGCATGGCAGCATGGTGATTTACGTGTGGGCGACGCCACGATACGGTTCTTCCTTGAGAGGAAACTTCGAGAACGCGGTCTCAAGTACATGATGTTCTTCTCGGCGCGGCTCAAGGTCTTGGCGGAGGGGAAGTCCTTTTTCTTCACCACCCCGGAGGAGACCCATACCTGGCTTGAAGAGTGCAGCCAGCAGTGGAGGGGCCCGGACGGCGAGGGAAGTTGGAGGAGCGCGGCGCCCCAGTCTCCGGCTTCATCTGTGGGATCGGCGGGGGGAGCATGACGGCGACAGGGGGGCCAGCTCCAACAGACTAGGAGGAGGACCCGCAGCCCTTTGGCGTCTCCGGACCTGGGGTGACGAGATGAACTATGTGTGTTCGGACTGGCAGGATATCGTGGACCTGTAACGTATACGGGGACTGTTGATACTAATCCTGCAGGGTCACTGAGAGTTGGGGGGCCTCGAAACGTATGGGGGGTCCTGGGGGGCTCGATTGCAGGCCTTGATCTATGTTTGTTGTTGCTAATTAACCATTTGGATGGGGTGACCCTGGTTGAGTCTTGGGAGGGTCCTCCTCCGTTATGGGACGCTGCTCTAGAAAAGGGCGATCACTGGACTCTCTAATGAACTGTAAGGGGGGGTCAGATGGGAGCCCCGGATGCTTGACTTGGTTGCACCACTCACCCTTGAGTTTATCGTTTTAAGGGCTACAGGCGGTCTGCTTGTTGGGGATGTCTGGCGCGGTTGGCCGACGTAGCAGGGTAGCAGGGTGGGGGGTTGTTGCTGGGGGGAAATGGGGGCTTTGTTCTAGTTCTCATGATTTGTTTTTGTATTGTATGTTTGTTTTGACTCCATCGACACACTCAATTGGCGGGTGGGAGGGGGGTGGTAGGGAGATTTGGTCACTACCCCTTAGATTTTGCGGGGACAAATGCTGGGTCACACACGCCTAGGACGCAACACCTTGACATAATATCCTGGAATGTGAACGGCCTGCAGAACAAGATCAAGCACACTGTTGTGCTTCAATACCTACGCAGGCACGCCCCTGATGTTGCACTCCAACAGGAGACGCATCTGCTGGGGAGTCACTGCAAGGCCCTAGACAGGTTTGGTTACACCCTTCATGCCCACTCTGGCTTTACAATGGGCTCTAGGTGAGTAGGTATCCTAATTAAAAACTCTTTGCCAATGGTCTTGGGGCGATGCTGGTCTGATCCCCTGGGTAGCTTTGCGGCATTATCTGCACAATGGGAGGGCCACACTCTGAACTTCTGCTCGCTACATATTCCTCCGAAGCTACACTGGACTACCCTCCCTGATATTGGAAAGTTGCTGTTGGAAATGCCTACGGGGACATTGGTCGTGGGTGGGGACATGAATGATGTGATGGCTGGAGAACTAGACAGATCACCGACTACACTGGGTAGGGGAGGGACAGGCCACCTCAGGGACTTTGCACAGGCACTGGGCTTGGTCGATCTATGGAGGACGCATAACTCACAAGTCAGACAATACACGCACATCTCCGCAGCCCATGGGCCGTCCTCTAGGATCGATTACATATTTACACTAGCAGACTGCATGAACCTCTTTAGAGACTGACATCATAAAGCTAGAGGGATCTCTGACCATGCACCGGTGGGGGTTCAGATGATGGGTCCCAGGCGAGATTGGAGTGTCCCCCCTTGGCTTGATTCCTTTTTATTTAAGGACAGGGAGTTCCAGGAGAGGTTCCGGGAGAGGGTAGATCATTACTTCGATGACAATGTAGGCTCTGTGAGCTCCCCCTGGGATAGTGTGGGAGGCGTACAAGACAGTGGCCAGGGATTTTGTACAGGTTGAGGTTGGGACATAGAGCAAAGACAAACATGCGCAGGTGGAGAAACTGGAATCGGAGCTTCTTGCTCTGAAAGGTAGGACAGGGCTTACTCAGGCTCAGGAGCGTGACAGACTGCATAAGGCACGCCTCCTAAGTAAAGAGCTACGGGATGTCCTGACGGAACAGGCGCGATCGCATGCATTTGCCACTCAACGGAGGGTGTACGATTTGGGGGACAAGGCGAATAAAATGATCGCCTGGCTGGAGAAGAGGGACCGGGACCTCAGCTGGGTACCGAGAATAGAGCGTCCGGATGGGTCAGTGAGCACCACAAGCGTGGCAATAGCGGAGGATTTCGCGCGATATTATGAGGAGGTCTACCGATCTCACACGACTAGAGACGAACAGGAGTGTCGCGATTTCCTGGCCCCCTTGCTGCTGCCCATACTAGAGTCCGGGGACAGGGACGTGCTGGAAGCGGATATCACGGTCAAGGAAGTGGAGGAGGCCATAGGGGACCTGCAGACAGGAAAGGCCCCGGGGCCCAATGGGTTCCTAGTGGAGGCGTTTGGCTGTGTGGCTAGCCGCACAGTGCCCCACATGTGCAGTATGTTCCTTGAGGCGCGGGAGACTGGGTGGCTCCCGAGGGATTTACGGTTGGCAACGATCGTTGCAGGAAAACCGCAGGAGGAATGCAGCTCATACAGACCTATTTCCCTCCTTAACTATGAGACAAAGGTTCTGGGGAAGATCCTGACCATGTGCCTGGGTGCGGTGATACAATCGCTGGTCCAACCGGACCAGTTGGGCTTTATGCCCCACAGGAGCACGCGACTCAATTTGCGTCGCCTATTCGGGGTCCTGCAGACGGTAGCCACACGCCGGGTAGTGCCAGCGACACTGATATCTCTTGACCCCCATACGGCCTTCGATAGCATTGAATGGCGCTACATATACGTAGTTTTGGAGAAGTTGGACTTTGGAGACAACTTCTGCGCCTGGGTGAAACTTCTGTACACGGAGCCACTGGCGAGGGTTCGGGTCAATAGGGCTATGTCGCGGGAATTCGATTGGGGCGCGGAACGAGACAAGGCTGCCCCCTCTCCCCAACTCTCTTTGCCCTAGCACTGGAGCCACTGGCGCATTGGTGTGCTGCACTGGAGGACCCTTCCGGTCTCCCTAATGGGCAGGGCCGTGTTATTCAAAATGATGGCCCTGCCTCGTCTGCTTTATGTACTGCAGAGCTCGCCCTTCCCGATCCCGGAGCATGTGTTTAAAACGGTGTAGTCTGAGCAACGCTCCTATTGTCGAGTGGAGGGTGTCCGAGATTTGCTCTTCGGAAACTGCAGCGGGGTCCCTATGAGGGGGGCTAGCAGTGCCGGACATCCGTCTATACTATTGGGCGACACAGTTGGTCAATATAAATGGTTGGGTGTTTGCCCCACAGGAGGAACCCGCTTATCGGGTGGACCGTATGGCCCTGGGAGTGGATTCGTACTTGGCGGCTCTATACTCTAAAACCAGGCGCAGCCAGTCGTTGCCTCCCCAGACTGCGGTGGTGGTAGGGGTGTGGAAACGAGCAACGAAGTTGCTTGGTTGGTAGGCGAAGCTTACGGTCCAAACGCCTTTATGGAAAGGCGACTTCCTTAGGGAGGAGTGGAGTCTGATAGGCATAGATACGCTGGGGGACGTATGGAAGAGGGGGCAATTGGTGGATTTCACGACTCTACAGACGAAATTCCAAATGGGGGATGGCGAATTTCTACACTACCAACAATTTAAACACGCCTTGCACGCACATATGAAACAGGGGGACCAACTGCCTGAGTATGCCCCACTTGAGGACAGTCTACTGTTAGACCCTATGATTGATAAAGCTATCTCACTTACCTACAAAAAGCTCATTAATAACAATCTGGACACACTGGGGCCATTGAGGGAAAAGTGGGAATCAGACCTTGGCGTGTTGGAGGACGATGACTGGAATCAGGCCTTGCGGTGTCCTGAAGAGGTGGCGATTCGAGCTAGATTCAGATTGGTTCAGCTGCGCATCCTTCATAGGTCTTACACCCCTCGAACGGTACAATATAAGATGGGGTTTGCGACAACACAATTCTGCTTGAGTTGCTGTGGGGAGGAGGGCACCTTCTTTCACATTCTATGGGACTGCCCCAAAATCCGTGCATACTGGGTCAGACTGAAAGACATCATGGAGGAGGTGGTTGAGGCGGAGGAGCCGCTGGAGGCTCGATGGCACAATCTGGGGGTGACGGGTGACGTTGCCTGGCCCAAATGGGACAAGACATGGTTAGCTTTCGCAAGTATGGTGGCCAAAAGGAACATAGCTCGACTCTGGGGGAGTGACCTGTCACCAACGATAGAGGAATGGGAACGAGATATGAACTGGTGCCAGAGGGCAGAGAAAGTCATTTATCATAGTCGGGGCTGCCCCAAGAAATGGGAAAAGATATGGCTGGCATGGAGAAGGTACAGAGGGGAATGGCTGGATACCCCAGATGCTTCACCAATGGGTTGAGGGTACCCCCTATAGGAACTCTCCCACTGAGTACCGCGCATTGTGCACTTTCGGTAACCCCATTTATTGAGAGGCTACTAGCCTATGATTGGGAGAGGTACTGAGCATGAAGCAGGGGGGATAGGGAGGGACGGAGGGCGGGGGGAGGACTTAGATTAGGGAGGTGGGCAAGGATGTTTTAGTGTAGAATATTGGATTTCGTCGGGGTATGATTTGGGGGTAGACCAATAGTACATACACCGAAAGGGGTTTTTATACTTATTTATTGTGAAACTACCAATGCACTTCCACTGCTATCTGATGTGTATTTTGATGGAGCTGTTATGTTTCAACAAAAAGATAAAAAAAAAAAAAATGCTTGTAAACATTAGGAATGTTCCTTCTATCATTTGTGAATTTAATGTATTTGATGATGTTTCCGTTTATTTGCATTATTTCTGCTTTTAGTTTCCCTAAGGAAGGGGGATGTGTTGTAACTTAATTGTTGCTATTCCTTTTCCTTGGCTATGTCTTCCCTGCTGCTCAGCCAGGATAAGTGCTGGAGTGCTAGGTGATGAATGGAATGCTAAAAGTTCAGTGATGTTACAAAGGAAGGGTAAACCCAATAAGTGTCGCTGAGACGTGGGTGCTAGTCAGTACAGAGGGAAAATGGTCCCAGAACACAGTTAGTACACAATTGACAAGATTAAATATGAACAAAAATAGAAATAAATGAAAACAATTTAGAGGAACATTATTATTTAATCACAATGTGCCCAAGAATGATAAATTAGTACACACATGATTATCATCATAAAATGCGAAGTGCCCAGTTGGGGTAGGGGAAAAAGGAGGTGTCAGTGAGGGGAAATGAGTGCAAAATTCGGGAAGTGATATGGTGAAGGTCAAACGACCTTAATCACAACTGTTTTCAAAACCTGGCTTTCAAGCAGAGTCAGATACATATACAATTAATGTAAAAAATTAACATTATGCCATGTTTCCAGGATTCCAGTTTAAATCATGCTTAGGGTAGAGGCTGGCAAGTGAACCGGTTGTCGACGTTTCAACCCCACAAACGGAATAGGTGTAGTGGAACCTTAAAGGAGGGTCTTCATCAGGACAGGGGAAGGGGCAGGGGGCGTGGACTTCCTAGAGCCGGAAACATTAAAAAGATAAAATCAGACTCAAATACTGGTCAATTAAGATCCATACAACTAAGCAACATGGTGGTGGAAAGGGAAAATAAGTAGTAATAATAAAACTAACATGGGTCCTGAGATCACACACGAGTCCAGGAGCAAAATGGTAGATTCAATCAGTATGTTGCTGAAAAACACTACCTGCAGTAGGAATCATAATAAACAAAAGTGCAAGCTAGCGATCAAAGCAATAAAGAGGCGCTATGGCAGGGACAAAACAAATGAAGGAAAGACACTCACAAAACGATGGGCTTATAAAGTCACAATCCTCGTTGCGGCCACATGGCAAAGAGCCGACTATGCACAATAAATCATGCCGTAATCCTAAGGAATACACAGAAAAAAGACCCGTAATTAGCCAAACAACTCCAACCGAGCACAGGAATTAAAGTGCGGGCAGAGTAACAATACGGGAGGAAAGAGAGAGCCATACCTGCGGGCTGGAAATCAGTAGTCCCGGGGGCGGGGGCCGTTGGTCCGGAAAGGCAAAACACCTAGAGGAAACACGGACCGGATTGGAAAGCGATCCTCAAGAGACGCAGCGTGCACGCCAGCCGTCTCACGCTGGATGTGTGGACCATGAAAGGGTAGACAAGAAGCTCCCACCGTTTTGTATTGACACGGTTAAGATTAGGCACTGTGCACCACCTTGTGTCCTTCCCTTATACCGGACGGAATAGTATCTTACCTTGCCCATGTGATGGTATATCTAAACAGAGCTGTTGCCATTTTATGCTTTTTTGCAAATTTTATATTTTTTTATGGAAACTGTATTTAAAGCCCATGTTTTTAAAATATAATAAAAGAACAACTAAAGATGCACTGTGGATAATGTTTGAATTGAATAGTACGGATATATGTTTTTATGCAGCTACATATATTTTAAAATGTGTATCGACAAGGAAATCAATTATTATATGATTATGAGTTATCCGACCCTACTGTAATATTTTTTAGTAAGAGAAATGAGCCTATATACTGTTATTAGCACAGGTCACTTTAAGATTGCACTTTTTGTACCGGGACTATTGCAGGAATTATATTCCATATGAATTTTATATTTGTGTCTTCAGGAATTAATATAAATAATTATTCCTAGGTTGTCATGAATTATTATATTGCAAATTTTGCACACTCGTTTAAAATGTTTTTTAAATTTATTTGACTGTGGAGAATAATCTCACGCCCCGTAAAGATTTTGAAAGGCTAAAATCATTATAGTAAATTGTACTCCCTTTATATGTACTACAATGTATAATTTTATTTTGTCTGTTATATGGTTATATTTTTATATACCGAGTAAAGCATTTTAAAATGAAAGGGTAGACAGACTCGGTATGTCCTTCATCATTTAAAGAAAGTACTCGAGTAAAAACAGATGCGGTCTAAACCTCGGGTAGGAGCAAGGGTATGCCAGACCATCTATTAGCAAAAGGGTACCTCACTAAATTGTAAAAGTCGGCACACCTTGCCGTTGAGTGAGTAAAAAAACGCACTGTCCACAATAAATAAAACTGGCATCAAATCGGGGCATACTGTAAAAAAAATGCAAAACAATCTTAAGTGTCTACTGCAAGAAAGGTACTAATGATGTCAGCGGAGATTAAAGGCAATGTGATGGTACAGAATCACTGTGGGTGCCAGTCACATAAGATGGTATAGGCATAGTACCGTGTATGATTAAGAGGGATATATATCACCCCACTGGAAAATGACGTGGACCTCCCAGACATGAGGTTCAAAACGTCAGTATAGGACAGTTCAAATTGGTAGTGAAGGCAGTGTAAGATAGTCCCTCAAATTATACAGATAGGATGGTATGGGTGCCTCATATTGCATAAATAAACAAGAGATAAACAACCCTACTCAATGTAAACATCCCGCAATGCAGTAGCGTGTACCTCCCAAACATGAGGGTAAAGACGCCTACGTAAGGCAGTTAAAGGTTAGTCAAGAGGGAAGGGGATCATGAGGTAGAGTGAAAGACAGGTAGGAAGGACCAATGATGTCTATCTGGTTCTAGGGGCAGAGTGTTGCTAGTTGTGCGTAACTGCTGTCCATGTCATTCAGACCATTTGTTATTGAATTGAAAAAAAAACATCCATTTGGATCCCCGAATATCCAGTATCAGTCCAATGTTACCGCCCCTTGGTCCCAGCATGGCTTTCTCAAGGACAATCCATTTGAAATTGTCAGGGGCATGGCCAGCACTCTTGAAATGTTGCACCAGAGGTGAGCCTGCTACCTCACAGCGAATGCGACTGCAGTGTTGTAGTATCCTGACCTTGATCTTTTGTTGGGGTGGCCATTATAAATCAGATCACAGGGGCAGACAATCCCGTAGATGACGTTGCCAGAGCTGCAGTTGGTGTAGACTTTAAGAGTAATCTTATGGTTTTGATGAGTGAATTCCTTAGTCTGAATGGTGGTAGACCAGGCCTTGCACTGTCCACATCTATGGTGGCCAATGACCGGTGGTAGGTTCCATAGAGTCAAAATAGTGGTTGGTGTCGGAGGTTCCAAAAAGGATCGGACTACATGGTCCTTGATGCTCTTGCCTTTTTTGAATGAGTGTTTTACCTTTCCGTCCCAACGGCCCCGCCCCCGGGACTACTGATTTCCAGCCCACAGGTATGGTACTCTGTTGGAGTTGTTTGGCTAATAACGGGTCTTTTTTCTGTGTATTCCGTAGGATTACGCCATGATTTATTGTGCATAGTCGGCTCTTTGCCATGTAGCCGCAACAAGGACGGTGACTTTCCGAGCCCATCCTTTTGTCAGTTTCTTCCCTTCATTTGTTTTGTCTCGGCCATTGCGCCTCTTGAGTTTGCTTGCATTGCTTTAATCGCTAGCTTGCACTTTTGTTTATTATGATCCCTACTGTAGGTAGTGTTTTTCAGCAACGTACCGATTGAATCTACCATTTTGCTCCTGGACTCGTGTGTGATCTCAGGACCCATGTTAGTTTTATTAATATTACTTATTTTCCCTTTCCACCACCATGTTGCTTAGTAGAATGGATCTTAATTGACCAGTATTTGAGTCTGACTTTTCCTTTTAATGTTTCCGGCTCTAGCAAGTCCACAACCCCCCCCCCCCCCACACCCCCCCTTCCCCTGTCCTGATGAAGACCCTCCTTTAAGGTTCAGCTACACCTATTGCGTTTGTGGGGCGAAACGTCGACAACCGGTTCACTTGCCAGCCTCCACTCTAAGCGTGATTTAAACTGCAATCCTGGAAGCATGGCATAATGTTATTTTTTACATTAATTGTATATGTATCTGGCTCTGCTTGAAAGCCAGGATTTGAAAACGGTTGTGATTAAGGTAGTTTGACCTTCACCAAATCACTTCCCGAATTCTGCACTCATTTCCCCTCACTGACACCTCCTTTTCCCCCTACCCCAACTGGGCACTTCGCATTTTATGATGATAATCATGTGTGTACTAATTTATTATGCTTGGGCGCATTGTGATTAAATAACAATGTGTCTCTACATTGTTTTCATTTGTTTTCTATTTTCGTTCATATTTAATCTTGTAAATTGCGTACTAACAGTGTTCTGGGACCATTTTTCCCTTTGTGCTGAAAGTTCGGTGATGTCATAGAATGAATGGGTGCCTGTTGATGTGCTGAGTGTCAGTTGGAGTATGCAGGCTGAGCAGCAGGGAGGCTGCTCTTGGTGGGGCTATCTGTTATTTACCATCTTCTACTTACTTCCCTGAAATTTACCCTGTAACTAAGCTTGAATAAACCAACCTTATTTTATACACCTCGGCTAATGGATTTTCAATTACAACACTGTTCTTATACAGTCATCTTTTTCTTTCATTATTGTTAGCCCCTTTTTAAATGCATTATGGCTCAAATGACTAAAGACCCATATCTCATCTCAGATTTTTAACTTGGGAGTTTCATGTCTGCATTTACATATCAATGGTCATTTACTTCAGCATACTCCTCAGGAAAGGAATTTTATTCAACAACTTACAGTCCGAGCACCTTACTTTTGTCTGGATACAAAATGTGAGCATTTTAATTGGTAATTATAACTTTGTGGTGAAGCTGCCGCTGATTACAAGGGACTAACATAACAGAGTGCTGCTGGTGTTGGAAGTACATGTTTCACTATGCATATCAGAATGTTTTCCTGAAATTAATGAGGAAGATATTTAACAGCTCATAGAAAATAATTTCTACGATAATGAAAACCTTTATTGGTTTTATAACAGTGTCTTAGGAGAATAATTCCTTTCTGTTTTCCAGCTTTGATTCCATCAAGATGGTGTTTAGGTGTGCCACACTTTTGTCATACATATAGACTGATACCTCACTAGTTGGTCATTAGAACTCAGTGGTGAATCAGCAGTTGATCCTTAAGTAGTTAACTGACAGACTGCTGCTGGTGTTGAAAGTACACGTTTTAGTCTACTTGTCAGAATGTTTTACTGACATGCATGAGGAAGATATTTGAGAACTTACAGAAAACGTGCCTCCATTGTAGCTTTCTGAAGCTGTAATCGTAATTATTATGACAAAATAAACCCTCCTCATAATCCCCCGATTTCAAAAAATTCTAAATAAAATGCTTTAGGTTTTACAGCTTTGGTTCCATCAAGATGGTATTCAAGTGTGTGACACTTTTACCATATATATAGGATGTTAGAACTCTAGTCGTTCATTAGAACAATGTGAGATTCTGCAGTAGAACATTGGGGAATCCACTGAGAGGCTGCTGCTGATGTTGGAAGCATATGTGCTCAGATTATCTGACTTTTTTCTCACATGGCTGGAGCAGATAGTGTGAACCTACAGGAAATGTGCTCTCATTTTAGCTTCTGGAGCACCTTCCATAACCTCTATGAGAAAATCCTGGTAGAAAATAGTTTCTCTCAAACATAGTTCATTAAATCCCAGCAGAGGGTCAGCATTTTTCAGCAGGGTAAAATCACCTGAGAACTCACCAATATTCCCAAAATGAAATAACACTACCAACATATAATTTATATTGTGGTTAAAATCTGTTATCAGCCTTTATATGTGCTTTTTGTAAGACCCTCAAAACATAGCATTCACCCTGTAATGGGTGCCACAACATGTTGTCAATGTTGTATCCAGCCAATCAAGTGGGGTCCAACATACCCTTGGGGGTCAGGGTGTGCTAACTCTGCCCCTTTATGTTTTTTTAATTCATTTTCAGGACTCAAGGACCATGTCCCTGAGTCCTACAATGGCTGCCACAATATATTGTTCATGTTGCCACCAGCCAATCAAGTTTAACTAGTCCCCTTTAAATTGGGAAATCAGAGCATATCTAGACACAAACACTCACTCGCTATCTAGCTTTTTTACCACATCAAGCCCAGCCAGAGCCCTTCTTTCAATGATAAATTCTCAAAAACGACTGAACGGATGTACATCAAATCACAAAACAGCATGCTTTATGAGTAACGTTTAACTTTATGCCAGTTTTAGTGTAATACCGTTCAGCCATTTTCTTCTGTATCAGAGATCAGTATTTCCTACGTAAATTAACGTGGGAAATCAACCTTTTGGCACCTTCCCTCCTTTTTTTGGTCCTTGCTGGACTCATCAGGGTGAAGCTTTCCATAAAGGAGCTGAGGTGGTGAGCTTTTTTTTAAATGTTTCATACCGGATTCTTTAATGGTACCAAAGTTATTAGCAAAATAAAATATTCCCCTTATGGAAACTCCGACCTAACTATATATACACACACTGGAGACCATCACTGTGTAATATATACATGTATATAAATATGTATATATTGCTCAGTGAAGGTCGGTGTTATGTTGGTAGCACTGTTCATGCAGAGCCATACAAACAAGAATTGCCATTACTCAGTGGCAAGACATTTTCTCGCACACCAAAACAATGACAGGAACGTACTCTAAGATGATAGTGCAGCTGGAGACCATGGTGCTGCATGGTCGTAATACAGCAGACAAACTGAGCATACATTTGGTTACTGCACAGTATATATCTCTGATCCTAAGGGAGTATTCCTGTATATGGTGTTTGGCTGTATTTGAATTTGAATTTATAGGAATTTATATAGCGCACGTATACCACGCGGTTTCTTGGCGCTTTAAGGATGCTTGACCAGTGACTGGGAGGCAGAATTACTGGGATGGGAAGGCGTGAGAAAAAAGGAAGGTCTTGAGTGCCCTGCGGAATTCAAGATAAGAAGGAATAGATCTGATGTGAAAGGGGAGAGAATTCCAGAAAGTGGGAGCAAGGACAGTGAATTTCAGGCCCCCGGAATTCTTTTTCTTGAACCGAGGGACCGAAAGAAAAAATTTAGTGGAGGAGCGGAGTTCTCTGTTGGGGCAGTAGGTGCAAATGGCAGAAGAGATGAACTCAGGGGCAGTTCCCGCCAAAGCCTGAAAAGTAGTGCAGCCCAGTTTGAAGAGAGCCCGTTCCTTAATAGGCAGCCAATGTAGGAGTAGAAGTAAGGGGGTGATATGATGAAATCTGGGCAGGCCGTAGATCAGGCGGGCGGCCTGATTTTGCACTAGTTGAATGAGATGTAGAGCGTATGCAGGGGCACCATTATAAACAATGTTCCCATAGTCCAGCCGGGATAGGACCATCGCCATCAAAATCAATTTAAGGGCAGGCACAGAAAAAAAACAAGAAATTTTCCGTATAGTGCGGAGGGCAAAGAAACAAGAAGAGACAACAGAACTGATCTGAGAGTGGGGAGAAGGTGTTTGTTAAGTGAGATCCCTAGAGTTTTTACAGAGGGTGAAGGTGAAGGGGAGGTACCCAGGGAGGAAGGCCAGAAATTGGGGGACCAGGGACTAGGAGTGCAACCAGTAACAACAAGTTCAGTCTTGTCCGGATTTAATTTCAGATGGTTGCCGCTCATCCAATCACTGATGAACAGCATGACAGACTGGAAGTTGAGTATACTGGTGGGGGAGTGTGACAGATGAAAGATGAGTTGGAGGTCATCGGCATAATTATACACGGTGACCTCCATTTGCTGAAGTGCAAAAATAAGTGGGGAAATGTAGAGATTGAATAATAAAGGAGAGAGAGAAGAACCCTGAGGAACACCACACCGGACTGAGTGGGGGGGGGGGCTGTGAATTCCGCCAGATGGACGGCCTGAGTGCGATCCCTTAGGAAGGAGCTGATCCAGGCCAGGGCGAGGCCCTCGATACCTGCCGCCTTGACACGGGTGAGGAGGATGGAATGGTCAACCGTGTCAAAGGCGGCGGAGAGATCTAAAAGAACAAGGGCCTGGGGAGTATTGGTGTCTAGCCCCTCTCTAAGGTCTTCCATCACAGAGATAACCACCTTCTCGGTGGAGTGCCGGGGGCGGAAACCGGCCTGCCGGGAAGCAAGTCCCCCACTCTCCTCCACGAAGGCGCCTAGGACCTGGGTGACATGGGCCTCCAGGACCTTCGCCAGAAAGGGGAGGAGGGAAATAGGACGATAATTGGAGGGAGAGGCAGGGTCAGCCCCGGGTTTTTTAAAAAGGGGGATGACAATGGCAGTTTTGTGGAGGGCTGGAACTATCCCCTGTTCAAAGGAAGCATTAAGAAAGGTAAGGGGGGGAAGGTAGCAGCTCGTGAAGAGCCTGCGAAGCATACGCGCCAGGGCAATGTCCGCAGGGGATCTGGATTTAACACGGACCAGTAGGGAAAGAAAGGTGTCTCTAGTCAATGGGGGCAGAAGAGTCAAGCGTGAGGTATGAGTGGGGGGCTGGGGGTCACAAAAAGTAGAAGAAGGGGGCAGAATCCCAGCCTTGATAAGGGCAACTTTCTCAACGAAAAAGTCGCTGAGAGAGTTGCACATCAGCTGGGAGGGAGGGATCTTAGAGGAGACTCTTTCAGAGGAAGACAGTTCCCGGACAATGGCAAATATCTCCCTAGACTGGTTCTCTGCAGCCAAAACTCGCCCTGAGAAATAGGCTGTTTTTGCCCGGAGGATGTCGTTTTTATATTCTTTAAGAGTAGAGGTGTAACGGGATTTCAGAAGAGGACAATAGGCACGCCTCCAGGCTCTCTCAGCTTGGCGTACCTCTAGTTTTTTTACCTTAAGGGCGGAGGAGAACCATTTGTTCGCATCGTGGGCGCGTTTGTAACACGTTTCAAAGGAGCAGCTTGATCACAGAGCCAGCTATTCAGAACATTCAGCTGCCTGGATGGCGTGAGGTCAGCCAGGTCAGGATCCGAGGCAGATAGAGAGGAACAGAGGACGGGAATGTCAACTCTGCTCCAATTCCTCGCCCAGG
The DNA here is from genome assembly GCF_964261635.1 of Lissotriton helveticus. Taxonomy (NCBI): domain Eukaryota; kingdom Metazoa; phylum Chordata; class Amphibia; order Caudata; family Salamandridae; genus Lissotriton; species Lissotriton helveticus. The sequence continues at coordinate 931,235,427 of NC_136063.1, forward strand.
TATGTTTGGAGAATGGAGTAGTGGGAGAGGTACTGAGATCCAAAGAAAAAGAAATCAAAGAATGATCCGACCAGGAGCAAGATTAGACTGAGAGGGCGGATACCGAGGTATTAAGGGTCCAGATTTGATCTAATGTGTGGCCATGGATGTGGGTAGGGGAAAGAACACGAGAAACAAAATTCAGGCTAAGAAGAAGCTCAGTGAAATTACGGGAAGCCACGTCTTCTGCAGGATCGTTGGGCCAGAAATTGAAATCCCCAAGAAGTAAGACCGAGGAGTTATTAATTACCAGAGTTCCTAGGAGGTCAGAAATAGCAGGGAGGAAGCGGGGACAGGGCGAGGGGGGACGATAGATAAGAACACACGTTAGTGGAACCTGGGAGAAGGTGGAGCGGATGATCAGACAATCCGCCATGGGTAGGGAGGGAGAAGGAAGTATTTGAAAACAAAGGTCCGCCCGAACAACCAAGGCAACTCCACCACCTGCTCAGCCCTCGGGTCGGTCGGCCCTAAGGATAACATAGGGGGAGGGAAGGGCAGCTAAGACACTTGGAAGAGTGTCGGTACGAAACCAGGTATCAGTGAGGAATAACAAGTCAGGCTTAGCAGAGTCCAGGAAGTCAAACAATTCTAAGTGATGTTTGACAGCCGATCTGGTGTTAAGTAGAAAGGCTGAAAGATGGGGCGATGTGAGTGGCGGAGGAGCGATAGGAGGGGGCCCGGGGGAAGCCAAAGGAAGGGAGGGGTGGGAAGAATTTATGGCAGGGAGAGCAGCATAGGAAAAGGGACGGACTAGACCAAGTTCGCTAATCCGTGCGCAAATGGCTGCCTGAGGGAGCCACTGTACCTGTAGTGCCAGTAGTTGTGGAGTGGAATATGTGAAAAAACGGGCAGGGTAGGGGGCCCCTGGCTGTGCTGCATATTTCTTGAAAAAAATGTTTTTAATTTATTTTTTAACAGGCACTATATTATATCGTGTAGAGATTTTGGTGGGGATCATAATGAGGATGTCAGTAATCTACTACAACCTAAGCCTATGTTTTTTATAGAATGTGCTACCACTATGGTTATCTTATGCGGGAATTTCATACTGGAACATATATATATATATATATATATATATATATATATATATATATATATATATATATATATATATATATATATATATAATTACTGTTGTTATTCTCTATACGTATCTTCAAATAATATGAATTATTATTGACTTTGTGATACATTTCTATAAAAATATTAAATAACTATATATTTCTGGTATGTCTTTGTCGAGGTCTGTGAGACTTTTATTATTATAGCCCACGGGGGCGTGATGCAAATATGAAATTATTAGGGGCCAGATGTACAAAGCTTTTTTGAGATCAGAATCGGGGCATTTGCTACTGCAAAAAAGCATATATTTTTATGTACAAATCCCTATTTTGCAATCGCAAATTGGGTTTGCTATTCAGTATTAGGAAGGGGTGTGTCAAGGGTGTCCCTTCATAATACTGAATAGCAGTGGTATGTGAGAATGTTTTGTGACCAAAATGCAGTCACAAAACATTCACATTTTTACCAACTACTTCAAGTAAGTGGTAGCCCATACCAAATAGGAAGGGGTCCCCAAGGGACCCCCTTTCCTTTTGTGACTATTTCTAAAAACATGTTTTCAGAGCAGGCAGTGGTCCCATGGGCCACTGCCTACTCTTAAAAAAGAAAAATTTTCATTTGCCTTTTTGAAACACATCTTGTTGTCCTTTAAGGAAAATTGGCTGCATTAAAAAAAAATATTGCTTCATTGTAAAGCAATCCCAAAAATAGTGGCCAGCTGACCTCAGCAAGCCACCATCCCTGTGATTTTTGCGATTGCTAATGGGTCGCAAACCGAGACCTACCTCATGAATATTAATGAAGTAGGTCTATGAGCGACCCATTGAGACATGCAATATGTTCGAAACACACATTTGTACATGGGTGTTTGCGATTACTAAATAACGAATCCCAAAAATTCACTATTTGGTAATTGCAAAGCCTCCCCTACGCTCATCATGTAGGAGCCTATGAATCCTGATTAGCACACATGTATCAACCAGAATATTATCTAACTAATATTAAATTATAATTGCTCTTTCATTTCTTTTTCATGCTTGCAAGATTCAAACCTTCAACCCGTCTGAGGAATTACAAATTATAACTCAGTGTAGCATTGACTCTGCAAAATGTATTTATCTATGTATTTTTTTAAATAAAGTCATCCAGAGCAAGTTAACTGTCATCAAACTACATAGTTATGTCTGAATAGGGACTACGTATATTGGAAAAGAAAACATGTGTCTAGGAGAAAGGTTTGACTTGCACTAACCCTCCCACTTCTTGGCATAACTATCTACAAACAGTTCTCTTATCAAGCACCAATATGCAAACAATAGGGCCTGTGGAAGATGCCAGAGCCCTAATGCCAGCCTGTACCCATATGTATGTAGAAACTGCTACGAACTATTATCTTGATGAAATACCATAAAGATAAGAATGTGCCTGACAATGTCTTTCAGGATTTGATTGGTAAAAATAAATACTCCAAGTCATGGTTGCTCTTAATCAATGCCTCAGATGTTATCATATTGTGTATCCCTTATGTGACATGATGATTTCCAATCATTAAGCCTGTTGTCTCTTCCATCACTCGAATAGCTCTCAAACTAAGACCAGGGGGGAGGGTTGGGGGGGGGGGGGGGTTGTTTCGTTACTACTGTTTGACTACGGTCTATAAAGTCAATGATAAAATCAAGACAACAAATAAATTTGCCATCACTGATGCAAGTTCGCTTCTATTTTCTCAATGCTTGCTGCGCCGCCGAGCCCTCGGCTGTCGGCATTTTGGCTGTGTACTGGGAACTGTATGCACATTTGTTTCAACGACTGCGGCCGGCACATGGGTTGTAGGCCTGAAGCTGTATACTTGCAAATGATGAAATAAAGGTCTTAAAAGAAAAAAAAAAATGTTTCCATGATGATTTAACAGGGACTGATGCAGAAACTTGCATAAGCTGTGTGTTGTAAAAGGCCTGATTGTAGCAAAGCAGTACCGAAAATTTGGAAATGTACCTCTGCCTTGAGTGAAAAGAAAAAAACAGCTTTTTCCTGCACCACACAGTGCTGCAGATTTGTGGTGATGCACAGTAAACACAGTCCAGAAGTGGTTAACTCGTATAAAATCTTATCGACCCCATCACTTTTTATCTCACAACAAATCACATTTTAGAAATAGTTTTGTTTATAACACTGTGGGAAAAGGCTACAAATATCCCAGCATGCCTAGTGCTGATAGCTAAAAAGCTACGACTGGCCAAAGATGACACACATCACACCGGGGCCACTGACAGTTATGACTGCTCCTATTCCAAATTGTACTGCCTACTGACTCCCATGAAGACTACTTGAGTATAGAGATGGCGTTAATAGTAAGATCGTGTGGTATTGCTCCCAGAAATTGTTTTACCTGCATGTAATAATCTGCACATGTCGTTCCCATTTGCCCCATGAGCCCATTAAAATGTTAGCACGTTTTCCCATTCCTGTTTCCTTCTGAGCGCATTAAAAACAAAGTTATTGGAACTTTTTAAATGGATACTGCTATTGCAGATAGGGCCCAGCTTGTGGAGCATTGACCTGTCTCCATTGTTTGCAAAGCTATATTTTCTAGGTGGAAATCTTACATTATCTTGCCTGCTTTTCTTACTGCCGAACAGGGCACCAAAAGAGAGCATTCCAGGTACACGTCTTCAGTAGCTGCAAAGAACTGTAATCTAGGTGTTTTGTGCATTGAGACCCAAGCCTTTGGAATGAACTCACTGCTGAAAGTATCTCCCCAAGACAACAGTGAAGTGAACTCTCCAATCTACCAGAAAGCTTCCAAGTGGACTTCATCTCTTTGATTGGCACCGCGCCTCTTCACAGCACCATGCAGTAGTCTCTGAAGACGCAATCAGGCAGCTTTGTTTTATCTTTTATTCCCTTGTACACGTGAGAGGAAGGGACAGCTCTCACCCTTTGCCATCCCGTTGACCCTTCAGCACCAACCAGGAGGCTTCTGAGGGCTTAACAGTGATATGAGGAGTGGAAATGTCACTCTCTTGTCCACTTTTACCTCTCACTAACCTCTTGTTGGTTGCTGATAGACTTAGGAGGAACAAGGAATTGGGGTACAGAAGCGAAAACAGGATTAGAGGGGTAGAATCCTAAATACGGACACTAGCCAAGTAATTGTGTTCGGAATCAGCAAATTTCTTTTGGCTGTAAACTTTATTAGATTAAAAATGTCTCTTCCCCTCTAAATTTAAAATTGTAATTTTACGGACTTGCTAACCACGAATCATGAATTGTGATGTCTTATTTTTTAGGTGTTAAATTAAAAAAAATATTTGCCTTGGCTGTTATGAATCCCATTTAATGACTTTTTAAACTTGTATAATGCATTTTATTTTTTTATATATATTTATTCTAACTCCTGTGATAATCCCAATTACATTAATGTGTCCAACTACGATGAAATGTAGCAACGATTATTGTTTTTTGGCACTGTGTACAGTATTTCATTTTATTGTATCTCTTTTATGTTGCTAAAGCAACGAAATAAAGATTGAAAAAAAAAGAAAAGAAAAAAAAGAAAACAGGATTATAAAATCCCTGTTATGTGTGTGTCACACAGCTATGGAGACCTTTGAGCCAAGGGAGTGCAAGGACTATGTCAGGGGTATCAAGATTCAAGCTGGGGGTTGCAACTGGGACCTCCTCTTGTGACCCTAAAATATCATTCATGTGGTTCTGTAGAGCGTACCCCATCCCGAGCTCTCCACAACAAGAGTCTATTGCTTTAAAATGCTTGGCCTAAGTGCGCCCAACAATCATGAATGTACAATAATCAAGAGCCCTTTTTGACACCACGTGCCTATCGTTAGCAAACCAGGCTTGGAAGACTGACTGCAGTGGTAGCAACTGACCCTCCCTGCAGATTGACAGTTTTTAGGTCTCGTCCTGGCGAAAGCAACACATGCGCTGCTCTCGCCATTCAGAGGGCTTCTTGGAATCAAAACAGATTCCGAAGCCGTGTCTCAGCTCCGCCTGCATTTTTCATTCGCGCGTGTCGTTTGGCGTCACAAATTATGCCAAAGGCAGCGCAATGATTGCACCAGAGGCATTTCAATCCCTCCTGGTTGCCACCCTGTCGCCTTTTGGCCCCGCCCACCGGGATTGGATCTTTTACTGGCGGCAGTACACACACTCCTTTATTTATTAGCTATGCACTTTTTTCTCCATTCCTGTAATGTGTTGCAATAACAATCGGCTGCGCTTGTTCGGTACTGCTTGGGACCCTTGAGAAATCGGGGTTCAAACGGGCGGGTTTTGCTCTCCTCTTCAACTCTGCCAGTTCAAGAGCCCGGCTGCCGGTGTTGGTTTTTTACCGCGCCATTTTTCCTACATGCGGGTAGGTGCTGTCTTTACCCCCTCAAAGTGCCAATGGACCATTTTTACGGTTCCCCCGTCAATTGAAAGCATGTTTTACACTCTTGATGCGATGTTGACGTGGGGAACTGCACTTAAAATGTATCTCGGGGTTAGTGGTTTAGCGGCGACACCCTTCATACTCGCTCTTAAGTCCATGTGCGAGGGGGCTTTTCATCAGCCTATTAAGCAGCATGAGAGGGTTCTCTTCTCTCTACCCCGCGAGGCAGTTTATGTGTGTGGTATTTTACATCACGTGTGCCCTTTCAGTCATCTTGATAACTGGGTCCTCCTACGCAGGCTGCGCCTCTGCTCTGCGGGTTCAAGAGCCTGGCTCCTGGTGTTGGTTTTCTATCGTGCCATTGTTCCTACGTGCGGGTAGGTGCTGTCTTAACCCCCTCAAAGTGCCAGTGGACCATTTTTCTGGTTCCCCCGTAAATTGAACGCATCTTTTACACTCACGATGCAATGTTAACGTGGGGATCTGCACTGAAAATTTCTTTCGGGGTAGTGGTTTAGCGGTGACACCCTTCATACTCACTCTAAGTCCATGTGCGAGGGGGCTTTTCATCAGCCTACTAAGCAGCATGAGGGGGTTCTCGTCTTTCTATCCCGCGAGGCAGTTTACGTGTGTGGTATTTTACAACATGTGTGCCCTTTCGGTCATCTTGAAGCAAGCATGGGTACCTTCTTCTTCCCAATTTAAAGCAGTGATTGGGCGTGTGACTCCCAACACGTAGACCGTGTAAAATGCTTCCCTCTTACAACCTTACTTGAAGCAATGTTGGTAACTTTCCTCTTACGTTTTACCTGAAGCAATTTGTTAAGGCCCATCTAAGCAATATTTTGTGTAAGGATCCCCCTTCCCCAGGAGTGTGTGCGTCTGAGGCTCCCTCTTCCAGCTCCCCAATTCTCCATTCCTGACAGGGGTTTGGCTTGACAGGCGACTTTGAAGCAGGAAAACCAGGTTTGAGTCTTGGCGGGAGACTCAACATCTTGTGATTCTCGGTAAATCACATAATCTCGCAGTTCCTAAGAATGAATGAAAGTGTCCGTCAGTAATACAACTATACCCCAAGTTCGCGTTATATAACACAGTGCTGCAAAAACAAAAAAAACTCAATTTACTGCGCACACTTTTTGAAAATCTGTTGATGCAACTGACTGGAGGCGTGGGAGGAGCAGGGTGAGGTGAAAAGACAAAAGCCACTTTGGGGGCAGAGAGTTGTATGATCCACGGACAAGAGCAGGCAGAGCACAAATAGGCATTTAGAACTAAACTGGGGGCAGGGAAAAACTATACACATATTTTTTTGTAGTTTTTTTATAGCGCAAACTTGACCTAAAGGTATCAGTGCGCTTTACATGAGCACCAGTTGCATTATCGAAAAGTAGCGTGTTGCTGGCGTGGGAGGGAGAAAAAAGAGAAAAGCTAAAGTTGTGAGGATGCGCCGGCAAATAAACGAACATCGAAACACTTAAGTGTACAGAGAAAAATAGGTAGCAGGGCAGCGAGAAGCAAACCTAAACTATGGGGAAAGGAGTTGGCCTAACAGCTAGGCCTGCCTACCTTGAATCTGGGGAACTGGGTTCGAGTCTCAGCAATGACGCTGAGCATCCTGTGATTCTGAGCAAATCACTTAATCTCCCTGAGCCTAACAAAAATCAATGGGTCTTCATATAATGCAACTGGTGGTGCTATGTAAAGCGCTCTGTTACCCGATTTGGGTCAAGTTCGTGCTATATAAAACTTCATTTAAAAAAAGCATTGAAAATGCAATAGGTCTCGCCTTTTATTAAGTTAAAGCCATTTGCTTTGCTATACAATACCATTAACAAAGGCGAGACCTATTACATTTTTAATGCTTGTTACTTGTTGCAGGCACACGGAGATTTGCCTACTGGTCTCTCACTTTAAATGTTGTCTGTCTCTCCCCTTCCTCGCTCCATCCATGTGTGAAGTAGATGATAGATGCATGCTTACTCTATGTATGTTTAGTAGGATGTGATGTGGTTGACGTGGCAAACCAGAAATCCATTTTGGATTCACTGTGTATGAGAGGTACATAAGGTCGAAGTTGAAGAGAGCTTCCCCGAGAGCAATGTAAATTGTGGAATTTCTCCAAAGTATTCCTAAGGTGCTATTCAGTGGCCCAGAATTTAGAATAAGGAGAATTAGAGGCACAGGGTCCTTTTGAAGTGTGTGGACAGCTCTTGCTCTATTCCTGCTCCATTCTTCCCCAGCCATTCCTTCCCATTCTTATCCAACAGGTTGAGAGGTAGTTTAGTGATAATGTTTCTTTCTTATTTGTGCGTTTGCATTGGGTCTCCCTGTCAGGGAGCTTTTCAGCCTCATCACTCTTTCCTGCTGCTCAAGTAGAACATTTACTGAAGTGGCAGAAAGAAGAAGCACCCTCTGACATGCAGCGTGGTGAATTTCTCACTTGATTTGACAGCGCAGGACAAGCTCCCGATGCCTAAATTCAGCATGAGCAGTGCGACATATTGCACCCCACCGGTCGAGGAACTCCGTTGCATCTCACAAATGTTTTCGCTAAGTCAGCGCTAACCCACCTATCATGGGCCTGTGGTCTGTTTTGGCTGTCAGCTTTTCTAAGTACTGGTCACAAGCGTCTTGTTGTGGGGGCCCCCCTGCTTTATCGATATCGATCACCAGCTGTAATCTCTGCCTTCGTCCACTTTAACAAAGTCCCTCAGCCAGAATTGTGGGAAAGGTGCCTTTTTGGTTTTCCAGGCCATGGCAATAACCACGTTTCAACAATACACATGCTAGGTCTATAATTTCACGATGTATTTAATTTTGTGTGTCCACATTGGAATTCCCAGGATGCATTGCAAGAGGTTGGCAGTCCCCGCTCAAGTAGTAACGTCAGACTATGCCGTTGTCACTCCCGCCTGGAATTACTCAATGATGTGGCATGCCTATACCATATGATGGAATTCCGCCTTGAGGTGTGGGCACCTTGGGCAGTTGGGGGCCAAAGTCAGAAACATGCGATGAACACGCACTGGTGTGAGGTACAACTGATGTAGATATTAAACTGCATACACTTCAGGCAAGCCAGGGATTCAAGATACCCTGCATACCTGTTTGAGAGAAGCAAGTTGTTCCATTGTCTATCAGTGAGTTCTTGCCCTGTTTCTGCTGCCCATTTGTCTTTCATGGTCGGAAAGGCCATGCTTTGTGCATCTAGCAGGGCTTTATACAGCACTGAAGTAGCCCATCTGGCATCCCCATGGGTGAGTAGTGCCTGTAAGGGTTGAGAGGGGGCGGGCTCCAGGAGCGCCATGCCCCACAAGCACCCCACCGCATTTGAGAGTGTGTTATAGGTCAAGAATTAGCCCCCATGTATATCGTATTGTTCACAAGCTTTTGGAAGGTCATAAAAGTCTTATGGGTGTACCAGAGTGGTAAGGCCGGCATCTCTCCACGGTCCAATATTATGGCACCTAGATACTCCGCACTGACAAGAATGGGAGGTATGGTGAATAGGGCAACGGATGGTGCCTTTGCTGAATATATTTATGCTAGCAAAGTTTGACTGCTGGTCAGGTCACAACACAGCCTGTTCAGGTTCATCAACCAACTTATGATTGTGGTACCACCCCCTAGATCTCGTTTTGCTATTGACAGTTCAATCTTAGGAGCATCTGAAAGCTAACCCATTGGCCCTTCGCAATTTAGCCACTGTGTAGTAAAGTTCATAGTGTGGCATACTCAAACTCCCACGCTCCAGGGTGGCGTATATATGATCAAGTGCCACCTTGCTATGGCCGGTTACCCAGATAAATTCCAAAAGAATCAAGTCCTTAAAGAAGCACCTACAAAGACTTCAGGAGGGCCGAGAATTGGTATAATAGTCAAGGTAGCGTCAGGATTTTGGATATCGCCACCCTGTCCCTTGGTGATAACGGCAGGGAGCCCCAAAATGCTTGGGGGTTCTGCATGCCAAATACAACTGCTCCCTGGTTTTCATGTACCAGATCTTCATCAGAGTGATAGACGTTCACACCCAGATATCAGTAGGTAACAGGATGCCACTCCGAAGCCGAAACAGGCAATGCCTCTTGTTCTAGTTTATCCAGGTTGTGCATAGGAAACACTTCAGATTTTGCACCATTGAGCCACAGGCCAGAAATCCTTCCAAATTGATCCAGCACTTCCATAACATGTGAGAGGTCTCCCTCCACATCCTTGAGGTACACCTGCGCATCATCCGCATAGAGCGAGATAATTTCCCAGGAGTGGTCACTCAGTATCCCCCACTGTGGGTCCTGTGTGGTCCATCTGTTGATTGAGAATGTTGCAGAGATCTCTCTAACCGTGCAAACTTAGTCCATTGAAAGGGTATAAAGAAGTGCTATCCAGCGAATTGCCTCCTTCCTAATCCCATCTTCTCCAGTACCTGCATCAGATAAGGCCATCTCACAGTGTAGAAGGCCTTCTCAATATCAATAGAAAGAGCTGTGCACAGTGGCATTGCTATTGGGTTCTCCTCTAACAGACAGAAGAGGCACTGAAGGTTCAAGCATGTGTCCCTAATTGGGATGAAGGCATTCTGGTCCGGGTGGACCAGGGCAGAGCCGCAGGGCAGTAGTCTATTGGTGAGAACCTTCCCCAGCATCTTGTAATCTACGTTCAGCAACTAAAGCAATCTATAGGATCGTACATTGAATGGGTCCTTGCTCTGCTTGGGCAAGCCACGATCATTGCTTCCCTCATGGATACTGGGAGAACACCCTTTTCTTGTACACCCTGTTACATCCTAAGCAGCTTTGGGGTGAGGGTGGCACCATATGCGACATAAAACTCCACCGGTAATCCATCCATCTTAGGGGTTTCGTTGCTGGCCATCTGGTCGGTGGCAAGGCAGATTTCTTCCACCATCAACGTGTTTGTTAAGGTATGTGGTTGTAGAGGGATAAGTGAAGTGGCAGGGAGTCTATCCAAGAACTCCCCTATGGCGGAGCCCTCCACAGCCCCCTCCACTCTAGAGTGAGGTATAATACTCTAAAAGGACCAGGATGATATTGGTCTGCATGTTTAGCACCCAACCCATCTGAGAATGATTAGCAGTCACGTGTATCCTAGTGGATTTCGAGCAAGAGCAGACAGGCAAGGACTCGCCTAGTCCTTTCTCCCTCCGCCTGCTGTTGAGCCACATACTCCACATAGTCAAGGTTCCCAAAATGAGCAACCACTTTTCTGTAATGCTTTGCAAGGGGTTGTACCCAATTCTCTCTTCTTGCTGCTTCCGCACCCATGTTTCTGTCACTCATATGGCGTGTTCGAGGTCAAGGGTCTGTGTCTGTATAATGTGTTTTATCCCACATGAGTTTTTAAGACATATGGCCTGCATGACTACTTAAAAAGTGTCCCTCTCAACCTCTGTATTGGTGGCAGACCCTTTGTGTCCAATCTAGTAATTGGAGATATGGGTGCTTAAGGTATTGTTAAAAAAACCTTTCCCTTAATGATGGTGTTAAGAATCTCCAGGTGGGCACCAGTGCCTGCCGTCTCCTCCATTGTATCCTCAACTTACGGAGGCTGTGGTCAGAGAGGGTGTGGCCCAGGTACTAAGTTGTGACAACCTGAAATGTTATATGAAGATTCTGGGTCGGTAGGTTGATTCTGGTGTGCAAGTGGTGGACTGGAAGGTGAAATCCTCTATTGTAACCCGGCCCTCCTCGAGCGCAGCTACGCGCGTTAAGGGGGCCGGAGAAGCTGCCCAAACATGTTGAATCAGTCTTCATTGTGCCGAGACGGAGTGTTGGCGAGACGGTGCGGGATCGGGAATGAACTTGAGTCCTGATGGGGCGCAAGGTATGAGCGTGTAAGCACTGTGCTCTTGCGCTCGCGTTCAAAAGTATACCAAATGCGATGAGGCCTAATCCGGTTCGAAATAGAACCGGAGGGGACGTAGTCTAGGGTGAAAGACATAGGGGCCAATATCGAGTGCGAGACACAAGTATCATTAGAAAGCGTACACAAACCAGAGAAAAAAGTTAAAATTTCACCTTAAAAGGCCATTCTGAGGTATTCAGAAGATACAGGTCAATCCCAGAAAACATAGGAAAATCTTAATACTTTATAACATCCTATTTACATATATAGAAACTGTTAATACTAAATAACATCCTATTTATATATATACAAGTATCAGATAAGCAAAGCAGAGTAAATCAATAACAAGGATGTCGGAGAGATGCTTATCTTTCTGAGCAGCAGCAACATTCCTTTCTTCTGAGATTGCAGCAACGCGCGACGGGGAAGCTATTTTCCTTATAAAATCTGTTTCACCATTGCTATGTAGTGTCAGATTAGGAAGTCAAATGCGTAGGAAGTACAAGATTTTCTAAAGATCAAAAACGTTGTAATTTAGGAATATCGAGACTGCAGTGCAGGATTGTTTGGTTTAAGGTCTAAAGCTTCTCACTACTCTACCCTTTAGTAATTGGACAATGAGACTGAGCGTTGTTTCCTGTTTTCTCTGTTTGGTAAAAATCCAATATGTGTTTAGTTCCAATCAAAATTTCCGTACCACACTTTCCCAGTGTTTTATGTTGAAAAGTGATTGTCAAAGAACGGTGCCCAGACATAATATCGACTCCAAAATATCGTTTGGACATAATATCGACTCCAAAATATCGTTTGGAGAAAATATCGACAGGACAGAATATAGACAGCCAAAATATCGTTTTTAAGGTAAGTGAAGTAATATCGTTTTTAAGGTAAGTGAAGTAATATCGTTTTTATTTTTAGGGTTCAGGGTCAGTTTTGGGTTTTTGGGTAAAGGGGTATTTTTAGGGTTCAGGGTCAGTTTTGGGTTTTTGGGTAAAGGGGTATTTTTAGGGTTCAGGGTCAGTTTTCAGTTTTTGGGCAAAGGGGTATTTTTAGGGTTCAGGGTCAGTTTTCAGTTTTTGGGCAAAGGGGTATTTTTAGGGTTCAGGGTCAGTTTTCAGTTTTTGGGTAAAGGGGTATTTTTAGGGTTCAGGGTCAGTTTTCAGTTTTTGGGTAAAGGGGTATTTTTAGGGTTCAGGGTCAGTTTTCAGTTTTTGGGTATTATTTTATTATATTTTATTACTATATATATATGTTTAATAAATATGAAATAAAAAAAATATTTATTTAACTTTCATTAATTATTTAATTATTATAAGTTAATTTAAGTAATTTTAAGTATATTTTAGTAATTAATTATTAATATTAATTTAATTTAACACTGTTTTTAGTAAATACGATATTTTTTACAACTATATTTTTGTAAACGATATTTTTAACTCGATATTTTTGTACTTACCTGTTTGTAGATAGAAACTCGATATTTTGACTGTCGATATTTTCTCAACGATATTTTTGATGGTCGATATTCTGTCCGTCGATATTCTTTCAGTGATCCTCAAAGAACACACAATTTGGTCAAATGAAGAGGCTGGGATTAAAAAATGCATCTTCTGGTTCCTCGGTTCTCAGCGTACACCACAACCGTGGTGGAATGGATCTACGTTGACAGGTACAAGGTGTTCTCACCAGAGATATTCCACTGTTTTCATTAACGTTTACTATATTTTAGCTAAGCAGTAAAACAACAATTAGATGTTAAACATTCTATTGCCATTGATAAAACCATACCACATACCACAACTAATGGTGGATTTTTTTTGTTCACCACAACATTTGCTCCCTTTTGCTGGTGGTCCTGCCAAAGTTTTTTATGACCTTCTGATGACCTTAACAGAGCCTGTTTGAATCCCAATCCTAAAAGCCAATGTTTAAAGGTAAAAGAATAAAAGCAGAGGATTTTCATGCCAAATATACAATTGTATTCCAATTCAATAACCAAGTTATACCCTTTGCACACTTGACTCTATAAAAGGCAGTGATAGCAAGGATGGGGCTTACTCCAGGGGGTGGTAAAGGGACAGCAACTCAGAAACAGCATGGCCGAGTAGTCAGACTTGATAAACTCATGCCATGTTATATAACACATCTCTCATAGAGCTAGAGAGGCAGGCATAATTTAGAGACGAGCAGTATGTAAATAACCCCCAAATTGTGGCACGTAGTTCACAACATCCACCTGTTTTGTCACCATCCCCTACAGGCCCCTCAGCCTGCTTCACCACCATTCCTTATCATAGTTTCTGACATCAGTGTGGCCATCAATCATGCCACAGAAACATTATTATTGGCCCCCAATTAAATGCCCGTGACTACCTTTAGCTTAGTGTTTTTTTGGTATATACTAAACATGAAGACATTATGCCACCTGCTCTCAGAGCCTGAGATGCCCAGTTAAGAATAAATTACACACCAGTTTCAAAATCTTACAGCATAGAATAGAAAACAGACTATTTAGTATGATAATTTCTGGTCAAGTGCTCACACTGCCAGCCATTCATAGCAATATAAACATTTGCTGCACCATATTATATTTCAGAGACCGAAAACCATCACAATCCCAATAATTCGGATGTAAATAAGAATAGCTTTGAATTCATCCAAGCAGATTTATAAACTGAGCTCCAAGAATTCAAGCCAATTCAAACAAAAACATAGAATATGTTCAACAGTGCAGAATATGAACTTGTGTTATCGAAAATTGAAATACCCTGAAAACATGAACATGCTGAGCCTGATTCACAAACATTTAACTCTTAGAGTACTGCTGGCTTACTCCTGGAATTCAACACTAAGCCAGGTGTACTCTTGTCTTTCTCTTCCCTTATTTCTGGAATGGAAGAGAACACAGGAGTACTACAAGAATAATTTATGTGTACTCAAAGTAACTCTTTGTGATTAGGTTCCAAAGTGATCACAAGCAGCAGTGCGGTTGTGTGTATGCGTGTGTGCGCGTGTGTGAGGCTGTGCAATGCTCAGTATGTGTGTGAATGCTTATGTGTGTGTTTGTGAAAAAGAGAGAGAGATATGCACATATTCTATATGGAACATTCCACTTCTCCCCTTTATGTGTGTCCTTTCCGTCAGCCTTTAAGACATCTTTCACGTATGCCAAAAGGGTAACATCCCATATTTTACTTTTAAGGATAGCGGTAAGTAACCAGAAATATCACACATATTTCCAGATCAACTTTTACTTCTATCTGGAGATCATCCACCAATGATAAAAAAACATATATTCAAGATACATTTATTTATCTGTTATATACCACATTTATTTTCTCAGTTAATAGCCCAACAAATGTTCCTATCGCATTAATCACAATTAAATAAAAGATTAAAAAGCAATTAATCGTCACAAGCATGCCTCAGACACACAGATCTGATCCATTTCCCTCATTCGTTCATAACCATTCGCATATCATTCAAGGATCTCCTTTTATGCCCGGGAACAGGAGAATACATATTTTCTTTCTTCCATAAAGCAGTCCTTGAATCGCAATAAAAGTAGCCAATACGCTTCGATGGTTTTATTTATTACTAAGCCATCTTCTTCAAGACCAGCACCTAACACGATTTATTATATTTCTGGAAAGGCTTGTAATGTCTATGCTTTTTTCCTTATGTCATATCACATAATTGACATGCCATTTTCCATTGTAAGTATTCCCACGATCTCTAATTGTTCCTTTATTCTGACCGAAGTGTTATATAAATATACCTTGGAAACTTATCAATATTTCCTAAAAGACTGATTGGTTTATCCATTCAACTCAGGAAAAATTGATGCAGTTACAGTTTATTCTTTTGATGCTCTTTGCCACAATATATGATCCAGTCAGATAGTTCTAGTGATGTAATAGTATATCAGTGTGATAAAACTTCAAAATTACGAGTCCCCGTAATCTGGGGACACCCAATACAGAAGGCCTACCTCCCTAAGAGTTATTTTACCACCTTAGACATTAGTAAATGGTTGCTTGTCATAGGAACATTCAAGGCAGGTGCTGTATTTGGATGGAAATATAGTAGAGTTTGTTGACATATCTAAAGCAATCAACTGAACATAACGAAACATACACAAAACAACAGAGCACCACAGTTAAAATTACCAGGGCACATCACAACAAAACAGTCAAGGAAAAATGCAACACAACGATCACAGTACAACATAATAAAATCATCACACTGCAATAATTCCGCACAAAAAACAACAAAACACATCATCACCAGAACAAATTTCCACACAACAAATGTGCATAAACTTTCTTGTCATCTATTAATACTACCTAAAGAATCCAGTTTTCATAGTACATTGATAAGAGTTTTTGGGAACAAGCATTGTCTTACTATCTTAACACCAAGTACATTAAATAGTGCCAGTAAAACATGTTTTTCGGTTCTAGCCCATGAGCTTAACAGTTCAGTCACTTGTTTTGGGAATTAAGGGCCATATGTATCAACCTAATTTTTAGTCGCAAACGTGGCGATTCTCTAAAAACAGCTTTGCGATTAAAAATTTGCTATTTCCTATGTATGAGGCACAATCGCATCGCAAAAGTAGAAATCGCAAATATATCGATTCCTTACGTTGCGAGAACCAGAATTCTACGAATTCCCTAGCGATTTCTTATCTTGCGATTTCCTCCGTTTACGAAATTCGCAAATGGAATATCGTAAATTAAGAAATCGCTATGCAATGTATGAAAAAATCGCATTTAGTGAATTCACGGAATTCGCGAATTAGAGAATCGCAATTACCACCAAGTATGACCAGGTGGTAACCAGGTGCAAACTATTAAGGAGTCCCACAATGCAACACTTTTTTCCACAATGGCTGGGCTGTATGTGATAGCCAAGAGGCTGCGACTCAGAGCTGCTGCACAGAGGAGGAGACGCCAGGAGAGGAAATTCCGTGCACTCATTCCCCTGTTCCAGCAGACTGAGGAGGACATCCATACACACTACAGGCTGGATGAAGAGAGCATCCTTGATTTAATTGAGGAACTCAAACTATCCTTGAACACCCCACACACAGCACACACACCATCCCCACCCACATCCAGTTCCTGTGCTCACTGCACCTCTTGGCATCAGATAGTTTCCAGGGGGTGATAGCCTCAGCAGGAGTGGTGCCGTGGTACAGAGGCTGCATCACCACATCCACTTCCCAAGCACAACACAGGCACTAGACCAGACCAAGCAGGAGTTCTATCAAGTAGCACAATCCCCCCATATCATATGATGCATAGATGGGACACATGTCGCCATATCCCCCCTTCCCAGAATGAGTATGTGTTCAGGAATCGCAAATCCTACCATTCCCTGAACATACAGGTGGTGTGTGACGCCAAACACATCATCACCGACATTGTCCAAAATACCCAAGCAGCACGCACAACGCTTTCATCTTCCGCCACATTGGGATACACCGTCGACTCACAAGTGGGGAGTTTGGTGAGGGATATCTACTAGGTAAATGTATTTGTACAGAGGATACACTAGTCAAGGATAGCATGTGCAGGACAGTGTTTAACCATATTCCTCCCACCCCACAGGTGACAGTGCGTATGCGGTCCGTGAGTTCATACTGATTCCCTACCTGAACCCAGCCAACGCTGGGGAGCGGCGGTACAACAGGGCCCACATAGCAACCAGAGGCACCATTGAGCGGACCTTCGGGATACTCAAGAGCAGATTCAGATGCCTACACAAGAGTGAAGGGGCACTACAATACAGCCCCCAGACCTGTTGCAAGATAGAGGTAGCATGTGCCATGCTGCACAACATCGCCACCAGGAAAGGCACACAGGTGGGGCTCAGTGAATCAGATTAATCAGATGTGGAGGGGCCAGCTCCAGGACACATGCCAGCCGGTGTAGTTGGTGCAGCTGCTGGGCGCCAGAGGCAAGATGAGATTACACACAACTATTTCTAGGTAAGAAAATATGACACAATGCTAGATATCATTTGTGAGACTGTGTTTTATTTCCTGTACATCAGGATGAATGATGGCACACAGCCTGAGTGCCCTACAATATATCTCCCAATGTCCAGCACATGTTATTGTCACAGTGCAAGTCTCTAATCAGGAGCAAGTGTCCATGTAAAGTGGTTAGTTGCACCCATCCAGTGGTCCTAGTCAGTGCACCTCAATTGCAGCTCTGTTGGGATGAAGCCCCTGTTTGGGGTAGCACAGTGCCCTCCTCACTTGGCCCACTATGCCTACTGTTACGCCCACTACGGCGCTTATCCATGGGGGGCAGGGGGTAATGCTGCTCCTTCCTGATTGTGCGTCCTCATCTGTGGGTGTTAGGACTCCTGGGCCAGTAGTGCGAGCTGCCCGCAGCTCATCAACAGCAGATGTGACTTGCACCAGGACCATTGCAACGTCCTGGCTGTTGTGTGCCACCTCACGCTGCATTAAGATGCTGCGCCTTGATAGCACATTTGTAGCTGAGGACAGGCGGTTCACCGCCCAGGTGTACAGATCTAGGCGCTGCATCTCCCTGCGCCTAGCAGCACGGTCGGCCTTTAGTTCTGCACAGAGTGCCTCCAGGGCACCCGTTATGCCCATGAAGCCTACCCTGATTTGCCTTTGTAGTGATTTTATGTTTTTGGCCTGCAGGCGCTGTACTTGCAACATGTGCATCTTCAGTCCGCTGAACACTGTGTCATCTCCTGGGTCTGCAGCACTGGTCGATGCACGAGCCCTGCGCCTGGTTGGAACTGTTGGGATCGGATCAGCACGTGCATGGTATTGTGGCTCTGGCTGTGTTGGGACAGGTTGGACATCGCCATCGGTGTCCTGGCCCTCGTCCTCCAATGGGGGCAGTGGTGGCACTACATTCCTCCTGTGGCATTTTGGAGGGTTTACTGGGCTGTTCTTCTCCTCTGTTTCCTCCTCTTGCCCTGCTGCTTGTGGGTTAGGGGAATCGTCCTGTCTTCTACTGCCTGTTGCCTGTGTTCCAGATGGTGCTGTGAACGTAAAAGCACACATTAATTTGCTGTTCTGACTTGCACTTGTCATGTATTAAATATCACTGTTTGGGATTACATGTGTCTTGTATTTGCCTTTCCTGATGTGCGCATGCTATTGGGGACTGGCTGGGTGTAAATGCACCACTATAATGTGCATGTGACTACATCTCCCATAATGCATTGCTGTGTGTGCTTGTGTACCTGCACTGGACTTCTAGTTGTGTCCTGGGTCGCTCCTGGGTGTGTGAGGGTAGTTAAGGGTTATCAGGGGTGTGATGGCATGCTTCTTACCTTGTCCTGGTACCGGGGGTCGGAGCTGTCCAGGTCGGCCACGCCCATTACGCTCTCTGGAAGCAGGGTCCCCTCAACCAGTTCCTCTAGAGGTGTGGAGTCAGTGGCAGTGGAGGTCCCTCCATCAGACGTCCTGGCCTTCTCCAAACTGGCAGCCACCTTCTCCTTGGAGCGCTTGCAAATATCGTACCAGCGCTTTCTTAAGTCTTCCACGCTTCTGTGTGTGACACCAACAGCGTTCACTTTGCTCTGGATTACAGACCAAATCCGCCGCTTGCGTGTCTCAGGCACCCGGAGTGATTTTTTCCCAAAAATGTGCTCTTGGCTCATCACCATTTCTTGGATCAGGACCTCCAACTCAGCTTCAGAAAACTTTTGTTTTCTCTTCCTCTGTGTCTCCCCCTGCTGCTGCTGTCTGTCCTGGCTGGCCATGTCTCCAGTGTCTTCCATCGTTTGTAGCACTGAAGAGTTCCCTCTCCACCACTCCTTCTCTCTCACTGTGCTTCAGAAACTCAGGTGCAGGTAGTCACACTTCCTGGTTGTGATGTTATCAAGCTGCACCTGAGTTTCAGAATCTCCGATTTGCAAAATTCGCAAAATTACGATTTTTAAAATAAGGAATCGCTATTTGAGGTTTCGCAATAAAAAGAGCGATTTTTTATGAATCGCTATTTTTAGCGATTTTTTATATACATACCGTTTTGCGATTCTCAAATTGCGATTCGCGAAAAATCGCAATATGAGAATCACAAAAGGGGAGCTTGATACATATGGCCCAAAGAGACCAGTTCGTTTTTTAGGTCTCGCCTGTCGATGCGCATGCGCATCGAGCTTGCGAGACTATTGGGGCTTAAACAGTCTTTAACCAACTTGCAAGGAATCGTGGCGATTCCTTGCAGTGCCCGTGAAATTAAAGCTCAATGCGCATGCGCAATTAACATTAAAAGCGCGTGCACATGCCCCCAGCCGCCTGGATGTCTTTTCCCTCAGCCGCACTCCTCCCACACCCCCGCTCCGCCCCCTCCCCTGTCTGCCGTGTCGCATTTCTTCAGGGCACTTTCTCCACGGCCGCCAGGCCACATCAAAGGCTTCCCCAGCACTGCCCCACCCATCAATCACCATCCCACTGCCACCCCCTCCCTCTCCATATGGTGCGCTCTGCCTCAGGCCTCTGAGCCGTCCCTACGCTCCCCACCCATCCCCATCCTTCACACCCTTTGTCATTACTTCGGCCCAAGCCTGAGCCATCCCTATGCTCCCCGCCCAACCCCCTCCTTCACACCCTTCGGCACCACTCCGGCCCCGATCCTGAGCCGTCACTTATTCACGGCCGTGACTCGCATGTACTTCCCCGGCTCTGCTCCCCGCCCCGCCTCCTCTCTATCCCTCGCTCTCCTTGTTTTGTTCTCATTCTCGCAAGCTTTTACCAAGTCTCAAGGCCGCACTTTCAAGGCCTGTCTCTTTCACGGCCAATGCTTGTTTACTTCGTCTCCCCCTAACCCCAACACTTCGAGATCGCTGTTATTTTTTTTTTTTATTTAATTAGTCGATTCCCGTCATTTGTGTATTTAAATTAGTAGTTTAGGAGATTAACGTTGAGCCAACGCCTAGGCTCAAACTCTGGTCTCCAAGTCTCTGGTCGGTGAAACTGTTTCAGCACAACAACAGCCACGTCACAACCCACCATTTGGAGCAATGCGCTCCCGCCATGCCCCCCACAGCAGTGCCAAGAGCTTGTTTTAAAAAAAGACGACATGGGCCCACATTCACAACCAGTTCCTACACTGGAAAAGTTTTGTATGGCTAAATACATGACAATGATGTACAGAAAAGCAATGTCATTGTGATAACGTTTGAATCATATGGTTAAATGGTCAAAAACAAAAATTCATTGAAAGTTTTTTTTTTAAGTAGGTAGTCTTCTTCAAAAGCAACAAATAATCACTCTGCATGGCAAGAATCTCAGGTCCTAACTACGCAAATGATGGTCCAGGGTTATCGCCGTCAACAGTTTTTAGGGTTGCTTGGCATGACAATCATGAAAAACATTCCAAATTTACATTGAAAAAAGTGTGTGTTGGTACATCATTATTGAAGTGCAGTTTATCTTGTCTTCCTCAGTACTTCGTACATCTCTCTAGAGATGTGGCCTAACGACCAGAGCTGCCATCTAAGTCACGTACATACAAAACATGTTGCATTACAAATGGTATAGGTGCCACATTCGCGAAAGTTATAACTATTGGCATTGTAAATGACAAAGCTATCAATTTAGCTATTTTAAAAACCAACACATAAATAAAATATTTGTCATTTACAAGACCAATAGCTCCAACTTTTCTAATGCGAGACCTATTGCATTTCCAATGCTTGTTGTTCCAAGTCATCTTTGCAGAGAAGCAGGAGAGGCATGGAATTCAGAGACTACCACTTTGCTCACCGGACGCTGAATTGATAAAGTAGCATAAACAATGGAAAAAAGCATGTCAATGGTTGGGTGACTAAAGAATTCATTTGTTGTCCAATCCGCAGTTCTTTTATCACAGAATAAGTCTGCAAAAGATGTGCAATATCACATTGCAAAATCTGTCAAAATAGTTAGGCATTTGTCCGTAATATATTTACCTGAGACCAACAGCGTGCTTGTGAAATTTCAAAGTAACCCAAGATAAGGTTTCTAATGTTGACTCAAGAAACACAAACGCAAGAATAGGTGTCACAAATCAATTGCAATTTTTTGGCATTTAATGAAGTAAAATCAACAAAAAATAATTAGATTTCACATGAGCAGTCTATTAAGAGTAATAGTATTCATTTGATAAGTCTGCCTTTTCTATGGTTCGACTCTCTTCTATCTTTACACTTACCTTTCTCTCTTATAGTCTGTTACTGCAATGCAGAGCATTCTATCTGACATCAATGCCAGAGCATGGTAACAATCTGGATTTGTGTCAGGCCTGTAATATACTTCTTGATAAAGTTAAAGTTAAACGGCAGAACAATCGTTGGATTAAAAGGCTGGGGTAAGATTAGGGTTCACTGGAATACTCTCTTCTAAATTGTAAAGATTTTTAGTCTGTTAGCCAAAAATGAGGTAGAAATAAAGGTAGACATGACTAAAACACTCAGCTTGCCAGTGCATATGAGCCTTAATATGTGACCGTTCTACAGGAATATCAGCTGACATATTCATTGAGCTCTCCTTAAATAACTGTGAAATTCTACAGTGTTTAATTTCACACTGGGAAAATGACACCGATGCAAAACATTTTTCCCTTTAGTGAATCTTCTTCCCCTAAACACCCACCACATTTGGTGGTGATCTGTTCCTTTTCCTACCATTGAAGGTAAGTTACTCTAGCCCTATACTGGAGTAAAATTCTGATAATTTTCGTGGTGAGAAATGACCGGTTACGTACCAGTAATATTCCTTACTCCAAGTCTTAGACGACCCCTTCACAGTCATTACACACAAGAGCAACAGCTCCCACCCACAGACATCCGGAGCTTAAACTCCCATGTTCCTATCCCTACTCTCCAGGCCACGCCCACATCCTGTGGCACATAACCCCTGACCTTACCTTCCAAAAGCCTCTACCACAAAGCACAAGAAGCTGAAAGACGAAGAGGGGTATGGGAACCAGGACTATGACTGGTAGGTCTAAGACTTTGAATAATGATTAATACCAGTAAGTAACCGGTCATTACCTCCTTGCCAGACCTCCCCATCACAGTCCTTACACACATACGTAGATACCCAAGCAAGAATTCGCTTCAACAACAGAGCTGCAGACAGACTTTATTAGCACAAGAAGCAGCAAAGATACACCCCATGGACAGAAGCAACACAGCATCACCAAAATTGGCAGAACCAACACCACACACCACTAAGCGATAATGAGACATAAAGATGAGGAGCACTCCAAGTGGCCTTGCAGATCACCGCAATAGAAGACCCCTGCAAACAAGCCCAGGAAGCAGCCATACCCCGAGATGACCATCCCTGCAAAGACCTAGGCACCGGCACACCACTGGACTCATAATCTGCCAGGATAGCCCACATCAGCCACCTACTGAGAGTAGCTATAGAAGGCTTCAGACCTTGACCCGCCAGGCCAAAAGTAACAAAAAGGGAATCCACTTTCCGAAATGGGTGGGTACTGACAAAATACACACCAAGAGTGTGCTTAACATCCAAAACGGTGCTGCTGACCTCCTCCTCATACTGGGTTCAGTACACAACATCGCCAACACCAGCTCCTCTGAGCAGTGAAAAGAGGAGGGAACCTTGGGAACAAAATAAGGATCAGGCTGGAAAACCACCCTCAGAAAAGCACTTCAAAAAAGGCTCAGAACAAAGCAAGGAGCCCAATTCCCTGACCCGCCTGGCTGAGGTAATAGCCACCAGGAAAACCGCCTTGATAGTCAGAAACCTCAGGGAAACCTCGCCCAGAGGCTCAAATGGAGGAGACTCCAATACCCTCAACACCAACAGCGGATCCCAACCCGGAGTCAAGAACTTAACAACAGGTTTTTGAGAAAACAACTCAACAGCTTGGATACTAAAGGCACAACAGCATCACAGGCAGGACCCCGTAAAGCCCTCACAACCGGCCACTGAGCCCTCAAAGAGGAAACCGCCAAGCCTAAATCAAAATCATCCTTCAGAAAGTCCAAAACATGTACGGGATCATCAGTCAAGGCAGACAAGCCTTTATCAGAACACCAACGATGAAAGGAAACCCATACGTTTTAAGGGTAGAAGACCTACAAGATTGTTGAATAAAGCGAGCCACCTCAGGAGAACAAGCCAGAGCCACCAGGTTCATCCTTTCAATACCCAGCCCGCCAGTTGCAACCGGACCAGACACTCCCTAGACAGACCTGAAAAAGCCAGAGAACAGGGGTCCAGGGCAAGTTTACAGCAAGGCCGCACCGCCAACTGTAACAACAGAAGAAACCAAGGCCACCTGTTCCAGGAAGGTGCTACCAGGATCACAGAGGCCCTGTCCACCTTGACCTTCAGAAGAACCCTCTGAATTAAAGCAATCGGAGGAAAAGCATATATCAACCCTGTCTCCCACTGAAAAGGACAGAGCATCCACCCTCCAAACAGTCTCTGGCGGGCACAGAGAAAAAAACCTTTCCCTTAAGATGTTCTACAGAGTTGCAATGAGGTCCTCTCTAGGCACCCCAAACCTCTGTATGAGAACCCCAAACACCTTTCGATCCAAACACATTTCTGACAGGAAGGGAAATAACCTGCTCAAACAATCCGCTTCTAAGTTCTACACCCCCACCCCAGAAGATGCAACGCCCTCAGTGACAACAAATTAATTTCGGCCCATTGGCAAATCTTCTCAGCTAACAAGTTTAGCGAAGCCACTTTCACACTCCCCTGGTGGTTGACATAGCACACCACCACATTATTTTCTGTCCTCAACAGAACATCCATCTGCAGGACCCAAGAAAGAAAATAAACCAGGATGAACTGGACAGCCTTCAACTCCCTCCAGTTGGAAGACATCTGAGCCTCCTGGACTGGCCAGATCCCCTGAATTGAATCTTGAGCCATCACAGCCCCCCACCCCAGCTCGCTGGCATCCGTCATCAGAACCAACCTGTCCTGGAGCATAAACAGAGAACCCCTCATGAGATTCTTCATATCCAACCACCAGTCCAACACCTAGGAGACACCCGGGCCCCCAGGAATCAACTGTTCGTAAACCTGAAACCTCGGACACCAACAGCGCAGGATGTGATTAACCAGGGGGATACGTGTAACCTGACCCAAGGAACAATCATGACTGTAGCTGCAATCAACCCTTGGCCCCTCAACCACTATCGAGGTATGGAAGCAGGCGAGCACAAAACCTTCTTCAGTTCTTTTACAAGAGTCACCCTGCGAGCTTCGGAGAGGGTACACCTTGCCCACCCTCGTGTTGAAGATCCCTCTAATGAACAACAGTTCCTGAGTGGGGATCAAACAGGACTTCTCCAAGTTCAGAATCCACCAGAACTTATGCAGGAGACGGCAGACATTCTGAGTATGTAACTGAGCTTTAGGGAAAGAAGGGGAAGAAATCAACCAGTCATCCAAGTACGGAAACATCTGGATCCCCTCTACATGTAATATCCCAACCAATGGAGCCAACACTTTTGTAAGCACCCTAGGCGAAGCAGAGAGACCAAAGGGCAGTACCTGAAACTAGAAATGTTCACCGCTCACACAAAACCTCAGAAACTGCTGCAAGGCCCTGTGAGCAGGCACATGAAAATATGCGTCCTTCAGATCGAGAGACATGAGAAAGTCTCCCACTGAAAGGAAGGGTAGAATCAACTGGAGTGTCACCATCTTGAAGGACCGGCATGGAATGCACAAAGTCACTGATTTTAAATCCAACAAAGGTCGGCAATCTCCATTTGGTTTCCTGATCAGAAACAGGATAGAGTAAGCCCCCTTCCCCTGTTGCTCCACAGGGACCCCCACAATGCCCCCCTTGTTCAACCGGTCCTGATTCTCATCCAACAGAGCTCTATTTTTTACTGGCAAACTGGGAACAGGGGTAGTACGGAAAACTTCCACGGGGGGCTCCACAAGCTATATATGATAGCCCAGTCTGACAATCTGCAGGTCCCACTGATCCCTGACAAACTTTTCCCAGACTGGCAAAATGTTCCCGAGGCGACCCCCAATAGGGCCCTCCCCCCAAAACACAGATAATCATGATTTAGACTGACTGGATGCTCCCGATTTCCACTGTTGATCCCAGGATTTATGGAAGGAAGGGACACCCTGGCCACGTCCCCTAACACGAAAGGGCTGACCGGCCATCTTAGACTGAAATGCCAGGCCAAACACCCTCTTATAGCCAGCAAACTTTCCCTTCTGAGGAGGCTGGAAGGGGTCAACAACTTGTTGTCGTCCGCTGTTTTCTTCATCATAGCTACCAAGGCATCCTCAAACAGTTTGGAGCCAAGAAAGGAATCTTCATGAGTGCATAATTTTGAGACACTTCCGCTTAAGCCATAATTTTCGCCTAGCCACCACCGAGGCCCCAGCAGCGGCAGATGAAGCACTAAGTGAATCAAATGACAAATCGGACAAGAAACGCAACTGCTGCTGCAATATTGTCAAGGACTCAGAGGGATCCTCCTCCTGAAGCAGCTGCTCTCAAATGCTTTACAGTCTTTCAGCAGTGACTGGACTGGGTAACTGGTATATGCCACTGATCTAACGGCCAGCTTGGAAGCTGAAAAAGAACCTTTCAAAGTCCCTTCAACCAGCTTATCCCCAGGATCTGAAAGTACTGCATCCTCGGATACAACAAGGCTCTGTGAAGAAAGGACTGCCAACAGGGAATCAACCTTAACTACAGAAGGGAACTCATCCCAAAACCTTGTACTGGATAACGTTTAGCCAGGAACAGGGGAAAGGCATGTTTATCTCCAGCCTTCCATTCCCCTTCCAGTACATTCAATACAGACTTAAGGATAGGAAGATATTCACGCTACTGTTTCTGATAATTTGCAAAGAAATCTTCAGACACTTCCGCTACAAAGGCATCAGGAAAAATTGTCCCGTACATGTTCCAAAACACTGCAAATGTCAGCCCCATGAGTAAACAACCTTTCACCTCTTCCTCTGAATCACAGTCGATATCAGGAGGAACAGAGGTATCCAATTAGTGCTTCTTTGCTCCAGGGATTCTCTAGCTTGAAAGGCAGCAGAAACAGCGACTTCATTCATCCTTTGGACATCCGCTAATAAAGGTGCAGTAGAAGGCCCAGCAACCACCTCCTCCTACAAGTGCTTACACTTCTCTGACCTCTTAACCCCATCCATGACAAGTCAGAAGTCAGATGAATTACCACTACCTAAATACAATAGCTAATTGGTCTGAACTCAAACCAATCAACACCAAAATCACCTTTTTCCCAAGGCAACCACTGACCATTTGATACACAGAGGGAGCTAACATACACTCCACCTGTTAGATTAGGCCCCTAGAATGGTTACGTAATGTTATGTTTTAGTTAGCATTCACTGCGCCATTTTCTCTTTCAGGTGCCATTTTGGGCTATTCAAAACTGAACTCGTTCATTTCTGAGAAATGCCCTCCTTTAAGTTTCATTTCTGAAATGTTATGTTTTGCTTAAGTAATAAAGAGGCTGTTCATATTAGAGCATACCTTTCTCACTAGATAGAGGCCCTCTCCTACGTGTCTGGTGCCGGGCACAGGGTGAAATGACCTTGGATTGTACTAGGTTGTGTACGATATGAGAATCAAAACCTTTACCTTTTTTTGTATTTCACTGTCCAGCTGCATCTGCCTGGAAAATTCCACTGTGGGCGTGACTTTGCCCGGGAATGAAATATACATAATGTATCCCTATGCTTGTTGATTTCAGTTCCCTCTGTAGCACTCTCAGCGACTGTACAGACAGGGCTCCACTCTGAGTGTATATGAATAAACAGCTGTTGGTTTATATTCTCCACTGTTTTACTGACTCTTCAGTTGGTACGGAAGGCTGAGAGGAGATCAGTAGTGACCCGCGTGGCCCTTTTCAGGTCACTTCCTGCACGCCTGCCAATCAAAGTACACGTCCTACCCTGCAGTCAGAAAGAGAAAATAAAACTCTCACGTGACATAAAAATCTCAATCAGACCCCCTGCGACTCATGCAGAAGACAGACAGCCCTGAACCAGCAGCGAAGGTGAACCACCCACTGTGACCATATCAGCCCTTCTGCACAAGTCTGTTTAAAAAGAAACTGTATGGTGCGTCAGTCCCAATACATGGGACACCAGTCAAGACACCATTTCGAGAGAAGCCCTCATCAACATAGACGAGGCTCTCCAAGATATCACATGCACCACCACGCCCAAAGCATGCCCGTCACCTATAACCAATAAACGGATCCAATGACGTAGTAATCCTGCTGTAGCAGGGGCACCAGCCACACCCACGAGCCGTGAGCAGCACTCCTTCCATTCGTGACAGTGAGCTCTGCGACATAGCTGAGGAGGCGACTACTCCTCACCATGCCCCCGGCGTGCCGATCAATGGTGAAGCCTTCATTTTTAAACCAACAGTGACATAGGCCCGCCTCCAATTCCGCACCCTGGTGCGCCTGGGGACTCCATTACCACCACCAAGCCATGCCTTCTGTGGACCAAATACAACCCAAGAGCCTTTTACGTCGAAACCTTCCAGCAAGGCACAGAGCCCTGAGCAGTCCCACTACAGCAGGGACATAAACCAACCATAAAAAACGGTTGGTAAAGCAAAAAGCCCACACTTACCATTGTCAGAACACCTGAGTTCCAGCCTGTTCATTCAGCCCCAGAAAAAAACACAGGATGTTGGAAGGTAAGGTAACTGGTTATGTGCCACAGGATGTGGGCGTGGCCTGTAGGGTAGGGATGTGAGCAAGGGAGTTTTAGCTTGGGAGGTCTGTGGGAAGGAGCTATCGCTCATGTGCGCATGGACCATGACAGGGACGTCTGGCAAGGAGGTAATGGTCAGAAGAGAGTTTGTGAATGCCCACAAACGTACAAGTTTTAAACAAGCTACCCCTTGAACTGCCCCTTTCCCGGACATTGTATTGGGTTTACTGCTGCAAATTTCTATGCACTTTTAGTGGTGGATTCTGCATAAAAAACTACTCATGCCTGTCATGATTCCTTCAATGATTTTCTGGCAGGGATGCAGGAAGCCATTTTGGTTTATAAACGTGTGATTGGTTGTATGTCAGAAATGTTTGTGTTACAATATACTGTGGTGTAAATATTGAATACCAGAATAATGTGATGGAAAGTATTTAAAGGTAGGTACACATTTACTATTTTTAATTCCACATCTGCGTACATTGAACAACAATATGTTGTCATGGATTGCATATATGCCTGTGTTTGGGTGTGTATAGTTAAGTATAGTTAAGTATAGTTAACCTACACTTACCTGTATATAACTACCTTATCTGGTATTCAATATTTTATTGCAATATTTTGGGAGGTCGATACGATATTTAAATCTCGATATTCTGTTACTAAATAGAAAGGCTACCTTAAAAATGGCTTTATGAATCGAGCCCAAAAAAACTTCTTTATTTGCAATTTAATATATCTCTACACTCTAACAACAGCACCATCATGGAAAGGTGTGTCATCTGCAATAAGAACGTTTAGACTGAGAATTGTAGGCCAGTGTGCATCTGCTTAATTTAGTCCTAAATACTAAATTCTCAATGATTATTAGGAAACTATCAAATTCTCTATGATTATTAGGAAACTATCAGTGTGCTTTTGTGGAATCTCTGCTGCCATTCGTGAGGGGCTCACCGGGACTGCGAGGACCAGCAGCCCGGATCCAGCCACAGCTGCGGCCTCTTCCCGGCCGGACACGCCCCCCTGCCTCCTGCTCTTCACTGCTCGCGGCCCCCGCTTCGCGGGCGCCGCTCGCAAGCAGTGTGCTTTTGTGGAATCTCTGCTGCCATTCATGAGGGGCTCACCGGGACTGCGAGGACCAGCAGCCCGGATCCAGCCACAGCTGCGGCCTCTTCCCGGCCAGACACGCCCCCCTGCCTCCTGCTCTTCACTGCTCGCGGCCCCCGCTTCGCGGGCGCCCCTCGCAAGCAGTGTGCTTTTGTGGAATCTCTGCTGCCATTCGTGAGGGGCTCACCGGGACTGCGAGGACCAGCAGCCCGGATCCAGCCACAGCTGCGGCCTCTTCCCGGCCGGACACGCTGACCTACTTCTGCCCACTTAGCAGTTGATTGCTCCCGCATCGCGGGAGGCGTGCGGGCGTGCGCCGGGCGAAGCCCAGGCCAAGGGCTGGCCCATTTAAACCCGTTAGAGACCGTGAGAGACCGGACCGGGCCACCTCTCTAACCCTATTGGTTAAATAATATATGAGTTTGATTACTGTGGATTGTTTGTAACTATTTGGTGACTTATTCCGTCCCCAAATAGATCCATCCTTTGCGTTCACTGGTTGTTATATCATTTACCATGTCTACACGGGGAAGTCGGAGTAAAACAGCGGCAGTTGGGGGGTCAGTTAATAAGTCCCATAGACAGCTTTATTACAAGGGCACATTCATTCATAGACCAGGAAATCTCGTTGATGGAACGCAGAGTGTCTCAAGACTTAGCGTTAGCAAAGAGATCCTCCTTGGGCCACTTGGCTTCTGCCAGAACTCCCCAGAAAAGTGATGGGAAAGAGCGGACAGAAATACATGCTGATAGGCATAGCCTTCCTAATGTGGTTGATTTATCAGCTTCTCAACTATCCTCAAACTATATAATAGAGTCCGATTTGGAAAAGGCCCCCGTCTTGGAATTAATTCCCACCCCAGAGGTCACAAGAAGGCAGAGGGGGAGGAGGGAGGGCGCGGTACGGAAAAAAAGGGAGAATACCAAGCCAATAAAGGTTAATGCCCCTCCAGTGGTAGTAAATAAGCAGAGTGCAAATATGAAGAAAGCCCCCCTGGGAGGTCAGAATAAGCGACGCGCAGAGTCGGTAAACATCCTTAGGAAAGACATCCTGGATAAGAGAGATCTGGCACTTACGAGTAACGAGCCTGGGGATCTAAATAACATCGAAAAACTGGGAGAGATTCTTAAATCATACTTTCTCCCGCTAGAAGCCAGACTCCTTTCTATCGAAAATAAAGTGGTCGAAATGAGCACTCTTATTAAGAACCAAGCTCAGGATGGCAGTGTCAAGACTGTGGGAACTACAGCCCCCAGTAACAAGCCAGAACGTGTCCAAGGTAAAAAAACACCTATTGTAGGAGCAAACACAAAGTCAAAAAACCTCATATCAACACAGAGATCTAGTGCTGTAAAACCAAAAGAACCCATAGTCCACACAAGTCAGGAGAATGTTAGTGTTAGGGCTCCTGTCCCGAGTTGGAATTAAATAAGGAGAAACAGAGACGAAGTTGAAAGACTGGCTGTCCACCTCCCTCCTGAGGCTAGTCCCTTTGTGGTGGTGATGACTGGTGTCCAGGAGTTGTCAGGAACCACAAAGGAACACACCGGGTCCCTAGAAAATAAAGTCCAACACTGGCTTAATATTAACCGACCGTTACCATCGTACCGGTCTAGTAAAATCCTGATGACACGCAGGGCTCCATGGGTGGGCCATGGTAAGAAATCAACACAGGTCGATTGTGTTTTGATTAACTACGACGATCCAAGAACCGTGGAACATATTTGTTCCTGGCCTACCACAAACAAGAACGTAGGCATTGAAACTAAGCCTCTCTCTTTTTTCTATCCCCCAAGGAATTGTCTTCCCAGAGTTCATGAAGGGAACTGGCATGGTGCAGGCCAGCGAAGTCAGATCGGTTTTTGTGAGACACAGAGTGGTAATGTGATCGGAAGTCCTACCTGGGATCCATCTTACACAGACGGCTGGAGAGGAATTCCGATCACAAATAGATTTAATTGCCTGGAAATGGTCGATTGACCATCACCAACAAAGAGCCCCCTGGACAGCCGCAACGTGATACCTGATTCTGCCCCACCCGTGGCAACCCGGACAGTGAGTGATCCTCCACTTACAAAGATCAAATTTGTTTTTTGGAATGTGGCAGGCCTCCGCTCCAAGGTGGAGGACGGTAGGGCCCTAAGTCTTTTGGAGAATTACGATATCATCTGTCTCCAGGAGACTTGGGCCACAACTGAACTCCACCTAAATGGATATAAAACATATTTTGTTGCAGCTAGTGCGGGTCCTATGGGAAGGCCCAAGGGTGGTCTCACTATTTTCATTGGGAATACTCTGCGAGGGTTCGAAATATCTGTTCTCTTTTTTCACACAAATTATCAGCTCCTCAGGCTCTCCTTTAATAAGAAAGTCATCATCATCCTACTGAATTTCTATAATAATCTCTCGGAGGAGGTGGTGGTGAGGATCTTACGCGACTTGTGTGATAAGCTTTTACAGCTTACACTGGACCTTGGCGCTAGAGCTAACGTTAGCATTATCTGGGGGGGGGATTTTAATCTCCATCCATGTCCACGTAATGATAGTAACATCTGTGGCCTAGTGGATGAAGATGATGTCCCTATTCCCCATTACATTCATTCTAACATGGGACAGTGCTTAAACGAACTTTTGTCAGTTTTGGGTCTTACGATAGCAAATAAAGTTGATCCAAATTTGTGTCAGTTTGATCCAACTTATTTGGGGCGGGGATATGAAACAACGGTTGACTATGTCCTAATATCAACTGTCTTGGGTAATCGAGTTGGGGGCTTTAATACGATAGTTAACACTCTAAGCAATCACTCTGCCCTCAGCTTAGACCTGGTCGTCTCATATCCTCACCCTTCTGCAAAGGCGATTACAAGTGTATTAAGACAGAACACATTGCATATAAACAAGACCAACGGTTACTCCCTAAGATGGGAGAAGGTTGACCCTGGGGACATGACTTAAAAGGTCATAGAAGCAGCATATTTCTCATTTGTTAAATGCTTAGACCTGACAGCCACAGATGAGGAGGTTCTAAGCAACTTTTCAGTAATCCTACAAAAAATTAAAGAACTACTTACAATTAAGAATCAAAGTAACCGACACACGAAACCAGGATGGTTTAACCATAGTTGTACTGCGGCCTGTAAAAGTCTAACGCTGCGCTTAATAAACCTATTAGAGATCTACCTG
The DNA here is from genome assembly GCF_964261635.1 of Lissotriton helveticus. Taxonomy (NCBI): domain Eukaryota; kingdom Metazoa; phylum Chordata; class Amphibia; order Caudata; family Salamandridae; genus Lissotriton; species Lissotriton helveticus. The sequence continues at coordinate 931,267,803 of NC_136063.1, forward strand.
AAATAAGTAGGCTTAGAAAGGAATACAAGATCGAATGCTCAAAGAGGAAGGTAGAGCTAAAGCAAGAACTGTGGGAGCAACTCCACAGTAGCTCCATGGAAAAAAATAGCGAGACGTTCTGGAAGGTGGTCAAATCTCCGTTTCTAGTAAAGGATAGTACCCTTCCAAGTATTGAACTAGCCATAGAGGAATCAGCTTGGGTGGCTCACTTCTCAAAAATATTCCAGATAAATAGCACCGCATCAGAAAACTCGGTAGAGCCTAACCCTAGCTCAGGCAGGGTCATTTATCCTATCTTGCTAGATTTCGAGATTCTAGAGGTACTTCAGGCTCTAAACGCCAGTAAAGATGGGAAAGCCCCGGGTCCTGACGGGGTTCCCGTAGATATATTTAATCATAACATGGACCTGTGGGCACCGGTGCTGACCAGGGTGTTTGGGGCTGTAGCAGTGAAGAGCCTGCCAGATTCTTGGTCCAAGTCCATCATGGTGCCAATATTTAAAAAAGGAGACCGGCAGGTATGTATCCCGCTACCGACCAATATCACTGTTGGACTCTTTGGGCAAGGTGGTGGGAAGGATAGTACTCGAGCGCTTGCAGCAATGGGCGAATGATGGTGGTGTTCTCTCCGATCTTCAATTCGGGTCTCGGGAGGGTCTAGGGACCACCGAACAGGCCTTAAATTTATCAATGATTATGGGGAAATATGGTTGTGCAAAAAAGGATAAGCTGTACATGATATACGTTGATTTGTCTGCGGCTTTCGATTGCGTGTGTCATGCAAAGCTTTGGGCTGTCCTTTCCCAAATGGGGGTCGACGCCTCATTGATAGATTTTTTAAGGGAGCTATATTCGAAGGCCTCTGCTAGGGTGCGATTTGGTGTGAAGGGTGAATTGTGGGCATCATTTGGAGTGGAGCGTGGTGTGAGGCAGGGGTGTGTCCTGGCCCCCTTTCTGTTTTCGCTGTACACCAATGGATTGGAGGCGGCGATGCTGGAGGGGGGTCAGGACTTACCCCGAGTGAAAGACCGGCCGATACCCGCTCTGCTCTATGCGGATGATGCCGTCATCCTTGCGCGCACTCCACGTGAACTACAGAGGGCCTTGAATAGATATGTGGATTTTATGGGGAGCTTAGACCTGCACATAAATATAAAAAAGACCTTTGTAATGGTGACAGGATCAGGGAAAAAATGTCCTAAAGACATTATTCTCAAAAATCAAAAACTTGAAACTACGGTACAGTACCCCTACTTGGGAATTTTAATTGATGCAAAAATGAATTGGAAAGCTGCAGTGGAGACAAGAAAACATCTCTTCATGAGAGCCATTGTAGCTTTAATTCATTTTTCCCAGAAGTTGTTCAAGAGGCCCCCAGCAGAACTCCTGAGAATTTATAGTGCAAAATGTCAGGCAATAGCATTGTATGGGGCGGGAGTTTGGGCCCATGTCAATATTAGCTCCCTACAAGTGGCAGAGAATATATTCTTACGTTTTTTGTTAGCGGCACCCAAATGTGTTTCTACCTTTGTATGCCATACCGAGCTGGGAATTCACTATCTAGAAGATGTGGCAAAAATCCAGCCACTCCTGTTATGGTGACGTATTTGGTCGTCGGAAAAAAATACTTTAACAAGGCAGATTTTGTTGGACTGTATGTCCTAAGATTATGCTATGAAAATTAGTTGGCTTTCCTATGTTAGAAAGTTTTTGACCGACATAGGGCTAAGGAAATACTATACCACCCCAGAAACAATTAGTGAACTCCCGAAGAAGGACTTGAAAGCAAGGGCATTGGCACACCTGGAAGAAATCCGCCTCGTTAAAGAAGCGAATAAAGTCTCTGTGCAACACATATTGGCGGTACAGATTTCTCCGTCTATTCAACCCTACCTGCTACACGATCTTAAAGTTTTTGAACGTCTTCTTTTGACGAGGTTCAGGCTAAACATATTCCATCGTTTAGTTGCCTTTCCCGTAAAAAACAGTTGGGCTCAAAAACTTCCCCTTTGTCCTTGTGATGATATGTCAGAGCAGACAACGATTCATACAGTACTGTTCTGTAAATTTTATCATGATCATCGCAAGCTGTGGCTGTTACCACTCTTAAAAACGTGGGGTATTAGACAATGTCGCCCAGCAATGTTGCGTCTGCAGTTCTTAGACTCAGAATATATTTGCTATCATGTGGCTAATTTTCCTGAAATGCATTTTTAAACACAGAACAAATCTGTGATAAGTGGAACTGTTCTTAAAATTATTGATTGTTAGCATTATCTGTATAGAATCCACTACTGGCCCTTTTGGAAATCTGTCAACTATGAATTTGTACTGACATATGATTCTTATGATGTATAAAATTGTGTTTTATGTCTGTCACTTTTATGGTTTTTAAAACATTTTAAAAACCCGAATAAAGAAAGAATTAATTAATATATTTACATTCACCTTCCAAACTCTATTTTTATCATTTTAAGCAATGGCAGTACTACAGAAAGTATCAAAATTCACCGGCCATATGGAGCAAAACTATAATTTGTATTAAAAAAAAACGAGAACTTGAGCTTCAGGTTGAGATACCCGAGAAAATCCATTAGTCAAGAATGCAAAGTGAATATCACACCAACCAATTAAGGCAGCTAGAGGAAGCGATGTATGCAAACACAAAAGGGGCTAGGGTGTTGCAATTAACACATTTGCATGGGAACACTCACACAACCAATCAAATGTAGCAATCAAACAAACTAAACTGTCACCTACTGCTCTAGCATAGGACTTGCATAACCACAAGTAAACTGCACGAATTGATAAACCTGCATCCTGACAAAATCATATTCACCAGACTCCTTCCTCCAAAAAATAATACCCAGAAAGTAATTTCTGGGAATAATAGTTGATAAAAGAGGACTAAACAGTGGAAAAGGTCACATTTGCAGACAACGGATCAATGCCCGATGTGCAAATACCGGCAGCATTACAATCACAGCTCTATAATGCCAAGTCCTGCACAACCCTGAACACCAACACCTGCAAAGCTTGTGTAGAAATTATGAATCTACCTGTTCCAATCCCTAAACCGCAGGGACAGCTGTGCAATGTTGTCACTGCCCCAGAAGTGCTGCACCTACATCATAATGCAAATTCACTTGCCGCATATTCTTATGGCAGACATCTGGAGCAGCAGGTGAGCCAACAATTAAGAACATTCAGTAAGTAAAAGAAACAAGAACTTCTACAGACAAATCTCTGAGTTAGTGCATTATTCGCTGACAGCAGAGCTCGGGAACACAAAGAGGCAATTACTGTCCTGTGTTTCTGAGCTTTGTAGGAAGCAAAACAGATATTAACTCGTTCAGATTGCACAACATACGCATAAAGAAACGCAATTCTGCGCAGGCGCACCGCAGAAAATAAGATCATTAAAAGGCCCCTAAAGCCTAAAACTCAGTCTATGGATGAGAATACGGTGTCTTCAAAATTTATTAGAATAGTTAGTTACATAGAATCCACCTTTTTCTCTTTACAAGAAAAACTGCAGTTTTACACTGAGCTCAGAAGTGTCTGTCATGCTTTATTTGTATGTATGTAATACTCTATCTTTTCATTTATTTGTTTGATTAATATCCCTAATAGTAATGGGTGAAGTCAGAGATCCTAGAGAAGGAAGAAAAAGCTAGGTACGGTCTGGGACCCTCTCGAGTGAAGCAAGAGGGGGCAAGGGGAGACACTTTTTGTCTCTTGTTGCCCTCACACACCCCAAAGGATGTCACGCTTCATCATCAGGCGGTGCTCCTCGTCGGGCCGGTGCTGCAATGCCCTACGGGTCCCCCGAAGGGTCGCTTTTTCGGAGATCTTTTAAGAGAACAGCCGTTTGATGAATGCGGGTATGCAGAGAGGGTCCTTCTTTTAGTGACGGTGCAAGTGGGGGGGTGGATTAAAATGGCTAGGGGATACCAAAGGGCAGTAATTTTATTAGTGATATATGAGTTCCCCAGTCATGTTAAAAAACCCGAAGGTTGTGTGTTACAATATGGGTAATAATGTACCCTGGGTAACATAAAGTGTGGTCACATCTGGCAGGGGCAAGTGATAAGGTAAACACAGTTTTTGGTGTTGCAATTAGTATGGGCATGTTGTGTCCATATGAGGTCTTCAATTTGGATAGTTTTGGTGTGTTTGGTCGTTGGGCAGGCAGTACATGACCCACAGAGGTAGTCACCACACAAACTGCGTTTACCTAATCACTTCCCCCTGCCAGATGAGGTATGTGGGGATGACTATGAGACCTGTGAAGACTAGGATGAGTGAACACAGGAGTACCATACGCAGAGGACGCATGTCCACCAAAATGACCAATCATTTTATTGAGTTAAGACACTCCAGTGAGGAAATGGAATGGACCATTTTAGAGGCTAACCCTTCATGGAACAACACTTCACTTTTGAGGCGTGAACAGCTCTGGGTCCACCGACTTAACATGTATGTCCATGGCCTTAATGACGATATAACATGGGCGGAGCTGTAATGTTCATATCTAATATCTCCTACTCTGCACACTACAGTAGTGATATCACATTACCCTTCTCCTATCAGAAACCCTGTCTACATCATGTCACCTACCTACTGAAAAGACCAACCCCACTGTTATCAGGCCTTCACTACCACTACCAGAACCCTATTGGTTCCAGTCTCCCTGCCAGTCTAATTATACTAGCAACACATCAGTCAGTGGCAGTCCCGACTTTATTTAATTTTATTTAACTTTGTGATTACCACCTTGTTTGGAGGATTCACACAGTCGCCCAATCCTCTGGGCATTCACTAATACGCATTGACAAACATCGAACATCAGAACACACATGCTCATATGAGCTGCCCGGGACTCATCTCTTAGACTATAAACCACGAATATGCCCACTTTCACTGGGCTATCTCTAGAACATGTATTGGTCTATTGCTTGACACGTTATGACCAAGGGACGCATGCGCACATGGGCCCGTTCAATTGCGCAGGGTACAGACACTCTTCCCCCCAAACATGCGCAGTGTTGACGGCTATGACTCAGCGACCTTGAAAATGACCGCCGCTTCTGAATACACTGAGCTGGGTATATCTTGAGCTACGCCGGACGGGGCAGTTAAGATCCGGGCCGGCGTATGGTGGGTAGGTGCTGAACAGTACCTCTGCTTCTACAGAACCGTGAGCGGGACCTGTGTCCATTAGGACTTTGGCATTTTGGCGTGCTCCTAGACATTGGACTACAGCGGGGGTCTATTACGCTCGCAGTTAAGATTCAAACTACACGCTGCCCTTACTTAAATCTACATCCTCTCCCTTTTTAGACCGTTAGTCGAAGGTGCTACCTACGCTGCCACCCATGGAGTAATGCTCCACCAGTATTTAGGTGAGGTATATAAGACCTGGGGGAACTTAATGTAATTTGGCCAGTTCACTTGGGGGGCCACAGGAATGACCTGTGAGACATGCACTCTCTCTACTTAGTGTAGGGATTGAGGCAATATCGGGCATCTCCTGTTGAGCACCCCATCGGACAGGGCCTCTGTGTGCTTGGGGTTAATGAGGGACTTTGGCATATCAGCAATGAAACACTACCAGGTTTGCCGGACCTGACCAACATGGGACAGCACCTTGCTGGCTCCTGGCCAGTTCTCAGCTTACCGTGGCCCATAAGGGGCGAATGTCGGTTCACCACCCTAATTCACTATGACCAATCATAGGGCTGCTGTCAATCACCAATATTGACTCAGGCTATGACTTTTAAAATTTCATTTCTTATTGATTGTTTCCTGCATTTCTTGTCCGTCTCTCCTTTCCCTTGTTCTAGGTCTCACTGGAGAGAAGACTAACTGTCTGGTCACTGCGGCGCTCTAGTAGGAGCTTAGAACTGCGTGTACCTCCAGCATAGCATAGGGGGCCAGATGTCCCCTACACTTGAATTTTTTAGACTACACTATCACTATTATTCTCTGCACTGGTCCTGATGAAGCGCATTGAATCTACCTGACCACGCTAGCGTGAAACATGTCGACCTGACCACACTTTATGTTACCCTGGGTACATTATTACCCATATTGTAATACACAACCTTAGGGTTTTTTAACATGACAGGGGAACTCATATCACTAATAAAATTACTGCACTTTGTTATCCCCTAGCCATTTTTATCCACCCTCTCACTTGCACCATCATTAAAAGTAGGACTCTCTCTGCATACCCGCATTCATCAAACGACTGTTCTCTTAAAAGATGTCCGAAAAAGCGACCCTTCGGGGGACCCACCCGATGATGAAGTATGACATCTTTCGGGGTGTGTGAGGGCAACAAGAGACAAAAAGTGTCTCCCTTCGCCCCCTCTTGCTTCACTTGAGAGGGTCCCAGTCCGTACCTAGCTTTTTCTTCTTCTCTAGGATCTCTCACTTTACCCCTTACCTTATCTGAGTGTGGGCGTGACTCCACAGCAAGCACTCGGATGGAACAGTGACCCCCCCTTACTTGGTTATAACACTAGAAATCGGAGCACGGGCACTGGACCTTGACAAGCTCCTGGTCCCCCCCTTTTTTTGTTTGATTTAATATCCCTAATATACATTATGAAGTAAGTCTGTGTGTGTAACTACTTCCCCTCTAACCCTTGTACAGGCAATATATACGTGTAACTGTAATCAATTAATCAATTAATCATAACACCATTTACCTCTAAAAAATTATAAGCGAACCAACATTGATTAGCTCTCTTCCCTAAAGTCGTGAAGGTGGTCATAGGCTACTTTGGAGCACTTTTCTATGACATGCACTTCTGCCACTCTAGAATATTGCTTTCAGTGCAATAATTACCAAACAAAACCAATTTTGAAGAAAATATTGAACCCAGTCCCTTCTTTGGATTATGGAAAGTAGTTAAGGGTCATATTTACAATGAAATCACGGAGTGCACCGTTAACCTTCCAGGCTTAACGCTGCACTCCGCCACTTCAGAAACGCAGGGCAGCACCATATTCACAACAATATGATGCAGCCCTGTGTGTCCCCCTGCGCTGGCACCAAACTTAGCAGTGTAGCGCCAACACAGGCACTCTTGCACAATAGTGCAAGGGTGTCTGTGTTGAGGGTAAGATTGTTTATGTGCAATAACTGCTATTCAGTTGTAGACAATATTCCTTTAATCGTAGTCTATGCAGGTGTTTTGGGTACAGTAGTAACATTAGTTTCGTGGTACATGCACTAGCTATCTGAAATGCAGAGCCACCAAACCTATTCCAAGAGGGAAGGTGGCCTGCTCTACTCCAAGATTGGCTACCAGATGACACACACAAGCAGGTAAATGGCTTCTTAGACCACTCTAAGATGTCTGGCAGAACTGCATACATCCTATGCCCTCTAGGCTAGAAGTGTTAGGTAGGGGTACACATTTGCGTATTAATATACTCAATGTAAATGAACAACAGCTTAATTCTTTATCTTTTTCACCATTCTCATAATGCTGGCTACTATGCTATGCTTGATTCTACTCATAATTGCAGCACACATATTTTACAAAAGAATCCAATTGTTTCAATAAATGTTTGAAATGCCAATATGTGTACTTCTTGTGTCTTCCTTTGGGCATACCTGAGTTAACAACAAAAGGGTAGATGTGTTTCCACGATTTCTTTGGGGGAATCAGGGTTGTCATGTTCCGAGGTTGTGAACACCATCATGTAGAATTCACCACCTGCTACCCTGTAAGGTTTAGATGCCGAGATAATGAAAGAGTGGGTTGTGCACACCTCCTTTATCACTTTAAATCTAAGTTTCTCACTTGGCATGGCGGGATACGTTTGCCTATGCCTGCCTGGCATATACTTTGACTTTAACTGCTTCAGCGCTACCGCGTTTTCCCGCTGTGCGCTGAAGAAGTAGAAAAAGGCTTGTTCATGACAAAGCCAGCTCGTCATGAGCGCACCATAGGTAAAGCCCATGACGAGCTGACTTTGTCATTAGCGTGGTAGTGGTTAAAGTGGTCAGGTCCCAGTCGGGCGGCCTGAGCTCAAACGTGCACAGCTATGTAGTTAAATACTGTCTTGATTTTCCTTTTGTCTACTAATTATTAACAAATTAAATGCAAAAAAATGTTGAAAACATTCTCATTAATGCAATTTATTACTCATTGCATGATTGGAAATGTATCAACATTATATCCTTTTTTGTGAATCAGTCACTAAATGATTAATTACAATTGATCATCATTATACATCATTGTACGGCGATTGAGGATTCATGATCCGGCCCAATGCATTTCGGGACGGCGGTCCCTTCGTCAGGGGCAAGCCTGTAAAAAAATATATACATTAATACCAGTACCCTGCTATACGAGTTACATATACAGAACCATCATTAAATGGTGGAATTGATAAACTTTGATTATTATCGTGTCTAAAGCTTATGTTTTAACCTCTTTAGCTAACATACATAAGATTGAAGCATCTAACCATCTTCATATGGAAGTACTGATCATAAACATTTCCAGAATTTACACTGTGGTATGCTATACACATGTCAGAAGTCAAATATTGTGCTATTTAAACGTGCCACCTGTTATTGTGTTATGGTGATACGGTGAACAACACTTACAACGCAAGTTTTACATCGCAGAGCCTTTACAACGCAACCATTACAACGCAAACTATTACAACGCATTGCTCTGGGGTGCGCTCTAGGATAGGGAATAGGTTAATGTACTATCCTATAACCTTCCCTAGTGTCCACGGGGACTGGAGTTGGAATAGTAAATTAAACTATTCACTATCCAGAACCCCAAAGCACTATGCGTTGTAATGGACTGCGTTGTAATACTTGCGTTGTAAAGGCATGCGATGTAAAAGCATGCGTTGTAATGTCATACATCCGGTGACACATCAGTGCTTCATTAAGCCCAATTGCATATATTGTGATTACAAAGAGATGAGGTGTGCTACTTACTGAGCAGAGTCCCAATCATCATTCAATTTTCCAACCGTGGTATTGTGGTCAGCAAAAATAAAGAAAGCCGAAAAACATAAAGTTTATTTGTGACATCCCAAGAGGTCTACGTGTAATGTATCGTCCTCGACCAGTGATTATTTAAAATCTTACCACTGAATTTCAGATCGATTCTTGTGTTATCGTGCTTGTTTGGTTCTTCTCTATGTTCCTGTATAAAGTATGCAATGTCAGTCTCATGGCTGTTCTAAGAGCCCATTTAAGTGATTTCTAAACTTTGTTATCGCATCTTACAGGGGTGTAGTCTTCTACTTCTCCGGATTTGGTTATACTGTGTGCGGATAGTTATCGCGGCGATGTTCTTTTCTCCATTTCTGCAAGTAGCCTGTATCATAAACATAATAGCTTATTTAGAGCAACTCTTTTCAGTAACAAAAATGAGCATAAGCTTAGCTCCATTATGCAGTTCGTCATTCTTACCTTTCTAAAATCCCCGGGTTGTCTAATGTTCTCTGCGTGAATATAATGGTCTATGTGTCCCGCGCATTCGGTTTGTTTATACCGCGCCGTAATCCAGCAGTTTTACCGCGTTCTCTTGCGAGTGTTCAACTTCCTGCAAACGCCATCTTAGGGTGGGTTCCTATACATGTTGCAACTAGAAACTTTATTGGTATGTTGAGTTAAACTCGCAGACAGTAACAAAAGATTCCCACTTCCTTTATATGTTTAAATATGGCGTACATAATGTTAATAATTTACGGAGCGTGATGGAATCCGTGATTATAATGATTCTTCTATAATATAATAAAAAATACTTTTTGTGGACATGCCGATAGTACTATACTTAAACAGAAATCAGACCCCCTGTGATTGCGGTGAACCATCTTAAAGTGGACATTTATTTCTATTACACTGAGCTTAATGGAATCCGTAGTGCTGATACTTGTCATGCATAAGAATTATGCTTCACTAAAGCTAAACTATGATATAACATCTTGTGAGAGCTCTAGTACCACAAAGTGTCAACTTGAAATAGGCTGATGTTTATACTTCATGGGTCGCGGACCTTGCTAGGATGCTTGATAATAAACATTCCACTAATATTAAAGAGTCATGTGTTGCTTAACAATTGCGAACTCCATCATGTAATATTATATCTCTTCGACAAAACTCGAAATGAAACTCTGCCGCCAACTGTTAGCGATCAAATGTATTGATGTCTCTAAGTGTTCAATATGTGAAAATGTAATGTCATCTATATTGTCTCAATGACCTGAACAAAAAGGTTTGTTGAGCATTATATGCTGACTTATGTGTCATTTGACTTACTGTGCTGAATGTCATCTGTTTTTATGTTTCTAAGATGAGGTGGACCATCTGGTGTAGATTACGTTTCCTGTTCTATATGGAGCTTATCTATATTTATTTGTAGTATCTGTTGTTCTCCCCTTTGTTTTAATAAAAAGACTTCTGACATGTTTACAATTCTTCCAGGGTTAACAGTTATCAGACAGCATAATTATAAGTGGTCAATTGAGTGGCATTCCCTTAGTTCATGGTTGTATATCTCATTGCATGATTTTCATTAATAAGACTCAAAGACTTAAGTATGCATGATCGATCTGGCATCCTGTTCTCAATACATAGTGTTCCACAGCTATTGTATTATACATGTCTTTAAATCTATGTTTATGGATCTACCTCCACCTAAATAAAGTGCTGAGAAACTAATGTGTATGACTGAAATAATCGTTTAATGTAAAAAAAACTTAAAAAATGTATTTATGTATAGATGCTACAGCATTGTCTGGATTCCCTATTTATCTGTTATATAACGTCATAGAAAGCATGACATATCTAGCTTGTCATTGAGGCCTAGCAGCATCATTGTATTAAGTTTCTTAATCCAGTAAATTTCCCTCTGTAAGAATAATTTGGAATTGTCTGTTCCGTCCCTTGGGGGACGTGCTCAATATTTGGACATTTCACTTGAGCAATATTGTGTTGAGCTTCTTCCCAATGTGATGCTATACTGGAGGTTGTATTTTTGTTTCTTATTCGACTTTTGTGTTCAGACAGTCAAATCTTAATTTTCCTATCGGTCTTCCCGATATATAGTAGCCCACATGGACATTTGATGGAATATACAACATGCGTGGAGTTACAATCAAAGGCTTCTTGCAATTTTATTTTTTCTCCAGTTCTTGGATGTAGTAGTGTATCTACACATATTACACTGTTGCACTGTATGCAGTTTCCACATTAGAAAGTTCCTCATTTTAAAATAATGTTTGTAGGTGTCTTTTTAGACAGCATCTCCTTGAGGTTACGTCCTCTATTGAACGTGAATAAGGGGGTCTCCTTGTATAGCCCAATGAATTCTGATTCTTCTTTCAGTAATTCCCACCGCTTTAAAATGATTTGTTTGATCTGGGATGAAACAGTAGAAAACTTAGACACAAACACACTCCTAGATTTTGTTTTCTTAGCTTGTTTTCGGAGTAATTCTTGTCTGTTATGTGATCTTGCTCGATATTTGTGTTCTTCTAATAGATCTTCTGGGTATCCTCGAACTAGAGAGTTTTGTTTCTGGATATCCATGGTATGCAAGCTGACGTCTTCTTCAGATGTTATGCGTTGAATTCTCAGTAATTGTGAATACGGAAGATTCTTAATTAATGCTGGAGGGTGAAAGCTTGTATAATGAAGGGCATTGTTTCGATCCGTTTCTTTTTTGTACACTTTTGTATAATGGTATTGTTATGAATTTCAATCCATGTGTCTAAAAAGGCAATTCCGCTTTTCTTGATTGTATTGGTGAATTGAATCCTAGAATCGATTCTGTTTAGACTCCTAATGTTGTTCATCCGTGTTTCTTCTGTATTTTTTCATACTAACCCCTTGCCTGCTGCCGTTGGCCGTTGGCAGCACTACCTCGCTAGTGCTGCCGTCGGCCAACGGCCGACGCAGCCCTGCCCACCTAATAGAATGCCCGCACCGCGGCGGAAAAACCGCTGCGGTTAAGGCGTTTGAAAGATATCATCAATATAGCGTCTGAAGCAGATCAAACCTGTTTTCCATGTATTATTATTCAAAATATAGTCTTATTCGAATTTAGCTATGAAAGTATTGGCGTAAGATGGTGCTCCCGGAAAGCCCATTGATGTACCATTAAGCTGTAAAAAGAATTCCGAATTCCATTCAAAGTAACTGTTATGTAAACAGAACTGGAGGAGTTCTATTACCATGTGGCTGAGATCATCTTTGTCAGTTTGTGGGAGCAGAGCCCATTCTACTGCTTCGATGCCTAGAGCATGAGGTATTAAAGTGTATAATGACACCACATCAATGGTGCATAACCTCCAGTTTCCATTCACTTCCCCTGTTAGAAATGTGATGCTTCTGAAAAAATCATTGATGTCTTCGATGTAAGTTGTCCAACTTTTTACAAATGGTTGCAAATGAGCATCAATAAATCTACCTGGGTTTTCAAATATAGATCTGCAGACTGAAACAATCGGTCTGCAGGGTGGATCAGTTAAGCTTTTGTGCACTTTAGGGAGCATATATAGTTTGGGGCGTCTTGGAATCTTTGTTGTTAGAAATTGTTTAGTTGTTTCATAAATGATCGCAAGGTCTGTTGCTCTCTTTAGAATGTGTGTCAGTAAACTGCTTATTTCGACGGTTGGATCATACCTGAGTTTTGCATACCTGTTGGTGTCATTTACATGATCATTCACCTTAGTTTCATAGAAAGTTCGGTTCATTATTACTAGTCCTCCGCTTTTATCCGCTCTCTGTACTACAATGCTGTTATTATTGGCTAGAGTCCGTAGTATGCTGTAATCAGCTCTACTCAGATTTTTCTTTTGTGTATTTGTTCTGGGGTATTTAATTTTATCCAAACCTTTCTTCACCAAAATTTCAAAAGTGTCCACTTTAAGATGGTTCACCGCAATCACGAAGGGTCTGATTTCTGTTTAAGTATAGTACTATTGTCATGTCCGCAAAATGTTTTTTTTAAATTATATTATAGAAGAATCATTATAATCACGGATTCCATCACACTCCGTGAATTATTAACACTATGTACGCCGTATTTAAACATATAAAGGAAGTGGGAATCTTTTGTTACTGTCTGCGAGTTTAACTCAACATATCAATAAAGTTTCTAGTTGCAACATCTATAGAAACCCACACTAAGATGGGCTCGCAGCTGGTTGAACACCTGCGAGAGAACGCGGTAAAACTGCTCAATTACGGCGCGGTATAAACAAACCGAATGCGCGGGACACTTACATTCACGGAGAGAACATTGGACAACCCAGGGATTGTAGAAAGGTAAGACTGACAAACTGCATAATGGAGTTTATGCTTATGCTCATTTTTGTTACTGAAAATAGTTGCTCTAAATAAGCTATTATGTTTACGATACAGGCTACTTGCAGCAATAGAGAAAAAAATATCGCCGCGAAAACTATCCGCACACAGTATAACCAAATCTGGAGAGGTAGTACACTACACCCTGGTAAGATGTGATAACAAAGTTTAGAAATCACTTAAATGGGCTGTTAGAACAGCCTTGAAACTGACATTGTATACTTTACACAGGAATATGGAGAAGAACTAAACAAGCACAATAACACAAGAATCGATCTGAAATTCAGTGGTAAGATTTTAAATAATCACTGGTGGAGGACGATACATTACACGTAGACCTCTTGGGATGTCACAAATACATTTTATGTTTTTCAGATTTCTTTATGTTTGCTGACCACAATACCATGGTTGGAAATCGAATGATAAACGGTACTGAGTGGGATTCTGCTCAGTAAGAAGCACAACCTCATCTCTTTGTAATCACAATATATGCAATTGGGCTTAATGAAGCACTGATATAACACCATCACACAATAACAGGTGGCACGTTTAAATCGCACAATATTTGACTTCTGACATCTTTAGCATACCACAATGTAAATTCTGGAAATGTTTATGATCAGTACTTCCATATGAAGATCTTTAGATGCTAGAATCTTGTGTATGTTAGCTAAAGAGGTTCAAACAGAAGCTCTAGACACGATAATAATCAAAGTTTAGAAATTCCAACATTTAATGATGGTTCTGTATATGTACCTCGTATAGCAGGGTACTGGTATTAATGTATATATTTTTTTACAGGCTTTCCCCTGACGAAGGCACCGACAGTCCCGAAATGAATTGGGCTGGATCACAAATCCTCAATCGCCGTACAATGATGTATAATGATGATCAATTGTAATTAATCATTTAGTGACTGATTCATAAAAAAGGATATAATGTTGATACATTGCCAATCGTGCAATGAGTAATATATTGCATTAATGAGAACATTTTCAATTTTTTTTTCCATTTAATTTGTTAATAATTACTGGACAAAAGGAAAATCAAGACAGTATTTAACCACACAGCTGTGCACGTTTGAGCACAGGGTGCCCGAGTGGGACATGACCACTTTAAAGTTAGATGCGGAGATGGCACACTGTGAGCTAGCCAGGAACTAGGTCAACATATTCTGAAGGTATGAGTGGACTCAGTTCCCCATAGTTTTGATGGTTATGTTTCCTAAATGCACAGTCCTGCTAAATTAGTAGGAACCATACGACACATCATTTAAAAAAACATGATGAAGTACTGCTGCTTGTTTCTCGTGAAAGTATATCCTATCCCAGTGCAGACAGTGTTAAAGCCATTGGATGACCACTGCCTCACAAAGTTTCTCATCTCTAAATTCAATTCTTACCCTGGATGGAAATAATTCTTTAACTGCTAAACTAGCATGGATTTTTCCATTGCGTGGGTTTCTTTCTTTTCAGGATAGGACAGGATTAGCACCAGGGGTCCACAGTTTGGCATTTCAAAAGGAAATATAAACTGACCCATGGAAATTATATGTGATTCTACCTCTGCTCTGTTTTTCTGCAACTAACTGATTTACTGCACTTGACACATGGTACACCATGTTATGCATTCTTGCAGATTTCAACCAACAAAAGTACTTTCTCATTCAAAAGGATCAAAAGTTACTGTTAAAAAAGTTAATATGTGGTGGCACACCCTTTGCAAAGGTCGACTGATCACCTTTCAGTTGCTGATTGCTGTATTCAGGTATTAAACAGGTATTGAGGGGATTTTGTTTGAGACATACACCATGAAAATTGTCAAAATGAGAAAACAGTGAAATTATACTGCATCAGAATTTGCCTTTTTTGCAGTATAATTTAATGCTCTATTACTTACTGGTAATCTTCATTACTCCCGGTCCCGTTGTCCTCGTCCCATTCATTACAAAGTGGAGATAATCATCTCCCGACAGAAAAAAGAAGAGAGAAATACTGGAACCTTAACCCCAGCCCCTCCCACTTAGAGTACATAAGAAGCACTTACCCAGCAGTCCGCCTGAACTACCAAGCCCTCAACAGGAAGGCCGGCCATCCGGGAGGGAGGTTGGGGTGTATGAATAGGACGAGGACAACCGAACCCAGAGTAATGAAGATTACCGGTAAGTAATAGAGAATTACCCCCAGGCCCCTCCTGTACTCGTCTCATTCATTACAAAGTGGAGAATACCAAAGCAGAAACCCGGCCTTCCAAAACCCTGAAGCATACCCATGAAACACACCAAGGCAGCACCCATGGGAAGCAAAAGAGAGAACCGCAGGAAACAAGAGGCAGAGCATCGAGGCAGGAAAGCACCCCACCAAAGCAGGGACGCACCCAACAAAACAAAAGGGAGACGACCAAGAGGAAGAAGAGGACAACCCACAGAGGGCAGCCAGGACACACCAGGAGCTACCTGCCCCGAGAGAACAAGGAAGGGGGAGAACAAGCCAAACAAAACACCCACAGAGTCACCCAAAACAAAGGACAGGCAAGGAGGCCACCCAAAAAAGAAACGACCCAGCGGCCCCACCGCCCAGCAAGCCAGCACAGGACAGCAGGGTCAGAACCACGCACCGGAAACAGGGCCCAAGGAAAATAGAAGGCGACAGCAACAATTAGGAGGCAGCCAAACAGAAAAAATGGAAACAGAGAGCCCAGGCCAATAAAAGCGAAACTCCAAAACAGCAACCCAGGGGAGAACGCCAAAAAAACGACCAAGCCAAAAAAGGGAAGCCGATAAGGAAACACCCTAAAGAGACCCCAAAGGCCAACCCCCAAGAAGAGAAACAGGCACAAAGGTAAGAAACACCCCGTAACGCAGCAGGCTAGAGAAGACGAAGCTCCAACAGTACACGCCAAGGGAACCCACCCGACCAAAGGCTGAAAACCACAGGCACCACCAGGCAGACACACTGGACCCAGCAGCAACCCCGGCACAGAGCGAACCCCCAGCAAGAATAGAAGGGAAGCCCCGACAGCCAAAGGGAGAAACCCCCACAAAGACACGGGGAAGAAAGGAAGGCCCCACAGTCCCTGCCACAACCAGGCACAAAGGGAAGAAGGGCCAACCAGAGGACAAACACAACATCACCGGACAGCAATAGGGGCAAGGGCAGAAACCCAAGAACCAACCAAGGACAGGACCACCCAGACCAAACCAGGAAGGGGGAAGCACTGGCCAGGCACCAGCCCCCCCAACCAGAATGACCAGGGCTCCAGAGAGCCCAGAGGACAAAGCCCCTGAAACCCCACAGAGGAGGGACAGGCCCCAAGAAAGAAAGGCCAGCACCAACCACCAAAGCCACCAACCAACAACCACCAAGCACTCAGCCAGGGAGGAGGAGCCAAAGCATGAGCCCAGGAACAGGCCAAGAGACATACAAGGAGCCCGGGAAACAGGAACACAACCCGCGGAACGCCGTCTAACAAAGACAACAGTAGAAAGCTCGAAAGACCAACCAAGAGGACCCGACAACATGACTCCAACCCCAACCAAACCAAAAGGGGCAGGGGAGGTGCCAGAGACCAGAAACCCAGGAGACCAAACGCCCCAAAGGGAAAAAGGCCCCAAACTGAACCAAGGCCCGACAAGCCACACCAGAGCAGCCAGGGCAGGCGAAGACAACCCCCAAGGCCACAAGTCCAGAGGAAACATAAAATGGCAGAGGAACAAGCCAGCCAGGGATGCCTTCAAAGAGACCAGGCAGACAGCTGCCCAAACAGGCAGGCCAGCACAAGACTGGGGACCAACAACCCGGAACCCACACAGGCTTGGAAGGGGCGGGACAGGGCCAACGGCCATAACCCCAAAATCCCCAACCCCTGAGGTGAGGCAACAAATCCCAAAACCAGCCAAGCCAGAGAGGCAACAGAAGCCAGAAAGGAATCCAAGCAGTCCACCCAGGCTCACAAACTCCACTGCCCAACAATACACCAAGGGAGGGCTGGAGCATGGGAGAAAACCCCCAGAGCAGAACCAAGGCAACCAAGAGCTAATCAGGCGGGAAGCTAGGGCCAAACCAAGCACCCCCACCCCGAACCGAAGGACCCGGTGCCCAACCCACACCCGGGGAAGGCCCAAAGCTAACAACACACAGGCAAAGGCAAGGGCCAGGGAGGGCAACAGAAACCCACAGCACAGAACCGACGGACCACGCAGGACCAAAACAAGGAAACAGCCCTGGGAAGGAACACAATAGGCAGGCCCAAAACAAAGCAGATGAATGATAAGGTATAGCTGCCTTCAAGGGATTTATTTTACAAATTTCTTTCTCTTCTTAGAGAGTTTCAACTTAATAGGGTCAAATAATTGAACAGCCTTTTTTTGTAAGATAATTCCTATTCTGATTTTTATACTTTACAAATTTAGTGATGTCTAAATCTATGTCATTTAGTCTACTATCACAACATATTAAGTAAACTTACACATATTGTCAAAAGGATTTATGCAAAAAATGGAGAAAAAGAAACTGAGAGGATGTATATAGAAAAATAGATGATTTTATCTTGATCAAATGAATTTTAGGGTACATAAATAAACAATTACATAGATGTAACAGATGGGTAACAATATTATTCAAGTGACCTCACTGTGACATTTATGCAATTAAATAAGCGACATGACATAGAACGGCTTCCTCTATCTGTCTAATTAAAGGCACGGAACAGCCCGATAAAAAAGAGACTGCAAAAATAAATCTGCATACATACAAAAGTCGTTCCTTTCCCTTTTTGCCAAGGTGAAAATTCATAAATGCCATCATAACCTATACCAAGGGGTCAACTGTAACATTTACTTTTTGTCCTGAAGATGGTCTCATGTATGACAACGTAGAGACCGAAACGTCGACTGACATCTTCTCTTCCATGATTTATTTTTGAATTAATACTTTGAAGAAAGGTGTTTTTTAATGTCACAGTGAGGTCACTAGAATAATATCGTTATCCATCTGTTACATCTATGTAATTGTTTATTTATGTATCCTAAAATTCATTTGATCAAGATACAATCATCTATTTTTCTATATACACCCTCACAGTTTCTTTTTCTCCATTTTTTGCATAAATTCTTTTGACAATATGTGTAAGTTTACTTAATATATTGTGATAGTAGACTAAATGACATAGATTTAGACATCACTACATTTGTAAAGTATAAAAATCAGAATAGGAATTATCTTCCAAAATAAGGGTGTTCATTTATTTGACCCTATTAAGTTGAAACTCTCTAAGAAGAGAAAACAATTTGTAGAATAAATCCCGGGAACAGAGACCAGAAGAGGCCGAAGGAGAGATAGAACCCACTAGACACAACCCAAAGGCAGAGAGCAAGAGGCCTCGAGGAGAACACAACCGGCGAGGCAGCCTGAGGGACAAGAGCAGAGGAACAGAATGAAGAAGAGGGACAGAGGCACACCCGAGAGCAGGCACAAAACCCACAACACAGCCAGCCCCAAGCACAGCCTATACCAGCCAGAAGAGTGGCAAGTGAGCACACAGGCAAACCGGAGCAGACAGCACCCTGATACCCAGGCACACCCCAAACCAGGGATAAACCAGGACCAACTCAACCCCAGGGCAGGGAAGAAAGGCCAATGGAGGGACAAAGCCAGAAGACCCCAACCAAGGAGCCACTGCAGGGGGAACAACCTAAATCACAGGGGAACCCCAGGTGAACACCCACAAACCCCAGCCAAACAGGGCAGGCCCAAGAATGAACCAGGCTCAACCAGTACAACCCCGCACAGCAAACCAGAGCAGGAGCGACAAGGGAGGAAAGGCCAAAGGCAAAAAGCAGGTACAGAAGACAACAAATGCACCTCACAGGAGCACCAGAGGCATTAAAGAAGGGAACAGGCAAAGCGAGGCACAAAGAGAGATCAGTCCACAGGAACAACTGAGCCCCACTGCACACAGGAACCAGACCGCAACAGTAAAAGCTGCCACAGCAGCAGGAATAAATAAATATATAGGAGACAGCCCACGACAAGGCCAGAACACTTAGATGGGGAGCCAACACCGAGACCCAACCAGGCACTCAAGCCCGAGGACGGCACGAGCCCCATGCTCACCGGAAGGGAGCATGCCACCGGGACACAGGCAGCAGTGCCAAAAGCAATGCGCCGTAAGGCCCAGGACATGACAAGAACAGAGCTATGGGGGATATGTCCAGGAGCAAAAACAAAGAGGATGCAGCGGGAACAGGAGCTGTGGAAGCCAGCACAGACAGACACCCAGACTCCGCTCACCCAACCCCGCATCCAGGAACCTCTGCCAATGGGACCCCGGGGGTCCACACCCAGCACCTCCAGTGAAGAAGCCGAGTGCGCGAATGCTGGCCCCATAATGCCCCCGAAGCCTAGGACTGAAGCAAGGCAGGCAGCCAAGTTGGACCCCAAGCCTCAAGCATTGTATAAGCCTTTCAGCACACATCCAGACTGCATTGTCACCGTGCCAAGAGGCACAGGAGCAAGGCTCAACAACGGGACCGCGTGACTGCACCAGCACCCAGAACACCATCCACAGGCCGCAGCCAGAGAATGCAAGAAAGCAGTGAGGAACACACCGGGGAGAGGGGCCCGCAAACGGCAAACAAGGCCCCCACCCCAAACTCAACAGCCCGACCAACGAGCACACATACCAGCACAGCGGCAGGAGGAAAGCTGTGACCCTGCTGGACAATGAAGAACTGGGACTTCAAGTACCCAGCGGCGCCAGGGACACGCCCAAAGTCCTCTGGGTTCCCTTGCCTTGGTATACAGAGACACGGAATACTTCTAGGTGGCGTCAGAGATCAAATTTATTAGCTGCAGCTAGTAGCAGAAATCCCAGTAACACAACATGGTGTACAACTCAAGAAACTGCTCAATTTTACTAAGGCGAGACATCCCTATTTATACACAAAAAGGTACATTTAAAATGCACGCCCCTGCACCAAAATTCAACCAATAGAAAATACATGACATCACACAGCATCATATAGTAAAGCTCATTTTACAGTGTCCCAACCCACAAGTTAATATTTAGGCATATCTAAATAATAATCTGGAAGGCCCGGACACACCCTTAATTGAAAGCGTAACCCATGAAATGAAGAAACAGTAAAGAAAAGTAGTTTCAGATAATGTGCAAGATAACAGAAACGTAAAGAAACTTAAAAGTTAACAAATTTCTTGAATGGTGATTGGGAAAGTGGATAACGATCTTGCAGGGAAATTGGCTTGGCAGAGTCAATTCCAGTTGAAAGGCCAGCTTCTGAAATTAACTCCAGCGCACGAAGGAAACCTTAGTTAATGTACACATGACCCACAAAAGGTCAGACTGCTTTGCTCGCAGACTAACTTCTGAGGCCTACGTAAAAGGCAACACCAGATGGCAGTCACGACGCATGGCAAAAACGCATGTTTAGAAAAGAAAGTTGTGCACTTTAAAAGCACGCAAAATCACAAAACCTCAGACCCTCCTTTTGCCATTACGTAGGCAATAACCTAAACTCATGTCAATCTGAATCTAGGTCTATATCTATTCTCATCAGGTCATCAAGGTGTTGCTGTAACATCATCTTATTATCCTTCACTTCTCTCGGGACTGGTCTTCTCACACAGATCGTAGCACAAAGACTACAAATGGCGGGACCACACTGGATGCATAAACAACACGAGAAAAGGATAGCTAACGCCATACCAAGGAACATCAGAATCTTCCATCCCCATTTGGACAGCGATTCCCATAACCATCCCATCAACGACCAGTCTCCTTCGTCCACATGAATAGACTCGAAGATCTTATGTAGTCTAGAGATGACTTGGTACACTGTCGGGGCATTATCTGGTATGAAAACGCAGCAACTAGATCTAATCAATTTGCATACCCCACCTCTATCTGCAAGTATAATATCTAGAACAAAACGGTTCTGTAATGTCATAAGGCGATCCGCTTGAAGCTCAGCTGTAATATTGCTAAGGGCACCTGCAGTCTCATTTATAGTGGCCTCAACCACTCTAGTAAGCTGACGAATATTCCTACTATTAGCCATAGGACCCCAAAAGGGTAGGAAACCCTTAAAGAAGTCTCCAGCTTCCTGGGCGACAGTATCTTTCGCATCGATTACACCTCTACCATATCTCGTCTTATGGTAATCGGAAACAGCAGTGTATGTAGGGGGAAGCAAAAATGCCACGTAACATGTGGCGGAAAAATCAGATGGCAACCATGTGTATGCTCTATCGTGACAAACAAAATACGTGCCTTTAGCTGGCACGAACGGAGGAGATTTCTGGGACGTATAAACGTATGTGTGAACACACACACTCTTACCAAGCTGAGCTCTCGGATTCTGACCATTACCTTGCAAACAAAGATGACCTCGGTGGGGTATAATCCAAATAGGAGGAGACCTTCGCTGCCTTTCTTTCTCCGTCAAGCTAACACTATATGTCGTCTTATTCCAACCTAAGTTTGTTATGGTGAAATTGAGTTTCCACCCAATCGCGCACTGTTCACTTAGCGCCCTAGCGCTTTCTGTAATTTATTCCTTTAATCCTGCTTGAACCACACTTGTTTTTGTTTGCTTAAATTTTCCTTTTATTTCTTTTGTATACTTTTTTGCTGATTAATTATCATTTCATTATTCAACATTCACATGTCTGTTTAGTTGCAAACTAAAATTCACAGTACATTTTCACATCATTATGATACACATTTGTTTGGCACATATGTTACAATGTATTTAATCAACATTTCTCGAATGAGCCCAATGCATTTCGGCACTCATGTGTGCCTTCATCAGGGGCAGTCTCTATGAAAGAAAGTAAGAAAACATAGTGTAAGTGTTTTTTGTTTAAAGGGGGGTTCTCTTAATATGTGGCCTTAAAATTTGCCTACCTGGTCGTTGTTGTTTTATGCCTTATTAAATTCTATTCCAACCGACATATGCTCCTACCTCATCTCTAGGGATAGCGTTATACGCATCGATATCTCTAATCATATCAACTATTCCCCGTATCAAGGCATTATTACTTGCATTGTCTTTGACAGAACGTACAGAAGAGGCTTCATTCACATAGATAAACATTGATTGGCATGCCCAAACTGACCCGTTAGGCGAAAAAGGCAAAACCAAATATGCCATTCCCTTATCTGTAGTATGTGGCATAAGACCACACACCCAACAATTCGTGGTATTTATGACTAGCTAATGCTGATGCAATATCTGTATAAACGAATTGTTCACAAATTCTGATCTTCGTGTCTGTTCATGTTCAGGTAACGTATGAAACTCATGTGGAGAAACAGTAGAAAAAGAAAGAGTAGGTTGGGAGGTAGATGTAAGTGGCAATTGTGTGACATAGAAAATCCAACCCACACAAGCTAACGTAATATTCACAAGCATAAGAAAACACATTATTAAAAAACATTTGCTACGAACCAATATACATATTCGGTTTTTAGAATCCACTTTCCTAACATATTTTTCAGACTCAAGAAACTCCATCCTCTAACGTGCTGCTCACGGAAATTTTCCTTCTTCACTTAAGTGTGCGCCAAGATCGCACTAACGACCCTGAACCACAGACCTTGTGTCAATACGTGGCTCACCCCTTAAGAACTTCCTACCGTGACCCTGCAGCTGAGTCCGGATGGTGACTCGAAAAAGGAAAAAGCAAAAAAGTCTCTTGATATGACAAGGTGTAATTCACTATATAAAAATTCGGTTTTATTTGTCCATAACAACAGGCTTTCTTGGCCTCAAATCGTAGCGTTCTTTATCAGGTACAGTTGGATCCTTAAATAAAAGTTCCGGATTGGTGGTGTCAATCTTTAGATGAGGAGGCACAGCAGCTTGCAGAACATCATCATACTCGCGTTCTGACCGTGTCCATGTCAAATGAGCATCACTAAATGGAACAAATCTAGGAGTTTTTTCACATTCAGAATCGGCTATACCTCCCCTCACCCACTTGTCATATGGTAAGGGCAATAGAACTTTTTTACAGTTGGTGGCATACAGTGGGTTTCCCAGCTACTCTAACAGCAGTTCTAGTGACCAGAAGAACTAAGTAGGGACCAGTCCATCTCGGTTCCAGATTCTTGGTGCGCTGGAAATTCTTAACGAGAACGTAGTGTCCAGGTTCAATGGAATGGCCTGGATCTGTAGTAGCTGTCGGTAAACTGTCATGGACCTGTTGGTGGAGAACACGTAATTTAGCAGTCAAGTCATGTAAGTAATCCACCAACATAGGGTACTCAATACTGCTGTATTCTTTAGGACGAGGCACACCCCAAACATTGGCCGGACGACCAAACACGATTTCGTACGGACTAAGTCCCACTCGAGAATGCACAGTCGTCCTTGTTGACAAAAGAGACTGGGGGTGATTCGCTGCATGGAACATCTGATTTATTCCCAAACCAGCACACTCTTGCTTTATGATTTGACCCACAAATTCACTTCCATTGTCCGACCATACAATTCTCGGCAAACCATACCTAGGGAAGTGCTCTTTGAGAAAAACCTTGGCTGTAGACAAGGCAGTATTATCCTTTAGGGGGTAGGCCTCTATCCACCTGGAAAAGGCGCAAACAACTACAAGGACATACTTCAAATTATTGCATCTCTCCATGTGAATGTAGTCTAACTGTATCACTTCAAACGGATACGTTGGAGGAGCAAAATGACCAGCAGGAGTTGGAGTTCCCTTACCAGGATTATACTTCAAACCATCTACCCATAGGGTACCATCAACATCCGTAAGGGGAGTATCCCTCAGGTCAACTCTAGCCTTCGTTTCTTCCTCTGTACGAAGAAAACAATCATGCTGTTCCTGAGGATCCGTCTCTGTAGAGATCGGTAACAACGTAGCTGGATTTAACACGTTAGATCTTCTAATGTGAACATGGCTAGCCAACAATGTCAACTCATAACCTGAAAGACGTGCACTAGTAAGGTGCTGTGTCTTTGTCCTATTCAATAAAGTATCCACTGCATGTGGGACCATCACAATCAACATGTTATCTAATACCAAACCAGCAGACTGTCGGATAGAAACAGCCGCTGCAGCTGTAGCTCTCAGATAACTCGGCAACGCCTTAGCAACTGGGTCTAACGTTGCTGAAAAATACGCGCATGGGCGCTGCTTGTCCCCAAATGGTTGTGTCAACGCTGACAACGCGCAACCTTCTCTCTCATGCACGTACAACGTGAAAGGCTTACTATAGTCTGGAGTACCCAACACAGGAGCCGAACACAATGCATCGCGTAGTTCAGAAAAACTTTTCTGACATTCGTCAGTCCAAGGAAGAGGATGCAGAGTATCTTTCAGAGTCAATGCCAACAGTGGTTTTGCTAGCAAGGAAAAATTGGGGATCCATTGCCTACAATACGAAGTGATACCTAAAAAGGCACGCACTTCTCTCTGTGTGGATGGCACATTCATTCGTGCAATCGCTTGAATTCGTTCTGGGGTCAATCTCCTTCCCTCCTTCGACAAGAGATGACCTAAGTAGGTCACTTCTTGGCGACAATATTGCAACTTTGAAGGTGACACTTTATGATGAAGGTCGGACAAATACCGCAACAAAGAAAGAGTAGCCTCTTTACAAATCTTTTCATCATCAGCAGTAATCAACAAATCATCGACGTACTGAATAAGAGTAGCACCAACAGGTAACACAAAACCGTCAAGCTGAGTTTTCAACGCCTGACTATACCTGGAGGGACTTTCACAATAACCTTGGGGAGCTCTCTTAAACCGGAAGCTTCGGCCTCCTAATGAGAAGCCAAAAATATCCCTACTCTCCTCAGCAATAGGAATACTGAAGAAAGCATTCTTCAAATCGATGACAGAAAACCAAGCTGCCAAAGCAGGAATCAAAGTCAACAAAGCAGTGATATCAGGTACCACAGGAAACTGTGGCACGACTATCTTATTTACCTCTCGAAGGTCGATCACAAACCGGTACACAGGTGGCTGAGAAGCATCAGTACGTTTAAGGACAGGCAAAACAGGACTGTTACACACATTACCTCTTGTTTCTTCAACTACACCCTTCTCAACCAAATCATAAACAATCGCTAAAAGAGCTCTCTCACCATCACTCGAGATCTTGTATTGGGGAATACGAGGCAGGCTAGCATTCGACTTAAGAGTAACAACATACGGAGGAATCTGCAAAAGACCAACATTATTTGGACCTGTAGCCCAAAGTGTATCAGGAAGCTAACGCAATTCCAGTGGCAAACAATCCTTAGACAAATACATTGGGGAAATCACTTTCTTACCAAGGGTAAGTTGTACTCCTGAGGGAGAACAATGTAATGTCGCATATAATCTTTTCAGCAAGTCCAAACCCAACATATTCTCACCACAACCAGTCGTTAAAATAAGGGGAGCTTCCAATTCACAAGGGCCAATGGTAAGGCACAAAGGACTAGAAACCGGATTACGAACTGGGGCGCCTGAAAATCCTACTGAAACATTGGTCAAGCCAGACAAAGGTGCGCCAGGAAGTTTAGAGTGCATAATAGAACTCTTCATCGCACCAGTATCCAAAAGAAAAAGGTTCTACCACACCTGATGTAATCACTTCAACATAAGGTCCACTCTGATCTACTGGAACTGACACTACTCCCTCACTTTGTCCTTGGCTGTCCTAGTTATCATTATAACCAGAACACTCACCTTCCACATAGTAATCCTCAACATAATACTGGGCAGACTGACCACTCGGAACATTCTGTCTGTCAAAATAATTCGCAGAATTCTGTAGGGAAGAGGAACGCTCATTCTGGGGAAACACACCACGTCCCCTACCCCTAGGAGCTTGCTGAAAACTACAACGACCTCTCTGACCAGATACACCATTCGCACGCTGTAACAAAGCCGGGCAACTATTCTTGTAATGACCTTCCTCTCTGCAATAAGCACACTAATTAGGGCCAGGAAAGAATCGCTGAACATAAGGCTCAGGCTTCTGTAACAATCTCTGAAATTGTGGAGGTTGCTGAAACTGAGGCTGATTCTGACGAGGTGGATAAGCTTGCTGCAACAGAACTTTCGTCTTTAACTCTTTAGTTTTCTTCTCCACTTTATCCTTCTCATCTTTATCCCTATTCTCGTAATATTGTGCAGTAGCCAATATCTGGGCAGACGAAGAGACAGCCCATGAACTCTCAGAGTCCTTTAACTTATTAGAAAGTTCGGGAAGCAAATTAAAGACAAATTTATCCACGAACAACCTTTGACCACCCTCCGTACTCATATCCTGACCACTATGATCAATAAAGGTCTCTTCAAACCTAGTGAAGAAATCAGATACACTCTCGTCTTTCTTCTGCTTACATGCTGCTAACTTATCCCAATTCACTCGTAAAGCGGGCATCATCGTTTTCATCAAATTAATAATCCTACCTGGTAATTCTGAAACTAGAGGTTCTGGTTTAGCACCTCCCTCCTGTCTACCATCTGCAGCAACAATATTCGCCCAGGTATCACCTAATTCAGCAGCATGATTCTCATGACGAATCTTTGCCCACAAAGGTTGAGGGACTACATTACCCATCAACATATCGATGTCAGCTAAATTCATAATACATGCTTCAACTGTCTGGGACAACTCCTTGTAATAACCAGCAGGATTCTTACGAGGGTGAGGTAAGGTCTGCTTAAGAGCCAAGACCTCTGCTCTCTTCCAAGGGACATGTACCCATACTCGCTGAAAATGAGCCGGAGCGGCCTGAATACCCTGATTTACATTAGCCTGAACTGCTTCTTTCCATACAGGAGGAACTTCTCTCATAGGATACAGTTTCACTTTCCTCCTAACAGAGGAATCAGGTTCATACAATGTCTGAGGCAAAAGCCTAGATCTGAAAGCAAGTATCGTCTCTACGGCATCTGTAACATCAGATTCCACTATCATCCCTTTAGCAAAATGCGACTGAACATCGAGCACATCCTGCGGAATCGGACCCAACTCATTATCTTCCCATTCCTGATGCAGAAAAGTACACATTACATCAAAAACATACCTTTGCTTAGGTGGTTTCCACTGAAAAAAAACATCCATAACTGCTGGCAAATCATACCTCGGAGCATTTAAAATCCACCTACGAGCCAACAAATCCAACACTGTACGTTCTTCAGAACTAGGAAGCTGACTACGACTCTGTTTACGTTCCGAAACAGGGGTCATATTCAGTGACCCAAACAATGGTGACGACAAATTAGAAACAGTTTCTGTCATTCGTTTTCGAACAGAAGGAGAAGAAGCAGACATAAGAACAGGAGAATAAGTATTCTGAGGCAAGGAAGGTGTAGGGACAAGAACAGTAGAAATCGAAGATGCAGAAGCAGAAGGCAAAGGAGTGTGAGGCAAAGCTGGTGACAAAGCTGGCGACCCTAGAATGGGTTGCGCAGGAGGAGGAAAAACCATCTGTGGAGCACCGGGTGGCTGAACAACAGCAGGAGGTTGAACAACAAAGGGTGGAACAACCGGGGGTAATAGAGGCGCAGTAGCACCCTGCACATAGGGAGGAGGCAATCTCAGTAAATGGGAGATCAAAAGATCTTTTTCAGGGTCTTCCATCACTTTCGGAGGAGAAGACGGCAAGGCTGGATAACATTTATCTATGGCCATGCAACGCTGTCTATCTAAAACTTCACTCGCACGCTCTTCTCCATCTTCCTTAAACTGTCTAGCAGCTTGTAGTATTGACATATTCTTATCTTTCCTATTTCTCTTTGCTTGTTTAATTTCTCTCTGTTTGGCTTCCTTACGCCAAAGGCGGAAAGAGTCAAACATTGCCGGCCGGGCTTTCTTCTTAAATAGCTTAACTTCTAGATAGTCTAAAATCTCTGTTTCAAAACTACCATGTGGGGGCCATTGCAAAACACCATCTTTTTTAGTGTAGTGGACCCATAATTCATTATAAGTAATAGGGCCCACTCCGTGTTTTGAATGGAGCTCATAAGTCGGAGTTCCAACTGGAGGTATCGGACATGAATCCTCCAACCGGGAATCCCTGTTACTACCACAAACAAACCAATTACCAAATTTACCAAGACCAGGCATCTTGCTCACTAGTCTGGTTTCAAACTTCAAAGGGAATCAAAAAAGGATACACTCGTAAATATACAAGCCCTTCGGCTTTGGGTACTGCAGCAACCAAATCAAAACCAAGGAACCAAACAAAGTTGTGGGAGCGACCCACTTATACTTAACCAAATATCTGTCACGCCACCAGAAGACCGTCTATCATCTCGCTTTACAAACATCAATTGGAGGGTCCAAGACAAGGCGACAGTCAGGGCAGCAGTCCTTCGTAGCCGTTGGAAAGCGGGAAGCCTCGCAGAAAAGACCTTTGGTCCACGTCGACATGCAGGGGTCGATGAAGTGGGGGCCCTCCTACAGAGTTTCCTCACGTGGCTCCTCGCAATCTTCGGGCTTGGACCGGTACCACTGAAGTCGCCCCACGTTGGGCGCCAACTGAAGAACTGGGACTTCAAGTACCCAGCGGCGCCAGGGACACGCCCAAAGTCCTCTGGGTTCCCTTGCCTTGGTATACAGAGACACGGAATACTTCTAGGTGGCGTCAGAGATCAAATTTATTAGCTGCAGCTAGTAGCAGAAATCCCAGTAACACAACACGGTGTACAACTCAAGAAACTGCTCAATTTTACTAAGGCGAGACATCCCTATTTATACACAAAAAGGTACATTTAAAATGCACGCCCCTGCACCAAAATTCAACCAATAGAAAATACATGACATCACACGTCATCATATAGTAAAGCTCATTTTACAGTGTCCCAACCCACAAGTTAATATTTAGGCATATCTAAATAATAATCTGGAAGGCCCGGACAAACCCTTAATTGAAAGCGTAACCCATGAAATGAAGAAACAGTAAAGAAAAGTAGTTTCAGATAATGTGCAAGATAACAGAAACGTAAAGAAACTTAGAAGTTAACAAATGTCTTGAATGGTGATTGGGAAAGTGGATAACGATCTTGCAGGGAAATTGGCTTGGCAGGGTCAATTCCAGGTGAAAGGCCAGCTTCTGAAATTAACTCCAGCGCACGAAGGAAACCTTAGTTAATGTACACATGACCCACAAAAGGTCAGACTGCTTTGCTCGCAGACTAACTTCTGAGGCCTACGTAAAAGGCAACACCAGATGGCAGTCACGACGCATGGCAAAAACCCATGTTTAGAAAAGAAAGTCGTGCACTTTAAAAGCACGCAAAATCACAGAACCTCAACAACCGCGAAACTGGGGCCCTCATTCTTCTGGACCTATCAGCTGCCTTTGACACTGTCTGCCACCGCACCCTTCGCACACGCCTCCACAATGCAAGGATCCCCCTTTTGGTCTAGTCTAGGAGATCATCTGTGGCGTACTCCAAGATTATCTGTGGCGTACTCCAAGAATCATCCCTGAACCCGACATTGTTCAACGTCTACATGGCACTGCTCGCCCACATCGCCCACATGCACGACCTCACCATCATCCCCTTCGCCGACGACACCCAGTTGATCCTCTCCCTCACCAAGGAACCCCTCACCGCCAAAACCAACCTCCAGGAAGGAATGAAAGCCGTCGCCGAGTGGATGAAGAACAGCCGTCTGAAGCTAAACTCGGACAAGACAGAGGTCCTCATCCTCGGCTCCACCCCCTCAGCCTGGGACGACTCCTGGTGGCCATCCGTACTTGGAGCAGCACCGACACCCACTGACCATGCACACAACCTGGGGTTTATCCTCGACTCAACACTTTCCATGACCAAGCAAGTCAACGCCGTCTCGTCCTCCTGCTTCAACGCCCTCCACATGCTCCGCAAGATCTACAGGTGGATCCGCACCGAAACAAGAATAACGGTCATTCAGGCCCTGGTCAGCAGCAGGCTGGACACGGAAACGCCCTCTACGCAGGAGCCTCGGCCAAACTCCTGAAACGACTACAATGCATACAGAACGCCTTTGCACGCCTGATCCTCGACATCCCGCGCCACAGCCACATCACACCACACCTGAGAGACCTGCACTGGCTCCCCGTCAACAAGAGGATCACCTTCAAGCTCCTCACCCACGCACACATGGCGATCCACAACACCGGCCTGGCATACCTCAACAGACGACTCACCTTCTACACCCCTAACCGACAGCTCCGCTCCACCGACCTCGCTCTCGCCTCCGTACCCCACATCCGAAAAGCGACCACGGGTGGCAGATCTTTCTTCCACCTTGACGCCAAGACCTGGAACACCCTCCCCATCCTCCTACGGCAGACCCAGGACCTACTAACCTTCAGGAGGCTTCTCAAGAACTGGCTATTCGAGCAGTAGCAGCACTCCCCCCACCCCCCCAGTGCCTTGGACCCACACGGGTGAGTAGTGCGCTTTACAAATGTACTGATTGATTGCTTGATTGACCCAGGCGAGCAGTCAAACACTGCATGGATCATCAGGAAAATAGCGAGACCCCCCTACGCGGTACTCACCGGGGGCCGAGATACAGGAACAAGCCCCCCCACATCCCTCAGTCAGACCGGACTCCATCCATGCCGTGCAAGAGGAAGGCAGGAGAACCAGCAATCGCAGTGCGTCTTCCACCTGGCCAGGGCACAGGAAGGCGCGCCCAGCAACCCAGAAGGAATCGGGAGGCCAGCGCACCAGCCGCAAAGGTCTGGCAGGCATGCAAGAGCCGGCCGGGAATCATCCAAGCCTCCCAGCAAGCCCAGCAGGCCGGGAGGCAGACCAGCAGACACCCCTTCCGCACAACCAGGCTGCCGAACGGGATGTGGAAGAAGAAACACCACTCCAGTCTAACAGGAACAGCACCAACACCTCATCCCAATTCTGTCGACAGACAGAAAAAAAGAACAGAAAGACTGCTGTGTAAGTGTTGCTTATGTACTCCCAGTGGAAGGGGCTGGGGTTAGGTTTCCAGGATTTCTCTCTTCTTTTTTTCTGTCGGGAGATGATTATCTCCACTTTGTAATGAATGGGACAAGGACAGGAGGGACCTGGGGGTAATCATCACGGCCACATAGTATGTTTTTCCATATCCAAATACTTCTTGTAATCCTCATTCTAAAACAGTTACCTATTGGGCTTATCCCACAATGATGAATTGCAGTACTTAGTCATTTTATTCCTTTACGCAAAGGGCCAGTATGTTGACATATGTTATAGGACACTACATTATTGGTTTCTATTCGTACAATGTTTTGCAACTCTTGTGCAACCAGCAGCCAATGGGGTTTACAGAGAGTAAGCATTCCTATGATGTAGTTTGCCTAACTATTGTTATCTTTATTGCATGACATAGCTGTCACAATTCGCAGATAATTGAAAGATAACAAAATAATAGCTCACAAGAGGCTGAACATACTACATAAAAAAACTGATGCAC
This sequence comes from Lissotriton helveticus, assembly GCF_964261635.1. Lineage (NCBI taxonomy): Eukaryota > Metazoa > Chordata > Amphibia > Caudata > Salamandridae > Lissotriton > Lissotriton helveticus. Next base: position 931,299,619 of record NC_136063.1, read on the forward strand.
CAAAAATGCTATAATTTCCATCAACAACTAAAAAAATTCATTAGTAAAAAAAATTGTTAGATCGGGGAGCCAGGATTGTGATCAGTTTCATTTAAAAATACAAGCCCAGACTTACTAATATTTGACTCAAAGCACCTCAGCACCTAAAGTTGCTATATTGCTTTGTGTCAATGGAAGAGAGAAAAAATGTGACATATCTATAAGGATACAGCAGATTTGTTCTCTCCCCAGGGATGGGGCATCTTTTGCTGCAGAGCGCCAAAGCACAGATCCTTGCACCATAGTGCAATAGTGTGTTAATTCTCTAAAACAAATGGGGCAGATTTACAAGCCCCCTGCGCCGCTTTTACGTCACTTTTAACATGGAAAAAGTGACACAAAAGTGGAGCAAGGGGCTTGTAAATCTGCCCCATGTTTTCTACTGGATAGGGGATCCTTCCAGTACACACACTATCCTTTAATGCTTTTTCCACTTTGGCTATGTGTGGCACAACACAGCACACATGCAAAGTTGAAAACATTTCTCCTCATTCCACCTGCCTCAAGGAGGATAAGGTGTTAGTACAAATCCCTGTCTATGAATGTTAGTAGATACTGAGGCGGATCCTCCATGAGGGCGTTTGGGCGCCGCCCCACTGCTTTCTCGCCGTGCGAGAAGGCAGAAACAAATAGTAGAGAACTACTATTTGTTTCTGCCTTCCCGCACGGCGAGAAAGCAGAAGTTTCAGCTTGAGAGAGTGGGAGGGGTTACTCGAGGGCAGGGGGGAGTGGCTTTCCCCACTGTTGTTAATACTGTCTGTTTGGGCACCCTGAGAGGCTGTCCAAACAGACAGTATTAACTGTAATAATAACAGCGTGCAAGCCGCTCCCCCTGCCCTCGAGTAACCCCTCCCACTCTCCCTGTTCTCTGTATGCTGCAGCATACAGAGAAATGACGTGGTGTTGGGGCAGCCGGCCGAACCAATCACAGCGCTGAGCTGTGGTGGAGGGGAGGGAGGCTGCCTGGCTTCCTGCGTGACGACGAATTCAACAACAGGACGGCGGGACTCGTCGGAGCTAACTTGAAGGCGGGAAGCGGAAGGTAAGGTAAGTTAAGTTTATTGACTTTGCAGGTGACTGACATCTTTTATTCTTACGTTACCCGGCTTGTACAGTTGAGTTGGAGCAGTTGCACGTCTGTGCTATGAAGGGGGTGGTGGCAGGTGTACTTTAGGCTTGTGCGCCGATATGTACAATTAGGTGGTGCGGCCGGCCCTTGCTGCAGACTGGCAGCAGTTGCACTTTTTGGGCCTGTAATTCACACGGGAGTCGGGCTGTGAGAGGTGTCTCATGTACTGCGTGAGGCTGAGGCCCAGGGGCGGCTCTTGTCATTCAGGGCAGCACAGGGCCCCGAAGACCAGCTCTGCTGAGAGAGTCGAGCGCTGAATACTGGCAAACCCACCCACCACTGTAGGAGTTCTTCTGCGTCGCACCTCAGGGCTGAGAGCGGAGAGATGGTAAGCTTTCAAACGGCACGAATGATCCACAGCCATTAAAACAAAGTATCACTCCCGCCTTCCTTTCCAAAGGAGCTACTCCCAATCCAGGAAGATCATTGCTGTGTTTTATAATGCGTGCAGGTCTTAGGCCCTGGAGTGCTGGGCAAAAGAAATAATAATAGAACTTGCCGCGTTTATCTGCTGCCACAGCAGTGCCAGATAGCCACGGAAGCGGAGACAGAGGAATGAGTTGTACGGGTCGCATTTGCAATATAATCTACAGCGTGTTTTTTGCCATTCTTGGAAACCTGTCAATTTTTGACTGAACTCTTGGAGCCCTGGTTAACTGGGCTCCAACATTTAGATGTAGGGGAAAGACGGGCAGGAAAGCGCCTTATAAATTTGCGTGCTGAATTTATTCTAGTACATGAACTTCTACATTTATAGAAAGAACAGATGATGCCTGTGAGTCTAAAAGGTTAGAAGATGGGTATTAGGCTAACACTAGAACTGTCACGAAGTACGGGAGTACTTTAATGTAGTGCTCTATCTGCAGTGATTGCACTCTCCTAAACTCCGTCCCTCCGTGCGTCTAGGCAGATTCTGCTGTTCTGAGGGCAGGAGGAGGCTGTGTTTATCTTTACATTGATATGCTACGACACAAATCATTTCTGACAATGTGATTGTTTGTGTGCTGGCAAACAGTAGCGTAGTCCATTGAATTCCGTTTCAGGCCTCTGCCTGCACGAGTTTATTCCAGCAGGAGCTGAGCTCTGCAGTCTGCACTCAACTCAAGAAGGGAGGAAGTTTCATCAGCTGCTCACCTTTGCACAGAAAGAAAGATGTGAGCCTTAAGGCAGTTCAGGTAGACTGGCTTCCCTCCCCTCAACTGGGTAGTAAAGGACAGCCATAACTGGGAAATAATGCCCCCCCACCCTTTTCGACCCTGGGCCCTGATCCTATTGTATGTGCTACACTATTGCTTGCCAATGCACTGCTCCTACCCTAATCCCATGGGTGGGTTACACGGTTTGGTGCTGTAGTGAATTCCATGTTACATTCCTTCTTATTTTATGGTTTATTATTAATTCATGTCATTCTATTCTCTTTTCAAGTATTTCTATTTTATTTTATGAGTTCTCATACTATAGCAATATTGTTACATTCCTGGACACCATGTTTGTTCATTAAGTTTGCTCACTTCGCTTGCTAAATAAGTCATGCCCAAATTTTACGCCCTACCACTTTCAATTGTCACCAGCCGCCGATTTGCATCAAAACCCATGGGTGGTTGCAAAAGGAATGCAAACTCATCGCAAAGCGTTAGTAAATCAGGGCCACAATGTAGACCTCAGATGCTAATTACTATTAAGTTATACATCAGCATAAAGGTGAACTGCAATTCAAACAGTAAATGATCTGCATTTCACTCTGAATATCTACACTTTCCAAGCAAACTCCATCGAAGCCAGTTGGACACAGGGCTCACCTCAAAGCCTCCCAAAAATAAGTGCCTGGAAAGTATGCCTCATGCCCCATGTATTAAACATCAGTTTCAAAGACCTGGGCCTGTAACTAAAAAAACACTGAATAAACGAAGAGGATTTTCCATCACAACAATAGAGCTTGGCATTTAGGCTTGCAATTTCCATTTCCTTTTCCTTTAACCTACCAGCAGAAGCCTTATCCTCATCTGTGGGTAGACATTTTCCCTCACAGTGAGTGTTTTTGCAGGCAGGTCCTTTTCAATTCCCAGGTTACTCTTGTGCTTGAGGCAGCTTGCAACTATATCTGTGGGATGGTTGTTTCTTGCTATTGTTGGTATCTTCAAGGGAACAACAACGAAACTTCAACAAATCGAAAAATGTCATTATGCATAGTTTTCAGGTCTTACCAAACTCACTTACACTAACACTGCTACAAATAATTTAGATATGAGCTAGCAAGGGAGAACCGTGCATTCCTCTGTCCTTTAAATAAACCAGTAATTTGCTCACTACAGTCTCAGGTTTGTAGCAGATACATCGTCAATATCAGGGTTATAGGGAGGAGTATATGATTTGGGGGTAATGTGCCCAATAATGACAAGGTGAATTTGGCCAGATATCAAGAGGCGGTTTCTCACTCCTGGTATTTTGTAAACAAACTGCAATATCTTTCATTTTTAATCACACAATTATTTTTACTTATAAAAGGAAAAAATGGTACTGTGACATGACGCTAAATAAACAGAGCTGAATAATATAATATGTGTAACATGGATGTGCCTGACAACACAACACCAACGATGCCTACTGGTGCCTTTAGCGCCACAATGTTGCTATGTACTTAACCCCACTTCCTTGCTAGACAAACTGACACATTTTAACCTCAAACCCACATGCAGATTAATGAGCTCCTAAAAACGGCCCATGGATTTGAGAAGCAATAGTGAAATGAAAGCTGCTCTACTTAAAACAAAGGAACTGGCTCCACTCATTTATATGTGGATACTTCCTCCCTTGATTTTGCTGAACTAATCAGCTGAGCGTGGCATGGCTGACTCCAATATTCTGCCTACAACATTTTGGTCTTATTGAGACGTCACATGGCCCCAGGCATGGCTTTAGTCTTTCAAGTATGACAATTCGTCCTTTTTAACCACAGAACTCAGTTACTGCCATTTCAGACTCTGGTAGAGCCACATACCATTCAGTTTTATCTCCATTACTAATACAGGTGTATCTACATCTGCTTAACAATATACTTTAACATCGGCCACTGTCTTCCTTATATGTGCTGATGACATTACACCCTTCATCAGAATCACCAGCAACCCCACAATTGGTATCCACCAAGTTGTCAGCAGCTTCTAACTCCTTCAAAGTCTGGATTCGGAGTGAGGCTGGTCTGTCAAATATTAATTGTCTACCTCGACCTGAAACCACCTTGACAAAATTGGGCGCACATCATCCTGGCCTAACCTGGACTCTGACATCTACCTGTGCACTACACACTTGCATGGCCATCCGCAAATCCATCACCATGCAATGTGAACTGAAGATGCAACTACCATCATATAGGGCTCTACAAAACAAGTGCACATGACCAGGCCAGAGGCTTCCAAAATGGAACCAACTGGCCTCCTTTGTTCTGGTTCACTCAGACTTACACAGCGTGCTTAACATTCATACCACACAGATACATAAATGCACGCTTGCACTTGGAATCTCAGTGTACGGATCCAGGTATACCTGTAAAAGCAGAACTTTTCATGAGTAAGCCAATGGGCTACTGCTCCTGTCACATAGATAAAAAGGTGTGGTCACACTAGGATCACTACAAAACACACTACGCTGCCACCACCATGCTATATGTTTGAACCTGTGGCAGGAACAGTGGCCTTGTGCTTGGGGCATCCCTTGATATTCAAGACAGTTCAATGATTGGACTCTTACAAAGGGGCAGGCCTTCGCGCACAAGCTAGATTAGTGTGAGTCTGGGGCCAAAAATACAAAAACTGGAATACCAGATACTTGCAATTGGGCACTCAGGGTAGGGAACACACTGTACACCATGCAGGGAGCATTCCTATTCCAAAAGTGGGTAAACTATCTTTTCAAGCGGAATAATATGAACTAAAGCTTTGTAACACTTGCAAACAATCTCATAGCCTTAACCAAGGCAGGAAACCTGCTAGCATGGAAATGTACGATTTAAATGTAAACCACAAAGTAGACAAATGATAATGCCAAAAACGATATTATATGAGACTCAGTAAATTGAAAACGTTCCTAGAAAAATAACAGTAAACCACCATGCCCATCGTATAATTTGTGGCAAAATAGAGCACTGTAATATTCTCCAGACCTCCATAAACTGCCAGTCCCTAAAAACGAATGAATGAATGAAATGAATGAAAAAGTGCCTATGAAAGACGCAGAACACCTGCAAAGACCTTAGTTATTGCCAGTAAGCAAGCAATACATTTATCTTTCAGTAACAACTCATAGGTGCTCCTAGTAGAAAATACAATAGGAACCATGCTACTCTACACTCTTAAAAAAATACTATAGCACAGTCGTTCACACTATAATTAAAAAATCAGAAAACACTGGCCAAATACACCATAAGACTCTTTGAGACCTATGTGTAAATAAACCACAACCTGTTCCCGATGATGGCCCTAAGTTGTGGTGCAAACTTAACGTAGAACTCCGTTGGGATCCCATCCATTCCCGCTGCTTTCCCATTAGCAAGGGAGTTCATAGAAAGTAGGATTTCTTCCCAGTATAGGGGGCTATCTAATAATTCCTGGTCTTCTGCTCCCAGTCGGTCTGTAGTGAATGGATCAAGATACATTTCGGGATCACTACACTCATTATCAGCTTCGTGATATAGTTTCTGATAAAACCCCTGAAAAGTCGTTCTTATATCTGAAGGTTCAGATCTGAAGCCAAGTTCTGGGTCCTTAATTACTTTTATTAGATTAATTGATGTATCTTCCCGAGTTCGGACCGCCAATTGATGTCCCACTTTTTCACTTAGCTCGTAAGTTTTTTCTCTATGGATATTAGCTCTGACAATCGCTTTTTCAATTAAAATTTCTGAGATGTAATTTTTGGCGATTGCCATCCTACTTACTTCGCTATCCGTTACCCTTCCCTCCTGTACCGCCTTAATCAGATCTTCCTCTGCTCTACGCAGATTTTGTTCTAACAGTATCATTTTCTGTTTTCCTTCTTTATTATGTTGAAAGGAGAATCGCATAGTTTCACCTCTGACACAGGCCTTCAGGGTATCCCACACCATGTTGATTGAGGTAGACCCCATGTTATCCTCCAAAAAGGCCGGAATCCAAGTTCTCATATGCTGACAATATCTATTGTTGTTTAATAATGCCCTTTCAAATGTCCAGGTGTTTGTCGTGGATTTATCTGGGCCACACATAAGGCTAAGTGGATTGTGGTCCGAGAGGACTCTAGGTAGTTTATCTATTTGGCAGATCGTTTTTAAAGAATTAGACATAAGCATATAATCTAGTCTTACATGCTGTGAGTGTGGATGCGAATAATAGATATAGCCGGGGTCCCCTGGGTGTTTCACTGTCCATCCGTCAATTAAGCCATGTAGCCCACAAATATCTTTTAAAGCCTGGAAAACTTTCTGTTTCCTACCCTGAAATGTAAACTCTGCACCTAAAGACCAATCACCTGGTAAATGAATATTTAAGTCCCCACATACGATCAGGGGGAGAGGCCAATGTACCAATTAGTTGGAAACGCTAATTAGTACATCCGGATCATCGCTAATATTGCCATATATATTGCACAGTGTCATCTTGCTTTCCCCATTGTTGTAGCAGCACTCTGCTATCGCATATCGTCCGAATTTATCCGCTACTGATCGTGAAAACTGGACCCCCCCTCCTTTTGCTAGAATGGTAACCCCCCTAGTACGTGTCCCTTGTGTTGTGGCTGTGATAAGTTGATATCCGAGTGTTTTGAGCAAGTATTGCTGTGACCCCTCAATGTGCGTCTCCTGAAGGCAAATAATGTTCGCACCAGACAGATTTAGTCCCACTGCTACTTTCTGCCTTTTCTTTAAATCGTTAAGGCCGCAGATGTTCATTGAGAGTATTTTTAATTTAGCCATCCAGACCTCTATCAATCCCCGGTTGAATTAGGTGCTGTCTCCTAAAACATAATACAACCCTGTGTCTTCTTTTCTTGAATTTTTCTGTGTCTCCCCTGTGCCCCCTGTAGAGATCTTGAGCCCTGGTCTCCCCCACCCCTCGACCCTCCCCCCCACATTTATTGAAGCTGCCAGGCTCTGACCTGAGCCTGTGTAATGACGTCTGTCCAACCTCACCCACTCCCCACACCACCTCACCCCCTATATCTGTGCGTACTCCCTGTCTGGCCCTAAAGAGTTAATACATTCTTGGGGTACATCTCGTCATACATTGCTAAACACCTGAAAATATATGATAAACGGGAAGAAAGAGAAGAAGGCCGCTGTACAGGGAAAAACAGTGTGAAAAATACCAAAATAAATAAGTAAGCTAGACATCAGAGATCTGCATCCGCATTTTACAGTGAAGATAACTTTTCTCTTTTTTTTTCTCCCCCCCCCCCGATCCGTTTAGCATAACAGAACAGTGTCATAACAGTAGCATTGGGAGCAACTTATTATTAACTCCCTCCTGCTGCCCCGTTTTTCTCAGAGGTAATATCCTTCAGAGCCTGCTCTGCCTGTATTTCAGAGATAAAGAACATTGTTTTGTCCTGCGAGATCACTTTTAATTTAGCAGGGTTTTGTAAAAAGGCAGTGGCCCCAGCCTTCTGGAAGGCCGTAATCAGTTGCCGCAGTCGCTAACGCATTTCCACTGTTGCATGTGCGAAATCAGGCTTGGCGAAAAAGGAAAAGCTCCCCCAGTTCCGTTTTTTGTTAGGTCTTACAAGATCATACACTGCCTGCCTTAATAAAAAATTACCAAAAAAACTAGGATGACTCTGGGAAAAGATTGGCCTCTTCTAGGGTGTTTAGGGGTGAAAAAGGGAATCTGTGCACCCGCTGTATTTCTTTGTCCCAATCCCAGTGTGTTAATTCGGGAAAAGCGTTCTTGAAAAGATTGATTGTGAATGCCCTAATATCCGTCCCCTCGCTGTTCTCTGGAATGCCAAGGATCCTTAGATTATTCCGCCGTTGTCGGTTCTCTGCCTCTTCCAGCTTCCACATTATGTCCGTCACCGTGCTACTCTGTGAGGTAACCTGAGTTTTTAAAGTTTCAACCGTATTCTCCAATATTTCAGTCCGGGTTTCAACCATGCTCATTCTTTCTGCGATGTCCGTGCATGTTTTTCCGATTTTGCGTACTGATCCTTGGAGTTTTTTCCCTGCTGCACGGGCAATCCGACTCTCAGCTTTGACTTCTTTTTTAAATGAGTTTAGGGATTATAATATCATTGCCAGTGTCGGCTCTGTTGTCTTGCTGTGATCCTCGCTTCGGTTCTGGGTTCCCTGAGATCTTTTACTCTCGACGATTACATCTTGCTCCCCTATCAGGGTGAGTGGCTGCGTGTCCAAGTAGTCCCATCTGAGATCATGTTCTTCCTCCGTGACCTCTTGTTGTTTTGACCTTCGCCCCTGAAGCCCTTTTTGATCTCCTTGGCTTCTTTTGGCTACCTTGCTGGCTTCCATTACTTGTTGAGGAATCTTCGCATCCATCGGCGCTACTTCCAGTAAGCGGGTGTGTGTCTTCCGAGTCCCCTGATTCTTCGTTCAGAGAAAAAAATTCTCAGTAGGGTCTGGAGATGTGTACCCTGTTTCTGTGGTATCAACATTGTCTATGATGTGTTCATGAATATCATTTATTTGCTGAATGACAGCCGGTGAGTTATTTAGCTCATTTGCCGCTTCCTGTGATGTGTCACCCGTCTTGCTGTCAATGCTTAATACAGTAATCTCCGCGCTTGACCCCCATGATTTCCGCATTTCGTTTTTATCCGCATTATCTGTAGCTCCGTTAGTTACCTCCCTTTTACCCTCATTATGTATCCCTTTGTGTTTAGGCATGCTCACAATCTCAATAGCCCCACTCTGGTCTGGTGCCGGGTCCCCCACACGTACAGAGTCTTTATTTAAGCACTTACTTGGTTTGCTGGGAAAAAGGCTCGTAATGGCTGTCTGCTTTTTGTCTTTGAGGGTAGTGGGGGCAATGTTTAGGTTTCCTACGGTAATTTTAGCACTTGTGTCCCAAGTCTTCTTCTTAACGGTATCTGAGGTGCTTCAAGCGGATCAGCACCAATTTTCCCATCCTTTGCCTCCTTGGTCTCCAACCGCGGCATTGGGGCTGGAGCAGCTACTGTGGAGCGTGCCTTGCTCCGCGCTCCACCTCGGGCTGCCATCACGCTCCTCGTAGATGCTTCCGCGTTCCTGGCATTCCTCGCGTCCTCGGCTTCCCGCAGCAAGCTTCGGTTGCTAGGCAACCCCTGGCCGCGCACGTCAGTCTCTCCCCAGCCGGGGATGACAGTCAGGAGAAGCCGGGCTAACGCCTCCCAGCGCCAGCTGCAGCCCGACGATCGATGCGGGTAATCCCTCAGAGTCACAGAGTTACAGTTCAATCCGATCGGATCACGCCAGTAACACCAGCGGGTTTACGGCTTCCATATCCCGAGGTGTTAGACCTGACATCATTGGCATGAGTCTCTCCTCCATTTTTTCTGTTTGCCTCCTCTGTTTACGATGTTTTTGCTGGTATATTGCTTTGGGCACTGTGCCACTGCTGATCAGTGCCACAGTGCAAGTGCTCCCTATGTGAAATTGCTGTATTGATTGACTTCCATGTTTGGCTTATTTGGTTTACTGTCAGTCCCTAGTAGAGTGCACCAGGAGTGCCCGGGCTTGTAAATACAAATGCTGCTAGTGGGCCTGCAGCACATGTTGTGCCACCCACAAGAGCGGCCTAGTAAAAGTATGTCTGAAGGCCTACCATTGCTAGACCACGTGCAGTCTGACTGTCACGAGGACTGCGCAAGTACACCTACTGGCCAGTCCCTAAACCTTCCCTTAACTTCATGTTAGTCACCCCTATGGTAGGCCCAAGGGCAGGGTGCATTGTAAGTATAAGGTAGGACAAGCCTGACAAGGTTGGCATGTCCTAATAGTGAATTACAGCCATATTCGTTTTTCACTATTGTAAGGTAACCTGCTCTCCATCAGTTAGAATGGGCTGCCAGGATTATTAATGCTATAATCCTAGCGGGCTCGGGGAGCATGGTGCAATGTCGAGTTTGGTATCCCTGAACTCAAGGTTTAATAACGCATCCGTTTGTGTGGATGGTTTTTGGACTCTGTGTTTGAAAATAGCACTTTTAGAAAGTAGCTATTTTCTTGTCTAACTGTCTACCGGTCTCTGCTGGTTCTGGTGTGCGTGTGACAGGAGCTGGGTGGCTCCAGAGGTCTGAATGAGTCAGTGTGGGATGAGTGGGGCATTTGCATTGAGAGTAGGGGAAGAGTAGCTCCTGATAGCCTGCCCTGCCTGATACAATGCTGGCTCTGCCCCCCCGCCAGGCGACTGATGACTCTGTGCCTGCCAGGGACTTTCCTGGCCCCACCTCCTGCCGGGCAACTGATGGCCCTGCCCCTGCCAGTAACAATGCTGGCTCCACTCCAGCTGGGCGGCTGAGGACTCTGCCCTGCACAGTGAATAGGCCAGGTGCCTAGGCCTGGCAACACCCACAACAAACCCAAGATGGGGGGAAATTCCCCTGCATGGACAAAGGGATCAAAGCCAAAAAGGGGTATAAGAGAAGGACCCCTGAACCAAGAATTTAGATCACTTCTGACAAGGAAACCTGAACCAAGGACAGGAAGCCTGCTGATCTAAGGACTGCCTACCCCTTCTGCCAGAGTGCTGTTTGTTGGGGGAATCCTGCAGTTGCTTCTTTATTTTTGCCAAGGAACCAGGAGAGAGGAACTGAGTGTGTACTCTCAAACTTGCTAAGAACATCTCCAAGGGCTGGAAGAAGTGCCAGCCTCCTGTTGAAGTCACAGGGTCAAAGGACTTCATTTATTTGCTAAAAGTGCTTGTTGCTGGAACCTGAAATCCAGCACCTCTGAAGAATCCAGCAATCTCGACGCCGACAGACGTCGCCGAATCCAGCTCGACATCGTGAGTAACGGCTCAGGTGTCCCGCACCTTCGACGCCGGCCGCCGGGCCCGATCGACACCAGTAGCGACACCAGTGAGTAGCGAGTTCGGCTCCAGCTCCAAGTGACCCTGTGTCGACGCCGCCGCTGCTCGCATCGACGCCGAGCCCTCTCGACGCCGTGAGCGCTGCTCACTCTTGCAACATCGACGCCGCCGTATCCTGCTTCATCCCGTGAGCGCTGCTCCCGCCTGACTTCGGTCGACGCCGCTGCAGATCGCCCCGACTCCGAGGCCCGATCGACGCCGAAGACGCGACGCCGGACATCTCGACGCCGCTGATCATCGAGTGCTTCACTTTTTCCAAGGTACTGTGTTGTTGGGGTCTGTGCGACTCCGGGCTCGACGTAGCTCTCCTCGCGGTCGACGCCGAACCTTTGGATTAACTTTGCCTCGACGTCGTGTGACTCCCGTGTGGGTTACATTGTTGCCAAGAACTGTGTTTTAGAGAAGAAGAGTTGCTTTTGATACTAAAGACTTTTGTGCTAAGAAGAAACCGTGTTTGAACCATTATTTTTCCTTCCAAGAGTATTTATTAAGACTGTGGTATATTTTTGTCTTTAATTGGTCTTGTGCTAAGCCTTATATAAAAATACTTATTTTTATAATACTACTGTGTCGTGTCCATTTGTAGTGTATTCACTTTATTACTGTATGTGGTCATAAATGCTTAACGCACTGCCTCTGAGATAAGCCTGTCTGCTTTGCCAAGCTACCAAGGGGGTGAGCAGGGGTTATCTAAGTGTGTGATCCCCTGGCCCTGACTAGAAAAGGTGTGTCCCTATTTGTCAGAAGTGTATACCTCTGCCAACTAGAGACAGCCGCTTCTAACATTGGTGGGTCAGCGGTGAGGATTTGAACTTTGCATTTATGACCCATGTGCAGTGATTAGTGTGCGCTACATAGTGAAAGCAGACCATAGCGCAGCCACAATCTGTTTTGGTTGGATATCCTATTTTTGTTCTCCGCTTTCCTGGAGCTTGATTTTTGAAAACTGCCAGTTTTGACCATGAGTGACGCCGGAGTCACTGCCCCTGTTGTTGTTGTGGAGGAATTTGATAGGAGTAAGATGAACGACTATCCGCTAAAGAAGCTGAAAGCCTTTTGCAAGCAGTTGAAAGTTCCTACCACAGGCATTTCAAGGAGACCAAATTATCTCAAAGCATTGCAGGCCTGGTTAGAGGCCAGAGATCCCTCTGATCCGGTGGTGGTACCGACAGGGGAAGGGGAGGAGGAGGTGCCAGTGAATGGGCCCACATCCCCTCCTGGCAGCAGTGTTTCCTCCAAAGGTCTTTCTCCTGAAGAAAGAGAAGAAAGGGCGAAGGAGCGAGCATACAACATGGAAATGGCAAAACTTAAGATAAATGGGCAGTTGGAGATAGGGAATGCAAGAGGCAGGAGAAAAGCTGATCTGGAGATCAAAAGGTTGGAGTTTGAAAGAGAGAAGTTAGCTTTGGAGCGTGATACCAGGTTGAGGGAGTTGGAGCTCAAAGCTAAAGAGTTAGAATTGAATCCCTCTGGTGGCAGCATTCCATCTGTGCCTGCAGAAAGTAGGTTTTATTATCCCAAAGATGTGATCAAAGATTTTCAGAAGAATGAGGATATTGGTCAATGGTTTAAAGCATATGAGTTAGCATTGTTGGCCCACCGGGTCCCTGAGAAGGATTGGGGAGCGGGGTTGTGGGGTCGCTTTGTGAATGAGGGAAGAGATACCCTGTTAGACATGCCTGTTGAGGATAGGATGTCTTATACTCATATGAAAGATGCTTTAATGTTAAGTATGGTTCTGAAACTGGGATGGTGCAATGAGCTAAAAAACGGTGTTGGATCTAGCCCTGATCTCTTGACTGGGTGAGAGTACTCTGCTTAATTCAGAGACTCTGTCCCTCACCACCCCTTGTTGTAATTAATGTTAAGGTATGGCCTAACCCCAGAAAAGTACAGACAGGCCTTTAGAGAATGTAAGAAATTGCCTGGTACGACGTGGGTGGAATATGTGTCATATTTTTGCAGAGCCATGGATGGTTGGGTAAAGGGCAGCAAAGTGGAAAGTTATGATGCTCTTTATGATTTGTTTGCTTGGGAGCACTTGTCTAATAACTGTTTTCCAGAGCTGCGCCAGCACCTTATTGATAGCAAGCTATCTAACCCTAGAAAACTTGCTGAGGAGGCGGACCGCTGGGTCAGTACCAGGGTCCACAAGGGTCCAGTGGGAGACTCAGCCAAAGGTGGGCAGGGTCCCCAGCAGAAGAGTGGGGGGGACAAGGGTAAACAGAGGGAGTTCCAGAAAGGGCCCCAAAGTAATCCCCAAGGGAACCAAGGGAAGGGTTCCCAGCCTCCCCCTGTGAAGAAATCCGAGGCCCCGCCAGGTAAACCTGGTCATAGGGGCCCAATGACCTGCTTCGCTTGTAAGCAGGTGGGACACCGTTTTTATGATCCTCAGTGTCCCTTGAAGAATTCTGGTGCACCACCCAGTGCACCACCCCGTCAGTTGGCGAGTGTAGCCCTGGGAGGGGAGGAGATGGTTGCCCATGGTGGGGAGGGTCCCGCAGAGATGTCCCTGGTCTCTCTAGGAGACATGGAATTGGTCCCTCCACCCCCTCTGCCTAGTAACACTAAGAAATATAGGCAGTGGGTGACCATTAATGGCCATAGAGTGGAAGCTCTCAGAGACACCGGAGCGAGTGTGACAGCTGTCAAGTGTCACTTGGTGTCCAGAGAGCAGGTTGTTCCCCACGCATTCTACCCTGTGATAGCTGCTGACAACTCCCAGAGAGAGTGTGAGGTAGCTCAGGTTCCCTTTGAATGGGGGGGAGTTTCAGGTACTCTTCAAGTTGCTGTAAGGCCCGCCATGCCTGTTGATTGTCTCCTGGGCAATGATTTGGAAGACTCCCCTTGGGCTAAGGTGGAGAGGGAGACACATTTGAAAATGTTGGGTGTGCCAGAGTGGGTGTGTGCAGCCACTCGATCCATGACAGCAAGTAAGGGTGTTGATGGGGTTCTGGAGCCTGAAAGTATGGCCCAGGACCCAGCTGTGAAGAGAAGAGGCAGGGGGCGCGGGAAACCGTCCCCCGTAGTTCCCATGGTCCAGGAGGAGGCAGACCTCGAGGGGTATGCCCTGGAACCCACAGGTGAACAAGTTGCTGAACTGGGAGACCTGCCCGAGCTGACCCACTGGCAGCAGGATGGTGGTCCCTCCAGGGAAGAATTTTGTGCAGAACAGAAAGTGTGCCCTTCTCTTGTGGGTATGAGGCAGCAGGCCTCAGCCCAGACAACAGGTGATCAGTCAGGGTCACATTTGGTCTACTGGGAGAACGATCTCCTGTATAGCGAGCCTAAGGCTGCTGAGCCTGGGTCAGCCCGTGTGCTGGTGGTACCCCAGCGCTTCAGAGCCTTCCTACTGGGTTTGGCTCATGACGTTCCGTTAGCTGGACATCTGGGGCAGGACAAGACCTATGACAGGCTTGTCACCCATTTTTATTGGCCTCAGATGAGAAGGGATACAGATATCCATTGCAAGACCTGTCAAACTTGCCAGGCAAGTGGGAAAAGCGGGCGGAAGCAGAAGGCTCCCCTCCAACCTTTTCCCGTGGTCAGTACCCCCTTTGACCGGGTGGGGATTGACATTGTTGGGCCCCTGGACCCCAAGACAGCCCTGGGCAACAGGTTCATCCTGGTCTTGGTGGACCATGCCACACGGTACCCGGAAGCCATCCCTCTCAGAACCGTGACGGCCCCCGTGGTGGGACGGGCACTGATGGGTGTTTTCTCCCGGATGGGGTTCCCAAGAGAGGTGGTGTCAGACCGGGGCACCAACTTCATTTCCAACTATATGAAGTCTCTGTGGAAGGAGTGTGGGGTAACCTACAAGTTCACCACTCCTTACCACCCTCAAGGTAATGGGTTGGTTGAAAGATTCAACCGTACCCTTAAAGGCATGATTATGGGTCTTGAAGAACCAATGAGGCGTAAATGGGACGTCCTCTTGCCATGCCTGTTGTTTGCTTACCGTGAGGTGCCACAGAAGTCTCTAGGGTTCAGCCCCTTTGAGCTTTTGTATGGACACCCGGTAAGAGGACCTTTGAGTCTGGTCAAAGAAGGCTGGGAGCAATCTCCCAGGAAACCTCCCCAGGATGTATACAGTTACATGCTGGCCTTTAGGAACCAGACTAGGCGCTTCAGAGATCTTGCTCAGGCAAATCTGGAGGCCAGCCAGGAAGAGATGAAGCGGTGGTACGACCGGAATGCCACTCTGGTGGAGCTTCAGCCTGGACAGAAAGTTTGGGTCATGTCCCCTGTGGAACCTTGTGCGCTCAAGGACAGATGGACTGGACCATTTAAGGTTGTGGAGAAAAAGAGCGATGTCACCTACATGGTGGACTTGGAGTCTCCCAGGAACCCCTTGCGGGTCCTGCATGTCAACCGTTTAAAGCCCCACTTAGAAAGGTCCGAAGTGGGCATGCTCCTAGCTACAGATGCTGGAATGGAGGAGGAGAGTGAGCCTCTTCCTGACCTCCTGTATGCAAAAGAGCAGGATGGGTCAGTGGATGGTGTTGTCCTCTCTGACACACTGACCCCTGAACAGCAGCAGGATTGTCGCCAATTGTTGAGACAATTCCCTGATCTGTTTTCCTTGATTCCTGGTGTCACTCAGTGGTGTGTCCATGATGTGGACACTGGGGACAGCACTCCTGTGAAGCACAAGGCTTACAGAGTGACTGACAAGGTCAGAGCATACATCAAGGAGGAGGTCTCCAAAATGTTTGCCTTAGGGGTGGTTGAGTCCTCTAGCAGTCCATGGGCCAGCCCAGTGGTCTTGGTCCCAAAGGCTGCAGCGCCTGGTGCTTCACCAGAACTTCGGTTCTGTGTGGATTACCGAGGACTCAATTCAGTCACCAAGACTGACGCGCACCCCATCCCCAGAGCTGATGAGCTCATAGGTCGGTTAGGGGCTGCCCGGTACCTTAGTACGTTTGATCTAACGTCTGGGTACTGGCAGATCGCCTTGACTGATGGGGCAAAAGAGAGGTCAGCATTCTCCACACCAGATGGGCACTACCAGTTCCGGGTTATGCCCTTTGGGATGAAGAATGCCCCTGCCACCTTCCAGAGGTTGGTCAACCAGGTCTTGGCTGGACTGGAGGATTTCAGTGCCGCCTACCTGGACGACATCGCAGTGTACAGCGCCAGCTGGGAGGAACACTTGCGCCACCTCCAGGAAGTGTTGTTGGCCCTGCGCAGAGCAGGCCTCACAATCAAAGCCAGTAAGTGCCAGATTGGGCAGGGTTCAGTGGTGTACTTGGGGCACCAAGTAGGGAGCGGCAAGGTGGCCCCCCTGCAACCCAAGATTGATACCATCCTGGCATGGGCACCGCCCAAAACCCAGACTCAGGTGAGAGCCTTCTTGGGTCTCACGGGTTATTACAGGAGGTTCGTCAAGGATTATGGTAACATTGTGCACCCCTTGACTTCGCTGACTTCCAGGAAGCAGCCACGACTTGTGATCTGGACTGACGCCTGTCAGACGGCCTTTGACACCCTGAAAACTGCAATGTGCACAGCACCCATACTCCAGGCACCCGACTTTTCTAAAGAATTTGTTGTCCAGACGGACGCTTCAGAGCATGGCGTGGGGGCTGTTCTAGCTCAGGTGAATGAAGAGGGCCGAGACTTACCTGTAGCCTTCATCAGTAGGAGGTTACTTCCCAGGGAACAGAGGTGGAGTGCGATAGAGAGAGAAGCATTTGCTGTGGTCTGGGCACTGAAGAAGCTAAGACCCTACCTGTTTGGGACTCACTTCCGGGTTCAGACAGACCACAGGCCCCTCAGATGGTTGATGCAGATGAGGGGTGAGAATCCAAAGCTGTTGAGGTGGTCCATTTCCCTACAGGGGATGGACTTCACGGTGGAACACCGCCCTGGCACAGATCACGCCAATGCTCATGGTCTGTCCAGATTTTTCCGCCTTAGTGATGAGGACTCCCTAGGGTAAGGGTAGTTCTCCCCACATTTCAGCTGGAGGGGACACGTGTTAGACCTGACATCATTGGCATGAGTCTCTCCTCCATTTTTTTCTGTTTGCCTCCTCTGTTTACGATGTTTTTGCTGGTATATTGCTTTGGGCACTGTGCCACTGCTGATCAGTGCCACAGTGCAAGTGCTCCCTATGTGAAATTGCTGTATTGATTGACTTCCATGTTTGGCTTATTTGGTTTACTGTCAGTCCCTAGTAGAGTGCACCAGGAGTGCCCGGGCTTGTAAATACAGATGCTGCTAGTGGGCCTGCAGCACATGTTGTGCCACCCACAAGAGCGGCCTAGTAAAAGTATGTCTGAAGGCCTACCATTGCTAGACCACGTGCAGTCTGACTGTCACGAGGACTGCGCAAGTACACCTACTGGCCAGTCCCTAAACCTTCCCTTAACTTCATGTTAGTCACCCCTATGGTAGGCCCAAGGGCAGGGTGCATTGTAAGCATAAGGTAGGACAAGCCTGACAAGGTTGGCATGTCCTAATAGTGAATTACAGCCATATTCGTTTTTCACTATTGTAAGTTAACCTGCTCTCCATCAGTTAGAATGGGCTGCCAGGATTATTAATGCTATAATCCTAGCGGGCTCGGGGAGCATGGTGCAATGTCGAGTTTGGTATCCCTGAACTCAGGGTTTAATAACGCATCCGTTTGTGTGGATGGTTTTTGGACTCTGTGTTTGAAAATAGCACTTTTAGAAAGTAGCTATTTTCTTGTCTAACTGTCTACCGGTCTCTGCTGGTTCTGGTGTGCGTGTGACAGGAGCTGGGTGGCTCCAGAGGTCTGAATGAGTCCGTGTGGGATGAGTGGGGCATTTGCATTGAGAGTAGGGGAAGAGTAGCTCCTGATAGCCTGCCCTGCCTGATACAATGCTGGCTCCGCCCCCCCGCCAGGCGACTGATGACTCTGTGCCTGCCAGGGACTTTCCTGGCCCCACCTCCTGCCGGGCAACTGATGGCCCTGCCCCTGCCAGTAACAATGCTGGCTCCGCTCCTGCTGGGCGGCTGAGGACTCTGCCCTGCACAGTGAATAGGCCAGGTGCCTAGGCCTGGCAACACCCACAACAAACCCAAGATGGGGGGAAATTCCCCTGCATGGACAAAGGGATCAAAGCCAAAAAGGGGTATAAGAGAAGGACCCCTGAACCAAGAATTTAGATCACTTCTGACAAGGAAACCTGAACCAAGGACAAGAAGCCTACTGATCTAAGGACTGCCTACCCCTTCTGCCAGAGTGCTGTTTGTTGGGGGAATCCTGCAGTTGCTTCTTTATTTTTGCCAAGGAACCAGGAGAGAGGAACTGAGTGTGTACTCTCAAACTTGCTAAGAAAATCTCCAAGGGCTGGAAGAAGTGCCAGCCTCCTGTTGAAGTCACAGGGTCGAAGGACTTCATTTATTTGCTAAAAGTGCTTGTTGCTGGAACCTGAAATCCAGCACCTCTGAAGAATCCAGCAATCTCGACGCCGACGGACGTCGCCGAATCCAGCTCGACATCGTGAGTAACGGCTCCAGTGTCCCGCACCTTCGACGCCGGCCGCCGGGCCCGATCGACGCCAGTAGCGACGCCAGTGAGTAGCGAGTTCGGCTCCAGCTCCAAGTGACCCTGTGTCGACGCCGCCGCTGCTCGCATCGACGCCGAGCCCTCTCGACGCCGTGAGCGCTGCTCACTCTTGCAACATCGATGTCGACGACGCCGTATCCTGCTTCATCCCGTGAGCGCTGCTCCCGCCTGACTTCGGTCGATGCCGCTGCAGATCACCCCGACTCCGAGGCCCGATCGACGCCGAAGACGCGACGCCGGACATCTCGACGCCGCTGATCATCGAGTGCTTCACTTTTTCCAAGGTACTGTGTTGTTGGGGTCTGTGCGACTCCGGGCTCGACGTAGCGCTCCTCGCGGTCGACGCCGAACCTTTGGATTAACTTTGCCTCGATGTCGTGTGACTCCCTTGTGGGTTACATTGTTGCCAAGAACTGTGTTTTAGAGAAGAAGAGTTGCTTTTGATACTAAAGACTTTTGTGCTAAGAAGAAACCGTGCTTGAACCATTATTTTTCCTTCCAAGAGTATTTATTAAGACTGTGGTATATTTTTGTCGTTAATTGGTCTTGTGCTAAGCCTTATATAAAAATACTTATTTTTATAATACTACTGTGTCGTGTCCATTTGTAGTGTATTCACTTTATTACTGTATGTGGTCATAAATGCTTAACGCACTGCCTCTGAGATAAGCCTGTCTGCTTTGCCAAGCTACCAAGGGGGTGAGCAGGGGTTATCTAAGTGTGTGATCCCCTTGCCCTGACTAGAAAAGGTGTGTCCCTATTTGTCAGAAGTGTATACCTCTGCCAACTAGAGACAGCCGCTTCTAACACGAGGCCAGGGTGCATTTCTCGGGCAATATGCAGGGTTCAAGCGGTGGTGTGGAGGTGAGTTAACAGAGGTCTCACTCAGCCGCCATCTTGCTTCTTAATACCCCTTCTGACTATAATCTATTTGAACTAAAAAAATTGAAATCGGTGTATCTCAAAACACAATCAGTATTCACAATCTTGTAGTCGACATCAAGAATTGTTTGAAAGCTTATTACAATTGCAAATTGAAAAGTAAGCATGTGGATAGAACAATATTATTTAAATGGCAAGTATTTCGAGAATTTTAAATATTTACCAAAAAGCTACACAAGCTGAAATGTGGTACCTAAAATGTTGAAATTTTCAGAAAGCCAATGGACCTGTTCACAAAATGCATTACTTGTGTAAAAGTATTTGCACGTGTGCTTGCCTGCACTCCTATCTGTATAATTCATGGGTTCAGAGGAACTCGCGCACAACATCATACAGGAGTGAAGAGCATTTGTCAAGTTAGTGTCAAAGGCATGTTTTTGTTTTGTTAACCATAATTAATATTTCTGTCTGTCATGTCTATCCCACTGCCAGTGGGGTAACAAAACTTGAGGGGGCCCCCTGCAAAGTACATGGAGGTGGTTCCCAGGCTCCGGACCCAACCTGGAGCTCTCAGATGCTACCTGTCCACAGTGCGAGAGCGAGCCCCTTGCACCATGGGGGGTAATTGTTATGCCACTGCCAATGGTCCTGTACCAGTGTCCCAGAAGCAAAAAGGAACCAGCGGATATGGTACATGTTTTGGTCCTGCGGACCCTTACAAAACTTCTGGGACGCTGGACTCAGGCCATAGCGAGAGTCACGGATAAGGAACGATTGACCATTGCTGAACACTGCTGGCTAGGTAGGTTCATACCCTCGCCCCAAAATGGGGAAGGCCATGGACCAGGCCAGGGCCGGACTGGCCGTAGCGGGCACCGGGCGTTTCGCCGGTAGGCCGCTAGGGTGGGTGCCGATTTTGGGCCACTGTGGCCGTTTTTGTTACAGGGCCATTTTTGCAGCATAGCTGCAAAATCTGCCCCTGTAACAAAATCGGCCGGAACCGGCCCTGTAAAACAGCTCGGGCGCTCCCAGGGGGGCCGGCTGAGCTCTTTGCCAGGGCCAGTTTGGGTTCCCAGTCCGGCCCTGGCGCTTATATTGGCTAAGAGAGCAATAGTGATGCAGTGGAAGTCTGGCAGGCCAATGTAGGGTTGAGGGGGAGAGGCAAAGTGACCAAACAGGCAGAGACAGAGGCACAACTAGATCCAAATTTCGGACGGTCTACTAAAAATTTCGGGGGGGGGGGGGGGGGCTAATTCTTCCAGTAATAGGCAGAGTGGAGATGCAGGGGCTCTGTAAGACGGACACCAGACCAGACAGCCTACAGTAGCTCAAAAACTGTCTGTGTGTGTGCCCAGGAAGCTGTCTCAGCCTGGGCTGACACACACAACGGGAGTGGGGCTGAAGCCCTTTGAGCATTATGGGCATTTCAGGCCTGTACAGAGAGCACAGCTCTCCACAGAGATTAGCACCGATGCCTAGTAAAATTCCCTACATCAGACCACTGGGACTTGATCCTCTGTGACTCAATACCCCCAGCTGGAGACATCTCACAGTTGCCTTAGGCATACAGGAGAAGACTTCAGCATAACCATCTGCGTCCTCAGCCTTCTTTTCCCTCATAGACTGACAGGCCCTTAAGACTCTCCTCCTCTCCCTCCGCATGGCCACTGGCCTGGTCCGCAGGGCCGGACTGGGAAGTGAAAGCAGCCCTGGCAAATTTTGCCGGACCAACCCCCGTCTGATGCGCAGCGAGCCAGCCCCCGTCTGACGCGTAGCGAGCGAGCACAGCGAGCGTACCCGATGGCCACTAGGGGGGTTTGGGGGGGTTCACCCCCCAAGAATTTTTTTAAAAACGACATACCAAAATGGTGAATTTTACAGCACATTTTTCATTACATATTCAAATTGTATCAACTTTCAAAGCACAGTAAACAGTAGATGATGACCTTAAAGAACATCAGGTTACCCACCCAGTCATATGTATCCATAGGCATTCTTTCAGAGAGCACCAAAAATAGACACAAGTAGTGAATCAGAAAGAACAAAGTAAAAGTGAGACCAACCCCCACATGGTGTGTAGCGAGCAAGCGCCATGAGCAACCACTAGGGGGAGTTTGGGGGGTTGAACTTCTACCCCCCAAGAAAATTTGGGAGACAGAAAGGCCAAAACAGCAATAGATCTGGTTATGTTTCGTACGTGGGGAGGAGAGAGAGTGGAGGAGGGGGAGAGAGACAGAGTGGGGGAGGGGGAGAGAGAGAGAGGGAGACAGAAGAAGAGAAAGGGAGAAGTAGAGGGAGAAACAGAGGAAGAGAATGAGAGAGGAAGGAGTGGAATGAGAGAAAGATGGGGAGAGGGATGGAAAGAGATAGAGAGAGGGAGGGGGAGATAGAGGAGAGATAGAGAGAGGGAGGGGGAGAGAGAGGGAGAGAGAGGAGAGAGAGAGGTAAGACAGAGGGAGGTGGAGAGAGAGAGAGGGGGGAGACAGAAATACAGGGATATAAGAGAGAGGGAGGGATAGAGAGAGGGAGAGAGAGAAAGGGATATAGAGAAAGGGATAGAGAGTAAGAGAGATATGTGGATAGAGAGGGAGAGAGGGGGGATAGAGGGAGGGGGAGAGTGAGAGGGGGAGAGAGGGATAGGTATAGCGACAGATTGAGAGGGATAAATAGAGAGCGCGTGAGGGAGAGAGAGGGAGAGAGAAATAGAGAGAGGGAGAGAGCGAGAGAGAGGGCAAGAGAAAGAAAGAGTGGGAGGGAGGGAGAAGGAGGGCGAAAGAGCGATGGAGAGAGAGAAAGAGCTAAGAGAGAGAGAAAGAGCTAAGAGAGAGAGAAAGAGCTGAGTGAGAGAGAGAGGGAGAGAGAGAGAGAGAGAGAGAGAGAGAGAGAGAGAGAGAGAGAGAGAGAGAGTGAGAGAGAGATCACACTGTTCCCTTTTCTGTCCGCATTTGTCTTTTCTTCTTCCTTTCATCTCTACACCCCCGACTGGCTCCGCTTCAGCCACCTATGGGGCAACATGCATGCCAGACAGAGCACGACTGTGCTACCTGTACGTCCCAATATTGACAGCGGGCAACACTTAAACCAAAAGGTCCATAGTCATAGAGACGTTTTAAGGTTATGGGCATGAGATAAATGCACATCCACCGAGTCTGAAATGGAACACATTACGCAGTCTGTGCTTATCCCAACACCAGCCAAGGATCCAGCCTTCCTGGACCAAACTTGGACGCCTCTGAGTTAGCATTTCAAAACTTGTTGTAAACTGCAGCAGATCCAAAAGAAGAGACAACTTTTTTTTACATTACGTTTGTCAGCCTCACTTTCCTTTGGTCCCCAAAGTGCAAACAAATGCGTGATCATGCGATTAACTCCAATGTTTAAACACAACTGGGTTTTTAGTCAAAAATAAGTAGATTTCACTGTTAGGAGTTATCACAAA
The DNA here is from genome assembly GCF_964261635.1 of Lissotriton helveticus. Classification (NCBI taxonomy): domain Eukaryota; kingdom Metazoa; phylum Chordata; class Amphibia; order Caudata; family Salamandridae; genus Lissotriton; species Lissotriton helveticus. Next base: position 931,322,700 of record NC_136063.1, read on the forward strand.
GGCACATGATATGGCAATTTCAATGGACACAATGGGGTCAGGTTTGCAGGATGCACCACCGTGTACAGTTGTACTACAAAGATGGCCTTTCTGGCTCTGCCAGTGATTTACAACAATAAAGTGTGTCTGCATCTCACTGAATAGTTTCTCAAACTAAGAGCAAAAATAGCTTGGTGCAGCCTACAGATTCCATGCACAATCCCTCAAAGTTACAGCAATTGCTGATCACTAATATTAATCCAACCCATGCCAAGGCCGTGATTAAAGTAGGAGCATGAACAAAGCAGCCAGCCAGCCTGGACTAGTTTCAGCATGGTTTAAGCAGTGAAATAAGAACTAGGCATGCCGAAATAAATTCCTTTGCCATCGTCTAAGATTTAAGCAGCTCACTAGAGCCTCCACTTGGTAGAAAACACATTCAGAAGTAATGCGCTGGAAATAAAGATGCAAGGGTCTGCACTCTAGAGAGATTTTTACGATTTGAGAACATGCATAACTTATGAAAATGTCACACATAGCAATCTGAAACCTTGGCAGCTATGGGCAGGCTCTAGCTGACGACTCCGAGGGACTCCAAGACTAGAGGCCTCATGTAACATACAGAGCTGTGCTGTGCATATATGGTCAGTGGTAGGCAACTTACCACTGACCGTATATGCACAGCACAGCTCTGTATGTTACACACTGTGGTAACTTTGTCGGATTGGAATCACATTGCTCTGCAGCTGCTAATGTATTTTCAATCTTGCAATATAGATTAAATACTCATTGGCAGTCATTAATAATCTGTTTTTTTTATATAGCGCTTCATACCAATCCTATGCAGCTTCTTAGTGTTTTAAATAAGAGGAGTTCTTACTAACAAATGTACCCAATTTAACGTCCATTTGGCCTGCATCAGAGGGACGTAGTCCGAGGCTGGGTTAGCTGGAAATTGAACTCATATTATAAAGATCATATCAGACGACGTAGGTGAGTGTTTACTCAACAAGTAACAATAGGATCTCTCAAAAGCAGTGACCCACGGACTTATTTACATTATAGGCACTCTGTGATCTGCATGGTGCATGTTCTTTGCAGCAGGCATATTAACTCACTGTGCTACCTTACCATGAGTCATAACTTGTAATCTGATGGATTCGTCACATATGATCCTATTCTTTTAAGTATTATGCTTTTATGATTTAAGCGTTTAAATCGAATAAAGCTTGTTTTGATTTTGATTTGATTTGAGTCAAAACTTCCACTAGTCAAACCTCCAATCTTTCTCTAGAAATAACATTAATCACCAGTGTTATCTTGCCATTTTTTTGTTGCCTGAAAATTGCTGGAGGCCAGAAACGCGGCAACAGGTGCTTTTCAAACCATGATATACTTGCAAACATGATACCCCCTGTTGCACCAGTCGCACCACCCTAGAGCTGGCTCTGGATAAAGGTCTGGCCACTACTCAATACTATAATGGATCAATGGACAGCAATAAGGACAGCAAGAGCTACTTGGAGTATTCTGGACATGGATTCCTTGATTAGTAAGGTTTCAAAGGATCGTTCTTTGATGAGACCATTTATGAAATCAACATGTCCTACTTGGGATCTACCTCTAGTCTTTAAAGCTTCATAGTCTCATCCTTGTGAGCCTTTGGTGGAGGTAGACACTGGAAACATGTGTCCTTTAAGGTGTTCTCTTTGGCATCCATAACATCAGTCTGTAGACAAAGTGAGTTGGGTCTGTTGTCTATTAAACCCTGCTATTTGAGGATTTTTATCAGATAGACTGATTCTTAGATTAGGACCAGGTTTCCATCCTAAAGTTATGTCTTCTTTCCATGAAGACAAGAAATATTTTTCTGTCTTCTTTTGCAGCATCTACAATTCCTGAGAAGGATACTTTAAACACAGTGCATATGCTGAGGACACTGTAGATCTATGTGTCTTATCTGGTGAGGTCACAAGACTGTAGATAGTGTGAAAATATTTTCATTTTGATATATTTTAATATGGGCAGAAAGCTTCCTCCCCGACTTTGAGTAACTGGATTAGAACTCCTATGAGCATGGCCTATGTTTCACATGACATAGTTTTACCAGGCAAGGTGACGACATGTCCATTCGAGGAATGGCTGCTTCCTGGGCTGACACTTGTGGGGCTTCAATGTTAGATAGATTAAAGCAGCCACCTGCGCTACCCCGTCCACTTTTGTCTCATGTTATAGATTGGATATGGGGAACCTTGAGTCCATGGAGTTTTGGTTCCAGAGTATCAGCAGCCACTCCTAGTTTTGCAATAAAATTCGAATATGCAACAATTTGGAGTTTTTGTCATTCTTCAGGTTGTGAATGTTGCTCTGGAAAATTGTTTGAGGAGGTAATAATTTGATACCTATTGGTAAACTCTGAAAAACAGTTTCTCATACCAAATATTACAACCGACCCTCTAGGTTTCCATTTCACATCATGGATTTCCTTATAGCTTACAGTATGCAGGCATTGTTGAGTTGAGTTTCTTCCCTCTTTATTTCCTGTGTATTAGAGAGGTATTAAGGGTGACGGCGGGCAGAGTTTGCTTTTTGATTGGCTGTAGCTGCGGAAGTCATCTCCCTGAATGTACAGTTCAAGGTTTTCGTTCATTGTGATTTGCACGCATACCATTTTAAAAAGATCCGTCAGACAAACCATGTAGAAATAAGTATTCAAAAAAGCTGCAAATTAAACATTTTATACATTGTAATTCTCCTGTGGTAGAAATATATGTTTTTCTACAAATTCCCAGTTATTCTAATGTACAAGTACTATGCTATAGCAGACAGATAATCATTTACTTCAGCTGGAGTGAGCCTTTTAAATCCTGCTTCATTGCAGATACCGACTTCAATGTTGTCTTCTGTCATCTGTCCTTCAAAGCTTTCCTTTAATGTTAAAATGGCTGTGTGAATGGCATCTTCAAGTTCCAGTTCTTCATTATACTGTTTATCAAGGAAAGTTTTTCCATTCACGTAATTTTCCCCATAGCAGTTGCTTTCCATGCAAAATAGGCACCAGAAGGATCAGACTGGAATAAATATGGCCTTTCCTCATCCTAACCAGCAATTAACAATGATCCACCAAATGGGCGAACACCACCGGACTGTGTGTACTCTTGCATTACTGAAGCAACTCCGAGCCCTCCGTACCAGTACCCTGTAGTCAGGACCCATGCCACTGACCACCACCACTGCGCGACGCGGCCCCTCCCGCCAACTTCAGTGAAGACCAGGCATTAACGACAAAGTCATCATGAGTCATTAATGATGAAAGTTAGTAACTGTAATTGTCGGTACGGGAGCCAGCCCAGGGCGGAAAAAATTAAAATACACTTACTCAGTCACAGTCACGGTCACGTCGGCCCGGCCCGGCTCCTGCTGTTGGTGGGTGGCACTGGCAGACACAGGAGGACAGGCTAGTACTTCCAGGGGCGGGAGCGGGCTAGCCACCACAGTAATAATTAAATTATGGCCGCGCCCGCTCCGGTGAGGTCCTTTCAGGGCTGGCTGACTCTCTCGTCGTGATGGCGATGACTGCGCAGTTCTTTTGCCCACAATGCAATGCGCATGCGGGGGGCACCCTAGGCGCGCAGACGCGCCGGAGGAGGCAGGGCATGACTGCGCGCTGCGCACAGGCAGTCAGGCAGTCAGGCACCTCCCTCGATCCCTCCTCCCTCCTGAAACGCTTCTTCCGCTTTTTATTTAGGTTGCTGCTTGCACTCGGATCAGGCTTCTTGCTGCTGCGTGGCGCTGTAGCATGGGCGGCGCTGCAGGCAGTCACAGCACGACTGACACTGACCTGCACACTGATGCTGACGCTTGGCCTGTGACGGACGGACCGAAAACGAAAATCGGCCCTCACTCACAAAACCGGCCCCCTCCTGGCTCAAAACCGGCCTCCAACCCCTCCAGCCGACCGGGGGATTGCCCGGTGCCCGAAAGCACCAGTCCGGCCCTGCTGGTCCGCACCTTCCTTTCTGCTCAGGCTCACTTCCCCACCTTCCCTTTCCTTAGTTGTAATCAGTGCTTTAAATGGGCCAGTACTGTCCGGTACGGAGTACCTGCACTTTTTTATTTTGAGTGGGAGAGTACCGGTACTTCTCAAGAGAAATACAATACTTTTCATCAGAGAGTACCAGCACTTTTCAGAAACAAGCTGCAGTGTAACTGCACTTTTATTTTTCAATTTCAAGCACTGGCTGTAATACCTCCAACAGCACTAAAGGAGAGTTTTCAGTTGGGTCGGGGCAGGGTTTTCTTCCGCCGCATTTAGCTTAATATTTGTTTTTGAAGATGACACTATGACGCAGGCACCAGGAAGTCTACACAGGCGAGGAGCATGTGACTCGCCCCCGCTCCAATGGCTTACTGTTTCAGATTCACCCCTATAGCTCTCCCTGTATATACACTATTTTCTACATGTGAATAATGTATTTTTATTTTTATATCGTTAATATTTCTGACAACCAGCTATGGGACCGATAAAAAAACATTACAATTCAACAGATTATTGATCTATGTTTCTGCTTCCAGAATGTATACTTGAGCACTGCAGCTTATGTGTCTATCAACCTCAAAAAATACCTGTGCCTAAAAACTTTTACATGCATAGCACTGAAAATGTGTAACATTAAGTGATGCATACCATCACTAAATGCACATTAGATCAATGCTTACCAGTTGGTTATCACCTAAACGAAGACGAAGCTGATAGCAGTCAAGGGGCAAGATCTTGAGGGACTTTGTCAGACACTGGAGAACCGAACGCCTGTTTTCTGCGCATACCAGTGCATAAAGTGAGTTACGTCACCTAATATTTCTCAGATAGTACAGTTCGGAAAGAGTGAGCAAAGTTTGCCTCTTTCTGTTTTTTTTTGCCTCTTTCTGATTCTGAGCTATGCTGTGATGTCTTAAAATGAAGCACTAACTCAGAGGAAATGGGGTTAAATTAATCAACTGTATGCACTGCAGGCGCATAAAACAGTACTAGGCTCTAAACTGCGCCAGGAAAACGCCTCTGGGCGCGCTCGCGCACACACAGATATATTTGGGTTCCAGGGAACCAATATTTATTCCGAATCGCTCAAAGCAACTTTAATGATAACGACTGAATATACAATGAAAGCGTTTCTATAAGCGGTTAATTTATCCAGCTTTCTAAACCTAGTCGAGCAGTACATGGGTGATAAGATCTATGAACATTTTACTACATTTTGTGGGTAGGCTACTTTACCAATTTAGGCGTATTACAGTACAATGTCACTAATATATCAGCCCAGACGTCAATCATTTTTCATACAATCTCTGTATGGAAATCCCCGTTTTTTAGGTCGCGCCTGCGATTGCAGGGGCAAAAGCCCCTGCTGTCGCAAAGCGATCTATTGCAATCATTTCAGCCATTTTCCCGTTCAAGGACTAGGCAGAGACAACAGACTGTCACGAGCACGCAGCCGGCCGGGATCGGATCAGGTCACGCGCTCCGATCCCGGCCGGCTGTTCACAACACATGCACACATGCACACGCAGGCACAGGCAGGGACACACACACACAGGCAGGCACACACGCAGGCACAGGCAGGCACACACGCAGGCACACACAACACACACACACACACAGACAGACGCACGCACACACATCCCCCTCCCCCCAACTCACCGGGCTCTTTTAGTGCATTCTCGATCCTCGATCTCCCTCTGCAGGCCAGCGCTGGTCTTCACCCGGGCCCCCTCCTGGGACCCGGGACTTCAGATGCCACACTCCGCCCTCTCACGCTCAGCCCGGGCTGCGTGCGGTGGCGCAGCAGCTGTTTGAGTTCCAGTCTTCGGGCTCGCCCTGCCCCGAGCGGCGGAGGCAGCTCCGCGAGAGGAAGGAGCACGCGCCGCCCCGCCCCCGGCTGCCAGCAGCAGCTGCACGCGCTGCGCCTCGCTCTGCACAGGCTCCCTCAGCCCCAGCCGCTGCGCGGCTTCCCCGGCCGCCCCCATGTACGGATCGGACAAGCCCGTCCTGAACATGATGGACTATGGATTCAGGGTTCCGGCGCCCAGCGGAGACTTTAGCCCCTTCAGCGCTAGCATTCCGGTGTTCCGTCGTTTTGATCTTCCCTTCGGTATGATCTCCCCCTTCGCATCTGCGCATGCGGATGCACATTTGAAACAGTAGCCAAACAGTAACACTTTTGCATGTATTTTTGATCTCCCCCAGCACAGCCGCAAAATACCAAATCTATTTCTCTTCCTCTGTGCTACCCTCCCACCCCGCTCTAAAGTTTTCAATCCAGCAGTCACACCCTCGTTGATATTAATCACTCACACTTTTATTTGTATTAATGTTAACATTTATTGCCTTTATGTTGCCAAAATTGCTAAAATACATCATACAGATATAATATACACCATTGTAATTACCTAAATGCATGTAAGAACCATGACATGAAGGAATAATTTTACATTTTTCTGAGCTACTATGGGGATTAAGCATCCTTTGAGATTTTATTAAGTGTGGACAGTAGCGTGACTTTATTTTGTTGGTTAAACATGTTCAACTGGCCAAGGTTTCTGTTGCATATCTTCTCACTTTATGAATTTATATTTTTTTCACTGTCAATTAATGTGCTTACACATCCTTTTAAGAAACTCTTCCAGGGAAACTAGTTGGTCTCTGCTGGAATCAATGGGCCTTATTTATTAAGGCCTTGCGCCGCCGGTGCGTCACTTTTTCCCATTTTAAAAGTGACGCACCGGCGGCGCAAGGCCTTCATAAATACGGCCCAATGTGTTTTGTGAACACAAGTGTATTTTTTTTAAATCATGCAAACAAACAGCGCAGAGAGTGTCTCACTGGTTAGCTCTTGTGTTCCACGCACAGATACCCAAGTGAGATGTCAAAAGAGTTACACATGTGGAGTGTTTACAGTGTCCAGCTTCACAACTGAAATACGTAATATCGACTCGTAAGGCACAAATGGGAGCTTCGCACAACGCTATCCCCAAAATTCCAATCAATCAGGTTGTAGATGAGAGAATCCCCCCACCCATCTCCTGTAACTATACAAACTCTGACCGGAACAATCAGGCGTCATAATTAAATCACATTTTTATTAGCCCTCTGCCAATTAGAGTTTATTAAATTTTGAACATACCATAAAAGCACAGCAGTTTATATTTGGAAAAAAAAATCATTGTTATTATAAACCTCTCTTTTATTCTACCCTTAATCCCGTCAGGTGGATTAGCAACGGGAGGCCTCCGGATCTCCCTCCCTCCCTCCCCACACACACACTATCTGACATACCTTACAGCACCTTTGCGCTTTTAAGGTGATAAAACTTCAGGTGTTCTCACACTAACACAGGATAAATACAATAATTCACTCATGCTCAAAAGGTCACCTTTCCCCCATAAGCAGTTCTTGGCAAAAGGCAAGTGAGACCCAAACTGGACACCAGATAGCGACAGCAATACAAAAGTTGTAGTTAAAAATCTGTCGAAAGCTGCTTCATATTTATAAAAACACAGCGAACCTTTCTGTCTGTTCCATGTTAAAAAAAGCATCGGCATAGCCAATAGGTCTCGCTTTTGGGACCTTATAAGTATTTCGTTATGCAGCACAATATCCTTGGTGCAACAGCATCAACTGTTGCATGGCTAAACACTTCTAAGGTCCCAAAGGCGAGACCTATTGGCTATGCCAATGCTTGTCCTGATATGCCTGTACTACAACTGGACGCCGATTCATACAACTTCCTTGGCACCTGCTCTCAAGATGCCTTAACAAAAGAAATCCAAAAGGCAGAAATAAATAAACATAAGCACAGCAAGTGTGTATTGTTTATAAAAAGTGGAGTTAGCGCACAAAAGTCCTAGTTCTAATTTGAAGGAACTGTATTCATATCATCAGATGCGACACTGTGTCGTTTCATACTGCCTGTGTTTGCCACTTGGAAAGGCAAATATCTTTCGGTGTTAAAAAGTGTACAGCTCCTTCCAGAATGGTTTGCAATCAATCCCCTTGTCTTTTAAGTTTTTGGCAGCCATGTTAGTAGTACACCTGAAACTACTCGGTATGACATTAGTAAGGGTTGAACGCTTTAATATAATATCTACTGATTCACAACTTCACAAATACTGTGTACAATTTCAATTGCAAACTTAACAGACCGCGCCCTCCCACTTTTACCACTGCGCCACACTCTGAACTTTGGCAAACTCACCTGAGGAAGGCCTCCCTGGAGTATTCTTTCCTGGATTGCCACTCACTCCTGGATTTACACGGTTTCTTTTGCAGCATCCACCCTTGTGCGGGTCAAATTTTCCAGTCAGAGTTCTTTTGTTCCTGTTACAGCTCCCTCAGGTGAAGTACAGATATGCGCATTCTCGCAAAGCGTGTCAGCAGGTTCCCATGCTGCAGGCGGTCTGTCGATGAACACTCAAACCCGGCAGCTTTCAGAAACGTCACTGTTTGTTTTGGTGGCATAATCATTGGTCTCGCGGGCAACCCAGTTAAACTGGGTCTGTTTACTTTATTGGCGCGAATAGTACAGCTTCACGCAAGCACAGGAATGGCCGTCAGCCTGGGCTCGGTGTTAGAGGAAATGGCCTGTTGTTAACACAAACCTGGGTCTGTGTGCACTGGAAACAATAACCCCTGCTCTGATTGTTTATACGCTCAGATAACTGCTATCTGAGTCCCCGTGCAGGCTGTACACTCGATCACGAACCGTTGTTTTTCAGGCAGAGACCAAACATATGACAACAGCATAAATGTGTTTCTTTTCATATTTTTTTTAATGTATAAAATAATGCTTTCACCACCTTTGAACAGAACGTAATTGTAAAGGCCCCAAAGAGTTTTAAAAATCGAGACACATTTTACAAGTTTATGTTCTTCCCCACAATTTATACGATTATTATTTATACAAACATCCATTAGACTTGCTTTCAGATCCAGAAAAGGTCTTTGCTGAAAAGATTAGTAGCACCAGCATTTCCGGAAGTCTACATTCTGACAGGAAATAATGGGCATTCCTGTGAGCCCGGTGGAAAGTACTGGAACAATGGCAGTGGGAGATAAGGTGCTGCAGTTAACTCTTCCTCATAGAGGAGCAGATTTGCTTATCAAGAATAAAATGCTTCAGTTTAGTCTAACTGGAATCAAGGCTTGCATAAACTTTCCAACAGTCAATTCTGTGATTTCCTAAGTGGGTAACATACACAATGTGATTTTACTAACTAACGTGAAGTGAAGTGAATGTTGCATTTACTGTGAGATAGCAGCCAAACATGATAACATATTACAACTCTCATAAAAAACAAGGCGGTAGAACTGAAGAAATGGTTGCGCAACCATAGTCACTGAAATTATGCGCAGAGGTAACTAAAATGCGTGAAAACTAAAAGGCAAATTATGTAGCATAGCACCGTACATTTTGAGGTCGTTTTATTTCAATATTTTGCCATAGTTCTTTTACATTTTAAAACTTTGTGACTAAGGTTTCACCTCATTAATAGCAGTTAGACGCCTAAACACAGTAATTTGCGCCTGATAGCTGACCTGTATCTCCGCCACAAAAAACCTGCCAGGTATGGTAGCGTTTTAATTAACTTTGAATTTGTTTGATTTTATTTTCTTAATTTGAGCAAATCATGCAGAAAATGATGGATTATGTGGCAAGTGTGGCACATTCTTAATTATGCAGAAAACACTATGGCACCAGAATCATATAATTCCAGTGAATCTGTCCACAACTAATCCCCTTAAAGCGCGCCCATATAAAGAAACTCTTTGCAAGTGGAGTACTTTGTTCTGTGCACTGTGAATAGTCCTTTAATAATTGCTAACCACTGATTGCGCAGGAAAAGGGAGGAGCGAGATGGGGCGGAAGTTTTTGAGGTCGGTGGGGTCCACTGTAGGTTTCTTCAGTAGGGCGCTGAGCTCGGCATGCTTCCAGCTGTCCGGGAAGGTGGCGGTGTCGAAGGAGGTGCCATGTCTGAACTGGGGTGGCGGAGTGGGCTAAAGAAAGGTGGTAGATTAAACCCAGATCTTTTGACTGGGTGTGAGTGTTTGATTGATTCAGATGCTCCGTCCATCACCACCCCCTTTTGTACCGCTTTTGGCCGCCATAAGAGTGGCAGGGTATGCTCAGAAGTGAGTCCCTTGCTCACTTTGCCACTGGATTCAAGCAAGCCGGGCTGAAGACGGCTGGAATGCCAGAAACCGGTCCTCGGAAGCTTGTTTCCGGTCCAGGGAAGGCATGGCTTGGCCGTTCGGGCTGGACTGTTCCCATGAGGCACAGGGTCAGACTGATTTGCATATAGCCATGTCTGAACTGGGGTGGCGGAGTGGGCTAAAGAAAGGTGATGGATTAAACCCAGATCTTTTGACTGGATGTGAGTGTTTGATTGATTCAGATGCTCCGTCCATCACCACCCCCCTTTTGTACCCCAAAATGTACTAATGGCTACATACCACACTCTTACCACTCATCTGTTGATTGGTCATGGCTCATTTGCGACTCTTGTATTTTGTGTGGCACTTGGATTTTCAGCTTGAAGAAAACCACATTCTACAATGTGACACAGTGCACTAGTTTTTAAAATTACACGTTTTGTGGTAAGAAAGGGAGCTACATTTTTGCAGTTGTACAGGTTAATTTAACAGTTTTTTTCACATTTTAAAGCTTATTTGCCACCAGTAGCAAAGCAAGGTTATTATTTAGTCATCATGATCTCCAAAGACAAATTCATACAAATGTGTGAGAAAATACAACAACCACAAAGACCCTTTGATCAGAGCTAGGTTTTGATTTTCTCAACTTCCTTGCTGGGGTTAGCTGAATTGGTAAACTGATTGATTCGTTTGACTATAAATTGTTGTGGGTCATTCGGCAAGGAGTTTAATGGCATCAAACCGTTTTACAGGGACGCGCTATTATAGGAGGAGGATTGCTTGAGTCTGCTGATTAGTTTCGAGAGTTTATTTTTTCAATGTTTTGCTTTGAACCTTGGAATAAGTTACACATGTTTCAATGGCTTTATGGGTCGGAGAGCGGATGTGGGATTACTTCTAAGAATGTGTGCATGGGTTTATACGTTGTTCTGTGGGTGTGTAAATGGGTGCATGAGTGAGTGGTTGTGTGGATGAATAAGTGGCTGTGTTAAGAGGCTGTAAGGGGGAGTGAGTGTGTGTTAGTGGCTGTCTAAGTGGGTGCGTGAGTACCTGTATGGGAGAGAGTGTGTGGTTGTGTGAGTGGCTGTATGGGTACGTGAATGGTGGTATGAATATGTGTATGGCTGAGTGAGTGGTTGTGTGAGTGCCTGTTTGAGTGAGTGAGGGGGTGGGTGAGTTGCTCTAAGGATGAGTGAGTGTCTGTGTGAGTACTTTTAGGGGCCTGTGAATGGGCATGTGAGTGGTTGGGTGTGTGAGTGGGTGTAGGAGAGGTTGTATAGGGATGTGAGTGGGTGTGTGAGTGATTCTGTGGATGATGTCTTCAGTGATCTCATCAATGATGTAATTTGAGATGTCATCAGCGATGTCACTGACCAAGTCATGAGTGATGTAATATGGAAGATCATAAGTAGTGCATTACAGTGGCGTAAGTTAAGTTTAGCTTGGGTAACTATAACTGCTGAATTTCTATGGTTTTGTACAAGTGCAATCTGAGACTAACAATAACGTCCCTGTAACCCTTGTTTTTTTAGTGAATTTCTAAGGTTTTTAAATTCTATTTCCTAACTATAACTGTATCGTCCCTGTAAGCTTTGTTTTTTTGTGTGAATTTCTACGTTTTTTTAAAACTTCTATTTCCTAACTGTAACATCCCTGTAACCTTCAGTTTTCTAAGTGAGTTTCTAAGTTTTTAAAAATGTTATTTTGCACTTAAAACAAACCTTGTAACCTTTTATTTTTTTAGTAAATTGATACTGTTTTTGTAATTGTATTTCCAAACTATAACATCCCTGTAACCTTTGTTTTTTTAGAGACTGGTCTGTGAGTGGGTGCATAAGTGCCTGAGTGGTTTTGTCAGTGGGTGTGAGAGTGTCTGACTATGTCTGTGAGAGGGTGCATGAGTGTTTGAGTCAGCCTATGAGTGCGTATGAGAGTGTCTGTGTAGGTCTGTGAGTGGGTGTATGAGTGGATCTGTGAGTGGGTGTGTGAATATATGAGTGGCTTTGTGAGTGGGTGTATCAGTGTCTGGGTGAGTCTGTTAATGGCTGTGTGAATACCTGAATGGGTGAGTGGATGTCTATGTTTATGTGTGGGTGCCTCAGCAGCTGTGTCAGTGACTGAGCCATAATGGAACAGCAACTGCCCTGTTATGAAAAAAAGAGTCCACAGTTTTGCATAAAATATCTACCCAAGTGGAGTACTTTCTTCTGGTTAATTACTAAGGGGCTCATTACGATGCTGGTCGGAGGAGCATCTGACCGGCATCGGGTCGGAAACGGGACAATCTGCCAAGGAGTCAGCGGGCCTGCTTTCCAAATTACAATTACAATGCGACCGCCTTCACGGGGTCGGAAAGTGTATGGTTCCTACTGTGGCTAGTGCTGAGGGCTGCACACAAGCTGAGGAAAATTGAATTTTGCCTTGTTATGTGTCCCTACGTGTTCCCCATCATGTAATATATGTGCATGATTTCTATGCATTTCCCCTCCATGGCCGATAATAAAGACGCATTTACAGTTGCGTCCAACGTTAGTATGTCAGTTATCCAGTCCTCCGTGAAAGCAACGTGAATTAGGTTTCAGGCCTATGTTGCCAACGTCTTTACATGGTGCACGTTAAATCATCGAGTTGCACCCGTTTCTAGGGCTCCACAGGGCCCGGATACAAGATTCAGGCCTCTAGCCTTCTGAACCACTCCGAGAGATGCAGCCCCGCCCGCATCCCTGACCCTTCCCTTACTTCCTGCCAAGCAACGCGGTGCCCGGCTCGGCCTGGCCTGCCTGCCAAGAATATGTTATGCCTACAGTTATCTGTTCAGCTCCCCGGCTTCACATTCCTAGCTAACGAACAGGATAAACATATCCGTCTACAGTCCAGTCATTCTGTCTCCATGCAAGTGATTTCCTGAATTAGTATCCCTAGAAGATTCATAGCTCACGCAATACATAAAGAAATATATGCATGCACTAGCCTTTAGTGACAAGCAGCCTTTGCCCTGATGACTTTTAGAATCAAGCAACATGTACTCTAAACACAAGATATCAGATACACTATAGGTACAGGTCGTTCTGACATCCCAGACCTCAGTCTCCTCTACTAGTGCCAGAAATCAGCGCCCCCCAGCTCTCCCCAGTTACACGTCATGACTCGTTTTGCGCGCACCAGTAGGTTAAAGGTTCCAGCTGCCCATGAAGCCCCCTTCATGTGTCCACCCACTTATGACACTTCTGTGACGTCTACATCACACACCTCCGTGCACGCCCTGTGCACGCCTTCTTTCACGCCCATATGTTCTTATCTTCCTCTTTTTCACTTGTTACGCCTACTATATTCAATGCAACTGTACTGTTTTACTATATATATTGTATGATGTTAACGAAATATTGAGATTGTCCCTTCCTGAACCTTAGCAGGTGATGGAACCCGATGTCCATTGGCTCGAGCCACTTAATTAAAGCCCGTATGACTCAGATACCACGGACTCTGCCTCTCATTTATTGAGCTATCCTTTTTCCTTTAATGCATAGAAAAATAGTACCGGTAATTTATTTATTTACCACATAATGGCGCCCAAACAGGAACGAGCCCCTTCCCCACGCGCCGGCGATGTAACGCAGGCCCCCTGACCCCTTCTACAGCCGTGACGGACCCCTACTGTGCACCTGCAGGTTTTCCTGCTAAACTCCCTCAGGCCCACGGAGGAGACGGAGACTGCGGTCCAGCATCCAGACGAGGCGGTGAGGAAGGCGGAGAGTCCCGACCAGAGCCCAAGCCGAGAGAGCAAGGTCCGAGGTATCCGGAGGCCCACCTGTTTCCGAAGCCCGAAGCGCATGCGTAGTGCGTAGCAGTAACCAGACGTCGTAGCAGCCCAGTCCAGTCCAGTTTCCGAGGCCTTCAGTTTTGCTTCCCGGTGAGTACCGTTGCTGGGAACGCATCTAGACGGGTTAATAATTTGTGCCCGGTCCAGACGGGTTTGGGTACACAGATCCGGTCCGACGTGTTCACCTAGGTGGATACGGTATGACGTGTCTCTTTATGAGACCGGTATGTTCTGTACTGTTTTAGCAGTGCATCCAGTAATTCTGTTTTCTAGTATAGTCTCTCGAGATTTCCAGTATTATGTTTTCAATGTACTAGGTAGTATCTGTTCGAACTGTTTCTAATGTGTTTTTTTTGATGTCGTGGTATGAATGATTTGTTTTGCTATTTATTACTGTGTTCATTGTGTATTGTGTTCAAGTTCGAGTATGTTCAAATATGCCTCTGTTTTCAAAGTTACGTCAGATAGGAACCAGAAAAGGGATACTCGAAGAATCAGTTCCTGTCCCACCTAGGGACAGTCCCGGACATTTCATGTATCATAAACATGGCTTAGATGCCATATTGTACTTAGACTTATGGGTAGATTATACCAAAAATCTGGAAGAGAAATATAGGTGGCCTGTTTCAGGAACCTGGGATGCTGAGTGCATCATGAGAGTAGAGGAAGCATTATGGAAAAAGAAAGCCAGACAATCTCAGAAAGATGCCATAGAATTGTGGCGTAAAGAATCGCATAAAAGAACAGAAAAAGAAATCAGAAAAGCAGAACTAAGTAGAGAATCATCAGAAAAAGCCCAAGAAAGGGAATTACTAGAAGAAGGTGAACGAGTAAGAGCAGAACAGTTAGACAGACAAAGAAATGCCCTTATTAAAGGCATGTATCCCCTTCTCGCCGAGGGCCTGCCTGAGGCGACCCCGGAAGCACCCTGTAATTTACCGCCACCATTGATTCCGACTAAGCTACGTCATAAACCGACCGCAGCTGAAATTTTCCTTTCTTCCTATTTAGATGATACTGTACCAGAATATACAAATCCGCGTCCTCCCCCGCCTGCTCAACCTCAAAACCCTGTTGATAACACAATTACTGTTCCTCCAGGCACTGGTCCCGGGAATCTTTTTAATCCGCCAGTGACCCAGGACCAGCCCACCTTACGTATGCCTACTTTACCAGTCACATTACCAGCGACCGCACATCCAGTATTAGTTGACGATTCTAGTTCCGGAGGAGCAGGGGGAGGTATCCCTATCACCCCGCCTCAAGCAAAACGAATGACGCTAAGAGACGTAGCATTACAACGCACGCCGAAAGTGGCTACATACGCAGCCCTCAAACAGTACTTTACTGATTGTAGATATGATCCAGTACCAGGCGAAGATCACATGAGATTATATTCCGTACGTCTGCGACGAGTTGCAAGCTATTTGACTCTCTTACCTGGAAATGAGGGAACATTTAGACAGAATATATCATTTCATCAGGACAGGGGAAAGACCAGAAAGTATTCACGAGGCCATGGCACACAGGAAAGTCGAGACTCAAAATATGATCTTGCAGTTTTTAATAAATTGTTTAATAAGAGAACAAGACCAGCCTGGTAAAAATAAAGACGAGATGAAAGTCCTGACAAGATGGAGTGACAACATATCAGACGGAAAACACAGTAAACAAAGTTGTATAGAAACCATGTATAGAAAGATTCGTAAAGAAATTCTAGGCATACACGAAAGGGAGAAAGCAACGAGAGAACCCGAGAAAGAGAATGACATTTCAGACGAAGATGCAGACACAGACAATCTAGATAGAATAGCGTACGTAGGTAGGACGAGACCTTTTGACAGATCCATACGCCTAGAATGTAAGAAAACTTTTCTTCCTCCCGTACCAGAACAGTGTTCTCTTGAGCATTTATTCCAAGCTACTGATAGAGCTTTGAAACAAAGTATAGGTTACAGTGAGCTTAGTACCATGCATGAGCAGGAACTAGCCCGATCAGCAGTTCAATGGACTAGTAATTCCAGCGCATTTAAAGACGAAGTAGTGGCCCAAACGTTTCTGAATCTTCCTCCAGACGAACAGCGACTGGTGGGTATGTACATGATCCAGCACCTCATTACACTGTACGAAAGTCAGCATTCTGATCCAGGTCCCCTATATAATGTATTGGACGAATTACTCCTAAACAGATGGAAAGGCCTAGGAACCGATTTGATTAATGTCATTCTAGAACAACGCCACAAATACAGAACGTTCCTGACTCCACATTTCGTTCCTGTTCCACCCCCAGTAAGGAAGACATTTTACATAGATAGACAGAATCCCTTGCGAGAAGTCCATCCTGTTCGGACAGAGGGGGGTGCGCTCGAACGAGTATTTGTTTACACCCCTTTAACGAAAAAAGAACTACTGGAAATGAAAAAGTTAGTGCCCTGTCACGATAAAGATCCAGCAGGGTTCCACCGAGAATTAAAAGACATGCCCCGGATGGGAGAATACACGTATCCCGATATCATTAAAATGTTAAAGGTCCTGTTGCCTGCGGGCATATATGAGAAACTTAAAGAAAAAGAATGGGAGGTGGGAGAGAAAAAGATTGACTGGGCAGAATTAGAGAACGAAGATAAAACACGAGTTCCTGGTACCGGTCTCGGGGATAAAGCCAAAGCATTGCCCGAATTGTTAATACAAGTCTTGCCAAGATTACTAGCCACGAAAAAGGAAGACTGGGATGCCATCTCAGCCTGTAAACAGAAACAAGACGAAGATACTAGTGACTTTTATTCTAGATTTGAGAAATGTTTCATTATTAATAGCGGCTTGAAAACAAGTAGTGAGTCGTATCCACATCTTTTTGTTACCAAATTAGTAGAGAATTCTTTATCACAAGTTAAAAATCGAGTACTGAAAGTTGAGAGTACCTGGCAAGCTAATACCCCGTCCCAAATGTTACAAATGTTACAGTACCACCAGAACCGAATCAGAGAAGAGCAAGAACACGAAAAGAGACGTATGAAAGATACGAAAATGAAAGTACTAGTTGCACAGTCTGTTCCGGTAGATAGTCAGAAGAGGGGTACAACTCAGACCAGTCATTCTGCAGCTCCTGTTAAAGGGACATGCAATTACTGTAAACAGCCAGGTCACTATATAAACGAATGTGCCGTTCTGAAACACAACATAGCTACTGGTAAGACGAAAGAAAGACCGCGTCCTCCTAGACAGGAACATGTTCCGCAGAACACGCAACCACCGCAGAACGCACAACAGACAGTTACAGTACCGCAGCCTATAGCTGCCACACAACACGTTACACAGCAGATGTACCAGTACGCACAGTCAGATTATCCAGACTACCAGCAGTATTCATGAAACAGCCTAGAGAGGGAGGTTGGCTTGCCTCTCATCGAGGTTCCTGTAGATCAAGAGGGTCCCTATGTACACAGTCAAGTATTAGGGAAAGACAGAAAATGTCTGATTGATACAGGGGCAAGTAGGACTACCATCAGTCATGACGAGGTTCCAGGGGCTCCTCTCTCAGGCTCAAGGAATGTTTCCCTGGGATTTTCAGGAAAGCCTATTGTTAATGAAATATCGAAACCAGTTTCCCTAGAAGTTGGTCCATTGTCCCGAACTACAGACTTGTTACTTACGAAATCATGTCCAGAAAACTTACTTGGTATTAAAACATTGAAAGAATTAGGAGCAGTGATTTGTTGTTCTCCGGAAGGAGTGAGATTGTTTTTACGTGATTTTAAAGGACATTTTGTGTTAAGAGATTTTGATCCAAGATTACTGAATGTACCACAGCATTTATGGGCGCAAGGTCCAACTGATGTAGGTTATATGCACATTACACCATATCGTGTCACTCTGAAACCAGGAATTGTACTACCCCGAATCCGGCAATACAAGTTGCCACCTGAGGCTGTAGCAGCCTTATCGAAAATTATTGACGAGCTCATTGCTCAAGGAGTGGTTGTAGAAACTGACTCCAATGTATGTAATTCTCCGATCATTCCGATCCTTAAACGTACTGACCCAAATGCACCTCCAGTTTATAGACTAGTGATTGACCTTCGAGAACTTAATAAATGTATCATACCCCAGTACCCAGTGGTTCCAGATATCTCTTCCCTATTGACTGCCATTGATTCCGAAGCAGCGTTCTTTACTGTTATTGATCTCAAGAACGCCTTCTTTAGTGTCCCCATCCATCCAGACAGCCAGTTCCTTTTCGGATTCTGTTTAAATGGAAGAAGTTATAAATTTACACGTGCACCTCAAGGGTTCACAGAAAGTCCCAGTATTTACAGTCAAGCACTGAAACGACAACTAGACAGTATTCACATGCCAACTGACACTGCCCTGCTCCAGTACGTTGATGACCTATTGATCACAGCCCGTACAGAACGTGACTGCGAACGTGCGTCACTGACAGTCTTGTATTTTCTGGCAGAAATGGGGCACAAGGTGTCCCCTTCGAAACTACAATTCTGTGTCCAGCAAGTGGTATACCTTGGACACTTGCTGTCCAAGAGGGGTAGACAGCTGACACCTGACCGTATCCAGTTAATTGCACAACTTCCACAGCCCAAGACACAGAAGGAGGTACGAGCTTTTATCGGCCTTACTTCTTACTGCAGACAATGGATCCCACAGTACGCATATCTAGCCAAGCCACTGATACAGTTGACAACACAGGAGGCAGCGACATCGACTGTCCTCCCTTGGACCCAGGAACATACACTTGTTTTCGAGGAATTAAAGAAAGCTTTATGTCAAGCACCTGTTTTAGCGACGCCAAACTACAGCAAACCTTTTACACTTTTTGTCACTGAACGCGATGGTACAGCATTATCAGTTCTCACACAAGATCAAGCAGGACAACACAAGCCTTGTGCTTATTTTTCTAGCACATTAGATCCAGTAGCCCAGGCTTTGCCTGCGTGCCTCAAATCAGTTGCAGCCACAGCTTTAGCTATCAGACAAAGTGATTCCATAGTGTTAGGACACCCCCTGACAGTACAAGTTCCACATTCCGTGGAAGTTCTTTTAAACCGAACACAGACTCAGCACTTGACCATAGCACGATTGACAGGATACGAACTGACACTGTTTCAGCCACACATAGAGATCAGACGATGCAACATATTAAATCCTGCTACACTGTTACCCTCGATCACCTCAAACCCTGCCGCACATGACTGTGTGGAAGTTATTAACACCATGACGAAGCCAAGACAAGACTTGACGGACATTGCATTACCTGACCCAGACCTGACACTTTATGTGGATGGTTCATGTATGAGAACAAGTACAGGGGAATTAGTAGCAGCATATGCAGTGACTACTGAAACCGAAGTTATAGAAACACATCGTATTGACACCCTGTCTGCTCAAGCAGCAGAGCTCATCGCTCTGACCCAAGCCTGCCTACGAGCCAAGAACCTGAAAGTAAACATATATACAGATTCACGTTATGCATTCGGAGTCGTTCACGACTTTGGAGTCCTCTGGCAAGAAAGAGGTTTTATGACCTCTCATGGAGCCAAGATTCAGCATGGCCCCCTCATTCAAGCTCTGTTAGAAGCAATACATTTACCTACAGCTATAGCCATCATGAAGTGCAAAGCACATACGAAAGTCACTGACACCATTTCCAAGGGTAACGACCTGGCAGATCGAACAGCCAAGCTTACAGCTCAGATTCCAGACATTCCAGCTGACACGACAAAGACAGACGTTCCAGTTCTGACGACTTGTATGACAGTTAAGGATCCTACACAAGATGTACTAGACATACAGACACATGCTACTCCAGACGAAATCAAGAAATGGTCTGAACAAGGAGGGGTCCAGACAGATCAGGGATGGTTGACGAAGGGAAAAGCCACATGGCTTCTCCCCGACTCTATGGTTCAAGCCATCATTAATACTGCACATAGTCCAGCACACTTAGGAGAAAAAGCCATGTTAGACAGCATCCAGAACCTCTGGTTTAACAAGCATTTACGAGCAGCAGCGAAGCAGAAAGTGCGTACCTGCATGATCTGTTGTCAGTTCAATCCAGGTAAAGGTGTTCCCGTGGAACAAGGTGGATTTCATCCTCCTGACCATCCTTTTGAAGTCCTCCAGATGGATTATATCCAGATGGATCGATGTCGAGGATTCAAGTATGTCCTCGTAGTTGTATGCGCTTTGTCCAGATGGACAGAAGCATATCCAGTCCCAGATTATACTGCCGCGACCACTGCCAAGCAGCTGGTACGTGAGTTTTTCCCTCAATACGGTTTACCCCGTGTCGTGTATTCAGATAACGGACAGCCATTCTCGTCCGAACTCATGAAACAGGTATCACTTCTGTTAGGGTACCAGTGGAAATTCCACTGCGTACGACACCCCGAGGCAGCTGGCCTCGTCGAGCGACACAATCAAACTCTGAAAACACGACTAGCGAAGGTCTGTGCCGAAAAAGGTGTAGATTGGATGGAAGCCCTGCCGGTTGCCCTCTTCTATATGCGAATGGTCGCTCACTCCAGATCTGGTTTGTCACCATACGAAGTTGTATTCGGTCGTCCCCCGAACATGTGGGGTACACCTATGCCTCGTAAAATCACCGATGTTGACAGTAACATGCTGACAGATTACCTAGCTTCCTTGATGTCTGCACTACTCTCTTGTCGTTCACAGGTCGCGGCTGCCTTTCCGGACAACACTCAGGTGAAACCGCACGAGGTCGTTCCAGGAGATCTAGTATTGGTTCGGAATTTCGATCGCTCAAGCCCTCTGGAGCCCCGCTGGAAGGAGCCAAAACTTGTTCTGATGACCACAAGGACCGCCGTAAAGCTAGAAGGAAGAAAGGGCTGGCTCCATTCCAGTCACATCAAGCGTTTCCATGGACTGCGTCCAAAGACTTTTTTCAAGGACTGCCCCGATACTGACTCTAAACTTCCTCTGTTAGAGAAAACTCCGCAGCAGGAGTATAAAATCAAATTAAGGTCTAGTAAGTCAGACAGCGTTTAATTGTTTAAGTCCCCCTCAGGTGAAGCGGTTAGACAGGTTTCTGAAATGTATGAGATAGACCCACATAGTGAGAGAGATAGACGAAACTTCAAGAAAATGAAATATTGTAAAAGTCTCCGAAGTAGATGCATCGTTACATTATTGTTTATTCTGAGTCTTACGATCACATGTATAAGTTGTTTGTTACATGTATTCTTTCCTCCTCTCGATTCACATGTACACCTTTCTTCTAATGATACAGTAGAGCACACATTTAGTGAACTACCCCCTCACGAGTTATCCTATCGACTTGCAATGCGCAACAATACTTTTATTTGTATGTTACACTATTCGCACCAGACCAGCAATGCCACTAATTGCTGGGTATGTGGTTGACTTCCCCCTTACCAGACTGTGAAGGGAGCTCTGCCACTCTTTCCCTATCCGTTTTCACACAATGGTTCGTGTGGAGCATGGTTTACATTGACGTCATCTTTAGACGATAAGTCCCTTCTGAATACAGTTATGAATCAAACCTGTTTCCCAGACAGGGAAGGTCTTTCCCATAGGACAGGGATAGATCTAGAAAATGAAGTATATGGTCTAGGTAATTTTTCCTCTAACCTCATGGTTTTGAATGTTCAGTCCGAGATTGATTCAGACTTGCCTTCTATAACAGTTCTACCAGTGAAAGGCGAATTATGTGTTAGAAAGAATGGTTCAGTACACCTAGGACACAGTGATTGTACTACTGTGGTCGAGTACAGTGACAGTGGGAAGTCTATTTTCAAAGCTTCACGTCATTCTTATTTTATATGTGGTCAGACCGCTTATGTACGTTTGCCCCTAGATTGGGATGGAACATGTTACATTGCATTGCTACTGCCACCAGTTTTCCTAGCCCCATCCGATTATCACCGAAATACACATCTAGTACACGTTAGACATAGAAGGGAGATTGAGTCCCCAATTGTCGATCAGACTGAAACTGCATTGGAACAGTATACGGATTTCAATAAAGGTTTCTTTTTCTTCATAGGTCCCGTCCAGAATAGTAAATTAATACGCAGGTTAACCAGAACCCTTGAAGCAGTAGTGAATGAGACTACTTCCGCCCTAGGTAACTTAACAGAAGAGCAGTCTGCTATGAGATTTGTTGTTCTTCAGAACCGCCTTGTTCTTGACGTCATTCTGGCCGATAGGGGCGGAGCTTGTAGAGTCATCGGATCTAGTTGTGGCATTTTCATTCCTAATAACGCACCGTCTGTGTATTCAGCAATAACTAGACTTCATAAAATAGCTCATCAGCTACACCAGAATCCAGGCACCTGGACTTGGTCCGGCTGGCTCTGGAGTGTAATATCTGCCTGGGGATGGAAAGTACTGTCATTCCTGGGAGTAGTAGTAATGATCATATTCAGTTGTTGTCTCTGTTTACAATGTGGCCCAGCGATTTGCGGCTTGTGCGCTACATCTTGTATTCCACGTCCACAATCCCATGCCCAAAAGAAAAGAGACGAGCAAATGATGCTGTATGAACAGATAGATGGTCTCATGAATATTGATGTTTCCTGAAGGGAACGTAGGTAACAAGGAGGGAATGAGGAAAATTGAATTTTGCCTTGTTATGTGTCCCTACGTGTTCCCCATCATGTAATATATGTGCATGATTTCTATGCATTTCCCCTCCATGGCCGATAATAAAGACGCATTTACAGTTGCGTCCAACGTTAGTATGTCAGTTATCCAGTCCTCCGTGAAAGCAACGCGAATTAGGCTTTCAGGCCTATGTTGCCAACGTCTTTACATGGTGCACGTTAAATCATCGAGTTGCACCCGTTTCTAGGGCTCCACAGGGCCCGGATACAAGATTCAGGCCTCTAGCCTCCTGAACCACTCCGAGAGATGCAGCCCCGCCCGCATCCCTGACCCTTCCCTTACTTCCTGCCAAGCAACGCGGTGCCCGGCTCGGCCTGGCCTGCCTGCCAAGAATATGTTATGCCTACAGTTATCTGTTCAGCTCCCCGGCTTCACATTCCTAGCTAACGAACAGGATAAACATATCCGTCTACAGTCCAGTCATTCTGTCTCCATGCAAGTGATTTCCTGAATTAGTATCCCTAGAAGATTCATAGCTCACGCAATACATAAAGAAATATATGCATGCACTAGCCTTTAGTGACAAGCAGCCTTTGCCCTGATGACTTTTAGAATCAAGCAACATGTACTCTAAACACAAGATATCAGATACACTATAGGTACAGGTCGTTCTGACATCCCAGACTTCAGTCTCCTCTACTAGTGCCAGAAATCAGCGCCCTCCAGCTCTCCCCAGTTACACGTCATGACTCGTTTTGCGCGCACCAGTAGGTTAAAGGTTCCAGCTGCCCATGAATCCCCCTTCATGTGTCCACCCACTTATGACACTTCTGTGACGTCTACATCACACACCTCCGTGCACGCCCTGTGCACGCCTTCTTTCACGCCCATATGTTCTTATCTTCCTCTTTTTCACTTGTTACGCCTACTATATTCAATGCAACTGTACTGTTTTACTATATATATTGTATGATGTTAACGAAATATTGAGATTGTCCCTTCCTGAACCTTAGCAGGTGATGGAACCCGATGTCCATTGGCTCGAGCCACTTAATTAAAGCCCGTATGACTCAGATACCACGGACTCTGCCTCTCATTTATTGAGCTATCCTTTTTCCTTTAATGCATAGAAAAATAGTACCGGTAATTTATTTATTTACTGTGTGAATTTCTACGTTTTTTTAAAATTTCTATTTCCTAACTGTAACATCCCTGTAACCTTCAGTTTTCTAAGTGAGTTTCTAAGTTTTTAAAAATGTTATTTTGCACTTAAAACAAACCTTGTAACCTTTTATTTTTTTAGTAAATTGATACTGTTTTTGTAATTGTATTTCCAAACTATAACATCCCTGTAACCTTTGTTTTTTTAGAGACTGGTCTGTGAGTGGGTGCATAAGTGCCTGAGTGGTTTTGTCAGTGGGTGTGAGAGTGTCTGACTATGTCTGTGAGAGGGTGCAGGAGTGTTTGAGTCAGCCTATGAGTGCGTATGAGAGTGTCTGTGTAGGTCTGTGAGTGGGTGTATGAGTGGATCTGTGAGTGGGTGTGTGAATATATGAGTGGCTTTGTGAGTGGGTGTATCAGTGTCTGGGTGAGTCTGTTAATGGCTGTGTGAATACCTGAATGGGTGAGTGGATGTCTATGTTTATGTGTGGGTGCCTCAGCAGCTGTGTCAGTGACTGAGCCATAATGGAACAGCAACTGCCCTGTTATGAAAAAAAGAGTCCACAGTTTTGCATAAAATATCTACCCAAGTGGAGTACTTTCTTCTGGTTAATTACTAAGGGGCTCATTACGATGCTGGTCGGAGGAGCATCTGACCGGCATCGGGTCGGAAACGGGACAATCTGCCAAGGAGTCAGCGGGCCTGCTTTCCAAATTACAATTACAATGCGACCGCCTTCACGGGGTCGGAAAGTGTATGGTTCCTACTGTGGCTTGTGCTGAGGGCTGCACACAAGCTGTGGAGCAGGCACAATTGGGTGCCTGCCCTTGATGCATGGATAATTAGGGGGGCACGCTAGGTGCCCCCTAGGGCCCATAGCTGAGGGCCATGAGGGACAGGGGCCCAGTTAGGGGCCCCAAGTGACCCTTTTCACTAGCCTTTTCATGGAAAAAGAACCAACACGAAAAGGCTGTCGGAAACGTGCATCGTAATCCCCACAGCAGTGCCTGAGCAGGCACCGCCTCCATTTTAGGAATCATGATGAGCCCTCTACCCCAATGGGCTCCTTGAGCCTGTTAAAGGTGGAACTGGTTACCCCTGCAGGCATCGGTCGTATCGCCTGCATCCTAATACGGTAGTCGGACCGATGCCTCAGATGTTGGGTGAACCGCGACCGACGAGCTGCTAGATGGCCTTCTGCTTGACTACCTAATAAGGCCCTAAGTGGTACCTCCTTGGGCAAATATCTAGTATATATTCTACATTACAACTGCGTAATGTAGCATGAAGAAATGTCATCAGTGATGCAATGCGATTGTTCCTTATGAGTCTCTAGCCAGTGTTCTTATAGAAAAGAAGACAAACGTATAAAGAGGTAATTCTGCACCAAACAAGAGTCTTTCCTTTTAACTATGTGAAGTAAGTGCATCTTTGTTTGGTGGAGATGTCTTCATATTGCTCAGCATCACAATGAATCACCAAAATTGGTGGGAAAAGCACTGGGGCCCTTTTGGTAAGTTATACATCTTATTGAAAAAAGACAGGAAGCTACTTGCATACTACTAAGGTGGACGGGCCAGGGTCAAACAGGAGGAGCTTCCAAATTATTTCACATTTGCATGCTCCTAGTAATTTAAAGACAGAACCATGGTCTCTGCTCTGACCAGGAGGGGGAAAGAAAGAACTCATTCATCACAGTCACTACAGATTGCACTCCAATGGTTCTACAATGCATTCCCCTCTAGAAAGGATTTCAGATTGTTTTTCAATATGGAATTGCCAAGAAAGCACACCTACTTTGCTTTCCCAAGCTCAGGAGTTAGAATCATTTGCCCTTTACAGAAGTAAAGCTTCAACATGTGCTATGTTTACATTTGTAAACGCTTACTGTTGAGGTTTAATTTCTGTGAAATTTGCATCAGGCCCAGGACAGAAGCTCAACTGCCTGCTTATTGAACAAGAGTCCACACATTTACCCAAAATGTCAACCCAACTCGAGTACTCACTACTGGTTAGTAAGTGGTACCTCGTTGGGTAAATGTACAGCGCAAATCTCTACCAAACAAGGGAACCTCCTCTTAGCCATATGAAGTAACTGCTTCTCTTTCTGATGGAGATGTCCTCCTATTTGTTGGAATCACGAAAATCAGTGGGGAAAGCATTGGGGAACTTTTGGTAAGCTGCTCATTATCCTGGCATAAGGCAGTTTTTTTCCTGTGGTTGTGCAGTATGTACAGTGATATATTGCTTAAATTAATAGAATTTTTTTATTTTTCAAAATATTTGGGAGTTGCACACCTGTTGCGACTTGTTGCAGTGGAGAAACGATTCCGGAGTGGTTTTGACAAAACTGAATCAGATATATAGACACATTAAATATTATGTTTAAGGTAAGTGGCTAACTAATAAAGTGATAAAAGTACTACAATTATAGTGAAAAAAGATTTTATGGTTGGCTTAATACTTTTTTAGGGAGTCGCGATGCCATATTATTATTCTGAATGACTTGTGTGTGGTGGAACCCTGGTCAGCCCCTAATATACCGCAAATACCAACTTTCCAGGGTACAAGGGGAGAGATGAGTACCATTGATTTTGTCCTGGTGTCCAGTAGCTTTCTTAAATATGTTGACAAGCTCGAGGTGGTGGCCAATCCCGCAAGTGGCCATAATCCCCTAATGTTGTCATTGTCCTTGCCAGTACAAGAACCATCAAAGACTTGGGATCAGTCAATTAAGTACAGTAAGAATCAGGGTGTTAGTTTAAAATGGGGGAAGGTAGATACGATAAAATTGGATGATTATATCTTTGACAGTTGTAAAACAGAAATGGAATCATGTCTACTCCCAGTACCTGACCCTCACAAGGTTATTAAGAGTTTCGAGAAACTGTGTGGGCACGTAGCTAAGCACCTTAGGAAACCCAAGGGAAAGGGTGGCCAAAAGGCCTTTAGATGGTTTGATTCCGTGTGTTCTACCACACATAAATCCCTAAAATTAGCCTTGCACCAAAAACCAAGAAATAGAGAACTTGTAAGAACTAGTAGAAAGGCTTATAGGGAGGCTATTGTAAAAAGAAAGCAGGACCTAAAAAACATTGCTGGGGAAGACCTAGAAAAGGCTGCAGAACTAAAAGATAGTAGGCTTTTTTGGGAGGTCCTAAACCGCCCCCTTTTTAAGAATGACAATAAAGAAACTATAGTTATGCAGGTCACCGCTGATCAGTGGGAACTACATTTTAGTAAGATTTTTAATCCTAATTCTATTTTAACAATGGAAAGATCGGATAGCACCGAGGATCTGGCGATACCATCCTCGGCTTTGACCCTCAGCTCTTCACTTACACTGACAGAGATTGAGGAAGCCTTAGGGAAGGGTTTATCATTAAAAGCTCCAGGCCCAGATGCTGTCCCTTTGGACCTTTTTAAACATAATGTCAGTTTGTGGGCACCCTTATTATTGAATGCATTTAAGGCTGTTGTGGTCGGTCGCATCCCTGGTTCTTGGAAGGAGGCAATTGTAGTGCCGATCTTCAAGAAGGGTGATAGGTGCGACCCATGTTGCTATCGCCCTATATCCCTAATAGATGCCTCATGTAAAATCTTGGGCAGGGTTATCCTAGCCAGACTAGAAAGCTGGGCAGACTCAACAGGTCTTATAGTTGATTCCCAATATGGTTTCAGGCAAGGAAAGGGGACTGTCGAGCAGTGCCTGAATTTGGCACTAATTATAGGCAAGCACATGAAGGCAAAAAAGTCTGTAATACATCTTGCCTTCATGGACTTGTCGAGTGCCTTCGACACTGTTTGTAGACATAAGTTGTGGCAGATGATGGATGACATGGGCTTCGAGGAACCTCTGGTCACATTGCTTCGAAGGTTACATGCAGCAACAACTGTAGCAATTAGATGTGGTCCTGGAGGCGAAATTACAAAATCAATTCCATCAACTGAGGGTGTGCGTCAAGGATGCATTTTGGCGCCTTTTCTTTTTTTGGTATACACGAACGGGTTAGAAAAGTACTTATTAGACCAGGGTTGCGACTTTCCAAAAATGAATGGCAAAAGTATCCCCATGCTTTCCTATGCAGACGATACTGTCTTAATGACCCTAACTGGAAATAGCATGCAAGTATGTTTAGATGCCTTTAATACTTTCATGCTGGACCTTGACTTAAAGGTAAACTTCACCAAATCTTTTGTAATGAGTTGTGGTCCTAAAGGGTCAAACATCAGGAAGTTTGTGGTCAATAATCGCACAATTGGAAAGGTGGATAATTTCAACTATCTAGGTAATTTGTTTAATAACAAACTAAGCTGGACCCCACTTATGAAGGTTCGAGCCCAGAGTGCGACCCGGGCAATAGAGGGCATCTTCCGTTTTTGTAGCAAATTGGGTCAAAAACATGTTACGCACCTTAAAACCCTCTATATATCTAAATGTTTATCAGTGGCCACCTACGGGGCAGGGGTTTGGGGGACTGAAACACCAACTGTGATACAGGTGGTGGAAAATAATTTTATAAAAAGGGTTTTATCAGTCCCCAAAGCCTCCTCAAACATTTTTTGTCACAAAGAAATGGGAATGGTCAGTGTATCTGATACGATTCGTTTGTCCCCTTTATTGTTATGGGGCAAAATATGGCAATCTGAAGACTTGCAACTTACTAAAGATATCATCATGGATTGCATGGCTTTAGAAAATTCAAAACAGATCCCTTGGTTGTCCTATGTTTGCAATATGTTAAATAAGATTGGTCTGGGTTCCTTTTATGACAACCCAGAAAAAATAGAGGGAAACCAAAAGGCGGACATAAAGACAATGTACTGGAAATCACTGAATTCACCACCTTTGGATGATGTTAATGTTTATGTTCGTAAGCCCCAACCTCAGTTCTATTTAACATTTACTCTCAATGTGCAATGGCGGTTCTTATTAACAAGGTTTAGATTGGATATTTTGCATTTTCTGCTTGCTTTCCCGAAACAAGGGGGTTGGTGTGAGAGGCTGCCCCCTTGCCCATGTAATAACAGGGTTAGTCAAAGCACCATACATGTGGTCCTTTTTTGCTCCTTATATCAAGAGCCAAGAATTCGGTTTATTAAACCAATTCTGAAGGGGCGGCAACCTTGTACTTATAAGGAAGGGTACGATTACTTGTCTTCACTATCCTCTGTTGAAACCTGCTGTGCCATGTTAAATTGTATTAGAGTTTCGCTAAAGATTAGGAAGGGCTATGGCTAGTACCAAAAAGCACACAATGTTTTCTGTCCAAAAATCTGTATATATGTTTACAATGGTCCTTTTATTATGTCTTTTATAAATTTGTGTAAATGGTGTATTTTTCTCTTATATGAGCTACGATGGTTTGTATGTTTAGTACTTTTATGATCCATTTTATGAATCGAATAAAGTTTTGAAACGAAACGAGTTGCGATGCCATTGTGCACTGTGCCGGCACGTATTTCCAGATCCGTGCTGGGGATGTAACTCAGGTCTGTGAGAGTGGAGAGTGAGTGGGTATCTGAGTGGCTGTATGAGTGAATGAAATGGTAAATGAATGACTATGTGGAAGAGTGAGTGGGTGTGTGATTGGCTACATGGGTGAGTGTGTGAGTGGATGAGTGGTTGCGTGGGTGAATGATTGCTTGTGTCAGTGACTGTATAGTTGAATGGGTGCATGTCTTAATATGAGTAAGTGAGCGGGTGTCTGAATATCTGTATGGATGACTCAGTGGGTGTGTGAGTGGTAGTATGAGTGAGTGAGAGAGTGCATAACTGGATGTGCGGGTGAGTGAGTGGATGTCTAAGTGTATGTATGGATTGTACGGATTACTCAGTGGGTGTGTGAGAGGTTGTGTGACTGAGTGAGAGATGTGTGGGACTATCTGTATGGGAGAGTGAGTGGATGTCTGAGTGTATGTGTGACTAAGTGAGTGTGTCAGTGGTTTTATGAGTGAGTTAGTAGGTATAAGAGTGGGTGTATAGGTGAGTGCATGAGTGGATGAGTAGGTCTGTCACTGCTTAGGTGAATGGGTGAGTGAGTGGGTGTATGAGTGGTTGCATTGGTAAATAAGCGGTTGTGTCAGTGTCTGTATAGATGAATGAGTGCATGCATTAGTATCTGTATGAGTAAGTAAGTGGCTATTTGAGCATGTGTAAGAATGACTGAGAGGGTATATGAGTTGCTCTTTGAGTGAGTAAGTGGTTAAATGAGTGAATGGGAAGGTGTATGAGTGGCCATATGGGTTAGTGAGTGGATATGTGAGTGGCACTATGGGTGAATGAGTGGGTGTGACAGTGGTTGAGTGAGTGGGTGTGTGAGTGGTTGTATGATTGAGTAAGAGGGTGTGTGACTGGCTGTATGGGTGATTGAGTAGCTGCATGAGGGGCTATATGCGTGAGTGCCTATATGGGTGAGCAATCGAGTGCGTAAGTGGCTGCAAGGGTGAGTGAGTAGCTGTGTAAGTGGCTGTATAGGGGAGCGAGTGGGTATTTTAATGGCTGTGTGAGTGAGTGAAAGGGTGCATGAGTGGCTATATGAGTGATTGAGAGGGTGCATGAGTGACTGCATGGGTGAGTGAATGGGTGTATGAGTAGCTCAGTGTGGGAGTAAGTGACTGTGTGAGTGGCTGTATGAGTAAGTGAGTGGTTACATGAGTTACTGTATCAATGAGTGGGTGGATGTCTGAGTGGCTGTATGGCTAAGTGAGTGTGTATGTCAGTGGTTGTATGAGTGAGTGACAATGTGTGTGAGTGGCTTTATGGGTGAGTAAAAACACATATGAGTGCCTCTATCAGTGAGTGACTATGTCTGTAATTGGCTGTGTACATGAGTGTAGTGGATGTGTGAGTGACTATATGGGTGTCTGTGTGAGAGAGTGTCGGTATCCATAAGTAAGAGGGTGTTTGAGTACCTGTATGGTGAGTGAAAGGATGTGTGACTGTCTGCATAGGTGGCTGAGTGGGTATGTAAGTGCCTGTATGGGCAGCTAAGTGCAAGTATGATTGCCTGTATGGGTGAGTGAATGTGTGTTAGCGCCTGCATAAGTGAGTGAGTGCATCTGTGAGTGGCTGTATAAGTGAGAGAGTGGGTGTGTGAGTTGGTATATGGGTGAATTTGTGTGTGAGTTACTTTATTTGTGAGTAAGTGGGTGTGATTACATGTAAGGGTAAGTTAAAGGGTATGTAGCTGCCTGTATGGGTGGCTGAGTGGGTGTGTGATTGCCTATATGGGTGACTATGTGCATGTATGAGTGGCTGTATGGGTGAGAGAGTGGGTGCATCAGTAGCTGTATAGGTGAGTGACCAGGTGCATGAATGGCTTTATGTGATTTATGGGTAAGTGAATGGCTGTGAAAGTGGCTGAATGGGTGATTGAGTGGATGAATGAGTGGCTGTATGGGTGATTGAGTGGGCATGTGAGTGGCTTTGTGGGTTAGTGAGTGGGCGGGTGAGTTGTTTTATGAGTGAGTGACAGGGTACATGAATGTGTATATGGGTGAATGAGTAGGTGTATTAGTGGCTATATGGGTGAGTGAGAGGGTGCATGAGTTGCTGCATGGGTGAGTGAGTAGGTATGTGAGTAGCTCAATGAATGCGTGAGAGGCTGTATGAGTGAGTGAATTTGTGCTTGAGTGAGTGACTGTATGGGTGAGTGAGTGGGTATCAGGCTAGCTGTGTGACTGAGTGAACAGGTGTTATTGTATGAGTGATTGACAGGGTGTGTGAGTGGCTTCTTGAGCAAATTAGTACGCAGGAGAAAGCATGTATCAGTGAGTGAGTGTATCTGTCAGTGGCTGTTATAGGTGAGTGAGTGAGTGGGTGCATGAGTGGTGTATAAGTTAGTGTGTGTGAGTAGCTGTATGGGTGAGTTTCTTGGTAAGTCCCTGTATGAAGGGCTGCATGAGTACCAATAGGAGTGAATGAGAGGGTATATGAGTGGCTGTATGGGTGAGTGAGTGGCTCTGTGAGTATCCATATGGTTGACTGAGTGGGTGTATGAGTGGCTATATGGATAGGTGAGTGGGTATGTGAATACCTGTATGGGTGAGTTAGGATCAGTTGTCATAGCTCAAGAAAGCGGCAATCAATTGAATGGGAGTTTTCTAGCATCCCTAACTGGTAAAAGAAACTTGCGGGAAAGGATATCAACTGCTCTTTATACATGAAACCCTCTGCTTGACTATGTCAAATAAATATTTGTGTGGTACTAGAAGTATTGGAATATGTTAAAACATGGATCACTCCAAAACCTGTTGTAAAATAAAAAGAATGGAAATAAAAGTTAGTATTTGATTCACAAACATAACAGTACACATTGTTTATGCTGTAACAGCATTTTCCAATATAGTATAACATTTCATTTACTCTTTTTACTGTTCTCATACTTTATATTTTTATACCATTAACAATGTACTATGTGAAGCTTCATCCTTGTGCACTAGGGAAAAAAACAATCATATGGATTGCACAAAACAAACTGCACAGTACATCCCTGTAAATAAGTGACACTATGCATTGCACTCACTACAATTCGTTAAACAGTTGTTTTGTCAACGCTTACTACATGAATGTAAACAGACCTTTATTAAAACTTTTTCCTTTATTATTATCTCTGGTACACTACTAATAATAAACGTAAAACACACTTGAATTTTGGAGATCCTTTTGAAAACATCACCCCTAGAAGGCTGAATGATGTCTAAAACGCAGAGGATCCACATAGACAAAATATGATACATTCATTTTTTCCTCAGAAATAGTACAAAGAAATTTGGTTGAAAAACTAAAAGCTGACAATTTTGTAGTTTGAAAGGTAGTTTTGGTATACATTGAAGGTTACTATGATTCCATTTTGTCCATCCAGTTTCAGTCTTTAATTAAAGAGTGCAGTAGCCACATGCTATAATAACTCCATTGTTGAAGGTAAAAGTACTCTTGAATTTTGAAAAAGTTTTTGAAGACATCACACTTGATAGACTGAATGATGGCTAAAACATTGAAGATCCACATATAAGAAACACCGTAGATTACGCTTTCCCAAAAATACTCCTTAGAAGTTTGGTTGATGAAACAAGAGTTAAGAATTTGGTAGTTTGAAAGACAATTTTTGTTTACATTTTAAGTTGCTGTCATTGCATTTCTTCCATCCACATTTACTCTTTAAATACACAGTCTAGTGTCCAGATGTTATACTAACTCCTTTGTGAAAAATAATAGGTATAGTAGTATATGTTCTTCCAGAAATTGACATTTGTCCAGCTTTGAAGTTTGTAATTTCAGTTTAGAACCATCTGCTCTGCATCATTGTAACATTAATAAAAAGTATTTTCTCATTCTCTGTAGAAACAATGTAGACATAACATCCGATCTACAATTTGGGCGGACATATTTAGGTCTGCATTTTTTAATCAATCTGTCAAAAGGCACACTTTTGCAATCTGGTAGTGTTAAGTACAGAAATTGCTCAGTTGTGTCTAAATATTAATGATCTGCTACATATCTCTAAAACGTCTCAAATGCCTGAAGCAGGATGTATTACAGATCTGTCACCGAGTAAACGTTGGAGCAACTGATACAGTGCAGAACACAATCTCTTATGTGGGTTTTGTTCAATTTCAATTACAAGATGTGGTAAATGAAACAGTACATTGAGAACAACATTTGCATACCAGTTGACACCTGAACTGTTTTCCAACTGGTATCGTACAATATCGCCCTCATTTTCCAGTTTTTCTTCTTAACGCCTTGTAGCTTGTGGTTGTTTTCTTTCTTTTCTTGATGTTTGTTATAAATAGGCTACTGACTATGTCATTCACGACAAGCTGTGGCTGATTTTTAGAGAGTATGGGTCTGGATGTTTTAATAATTACTTTTTTGAGGCAGCTCTATTCAGGGGCTAGGGCGAGGGTGTGCTACGGGATGGGTGGCAAATGCACAAGGCACTTTAGTGTGTTAAGAGGAGCGAGGG
Source organism: Lissotriton helveticus (assembly GCF_964261635.1). Taxonomy (NCBI): domain Eukaryota; kingdom Metazoa; phylum Chordata; class Amphibia; order Caudata; family Salamandridae; genus Lissotriton; species Lissotriton helveticus. The sequence goes on from NC_136063.1 coordinate 931,356,443, forward strand.
AAGGCTGTCTCCTTGCCCCGTTCCTCTTTACATTATATATAAATTATCTACAAACTATTTTAGTTAAGAAGTGTAGGGATTTGCTGACAGCAGCTAAGTGCCCTATCCCTGCACTCCTATATGTGGACGACGCGCTTTTAATGGCCCGCACGTCGCTTGGTCTCTAAAGGGTTGTTAACTCCTTCTCTAATTTTATGTCAAACTTGGCGCTTAGGATTAATTGTTCCAAAACATTCACAATGAGCTCTGGGGCAGGATCAAATAAGAAGATTAATACCCTTTTTATAGACTCAAGGCCCATTGAGTGTACTAAAACATTTTCCTATCTGGGGATCTTATTTGATAGGTCAGGAACTTAGACTCAGGAAGTTAAAGCTAGACGGCTGTTGTTTACTAAGTCACTGATGGCACTATCTAATTTTAGCCGTAAAATAGGTAGACGTTCACCTGTGGAATTGCTATGCATTTATAGGGCAAAATATGTGGCAATAGCCACTTATGGAGCTGGAATCTGGGGCTATGCCGAGGTAAATGTACAGCAGATTTCAGAAAATATGTTTTTAAGTTCCTTTTGGCAGTCCCGGACAGGACATCAAATTACATTTGTCATTCGGAATTGGGCATGCCATACTTGGAAGACACGATTAAGATTCAGCCTGTTCTTTTGTGGCAGAGAATTTGGACCACAGATGAAACTACTTTTAAACGCCATATCATAACTGACTCTCTAGGGATGGACGGGGTAAAACACATAAGATGGCTAGAATGTGGCAAAATGTTTTTAATTAAATTAGAAAGAGTGAATATTTTAATGAGCCATACACTGTGTGCAATGTGTCTAGGAAAGATCTCAAAGTTGGTTGTATACGTTATATGGGTGAAACTAGAGCTATAATTAAAATGAAAAAATCAACGGCTCAAGCCCACCAACTTACATGGTTGACCCCTAGCATACAACCATATATTTCTTGAATTAATGGCTATTATGACCGATTCCTGTTGACACGCTTCAGACTGAACATCTTATATAGATCCTTAAGTGTCCCCGAATTAAACGATTGGTCTGGAGACCTATGTAAATGCCCATGTGACGATGTCTCTACTCAGTCAACTATACACATATTATTCTTCTATACATGTTATATCAGACCGAGAAGGAGTTGGATTATCCCAGTATTAAAGAAACTTGGACAGAGACCATGTCGCCCGTGCTATTGGCACTGCAACTTTTGGATGAAGTAAATGTCATTGCTGCTGTTAAACCTTTTGAAGAAATGTTTTTAATTATCGTTAATCCATGATTATATGATCATATTTATGTATCTAACATGTGCATAATGTAGGTATGATATGTTTACGCTTTTATGGTGGAGTTTTAATATTTTGTCAATCGCACTCTGCTTTTATGGTTATTCTTATAGTAACCGAATAAAGATCTTTTGACTTTTTGGCTATTGATCTAAATAAGGTGCAAATAGACTTCTTAACAGATTGTACTCTCTCAAACAGCACTAACTTTCTTATCATCAAATTCAAATAAAAACATACTGGACAAAGTTCTAACTCAGGATAATGCTCCATACAATACACCATCTTTGAACACTGTACCTCCAATATTAATAAAAGCTGCATCTTCACTTAATCCTTGAGATTTATGGATAGTTACAGCATATGCTAGAGACACTGGAAATTGTTTCCATCACACATAAGTCCTTCACAAGCAAAAGTACAATACATTGGCCAATATGCTTCACACAATTAATCTGCTCAAATTTTATGGCTAATTACTCAACCTCATCCCATTTGGAAAATTTATGAAATGAATAACTTTGCTCATAGCACGGTTTACTAACCCTTGCTCCACATTTAAATTAGGACACAAAATTATTGACACTTTTTGCATAAGCGTAAACACTTTTCTAATACTGTATTCCTCGACACAAGCTTCTCTAAACAAATCCAATTTTTTATGTAGTTTCTCAGTTAGTAGTACTGTTACTCCATTGTGTTCCATTTTATCGATAACTGTAGTTTCCAAAATACCTTCTTTCTCCAGATTCAGTAATTGTTTGTTGAAGTTGAAGCACTCTTGAAGTCTAGGCATTAAACAGACTATGGATTTGTCTTCAACAAAATTGTACATTAGTTCTGTCGCTGTGTTGTCAGATAAAAATAGTTTCTTGGTAACTTGACTTTCCAAAACTCGTTTTCCCTCCTTTGTCAGAACTCCTACTCTAATGTCCTTCTGGATATCTCCCTATTCCACATCAGGTGCTTGCCTCATATTCTTCGCTAGTTCCTTGTATTTCAAAGTTTAACCAAATATTTACATTGCCAATGTTTCCCAAAGAATTTCTTGTTTCATTATGGAGAAGTGTCTTGAAAACAGGCTGTCCTTTCAAGCGGGTAAGCTGCTGCAGTAGGTCACCAAAGACAATTAAATGCTTTCCTCCAAACAGCATGTCATACTCTGTTTTTAAAATCTGCTGCATTCTTAAGTGTACGAAGGCAAACATTAAGTTCAAAACCATACCCACCCCATCAATGTTTAAAAACTTCAGTTTCTTCAAAACTCTTGACACCTCATGACAAGCTTCAACAGATAACCTCTGGTATTACAGTTCATTGTTATGTCCAACAGGTAGCAGTAGACTTTGTAAATTAATTCCTTTAATGTTGTGTGCAGCTAGTCCAGTTTGTGCTGTTACTACACACAATAAATTTGACTCTGCAGTCCTCTGTCAAGCTATGAGAGCTTTAACTAAAAAGCTTTCCCCAGTGCCAGCTTTCCACTGATGTTTGGTAGAATTGGCTTGGATGAAGTTCAGTTACATTCTTTCTTCTCATGCAGAGATCCGTGCTCTATTGTATCTTTTAATTCTATATCAATTTCTTTCTGTTCATCATTTAGTTGTGTTATTGAGTATTCAAAATCAACACTTTCCTCTCTCGCTTGTTAAATTGCAGGCTTCACCTCACTCATGGCTAAGGCTGCTTCATTTTGATAAATGGTTGTCCAAGTGGACCTTGACTCAGTGGAGGAGAACTTTGGCTGCTATGTGAACCCTCCTTAGCTACTTCAGCAGCAATGGTTTCTTCCTGTTCAATGTCATCTTTCAAAATTCGCAAGTAGTTTGCAAGTAGTTTGAAAAGACTGGACACTGAACGTTGGGGCAGATTTACAAGAAACAGTGTGGTGCCGTAAGTCATTTTGTTGTGCCGTGCTGCATCAGTTTTGAAGCACAGGGATGCAACATATTTACTAGAATATGTTGCATTTCTTTGCTTCCCCCTGTGCTATCGCACACACGGCTGCCATGAGCCAGGACAGGCACCCTTGCATCATGGTGCAAGGATGTCCGTATTTTGGGGAGATTTTATTTGCGCGGAAAGGGGCACCTTCCTGCACAAAAACAATCAATTCAGGTAATTTCCTCTTTCAATGCGTGCTGTAGAATGCGGCTCGCATTGAAAGAGGAAAATAACACATTTCTCCTCGTTGCACCTCGCTATGCCACCCCTAGGGTGGTGTAGCATTCTGACTCATTTCCAGATTTAGGATTGGTGTCACTATAACGCGGATTTTTACAACGCATTCCGTTACATCGGAATTTTTACAACGCAGGATCCATTGCATCGGATGTCATTACAACGCATGGCATTACATCGCAGATGCTATTACAACGCATGGCATTACATCGTAAGTATAGGTAAGTATACTTTAAAAAAAAAATGTAATTAAGTTAATTTAATTAATTTAATTTATTTAATTTAATTAAAATACATTTTAAAATAGTAATTAATTTAATTTAATAAATTTAAATCTATTTATTTAATTTAATTTTAATAAAAATTGTAATTAATTGTAATTAATTAATATAATGAAATTATTTTAATTTAAATATGTTTAAAATTGTAATGAAATTAAATTAATTAAAATAATTTATTTAATTTAATTAATTTAATTAAAAATGTAATTAATATAATATAATTAATTTAATTTAATAAATATATTTGAATTAATTTATAAATGGTAAATATAATTTAATTAGCCCTAAGCACAAACCCAACCCTGAACCCTAAAAACACCCCTGTACCCCAAAACCCAAACCCTACCCTGAAACCTAAAAACACCCCTGTACCTCAAAACCCAAACCCTACCCTGAAACCTAAAAACACCCCTGTACCCCAAAACCCAAACCCTACCCTGAAACCTAAAAACACCCCTGTACCTCAAAACCCAAACCCTACCCTGAAACCTAAAAACACCCCTGTACCCCAAAACCCAAACCCTACCCTGAAACCTAAAAACACCCCTGTACCCCAAAACCCAAACCCTACCCTGAAACCTAAAAACACCCCTGTAAACACCCCTGTACCCCAAAACCCAAACCCTACCCTGAAACCTAAAAACACCCCTGTACCCCAAAACCCAAACCCTACCCTGAAACCTAAAAACACCCCTGTACCCCAAAACCCAAACCCTACCCTAAAACCTAAAAACACCCCTGTACCCCAAAACCCAAACCCTACCCTGAAACCTAAAAACACCCCTGTACCCCAAAACCCAAACCCTGCCCTAAAACCTCAGTACACCAAAACATATACTCCTATACTCATACTTATTTAAAAAATTACTTAAATTAATAAATTTAATTTATAATATTTAAAAACATAAATAAATATTTTTATTTATTTTTATTTATAATTAATATTAATTAAATCAATTATATAATATTAAATAAAATTAAAAAAAATTATATACTTACCAATACTTACGATGTAATGGTATGCGTTGTAATAGCATCTGCGATGTAATGCCATGCGTTGTAATGGCATCCGATGTAATGGATCCTGCGTTGTAATAGCTGCGTTGTAACAGCATTACGACGTAAAAGTTGCGTTGTAAGTGATACACACCCCAGATTTATGATTGCTCGTAAATCTGGAAATGCATCAGTGGGCATGGGTGTTGCATGGGAACACCCACAGCAACACCGATGTCATGCCCCTAACACACAAAGTGTTTTGTAAAGAGGAGCAATATTTACAAGCACAGTTAAAGCCACGCAGGTTGGCTTTACTTTTGTTTGTAAATATCACGCAGCAGGTTACGCCGCCGGTGCATCATGCAACGTGAAGCACAGGCAGCGCAAGGGGCTTGTAAATCTGCCTGTTGTCTTTTACAGCATTGGAAAAGTCTTCATAACAGTAGCAGACTCCAAGAAGTTCTGATTCATCATGCCAAGACTTTTACAGTTTCAGAAGAGCTAAATAGAAAAACTCTCTTCTGTTTGCAATATGGCAACTCGGCTTTCTGTGGTTAATTAGATTCCCTTTGCTATATCTCACCAAATGACTGTCACATCTAATTACATCATATTTTACTTCTTCTATGTTTTCTGTTAAATTCCTTTTGTGTCTGTAGTGTTGAAGGACTTCATAATGACATTTGTCTTTTAGATGTGGACTCCTTCTTGGATATTATGTATCTAACATACTTGTCTTCACTGTGTCTGTACTTTCCCGGTCCGGCTTTGCTAGATATTGAATTTCTGGCAAAGACTTTAACACTCTTTTTCGTGTACTTGCTAGGCCTAGACTTATCCAAACAAATCCCCTTGACTTTGAGAACAAACTGACCGACCTCAGCTGGTCACAGCACTCATATGAGGCTTTCTCTCAATGAGAAAGAATTTTCAAGCTGAAGCTGTACAATTTCTTAGAGAGACTCTTTTCTGCAGAAATTTCCTCCCACACCTCCTTCATCTCTGGCTTCTCTGATTTTGAATGTACACGTGATGTACCAAGCAGCAGTGATGGTGTTGTCTGCACTGCTGGGAGTCATATCCACCCACCCCCATACTGTTGGCCACTGCTGGTAGTCATATCCACCCACTCCCATACTCTTGGCCACTGCTGTAAGTCATATCCACTCACCCCATACTGTTAGGCACTGCTGGGTGTCATATCCACCCACCCCCATACAGTTGTGTGGCCACTGCTGGGAGTCCCCCCATTTTACATGAGTTGTTGGTATACTCACCAGGCTCCACGACTCCTTCAATTCCATGTACTCCCACCGGTGGTAGCAGGGCCATGACATTCTCTTCCCAGGGATGGTACTGTACTGGTCTGCGGGGACCACCACCTCCAGTGTACTGGCTCTGGGCGCAGTCCTCGTCCATCTTGCGCTTCACCATCCTCCACAAATCGTACCACCTGGCCTGGCAAACCGACCTGATGCGCATGATGGGTGCAACAGCATTGACACAATTGACGATCCTCTCCCACAGGTGTGTTTTGTCAGCTATGCCGGTCTGTCTGGCGCCAAACAGCTGTGGCTCGACTCTGATGACCTCATCTACAAGGATCTCCATCTCCTGGTTTGTGAACTTTGGATTCTTTGGTGCAGACATGTTGTGGGGTGATTGTGATTGGAGGGGGTGATGGTGTGTATGGATGGGGGTGTGTGGGTCTGAGTGTAAAGGGGATGTGTGGGTCTCAATATGATTGGTGGTATGTGTGAAGGTGGATGTGTGCAGTTGTTGGCGTGTTGTCAGTCTCTGTTGTAAAATGTGTATATTGCAAAGGATGCTGGTTTGTGTGTATGGGCTCTTTTTATTGGTCCATTTGGGGGTGTGGCTTACTTTGAATTTTTGGTGGGTGTGTTCAATGGGGTGGGTCTGAGTTGGGCCCTCTGTTTGGCAGTTTTGATCTGGACAGGTCATTGTTTTGCAATGGTTAGTACTTATGAGACATGTTTTGGAGTGTTGTGCGAATATTTTGCACCTTCCTTGTGCTGTTTTAGGGGTATGCGTGCGCTTTATTGGGGCGGTTTGTTTTGTGATTTACTGTGTAGCTCTTTCAAACGCTATGTTTTTGCGGGGTACGCATGCCCTTGGTTGGGGTGGTTTGTTTCGTGATTTACTGTGTAGCTCTCTCAAACGTGACGTTTTTGCGGGGTATGCTTACGCTTGGTTGGGGGTTTGTTTTGTGATTTACTGTGTAGCTCTCTCAAACGCAACATTTTTATGGGGTACGTGTGCACTTGGTTGGGGTGGTTTGTTTCGTGATTTACTTTGTGGCTTTCTCAAACGCAACATTTTTGAGGGGTACGCGTGTGCTTGGTTGGGGGGGTCCGTTTTGTGATTTACTGTGTAGCTTTCTCTAACGCGACGTTTTTACGGGGTACGCGTGCGCTTGGTTGGGGGTTCATTTCGTGATTTACTGTTTAGCTCTCTCTTACGCAATGTTTTTACGGGGTACGCGTGCGCTTCGTTGTGGGGGGGGGTTCATTTTATATTTGCTAGTGTGGTTCGCTCATACGCGATGTTTTCCGTACAAATCACAGTTCATACGCGACGTTGTTTTCCGGTACGTATGGCGTTCTGGGTCCCCGGTCCGGATCGTACTTTGCGGGTCGTACGGCATGTTTACAAATCATACGGTTCAATTCCCGAGTCTGTATCGTACGGAGCTTCGCTCGTTTTTCGTATGGTTCAGAGACATTTGGATGTATTTTTCGGAAACAGATCGTACTATGCGATTCGGACGGATTTGTACGATTCGTACGGAAACGGCTACGAATACGATTCGTCGGATGTTTTTTTTTCCCGAATAGGAATCAACCTCTTAATGTTTCCAATTGTACAGGCTCTCTGTTCTTCAAGGTCATTTTCACAGCTTTAAGATTTGTATTCATATTCACACCCACACCTGTAATTGTTCCATGAACTTGGGTTCCATTTTTCAGCTCTATGGTAACCGTTTCATGGCTTAATTTCATCAAGTATCTCACGAGCTTCATTTTGACAGCTAAATTGGTGGGGAAATAGCCGCGATAAGTAGAGAGTTCACACCCGGCGGGCGGAACCCAAAAAAATTGAGCACGGAAGGGACAAGGCCACAAAAGCACAAGCTTTCCCAGCACGAATAGTTGAATTGTGGGAAGGATTATATGTATTTTTTCCGATATTTAGAACATTGATGGTTGTTACATCGATATTCTAGCAGTGAACCCAAGAGCATGAATCTCCAACTCTCCCTACTTTGAAATGTCTTCCCTTTCCTCCAAATTGACTATTGGATGGAGAGAACTGTAGCCTGTAACTTTATGTCTGGACTACTCCATAAATATCTATAATGGTGTCTGCCAGATACTCATTAAAGGATACAGAGAATACAGAACCAGGCGGACAAGTTATGGCTGGGCCCACATCAAGCCTGCCCTGAAATATTTCCACAGCCTTGTGTTAGTCATCAGGATTCTCTGCAGCCTCCATAAAGCCCACAAGGACCATGCCCTAGAAAATCTGTAGAAACGTGTTCGACTCAACACCCCAGTCAGAAGGCCCCTGCCCTATTGAAAATCTTTGAAGAGGAAGAGTAACGAAAGGAGATCCCTGGGTACAAGGACAAAGATTGTGGCACACCCTTGCAAAGCAGAGACTAGTATCATAAAATAGCAGTTATATGATTTCACCTATCTAATTGGACCCTAACTTTTCTCACTTATTCACCAAACTGTGCAATTTTATATGCTCTAGCGCGCTGAAGTCGATGTCCATTCCTCCACAGTCAGTGGTGTGGGGGAGTTCCAATGTCTCAGGGGGAAACATCCTTTACGACGCAACTTTTACCACGCAGTACCTTTACAACACAGGATTTACAACGCAAGTCATTACGACGACTTGCGCTGGAGGGCGCTGTAGGATAGGTAATAGTTTAATTTACTATCCAAAACCTTCCCTACTATCCACGGGGACTGGAGTTGGAATAGTAAATTAAACTATTCACTATCCAGCGCCCCCCAACGCAAGTCGTTGTAACGACTTGCGTTGTAAAACCTGCGTTGTAAAGGCATGCGTGGTAAAAGCATGCGTTGTAACGACATACATCCGTCTCAGGAGACAGATTGTGGTCACCACCAGAGTGGAGTCAAGCCAAGGTTTTTGATGAGAGAAGATGTCGTCTACGATTTGTGTAACATGCAAGAAAGCCAGATCTAGGGACGGTTGCAACTGGAGGCCAGTTGCACTTTGAAGGGTGTCCCAAACTGCCTTCCAATAGGGCTGTATTATGTGGAATCCCCACAGGGAGTGTATTGTAACTTTTCTCACACGACCACATCTCCAGCAGCAGGTTAGGGGAGCTCGCTTTGCCCATGAAGACCAATGGAAACTATGTAGAATCTTGAAATAGTTGAATGTCAATCTTGCTTCCAGTAAATGTTGGTTGTGTAGATAGAAGAGATTCACCCATTCCATTTCATCCAGAGAAACTAACAGATGGGGTTTCCATCATTCATACAGGAAGATCAAGATGGGCTTCAAGGGTGAGCAATGTAAAAGGCTATCATGAAGGGTTGAGATAAGCTTGTTACACGTTCCCCACTTGGACAGATACCAATGCAGTGTGGATTCACCGAGGGCCTGAGGATCACCACCAAGCTACCGCAGGAGTAGGAATTTCAATTGGTGATATCAGAGAAATTGTGTCAGCTCCCGATGGAATTCTTGTTGAAGATCAGCGAAAGTAATTAATTGCCTGTTACTTTTTAGGCGGTTCAGTCTTAAAACCTTTCCTGGACCAGAGAGGCCAAGCGAGTGGCATTCCTTCTATGGAGATTTCCACATTGTTCCAAAGGGCGGTGGAAGAGGGGAAAAAGCCCCTCTGTTTTAAGCTTGACTCACAAACCTTTAACGTTCAATGAAGTATAGGGTTGGTGCACGATGAAGTCATTATGTAGTTTTTGTACAAAATGGAAATGCTGTCTGATGGTTCCTGAATGTTTTTCTCTGGAGCCAACCAATCAGGGGTTTAAAGAGTGGGAAGAAAGTAGTAAGTGAACTAGGATAGATGAATCGCTGCATGATTCAGCTCAAGGCAAGGGAGGCTGAGTCCCCCGGAGGAAGTGATAGCATATAATTTGGTTACTGAGAGTCTTGGAGCTTACCTTTGCCAAATGTAGCACCGGATCTGTGTGTCAATTAGGAGTTGTTTGATAATGGAACACATACTGGCAGTATGCCAAAACCGTAGTTGAAAGGGGGGGTTACCACCATTATTATAGTTGTACCCTCCCCTTTACAGAGAGGTGTAAGTGCTGCATTTTGCGAAGTCTATTTGCATTTGACCTGTGAGCGCTATGATATTGTCCGATGCAATGCGACTGGCCTGAATCTGAACACCCAAGGACTTCATTTGCATCAGCATCCATCGGAACTGTAGGCCATTTAGGTTAAGTATGGTTCTGACCTATGTCATGAGAAGAGCTTCACTCTTGGACCAGTTGATCCATTAACAGCTGAAGGTCAAGAGACAATTAACTGTCTCCATCACGCTGGGATCGAGACAGCTGGAGAGGATAAGGTTAACAGCATATTGTCTGCATAAAGCATCAAATTCATGTGCCCTGCAGGTGTTGGTATGCCTTCAACTAAGGGTGCACATTTCTGGCTATTGAAGAAGGTTCCAAAGTCAGTAAAAAGAGAAGTGCAGAGTTGGCACCCCTGTCTGGTTCCTTTGCCAATATTCAGGGGATGTGAATGGAAGTTATTGCAGCTGATCAATGCCGTTGGGGTGTGATTTAGCCACCAGAGCAGTATGAGGAATTTCAGTCCTATGCCCATCCTCTCCAGGGTTCTGTACAGGGAGCCCTATTCAACCAGATCAAAGGCCTTCTCAGCATCGAGAGGAAGGGCTATCTGTTCTGTGTTATAATTTTTAATGGGCCAAAGAAGGTTGGACAATGTCCATAAATGATCGTGCAAAGATCAGCTAAGAACAAATTCCACCTAATTTCTACGGACTAGAAATGAAATATATTTTTTGAGTCTGGTAGCCAAGACTGTGGCTAGAATCTCTTGTCTGATTAAAAGAGGGAGATGGAATGATAATTGTTGCAGTGCATGTAGTCCCAACCCAGTTTTGGTATCAATGATATTTAGGACTGTGCAAATTCTGTTAAAGGAGGAGCTAGTGAGGCAGCATCCCAGGATAATTTTCCCAGAAGTGGAACTGATCGTTCAGCCATGATCTTGTAGAATTCTATAGGGAATCCGTCCACTACCGATGCCTTGCCAGCAGGCATAACTTACATGGCTATCTGGTGTCAGGAGTGATAGAGGAAGAACCCTGAAAAATTGAGGTTCCCAGTCCTCATCTCTCAGGACTTCTTAGATATAAATAGTTGTATAGTAATTAGCAAATTCTGCAATGATGTCGCTCAGACTGATCAGCCTGCCATCATACTCTTGTAACGAGGGCACAGTGAATTACTCTTTCTGGTGCTTCAGTTGGAAGACGAGTAGTCTGCTTGCCTTTTTCCCAGGGTTCATAATAACGGCTCCTGAGGCCCAGGAGAGCCTTGTCAGTGTCAGACATTTGTAAAGAATTGAATTTGTATTTTTTGATCATGAGTAAATGAAAATTCGTTGTTGTGGGTTTCTCTGTTATGTGCTGGTCAAGATCCTATTTTGTCACTTGAGGTCAAACTTACATTGTTGGTTTGATTTCCTGGCTGTCGTTGAGTTCCTTATCATCAGGCCCCTCACATAGGCCTTACCCGCTGCCTACAGGACTTGAGGGAGGATGCTGGTCCCTTGTTTTGTACTTAGTCTAAGAGGTAACCGGACAATATCCGCTTTTCCTCTGGTAATTTATATCTGAGAATGTCCATTGTTCAGATCCTGTACCAAGGAATTTGTAGTTGTAAATGCAGTTCTGGGAAATTCGGCACATGATCCAAAACACATTGCACTCCTATTGAGCAGGTGGGAGGTACTGAGTAGGAAGTAATCAATGCGTGATTCCACGTTATGTGGGCAAGAGAAGAAAGTATGGTCTCTGTCTATCAGACGTGAGAGTCTTCAGTGATTACCTCATTTATGATCAGTTGGTAAATCATGAAGGATACCACATTCAGCATCATGCCATGGATCCAGGCAGACAGATCAAGCCAGGAGAGGCAGGGGCAAAGTTCCAGTTGCCTCCCACTATGAGTGTTTGTTCACCATTTTCTGCCAAAAGTCCACTGAGTTTAGAGACAGTCTTATTGCCCCCATATGAGTGTATAGATAGAGCCCACCATGCACGTACGGGTTGGGAATGTGAGACATGTGAACATGTATCAACTCTGCGGATCAATCCAGGTCTTGCGCACCATTGCTGTCAAACTTCTAAAAGGATGGCAACCCCTCCCTTCCTGTAGGGTAAACATTGAAAGTGCTGGTTGAGGTAACAGGCGGCCAGTGGCCAAGTCAACAATCACCTCCCCTACCCAGTCTCTCCTCAGCTTCTCCCTTTCTGCCATGACATGCGTGTTTCCTCTATTAGCGCAACATCCAGCCTTTTACAGCCTAGAAAATTCAGAATTTTCTTGCGTTGCACGTATCCCGAAGTGCCATGCACATTGAGGGACCACACCAACAGGGGCTTAATCACAAAACTAGTCAGAGTCCTTCGATATGCGAGAATGTTGAGCACTAACGTTGGCCATGAGGGAGGAAACCAGCAGCGGGTTGGCCAGCGCAGAGTGGAGTGGATAACATATAGAAACTAGTGCTAGTCGGAGAGGTTCCTTATCCTTCGTTAAAGATAGTGTGAGAAAGGAGTGACAAAAGCACGCAGTCGAGTGAATATGGTATTAAATACTACTGCTGAGTACTTAATAAGGGTGAGCTCCTCTGTCAACGCCAATGCTGTGTCCCAGTACAATTGAGTATGAAACATGGGAATATAGGAGATGAGCAACCTTAGGTGCAAAAGAAGTAAAGGTTCGCTGATAGACAGATGGTGACTGACACAGTTTGCAAAGGTGGTGGGTAATACAGTTGGGGCTTGAGGGGAGACCTTGACTTATCCCGTTCTCTGACACAGTAGTCTTTGAGCTGGTTCGACAAGTCCTTCGGGGAGTGCCTAAAGCCAGGCAAATCCTGTTACCCTTCTTTCCGATGTGAGTTGTGTTGTCTAAAGGAAGGGGGAGCGCTGTCTCCATAGTGGTGTGGTTGAGCAAATCCAGAAAGCCATCAGGGTATTGAGACCCTATAACTCTTAGGTTGCTCTGTCAATGGTTAGAATCATCACAGCTGGTTCTGAGAGCCCATAATGGATTCCCTTCTATTTCAGGATAGGGCAGAGTGAACTGAACTTTATGTGTAACACATGGGTGTCATAGGAAACATCAGCAGCGAAAACTACTCTTCTAGATAAAGGAGACATGCTGTTGTGCCAATCATAGCATGACACAGAATACACATTATAATAAGCGGGGGCGTTTCAATGTGCCCAGTCAACATTGTTTCATTCTACGCTCCCTTTCAAATTCCGGTATCTGAAATACCACGTTTATAAGGTATGGGATAAAATCACACAAAAAGCAGTGAATGTCATTTAATTTAATTTTTTTATTCACCTGTGATCCTCTCCGTGTCACCCCTGTGAATACCACCACCACCCCGCGACCCCTTACTGTGGTAGAACAACATGGTTGCCCCAAAGCTGGACCAGCCCAATTAAATTTCTTTGTGTGAAAGTTTAACTTTATGAACCACAGACTTAGAAAAATAGCCTTCTTAAAGTCCTTTGTAGCTATAGTGATCGATTCTGCCCCACAGGCAGTGCAGGATTACACCCTCATCTTTGAAACCAAGTTGTCACAGTGTTCATCTTTTGGCCTCTTATGACATTTGTTGCCCTATGTTCTTTTGCTAATAACTGAGTATAACCGCAGCATGTCTTAACCAGTAGCGGCTGGCATTGCTCTGGGTGGGGAGCCAGCCACGAGGGGTTGCGCAGGGTGGGATTCACAGGGGGTGTCGTGGGGGTGGGAACGCGGGGGTGTTGCAGGCGAATAAAAAAATGTAATAAATAAAATTAAACGTATCTTTCCACCGGGTCCTGCATCTTCTCTGCTCCTGCTCTCCTGCCTCCGACATGAACAGGAAGCTGGCAGCCAAGCTCTCTCTCCTAAGCCAATCACAATGCTGCAATGGCAGTGTTGTGATTGGTTGGTATGGCGCCCAGCCAGGGGCTAGTGCGGTGGGCATATTCTCCATGCAGGCTGCAGTGCAGCCTGCATGGAGAAGGGCAGAGTGTGCATGACTTGGGCCGCCCAAACAGTCTTTGCGAAATCAGGAGTGGGCAAACCACTCCTCACTTGAGCAGCACCACCCACCTGCAAGGCACAAAGCAAACATAAAATGGTAATAACTTACAGTTACCATTTTATGTTTTGGCTTTCTCGCACTGCGAGAAGGCAGTGGGGCGACGCTCCTCTGCCCTAGTGGAGGAGCAGCCCCTGATCTTAACTACTGTTTTCCTTCACAATGTCTGGGTTAACCTCTACTTCCACATGCACCAGTGGTGCAACGCCATGTCCACTCCAGTCTTGGTTAACATCCTAATGAGGCTGCTTAGCAGCATGGTGCCTTGTTTTTTTTCACCTTCCTTCTTTTGAAATCTCTGCACTTAGAAGAATGTGAAAATATTACTTTCATTTCACTGCTAGAGCCCTTTATGTTGACTTTTCATTCACTTGAAAAGTAATTCACTTTACACAAGGAGATGGATTTTAAGAAAGAGCTAACATGTTGCTGCTTCAGTCACCTGTAAAACAGCAACAATTTGATTAGGGAAACAGGCCAGAACTGTTTTTCACCACTGTCCGTGGGCTGGCTTAAAAAGACAATTCTCAAAAACTGTAAACTACTGAACACAATTTTCTTTTAAAATCTGAGTATATTTCCTATCTTTGAAGGCAAATATCTACCTAAGCAGATACCTTAACCATTAGCAATAATGTACGCATTTCATTGCCGACCATATCTGTGGAAGAAGTCTATTTTCAAGTGCTCACTGACACGTGACAACCCTACACGAAATGACCAAGAGGAAATTTAAATTGAGCAAGAGGGCAAGACTCAACAAACATTTTGTGATGACGCACTCTAAAAGTACACCTGGCTTACTCCTGTAATTCAGCAGCAAAGTAGTACTATTGCAAAAGTAACTGATCAATACAAATAGAAGTTTCTTTGTGAATCGGGCTCTTAATTGATGAGTGCTGTATGAGCATTGTGAATACACGAAAATATCAATGCAGATTGCAGGGCTTGGACCCCAGCAGAAATATGCGAGGCAAAGATCACTGGATTTGAAGATACCTCAATATCATGTGGAAGCACACCACACCTAAGAAAATTGCAAGCTCAGAACTCTTGAATGTGATCCAATGCATGACAAATGTAAAATGAGCGAATTCTTCTTAAAAAAAAAACCAAGTGCACGCGATTTGAAACAGGTTTCCTTGCCCTCATACTGTTAAACAGGCGGGCCTACTTTTTGTGTGGTTAAGCAATATGCAAATTAGGGGCGATCAACTACCAATGTATTAATTTGTATTGAACCACACACCTGTGACATTAAACCGCACTCAGAAGTACAATGTTTGAATAAGAGGCTTATAGGAGTGGACTATATTGTTCCATTAAATACAAAAGTGCCCCCTAAAGGCAAGTTAAGTGACAAACTGAACTTCTCTAGGAGTACTTTCGCAGAGGCCAGCCCCCAACAGGGCATCAGAGGCCGGCGCCATAACAGACGTCGAGCCCCCCACACCTCCAGCCAGGGGGAGCCCCCAGGAAGACGGAAGCCTCCCTGGCGGCGTGGCGAAAAACAATGGGGACAATGTTTGGCACAGAAGCACACCGGAGTGCGGTGTGCTGGGACAGGACCACTTCAATTAGGATGCCTCACGGCTGGGCGTAGGGACCGAAGGACAGCGGGTAGGACTATTCACCTTACGATGCATCACGGCTGGGTGAGTCGGCCTACCGAGAGGGGTAGCAAACGGAGATGGCGCTCGCAGCCCAGCCCCCGCCGGTTGGCAGGGCACAACAGGAGTCCAACAAGATAGCAATTTGGGCCTAACTCCGGGACAACGGCTACACCACCCCTCCTTCATGCGGAAATCAAAGCAAACCCAACCAAATCACCTATCAAGAAAATAATGTTTACAAATATGTCATGCCACACTGCCATTGACAGCTGAATAAAGGTGGTACTGAGTACCCAGAAATTGATATGTGCCCCTAATAAAAACTGCGGCCAACAAATGACCACCACAAGAAACATGTATGTTGGCTTATTTACAAGGAAAGGGGTATGGTTCAGAGGGAACACAAAGGGGAGAGAGTGGGGCTGGTGCGGGAGTTCTGGAATCCCACCATAAACATTTGGCGGTTACCTGGAGGAATACTTAGAACAGCCCTTGACAGAGAGTGCATTCACCTGCATGTGAACTCTGGCTTCACTAAAACTGCACCCTGGAGCACAGTCTATAAGCAGCCATTAATGTTACTGCTCTGACAGAGTCGGATTCAGAGATTTTGCTATGAGTATGTGTGACTTACTCCTGCTTTACTGCTGGATAGCTCTTGCAATTCAGTTGTAATACTAGTAAATCTCACCAACATCTTTGTGTATAGGTCTCTGTGCATCAAATGTGTCACTGTTGTGGTTAGGAGCTGGGAGCCAGTATACCATTGCACGATTGGCCAAAGAGTATACATTAGATTAATATGCATTTATAGCACACGTGCTTGCTCTGCAGCTGCTGACAAGGTTAATATGCAGTATCCTTTATTTGAGGAAACGTAAGAGGCATTAGTATTTCCTGACGATGTGAACGAGACTCGCGTCATTATAAGAGAAATCGCTGTGCAATGAGGTGAAGGTCAAATGAGTGAAGGGAGGATACAGTTTAAAGCCAAATAAAGGAAGAAGTAGACCGGAAGGAGCCAAGGCTGAGAGAGTGTTGATTTGACTCTGGGCTTCAAGGACTGAATCCAAGGGTTGTGACAAAGAAAATTCTGTGCTGACAAACACACTTAGCAAACAGTTCAGCACAGGTATAAACATGGGTGCCATTTCAATTCTTACTTCATCACTTTATTTAATGCACGCTTTTCTTAATTACTGTTTCAATCCGCATGATTTTTCGTTCCAGAGACAAGGCCTGAACTGTCCATTTTCCCACCGGGCATTTCTTCAGTGGGCCGGAGCTCTTGGAAGCTGTTTTTATGGTCTAGCATGACAGTACAGCTGCCACCAGACGATTATGAGAGTATCACTAGAGATGGGATTTGGCTCTGCCCACATTTTGGGGGGTCAAGAGTACGTGTTAATCGGGCAGAAGCTGTGTGCTTCCACAAAATAGTTCTTTCCCTCCACTCAGCTGTGATTGTTTTGTTTTATTTATTCAGCAACCTAAGCTTGAACTTTCAGAGGCACACATGCGACATTGGAGTGCTATGAAAGTGTCTTAGATAATTAGATAATCGCCAAATGTCATGCAGCGTGCACAACAAAATTCGTTTTATTTATTTGTTTGTTTACTTACCTCTGTGCGGCCGTATTCCAGAGTTTACTACCCTCCCACCCTGCCCCTATCCCGTCCTGCATCACCGCCCGGAAGCACTCCCCCCACGGGCCGCTACTGATACCTACACATTCAGCAAAATGAGGTACGTGGTACAGGCTGAAAACAAAATAACGACTGACGGTCAGCGGCGCAAATAGCATTGTGAAAGGATTTTAGTTGCCTGTTTTGCTACGACTACACATAGCAATGCGTAAATCACAATGAACCAGTCTTTGGGGCTTATTTATGAGTCCCTTGAGCCGCTGGTGCATCACTTTTATTGACACATCAGCGGCGTTAAATATGCACCACAATGTACCATATTTACAAAGGGGCGCATCTAAGCAGTTGTGTCACTTTGTAAACCCGTGCACTACATTATACCTGCGCCAGGTATAATGCATGCAGGGTGGGAATTCCCCTGCAAAAAAAGGAGCACAGAAGTGGTGCAGTGAACTACGCCACTTATAGGACGCCACTGTCTCAAATCTCTACGCTTGCCTCACAGCAGGCATAAGACTGATGCAGGTCATTTCACATTTGGCTTGCCCCATGTGAAAGGACACATTGCTGGAGTAATGTCTGTTTTCAGACATACTCCAGCAATGCGTTAATTTTGAGCATAGAAATATGGCAGGAATACTGGAGCAACGGTAAACCCTTGCAACATGGAGAGCTGTACAGAAAATATGGCGCATACATGGTGTCCCAAGGATGGCGCTATGAAAAGTGTTACATCACTGGTTTCCCATAGAGATGCTAAATTTTTCATAAATGAGGCCCTTTGTATATAAAGAGGTGTGCTCATTTTAAAATCACACCTGCTGTACTCTGCTTCAGCTCAGCCACAAAGAAACTTCACTGATGTAGTGCGTGATACAGAACATTTTCATTAACCAGTAATATGTTTTGTGCTGTGTGGCCACTACATAATTTCCAAGAAAATCAGTCCGCCTCGTTGATTCTTTTTCAATCCCTAATGAAAACGTCACTGATTCCCTAGTGGCAGTGAATGGCTTACCCTGTTAAAAGTCCGAGCACAGACAGACCACATGTTGAAATATATTTTTTCTTTCCAATGTTCCCAAGTTTATCTTCAAAAACAACTTTCCATGGAAAGGTTACATTTCATATTTTATGCATCTACTAGTTTTCAACTCCTATTGGTGTGTGGAAACGCCCTATGAAAGAGCTGACCTTTCCTTTGGAAAAATTCAGAGAGCAGACCCTCCTTTTTAGGTCAAGCCTGTGCAGCACATGTGCTGCTCTGGCATGCTGTATTAGAGTATGGACTCAAAACCCCACCCACTCTCCACCCATATTTGTTATTGGCTTGTGTCATTGTCCTTCGTAAATGCTGGCATCTGATTCGTTAATTGGCTTCTTAGTCCCTCCGTAGTACCATGTTGTCTTCATTTGTAACCTCCCATGTGGACTGGCCATTTTACTTGTGTTGTTACCCGGTATGTCTTGTTTAGTCTTGTTAGATTTGGGGGTCCCTAGTTGGCAGAGTTAGTTCCCTTTGACCAAATAGGGACCCTTGTGTCTAGTCAGGGTAAGGGGCTACACTCCTAAAATAACCCCTGCTCACCCCCTTGGTAGCTTGGCACGAGCAGACAGGCTTATCTCAGAGTCAGTGTGTAAAGCATTTGTGAACACATACAGTTATACAGTGACAACAATACAGATGGACACCACAAAGGTTGTATTATAAAAATTAGTATTTTTATATAGACTGAACACAAGACCAAACAACAAAAATCCACAATACTGTACTCAAAAATAGACTTTAAAATGTTATAAAATGCGCAGTTCTCTAAAGTTGTAAATGCAACTCTTTACTCTCAATATACCTTGAATGCATAACGCAAAGAAAACAAAAGGGTTGCATGGAAGGTGATGTGTCGGTTCCTTACACTCAGGAGAGTGAATGTGTCGATTCCTTACTGCTGCACAGGGAGTTGATGCTCGCTTCCTTACTGTGTGGGGAGGTGATGTGTAGGTTTCTTACTGCTCTCCAGTACGATGCGACAAGATGGCACCTCGATGCGATACTCTTCTCCGGTGTGATGCGACAAAATGGCGTCTTGGTTACGGTGCGACAACATTGATGCGATGTGTGCACGCCCAACAGCCAGGCAGCGACTCGAAGATATTTGGAGCCGCGACAGGCCCTGCGACACGCTTCTCCGGTGATGCAACGGTGATCTCTGCAGTGGCGGCACGCTTCTCCGGTGATGCACCGTGCTTCGGCGATGCGTTGATGACACCGGTAGCGTCGGCTCGCTTCTTTGGCGATGCGACGACAGCTGCTGCGGCAGCAACATGTTTCTCATCGTTGCGGCGCGCTTCCAGCTCCCAGCGACACGCAGTCTCTCAGAAGGCCCAGCACCACAGCAGGCACTTCAATTCCCAGCAAGGGATTTCAGTGGGGAGCTGGTTGGTGAAGGCTTGTGTCCCTGAGACTTCAAGCAGGAGGCAAGCTCTAGTTAAAGCCATTGGAGATACTTCTTCAAGTTGATAGAAAGCCCACTCAGTCATTTTTTCCTTTCTTTGGCAATGAAGCAACCACTGCAGGCCAAGCCCCAAACACACAGCACAGGGGTATTCTCCTCCTTCAGCTTCCTGGTTCTTTTCCTCAGCAAAGGTTCATCTTGATTTCCAGAAGTGATCTAAAGTTCTTGGGACTCGGTCCCTATATTTATGCTCATTTTCCCTTTGTTCTCTGAAGGCAGATAAGGCCTTTGACTAGTCCAAACCACTTCTGGTCAGTCCTGGAGCACTTTGTTGACAAGACTTCTTCTTTCCTTTCACAGTGTAGGCCACGGACATCCCCCAGCCCCTGTCACTCAAATTCCAGACAAGGAATACACAACCTAGCAGAGGCAGGCTTGGATAGTTAGGTAAGAAAATACCTACTTTCTAAAAGTGGTATTTTCAGACACAGAATGTTAAAACCAACTTCATTAAAAGATGTATTTTATCATTCTGAGTTCATGCATTGTGGTAAATAAATAATTAATTACCGGATCTATTTTTGACTATAATCAATAAACAGGTAGCTCAATAAATAAGAGTCAAGATTCGAGGTAGTTGGAGTTGACAGGCTTTAATCAGGCATAAAGGACAGGAACAGGACAGCCTGTATGGGAATAGGATGGCAGGGCCCGGCAGCTGTCGGGCAGGATCTGGGAATTGGCTAGCAAACTTTAATATCCGTGCACAATATTTATAGTTAAACAAAATACATTGCATTCAATACAGTAGGCGTAGCAGTAGGCGGGGTTTGTAGCAGTCGCGAAAGATAAGGGCAAAACTGATGCAACAAGAAGGCGTGTACAGGGCGTATACATAGACATGTGATGCAAACGTAACAGAATATGTCATAAAAGGGGCGGAAACATGGAGGGGGCTACCTGAGCAGCTGGGACCTCTAACCTAGTGGTGCGCGCAAACTGGCAGTGACGTGTTACCAGGGAGGAACTGGGGGCTATGACTTCTGCGCTAGAAGAGGAGACTAAAGTCTGGAGGGTCAGAGCGACATGTACCCAGGCCTATCTGGTATCTGGTGTTTAGAGTACATGTTGATAGAATCCAAAAGTTATCAGGGTAAAGGCTAATAGACTCTAAGACTGGTGCATGCATTATTCTATATGTAGTGCGTGTGTGAGGAATATTCTATGAATATTAATACAGTATTTCTCTTACATGGAGACATAAAGGCTAGACCATGACGGAAACTATTGATGCGATTCAGTAGTTCAGGAATGCAGAGAAGGAGGGCTGGACTGATAACTAGAATCATAACATACTCTTGGCAGACTGGGAGGCAGAGCCAGGCCGAGCCGGGCACTGCGTGGCAAGAAGTAAGCTAAGGGTCAGGGATACAGGTGGGGGCTGTATCGCTCCTCGGAGAGGGTTCAGGAAGCAGGAGCTGAATCTGAGTCCGGGCCCTTTTGAGGCCTAGAAACGGGGACAATTCAATGAATTAACGTGCACACTGTAAAACGTGGCAACGTAGCTTTACATAGGCCTAATATTCGTTGTATTCACGAGGACTGGAAACTGGCATACTAGAGATGGACACAACTGTAATTGCGTCTTTAATCGATAAGAGGGGAATACATGCATATCGATCATGCACATATAACATAAGATGGGGAACACGTAGGCACATACAACATGGCAAAATTTACTTTTCCACATTCCCTCCTTGTGCCCTACGTTTCCATCAGGAAACATCAATATTCATGATACCATCTATCATTTCATATAGCATCATTTGCTCGTCTCGAATTGTCTTGGAACGGGATTTAGGACTAGGGATACAAGAGGTAGCACAAATGCCGCAAATCGCAGGGCCACATTGTATACAGAGGCAGCAACTGAATATGATCATTACTGCAATACCTAGGAATGACAATACTTTCCATCCCCAGGCAGATATAATACTCCAGAGCCAACCGGACCATGTCCAGGTGCCTGGATTCTGGTGTAACTGATGGGCAATTTTATGAAGTCTGGTTATAGCTGAATAAACAGACGGCGCGTTATTAGGAATGAAAATGCAGCAACTAGATCCGATGACTCTACATGCTCCTCCTCTATCGGCCAGTATGACGTCAAGAACGAGACGATTTTGGAGCACGACAAATCTCATAGCAGATTGCTCTTCGGTTAAGTTACCTAGAGCAGAAGTAGTCTCATTCACTACTGCTTCAAGGGTTCTGGTTAACCTACGTATTAACTTACTATTCTGGACAGGTCCTATAAAGAAGAAGAAACCTTTATTAAAGTCTTGATACTGTTCTAGAGTAGTTTCAGTTTGATCGACAATTGGGGACTCGATCTCCCTTCTAGGTCTGACGTGTACTAGATGTGTGTTTCTGTGATAGTCAGATGGGGCTAGAAAAACTGGTGGCAGTAGGAAGGCAATGTAACATGTTCCATCCCAATCGAGGGGCAGACGAACATATGCGGTCTGACCACAAACAAAATAAGAATGACGTGAGGCTTTAAAAATAGATTTCCCACTGTCACTATACTCGACAGTAGTAGTACAATCACTATGTCCTATATGTGCGGAACCATTCTTTCTGACACATAATTCGCCTTTGACTGGTAGTACTGAAATAGCAGGTAAATCTGGAGTAGTATCAGACTGAACATTCAGGACCATAAAATTCGAAGAATAATTACCCAAATCATATACTTCATTTTCTAGATCTAACCCTGTTCTATGGGAGAGACCTTGCTTGTCTGGAAAACATGTTCTGTTCAGAAGGGACATATCATTTGAAGATGACGTTAACGTGGACCATGCTCCACACGAACCATTATGTGAAAACGGATAAGGAAAGAGTGGCAGAACTCCCTTCGGTGTCTGGAAAGGGGGGAGTCGACCACACACCCAACAATTAGTGGCATTGCTGGTCTTGTGTGAATAGTGTAACATTCTTATAAATGTATTATTTCTCATAGCAAGACGATAGGATAACTCGTGAGGAGGCAGATCACTAAATGTGTGCTCTACTGTAGCATTAGAAAACTTATTTACATGTGAACTTGGAAAACATAAATGTAATGCATAACTTGTGCAGGTAACCATTAGACTTAGAAACAATAAGAAACTTAGAAAAACGATACATCTTATAGAGTTTTGACTAACTCTCTCACTATGGGGGTCTATCTCATACATGTCAGATACCTGTCTAACCGTTTCACCCGAGAGGGACTTAGACAATTAAACTGGCTGACTTATTTTACTAGACCGGAGCTTTAACTTATACTCCTGTTGCGGAGTTTTCTCTAGCAGAGGAACTTTCAGTTCAGGATTCAGATCAAAGTCTTGTTTCAGGCAGTCTTTAGAAATGGAACAGTCCTTAGAAAATGTCTTGTCTGGTAGTCCATGAAACTTCTTGACGTGGGACAGATGGACCCACCCCTTGCGGCCTTCCAACTTCACGGCCGTGCGGGTGGTCAGGAGAACAAGTCGCGGCTCCTTCCAACGAGGCTCCAGCGGACTTGAACGATCAAAGTTCCTTACAAGGACAAGGTCGCCTGGAATGACCTCATGCTGTTTCACTTCGGTATTGTCTGGAAATGCGGCGGCAACCTGTGAACGACAAGAGTGTAGGGCAGACATCAAGGAAGCTAGGTAATCTGTCAACATATTACTGGAAACATCTGTAATACTGCGGGGTCTAGGTGTACCCCACATGTTTGGGGGGCGGCCGAATACGACCTCGTAAGGGGACAGACCTGATCTGGAATGTGCAACCATCCTCATGAAGAATAAAGCAACTGGCAGGGCAACTAGCCAGTCTACACCTTTCTCTTTACATGTCTTGGCAATACGGATTTTCAGGGTCTGATTATGTCTCTCTACGAGACCGGCTGCTTCAGGATGGCGCACACAATGGAACTTCCACTGGTACCCTAACAGAAGGGAAACATGTTTCATTAACTCAGATGAGAATGGCTGGCCGTTATCAGAATACACGACCCTAGGGAGTCCATAGCGGGGAAAGTATTCACGAACCAACTGCTTGGCAGTGGTCGCGGCTGTGTAATCTGGAACTGGATATGCTTCTGTCCACCTGGACAAAGCGCATACAACTACAAGAACATACTTGAAACCTCGACATCGCTCCATCTGAATATAATCCATCTGGAGGACTTCAAAAGGGTGGTCAGGAGGTTGGAATCCACCTTGTTCCACCGGGACACTTTTACCTGGATTGAACTGGCAACATATCATACAGGTACGGACTTTCTGCTTGGCTGCAGCTCGTAAGTGCTTGTTGAACCATAGGTTCTGAATACTGTCTAACATAGCTTTTTCTCCTAGATGTGCTGGACTATGTGCGGTATTAATAATGACTTGAACCATAGAGTCGGGGAGAAGCCATGTGGCTTTTCCCTTCGTCAACCATCCCTGATCTGTCTGGACCCCTCCTTGTTCGGACCATTTCTTGATTTCTTCGGGAGTAGCATGTAACTGTATGTCTATGACATCTTGTGTAGGGTCCTTAACTGTCATACATGTAGTCTGTTCTGGAGTGGATGTCTGTGTCTTGTTAACTGGAATGTCTGGTGTCTGAGCTGTAAGCTTGGCTGTTCGATCTGCTAGATCGTTACCTTGAGAAATGATGTCAGTAACTTTCGTATGTGCTTTGCACTTCATGATAGCGATAGCTGTCGGTAAATGTATTGCATCTAACAGAGCTTGAATGAGGAGACCATGCTGAATCTTGGTTCCATGAGAAGTCATGAAACCTCTCTCCTGCCAGAGCACTCCGAAGTCGTGTACAACTCCGAATGCGTAACGTGAATCTGTATATATGTTTACTTTCAGGTTCTTGGCACGTATGCAGGCTTGGGTCAGAGCAACTAGCTCTGCTGCTGGAGAAGACAGGGTGTCAATACGGTGTGTTTCAATAACTTCGGTTTCAGTAGTCACTGCATACGCGGCTACTAGTTCTCCTGTACTAGTTCTCATACATGAACCGTCCACATAAAGTGTCAGGTCGGGGTCAGGTAATGCAATGTCTGTCAGGTCTTGTCTTGGCTTGGTCATAGTGTTAACAACTTCCACACAGTCATGTGTGGCAGGATTTGAAGAACTGACGGTAACAGTGTAGCAGGATTTAGAACGTTGCAGCGTCTGATTTCTATGTGTGGCTGGAACAGTGTCAGTTCATAACCTGTTAAACGTGCAATTGTCAAGTGCTGTGTCTGTGTTCGGTTTAAAAGAACTTCCACGGAGAGTGGAACTTGTACTGTCAGGGAGTGTCCTAATACTATGGAATCACTTTGTCTGATGGCTAGAGCTGTGGCTGCAACTGACTTGAGGCACGCAGGCAGAGCCTGGGCTACTGGATCTAATGTGCTCGAAAAATAAGCACAGGGCTTGTACTGTCCTGCTTGATCTTGTGTGAGAACAGATAATGCAGTACCGTCACGTTCTGTGACAAAGAGTGTAAAAGGCTTACTGTAGTTCGGTGTAGCTAGAACAGGTGCTTGGCATAAGGCTTTCTTTAATTCATTAAAAACAAGTGTATGTTCCTGGGTCCAAGGGAGGACAGTCGATACGGCTGCCTCCTGTGTCGTTAACTGTATCAGTGGCTTGGCTAGAAATGCATACTGAGGAATCCATTGTCTGCAGTAAGAAGTGAGGCCAATAAAAGCACGTACCTCCTTCTGTGTCTTGGGCTGTGGAAGACTTGCTATTAACTGGATACGGTCTGGTGTCAACTGCCTACCCCACTTGGACAGTAAGTGGCCTAAGTAGATCACTTGCTGGACACAGAATTGTAATTTGGAAGGGGACACCTTGTGCCCCTGCTCGGCCAGAAAATACAGAACCGTAAGTGACGCACGCTCGCAGTCACGTTCAGAACGGGCTGTGATCAGTAGATCATCGACATACTGGAGCAGGGCAGTGTCAGTTGGCATGTGAATGTTGTCTAGTTGTCTTTTAAGTGCTTGACTATAAATACTAGGACTTTCTGTGAAACCTTGAGGAGCTCGTGTGAATTTATAGCTCCTTCCATTTAAACAAAAACCAAAAAGGTACTGGCTGTCTGGATGAATCGGAACACTGAAAAATGCATTCTTGAGGTCGATTACAGTGAAAAATGTAGCTTCAGAATCAATAGCTGTCAATAAGGATGAAATATCTGGGACTACTGGATACTGGGGTATGATACATTTACTAAGCTCTCGAAGGTCAATCACTAATCGATATACTGGAGGTGCATTTGGATCAGTACGTTTCAAGACTGGAATGATAGGAGAATTACATACATTGGAGTCAGTTTCTACAACCACTCCTTGAGCAATAAGCTCGTCAATAATTTTGGATAAGGCTGCTACAGCCTCAGGTGGCAATCTGTACTGTCTGATTCGTGGCAAGACTATACCTTGCTTGAGGGTCACACGATGGGGTGTGATTTGCATAAAACCTACATCAGTTGGACCTTGCGCCCATAAATGCTGTGGTACATTTAGTAATCTTGGATCAAAATCGCGTAATACAGAGTGACCTTTAAAGTCACGCAAAAACAATCGTATTCCTTCTGGAGAGCAGCAAATTACTGCACCTAATTCTTTCAATGTTTTAATGCCTAACAAATTTTCTGGACATGACTTCGTAAGTAACAAATCAGTAGTTCGGGACAATGGACCAACTTCTAGAGTAACTGGCTTTGAAATCTCGTTCACAATAGGCTTTCCTGAAAATCCAAGGGAAACATTTTTAGAGCCTGAGAGCGGAGCCCCTGGAACCTCGTCATGACTGATAGTAGTCCTACTTGCCCCTGTATCAATCAGAAACTTTCTGTCTTTCCCTAATACTTGACTGTGTACATAGGGACCCTCTTGATCTACAGGTATCTCGATGAGAGGCAAGCCTACCTCCCTCTCTAGGCTGTTTCATGAATACTGTTGATACTCTGGATACTCTGACTGAGCATACTGGTACATCTGCTGTGTAACATGCTGTGTTGCAGCAATAGGCTGCGGTGCTGGAACTGTCTGTTGTGCATTCTGTGGTGACTGAGAAGTCTGTGAAACTTGTTCTTGTCTAGGCGGACGTGGTCTTTCTTTAGTTTTACCAGTAGCTATGTTGTGTTTCAGAACTGCACACTCGTTTATAAAATGACCTGGCTGTTTACAATAATTGCAAGTCCCTTTAACGGGAGCTGCAGGATGACTGGCTTGATTCGTACCCCTCTTCTGACTGTCTTGTGGAACAGATTGTGCAACTAGTACTTTCATTTTCGTGTCTTTCATACGTCTCTTTTCGTGTTCTTGCTCTTCCCTGATTCTATTCTGGTGATACTGGAGCATCTGGAGCATTTGTGACGGGGTACTAGCTTGCCAGGTACTTTCGACTTTCAAAACTCGATTTTTAACTTGTGGACTTGAATTCTCGACTAGTTTGGTAACAAAAAGATGAGGGTATGACTCGCTACTTGTCTTCAAACCACTGTTAATTATAAAACATTTCTCAAATCTAGAATAAAAATCACTAGTGTCTTCATCCTGTTTCTGTTTGCATGCTGAAATTGCATCCCAATCTTCCTTTTTCGTGGCTAGTAACCTTGGCAAAACTTGAATTAATAACTCGGGCAATTCTTTACATTTGTCCCCAAGACCGGTACCTGGTACTCGTATTTTATCTTCAGCTTCTAGAGCTGTCCAATCAATCTTTTTCTCTCCCACCTCCCATTCTTTTTCCTTAAGTTTTTCATATACCCCTGCGGGCAACAGGACCTTTAGCATTTTAATAATATCTGGATACGTGTATTCTCCCATACGGAGCATGTCTTTTAATTCTCGATGGAACCCTGCTGGATCCTTGTCGTGACAGGGAATTAATTTCTTCATCTCTAAGAGTTACATCTTTGTGATAGGGGTGTAAACAAATACTCGTTGCATTTCACCACCCGCTGTCCTGACTGGGTGTACTTCTCGTAACGGATTCTGTCTGTCTATGTAAAATGATTTACTTTCTGGAGGTGAGACATGAACAAAATGCGGATTCAGAAACGTTCTATATTTGTGGCGCTGTTCTAGAATGACGCTAATTAAGTCGGTACCTAAACCTTTCCATTTATACTGGAGTAACTCGTTCAGGACATCATGTAACGGACCTGGATCAGAATGTTGTCCCTCATACAGTGTAATGAGGTGCTGGATCATATACATACCCATCAGTCGCTGCTCGGCTGGGGGCAGTTTCAGAAACATTTGTGCCACTATTTCGTCTGGAAAAGTGGTAGAATCAGTAGCCCATCGGACTGCTGATCGGGCTAGTTCTTGTTCATGCATGGTACTAAGTTCACTATAACCGATTCGTAATTTCAGAATGTGATTGGTAGCTTGAAATACTTGTTCAAGATTCCCTTGTTCTAGTGCTGGAAGGGGAAAAACTTTCTTGTGTTCTAGGCGTGAATGTCGGTCGGGAAGTCTAGATTTACCTACATACGCTATTCTGGCGGTATTCTCGTCTTCTACTTCTTCAGTATCAGTGTTGTCTTCTTTCTCGCTTACTTGTGCTGTTTTGCGTTTCTCGTGTAACCTTATTATTTCCTTACGAATTTTCTTGTACATACTCTCTATACTACTGAGTGTCTTGTGTCTTCCCTCGGCTATATGATCACTCCACTTTGTCAGAATTCTCATTTCGATCGGATCTTTAGTTGGACAATCTTGTTCCCTTATTAAACAATTAATTAAAAATTTTAATAGCATGAGCTGGGTCTCAGCTTTCCTTTGAGACATGATTTCGCCAATACTTCCTGGATCATCTCCTGTACGGATGAAACGATATATTCTGTCTAGATCTTCTTTCATATTTGGTAGGGTGTCCAAATACTCGGTCACCCGTCTTACACGCAATGAATATATATCCATATTATCATCGCCTGGGACTGGATCATAACGGCATTCGGTGAGGGCTCGTCTGATATCTGCAACGGACTGATATTTGGGCGTACGCTGTAACGCACGTTCATGTAACTCGACTAACGTTACACGTTTGTGTGGCGGCGGGGTACCCGGAGGACCTCCCCCCGCGGCCCCTAAACTAGAATCGTCGACTGATACTCTTCGTGCTGGCAGAGTGACCGATGTAGCGGGTACTTGTACTGTAGGCTGGACCGGGGGTACCGTAACAGGTGCTGTAACAGGTGCTGTAACAGGTGCTGTAACAGGTGCCCCGGTGGCTGGAGGAACAGGAATTACATTATTTACAGGAGCTGGCGGAACAGGATTTGCATATTCTGGGACTGTGTCGTCCAAATAGGACGAGAGAAAAATATCAGCTGCGGTCGGTTTGTGACGTAGCTTAATCGGAACTAATGGCGGCGGAAAATTACATGGTGCTTCCGGGGTTGCTTTTGGCAAGCCCTCGGCAAGAAGAGGATACATACCCTTAATGAGGGCATTTCTCTGTCTGTCTGACTGTTCGGCTTTTACTCGTTCACCTATTTCGATTAATTCCCTTTCTTGGGCTCTTTCTGAGGACTCTCTACTTAATTCTGACTTTCTGATTTCTTTTTCGGTTCTCTTATGAGATTCTTTGCGCCATAACTCGATGGCATCTTTCTGGGACTGTCTAGATTTCTTTTTCCATAATGCTTCTTCTACTCGCATGATGCACTCGGCATCCCACGTACCTGATACGGGCCATCTATATTTCTCTTCTAATTCCTTGGTGTATTCCACCCATAAATCTAGATATAATATGGCACTTATGCCATGCTTATGATACATAAAATGACCTGGACTGTCCCTCGGCGGGACAGGAACTGCTTCCTCGAGCAGACCTTTTCTGGTTTTTAACTGACGTAATTTCGTGAACAGAGGCATAACTTAGGCTGGAGTCTGGACACAATACAATACACGATAAACACAATAATAACTTAAGAAAACAAATCACTCATACCACGACATTGAAAACACATGAAATAACATTTAAATACTGAAAACAGAACACATGAATTTCTCGAGAACAGAACTTACTGGAATGACTAGATGCACTGCTAAAACAGTACGAAACTTACCGGTCCCATAAAGAGACACGTCAGGACCCGCGCCCACCTAGGTGAACACTTCGTGTTGGATCTGTGTACCCAAACCCACGGACCAGAGACAAATTAATTGACCCTGTCTAGATACTACCCCAGCAACGGTACTCACCGGGCATCAAGAACGGAAGGCCTAGAACTGGACTGGACTGCTACGACGACGGACGGACGAACTTCGGACTTCAGTTACAGGTGGGCCTCCGGATACCTCGGACCTTGGACTCTCGGCTTGGGCTCTGGTCGGGACTCGCCGCGTTCCTCCACCGCCTCGTCTGGACGCTGGACCGCAACCTCCGTCTCCTCCGTGGGCCTGAGGGATACTTGAAGCAGAAATATCTGCACGTGCACGGTATGGTTCCGTCACGGCTGCAGAGGATCAGGGGGCCTGCGTGGCTTCTCCGGCGCGTGGGGAAAGGGCAAGTACCTATTCGGGCGCCATTATGTGGTAAATAAATAATTAATTACCGGATCTATTTTTGACTATAATCAATAAACAGGTAGCTCAATAAATAAGAGTCAAGATTCGAGGTAGTTGGAGTTGACAGGCTTTAATCAGGCATAAAGGACAGGAACAGGACAGCCTGTATGGGAATAGGATGGCAGGGCCCGGCAGCTGTCGGGCAGGATCTGGGAATTGGCTAGCAAACTTTAATATCCGTGCACAATATTTATAGTTAAACAAAATACATTGCATTCAATACAGTAGGCGTAGCAGTAGGCGGGGTTTGTAGCAGTCGCGAAAGATAAGGGCAAAACTGATGCAACAAGAAGGCGTGTACAGGGCGTATACATAGACATGTGATGCAAACGTAACAGAATATGTCATAAAAGGGGCGGAAACATGGAGGGGGCTACCTGAGCAGCTGGGACCTCTAACCTAGTGGTGCGCGCAAACTGGCAGTGACGTGTTACCAGGGAGGAACTGGGGGCTATGACTTCTGCGCTAGAAGAGGAGGCTAAAGTCTGGAGGGTCGGAGCGACATGTACCCAGGCATATCTGGTATCTGGTGTTTAGAGTACATGTTGATAGAATCCAAAAGTTATCAGGGTAAAGGCTAATAGACTCTAAGACTGGTGCATGCATTATTCTATATGCAGTGCGTGTGTGAGGAATATTCTATGAATATTAATACAGTATTTCTCTTACATGGAGACATAAAGGCTAGACCATGACGGAAACTATTGATGCGATTCAGTAGTTCAGGAATGCAGAGAAGGAGGGCTGGACTGATAACTAGAATCATAACATACTCTTGGCAGACTGGGAGGCAGAGCCAGGCCGAGCCGGGCACTGCGTGGCAAGAAGTAAGCTAAGGGTCAGGGATACAGGTGGGGGCTGTATCGCTCCTCGGAGAGGGTTCAGGAAGCAGGAGCAGAATCTGAGTCCGGGCCCTTTTGAGGCCTAGAAACGGGGACAATTCAATGAATTAACGTGCACACTGTAAAACGTGGCAACGTAGCTTTACATAGGCCTAATATTCGTTGTATTCACGAGGACTGGAAACTGGCATACTAGAGATGGACACAACTGTAATTGCGTCTTTAATCGATCAGAGGGGAATACATGCATATCGATCATGCACATATAACATAAGATGGGGAACACGTAGGCACATACAACATGGCAAAATTTACTTTTCCACAGCATACTAAACTTGAATTTCTACCTAGTTCCCTGGGCCAGTTAGGATTATAGGATGTTATAATCAAACTGCCCATTCTGGTCTACGGGGAACAGGTGGCCTTGCAATAGTGAAAAACGGAAATGGCTGTAATTCACTATTAGGACATGCCACACACATCAGGGCTTGTCCTAACGTTTACCTACAATGCACCCTGCCCTTTGGCCTACCTTAGGGGTGACTAATATGTATAAAAGGGAAGGTTTAGGGACTGGCAAGTGACTGCCCTTGCCCAGTCAACATGGCAGTACCAGACTGTACACAGGCTCTGCAATGGCAGACCTGAGATGCACTTTACAAGCTGCTCCGGTGGGTGGCACAATCAGTGCTGCAAGCCCACCAGCAGCATTTGATTTACAAACGAGCCCGGATGGGGGGACGGTCCTTCCAATTTGTGGCAGCGTGCCTTTGGAATGAACTCCCTCTCTCCCTGCACAAAGCTAACAACCTCCTAGCGTTTAGGAAAGAGCTGAAGACCTTGCTCTTTTCCATGTAACCTGTGTGACGGCAGTGTTCTTGCCTTCGTGTTTTTTGGACCTCTGGCCCCTTTGTCAAAGCGCCGGGACACCTCTTGGGGTAGCCGTGCACTCTAAAAGTACGGCTTTAACATAACATAACATAACAAGCCCTGGGCACACGCAGTGCACTATACCATGGTCTGACAAGTAAACCAAAGAAGCCAATCATGGAGTCACTAATCCATACATCAATTTACCATAGGGAGCACTTGCACTGTGGCACTGAACAGCAGCGCACAGTGCCCAAAAGCATCTATAACCAGCAAAACCATAAGAGGCAACAGCAAAAAATGGAAAGGAGACCCACGCCAATATTGCCAGGTCTAACAAGTCTGTAAGCACTATTTTCTTTAATGAGTTTCTCCTACTGCAGGCACCGCATTCTGTTCTGCAACAACAGCTGCTCTTTCGCTCCTTGGCTACAGCTCCACCCCTTCACACCTCACTGCTTGCTACCCTAACCACCTCTCCCAGGTCTGTTTATTTTTATCTTTTGATTTCTCTTCCCCCACCCATCACTCAGTTTTTTTGTTTTTTAAAATTTACATTAAAAGTGATTTTATGTTGAGCCGATGAATGAACACAGGTCCCCAGCTACTGAGTCAGTAGCTCTGACCGCTGAGCCTTATCCTCTCCCTCTGGGGGTAGCACAATATTATATATATATATATATGTGCTTGTTTTTTAAAGCGCCCCATGCAGTGTTTTCATTTTAATATCAGCAAGGCGCCTTTCTTTAAACAAGGAACATCCAAAGAATTGGGCATCCCCAACATTAAAGTGGAAGCGCGGCATGGGGCACTTTTAAGAAAAAAAATTATTTGTTTGTCGAGTTGACAAACAAATGCTTTTTTTTGTAAATGCGCCCCACGCCGCGCTTTCACTTTAATATCAGCCACGCCATTTTCTTTAGATGCGACTTGTCTAAGTAAAGGGGTGCGGGCGACCGACATTAAAGTGAAATCACCGCATGGGCGCTTTGACAAACAAGCATTTGCAAATGCTTGTTTATTATGTCTGCTCAGTCAGCACAGCTGTCACCCGGACGTTTGCCACAATAAATACAGTGGGATTCAGAGGTGCCCACATCTCTTACCTAATACTATTGGTTGCTTTAGTATCATCCCGCTTCTTATAGAGTTCTTCCATTGTAATGCATAATGGACTTCATTAAATCTCCAAAAGTGTAATCAGCACACACAGTTTTGTCACATACAATCTTTAACCTCACTCGTGCTCTCTAAACTCACAGCAATACTTTTTTAGGTCTCGGCTAGCGTAGGCTGCGCTTGCGCGGTCACGCTGGCGAGATTTTATGTTTTTAGGACGGAGGGTAAACGAGCTAGCTCTTCTCCATTGGCTGGCTTCCTAAACAGCGGCCAGCCATTGGAGAAGAGCTGTGTTCATCACTTTAAGCCCCGTCCGTTTCGGATTGAGGGGCATGTTTTTTCCTGTCCTTTCTCTCTGTGACGTCTTCAGTAAAAAAAAACACGCCCCCCAGTCTGAAAAGGACGGGGCTTGTTTCAGTCGATTCTCTCTACTCTGGAAGTGCTCTCTATGGCTTAGGCAAACCCCGCCTCTTTTTCGTCTCACCTTTTTCTGAAGTTTTTCCCTGTGGTGGGCACACCTACCTCTTGAAGTCAGGACCTGGAAGAAGGGACGAAGTAGCCGCACCCCGATGACCTGTGACCCAGCTGCAAATTCCAGACATGGCGCATCAGACCGGTATCCACGTCGAGGGGAGGTGGGCGTACGTTTACTGTCAAGAGGTTCGGAGGTCGGCTATTTCATTGCCACGTCGGGGGTATCTTGTTTTTCCTCGACAACAGTCTACTTTTAGTAGCACTAGGCCAGTACGTCTGTTCTAGACGCACGAATCACGACCTGAGTAACAGTTTCGCTAACGAGCATGGGCTGTTCTTGTTTGGTGTTTCCCCGGGCTTGTCAGCAACTCAGACCTAATTGGCTGCCTGCCACTGGCGCTAGCAAAAGACTTCCATGACGGTAATGAAGTAGGTAGCCATCTTAAAATAGTGAGTTTTGAATGAGCTCAGACAGCGCCGGACGCAATTATTGACGCAGTTAAAAAAATCTTCACCTTTTAAACCTTCTGTTGCACATCTCAACTTTTTATTTTTATTTCTCATACTATATTCGCTGATTTCACTTTTCTATAGCTAGTTCGAACGTCTATCAAAATAAATATTTAGCAGTACTTGGCCTTTTTAAACAGGATTAACTCCCTACTTCCTACTGCTCGGAGAAATCTTAACCCCACCTTATACTACTTTCCTTTCACTACGTTATCCAGTTCTGTCTCTGTATATGCAGTTATAATGCTCAGTTGACGCGCGACGTCACAAAGCGGCGACAGCAAGCGTAAGGGCTGACTGAATCTGCCATTTTTTTCATATAATTTGTAAATTACGTGGGAAACACTTAAGCACCTTCCACTTTCCCCCAACTCTGCAACCATGTGCGCCTCGGAGGCAGACCTAACTTTGTTCGTGGGGAATCTAGACCCACGGGTGATGGAAGAGCTCATGTTCGAGCTCTTCTTGCATGTGAAAGGGGAGATAAACTGTTCATTGTGACAGGGTTCCAGTGTGTGTTTGTAAATCTGCCAACGCTAATGTGTAGAAGGTTGGGGGAATTTTCTTGTTTGGGTGCGGTAGGCTAAACATGTTGTGTGTGCGGTTGCGGGTGTTGTTTTGAGTGACTGGAGAAGGCCGCACAAACATAAATGAATAAACGAGACAACACAATGTCCTTTTCAGTAATTACTTTATTCATCTTACCCCCACTACCCTGTTGGGTGCGGGGGAGGGGAGAGGATGCACCTACACGCCCCTCATTCTCTATTGCATTTACATTTGTAAAGCACTTGCAACCTCTGACGATGCGTTGAATGCTAACATGCCATTAGCTACGGCCTTGTAGCCAACGTTCTAGGTGATGATGCTGAGCGTAAGCAATGCGAATTATGTCTCGGTAATGGTGTGCACGAGTCTCTCAATTGGCCTGTGAATCTCAAATACTGGGCGTAACGATCGCAAATACTCGGCGAATCATGCCCCTGAAACAGGGGCCTGTTGTCTGTATGCAGCTCCGGGACTAGACAATGTGTGGCCAGACTATTCCTTAACTTTGGTAGTACATTATCAGCAGCTCTGCTATTCATGACTTCATCTCAATATATTTTGAGAAGTCGTCAGTGACCATGATTTTGTGTCCGCCATCCGGGAGTTCCTGAAGTCAGCGCTCACTTTGTTCCAGGTATGTTTTGCATGATTACTGGCGGGGTCAGGTATGTAACCCCAGCTGGTTGGCACATTGTTACACTGCCTTTTATGTGGACCACCCCTTTGTGACTTCCATGAGCTAACTCAATGAACGTGGATCACCAACCTGTGTCCTCTGTACAAACAACCATCACCTGATGCTGTTAATTCTTGTTGGATATTGTATAGCAACATCAAAATCTGCTGAGCATCTGGTGTTCTGAGGGAGAGATTCTGTTCCAGTTGACTCCAATTTCCTGAATGGATAGTCGCAAGAGTGAGCTAGAGGCGTTACTGGGCAGAGATGGGCGTGTGGCTGACCTAGACTGAGGAAAGTCACGGGTGAGCTCTGGGAGCTGGTGGGGGGCTCGAATAACCCATTTGTAAATAAGGAGACTCCCCGGGGTGAGGGTGTGTGTGTGTGTGTGCATGTGTGTGTGTGTGGCTCTGTGTGTGTGGCTCTATGTGTGTGTGGCTCTGTGTGTGTGTGGCTCTGTGTGAGTGGCTTTGCGTGTTTGTGTGGCTCTGTGTGTGTGTGTGTGTGGCCCTGTGTGTGTGAGTGTGGCTCTGTGTGTGTGTGTGGCTCTGCGTGCGCGTGTGTGTGTGTGTGGCTCTGTGTGTGTGTGGCTCTGTGTGTGTGTGTGTGTGAGTTGCTCTATGTGTGTGTGTGTGTGGCTCTGTGTGTGTGTGTTGTGCTCTGTGTGTGTGTTGGGCTCTGTGTGTGTGTGGGACTCTGTGTGTGTGTGTGGCTCTCTGTGTGTGTGTGGCTCTGTGTGTGTGTGGCTCTGTCTGTGTGTGTGTGTGGCTCTGTCTGTGGGTGTGGCTCTGTCTGTGTGTGTGTGGCTCTGTCTGTGTGTGTGGCTCTGTCTGTGTGTGTGTGGCTCTGTGTGTGTGTGTGTGTGTGTGGCTCTGTGTATGTGTGTGTGGCTCTGTGTGTGTGTGGCTCTGTGTGTGTGTGTGTCTCTGTGTGTGTGTGTGGCTCTGTGTGGGTGTGGCTCTGTGTGGGTGGGTAGGTGCGTGTGGCTGTGTGTGTGGGTGCAAATGCAATAGGTCTCGCATTTGCGAGAGATGAAGCTATTGGCATTGTAAATGACAATGACATTTATTTATATGTTTTAAAAACAAAAATAATGTCATGAGCAATGCCAATAGCTCTAACTTTAACAAAGACGAGACCATTGTATTGTAAATGCTTGTTTTTAACTGCTGCAGCCTTTCTTGGCTTCTGTAGTGCAACACCAGTTAGTGTGCTCCATCTACCAAGGACCAGGCTCAGCATGGTACATGGATTGATGTCCTTCCAATGTCACAATGGCCAGTAGCTGCTAGCTTAGGGGACTGCTCATGTGCTGGAGCTTGCCTGTTAATTAAATTGCTTTCTTGAAGCAACTGCTAACAATCCCTGCTTTGTAAAGCATATAATAGCACCTCCCACCGTTTTCAGTTGACCCTCTCTAAAAAACTGGGACATGAGCTAAATTTACAGAAATCTGCAGGGACAGCTGGTGAAAAACCGGGACTGTCCGGCCGAATCCGGAATGGCCGGTCACCCTGGCCTACCCTTTCAACAGAATGGATTTTGAACCCAGGGTTTATTTTCATCACCAATCACCCTCAGTGACGGCCTTTGAAATAAGGACAACGGTTCCATTTTAGAGTGGGCCCGATTCATTATTACCTATGAACAACAGGGGGACTCATTGACTTGCTGTCATTGATAGCACACAATAAAACAATAACACTTTGAAGAATATCTGCAGGGTAAAATAATATACATCTTTATTCTTGTAAATTGTCAGAGATGGCAGGTGTCCGACATGGTGCAAGGGATTGTGGATAGGAGAATGGCCGTTTCATGTGTGACACCTACGGCTTTCCCGGTCACAACTCTTCCTCAGCACCAGTGCTTCATTTGTCAAAACAATAAGTGCCAGGGCTCTTGTCAGGAGGCCACTGCAGCTTGCACCACACATTGCCCCTGCCATTCTTCCAATGATAGTAACAACACAACTACTAACCATTATACACCCACAAGTGTGACGATTCAGGCTGTGGTAAATAAATAATTAATTACCGGTACTATTTTTCATATAATCAATAAACAGGTAGCTCAATAAATAAGAGTCAGGATTCGAGGTATCTTGAGTCGTCAGGCTTTAATCAGGCACAAAGGACAGGAACAGGACAGCCTGCACGGGAAGGGAATGAAGGCAGCTGCCGGGGGCAGGATCTGGGAATTGGCTAGCAACTTTTAATATGGGTGCATAGTATATATACTTAAACAAATACATTACATTCAATACAGTAGGCGTAGCAGTAGGCGTGACTCGTAGCAGTCGCGAAAGATAAGGGCAAAATGATGTAACAAGAAGGCGTGTACAGGGCGTATACATAGACATGTGATGTAAACGTAACAGTATATGTCATAAACGGGGCGGAAACATGGAGGGGGCTACCTGAGCAGCTGGGACCTCTAACCTAGTGGTGCGCGCAAATGGGCAATGACGTGTTACCAGGGAGAACTGGGGGCTATGACTTCTGCGCTAGAAGAGGAGACTAAAGTCTGGAGTGTCAGAGCGACATGTACCCAGGCATATCTAGTATCTGGTGTTTAGAGTACATGTTGATAGAATCCAAAAGTTATCAGGGCAAAGGCTAATGGACACTAAGACTGGTGCGTGCATAATTCTACATGTATTGCGTGTGCGAGGAATATTCTATGAATATTAATACAGTATTTCTCTTACATGGAGACATAAAGGCTAGACCATGACGGAAACTATTGATGCGATTCAGTAGCTTAGGAATGCAGAGAAGGAGGGCTGGACTGATAACTAGAAACATAACATACTCTTGGCAGACTGGGAGGCAGAGCCAGGCCGGGCCGGGCACTGCGAGGCATAAAGTAAGCTAAGGGTCAGGGATGCAGGTGGGGGCTGTATCGCTCCTCGGAGAGGGTCAGGAGACAGGAGCTGAATCTGAGTCCGGGCCCTTTTGAGGCCTAGAAACGGGGACAATTCAATGAATTAACGTGCACACTGTAAAATGTGGCAACGTAGGTTTACATAGGCCTAATATTCGTTGCTTTCACGAAGACTGGAAACTGGCATACTAGAGATGGACACAACTGTAATTGCGTCTTTAATCGATCAGGGGGGAATACATGCATATCGATCATGCACATATAACATAAGATGGGGAACACGTAGGCACATATAACATGGCAAAATTTACTTTTCCACATTCCCTCCTTGTGCCCTACGTTTCCATCAGGAAACATCAATATTCATGATACCATCTATCATTTCATATAGCATCATTTGCTCGTCTCGAATTGTCTTGGAACGGGATTTTAGGACTAGGAATACAAGAGGTAGCACACATGCCGCAAATCGCAGGGCCACATTGTATACAGAGGCAGCAACTGAATATGATCATTACTGCAATACCTAGGAATGACAATACTTTCCATCCCCAGGCAGATATGATACTCCAGAGCCAACCGGACCATGTCCAGGTGCCTGGATTCTGGTGTAACTGATGGGCAATTTTATGAAGTCTGGTTATAGCTGAATAAACAGACGGCGCGTTATTAGGAATGAAAATGCAGCAACTAGATCCGATGACTCTACATGCTCCTCCTCTATCAGCCAGTATGACGTCAAGAACGAGACGATTTTGGAGCACGACAAATCTCATAGCAGATTGCTCTTCAGTTAAGTTACCTAGAGCAGAAGTAGTCTCATTCACTACTGCTTCAAGGGTTCTGGTTAACCTACGTACTAACTTACTATTCTGGACAGGTCCTATAAAGAAGAAGAAACCTTTATTAAAATCTTGATACTGTTCTAGAGTAGTTTCAGTTTGATCGACAATTGGGGACTCGATCTCCCTTCTAGGTCTGACGTGTACTAGATGTGTGTTTCTGTGATAATCAGATGGGGCTAGAAAAACTGGTGGCAGTAGGAAGGCAAGGTAACATGTTCCATCCCAATTGAGGGGCAGACGAACATATGCGGTCTGACCACAAACAAAATAAGAATGACATGAGGCTTTGAAAATAGATTTCCCACTGTCACGATACTCGACAGTAGTAGTACAATCACTATGTCCTATATGTGCGGAACCATTCTTTCTGACACATAATTCGCCTTTGACTGGTAGTACTGAAATAGCAGGCAAATCTGGAGTAGTATCAGACTGAACATTCAGGACCATGAAATTCGAAGAATAATTACCCAAATCATATACTTCATTTTCTAAATCTAACCCTGTTCTATGGGAAAGACCTTGCTTGTCTGGAAAACATGTTCGATTCAGAAGGGACGTATCATTGGAGGATGACGTTAACGTGGACCATGCTCCACACGAACCATTATGTGAAAACGGATAAGGAAAGAGTGGCAGAACTCCCTTCGGTGTCTGGAAAGGGGGGAGTCGACCACACACCCAACAATTAGTGGCATTGCTGGTCTGGTGTGAATAGTGTAACATTCTAATGAATGTGTTATTTCGCATAGCAAGACGATAGGATAGCTCGTGAGGAGGCAGATCACTAAATGTGTGCTCTACTGTAGCATTAGAAAACATATTTACATGTGAAATTGGAAAACATAAATGTAAAGCATAACTTGTGCAGGTAACCATAAGACTCAAAAATAACAAAAAACTTAGAACAATTATACATCGTTTAGAGTTTTGACTAACTCTCTCACTATGGGGGTCTATCTCATACATGTCAGGAACCTGTCTAACCGTTTCACCCGAGAGGGACTTAGACAATTAAACTGGCTGACTTATTTTACTAGACCGGAGTTTCAGTTTATACTCCTGCTGCGGAGTTTTCTCTAACAAGGGAACTTTAAGTTCAGAGTCTGGTTTTAGGCAGTCTTTAGGAATAGTCTTTTCTGATAGTCCATGGAATTTCTTTATATGGCTTAGATGGACCCATCCTTTTCTCCCCTCGAGCTTCACTGTGGTCCTTGTTGTAAGCAAGACGAGGCGGGGCTCCTTCCAGCGGGGCTCCAGCGAACTTGAACGATCAAAATTCCGCACCAACACCAGATCGCCTGGAATGACTTCATGCGGTTTCACCTCGGTGTTGTCTGGAAATGCGGCGGCAACCTGTGAACGACAAGAGTGTAGGGCAGACATCAAGGAAGCTAGGTAATCTGTCAGCATATTACTGGAAACATCTGTAATACTGTGGGGTCTAGGTGTACCCCACATGTTTGGGGGGCGGCCGAATACGACCTCATACGGGGACAGACCTAATCTGGAATGTGCAACCATCCTCATAAAAATAAAGCTACTGGCAGGGCAACTAGCCAGTCTACACCTTTCTCTTTACATATTTTCGCAATGCGAATTTTCAACGTCTGGTTATGTCTCTCTACGAGACCGGCTGCTTCAGGATGGCGCACACAATGGAACTTCCACTGGTACCCTAACAGAAGGGAAACATGTTTCATAAGCTCAGATGAGAATGGCTGGCCGTTATCAGAATACACGACCCTAGGGAGTCCATAGCGGGGAAAGAATTCACGAACCAACTGCCTGGCAGTGGTCGCGGCTGTGTAATCTGGAACTGGATATGCTTCTGTCCACCTGGACAAAGCGCATACAACTACGAGGACATACTTGAAACCTCGACATCGCTCCATCTGAATATAATCCATCTGGAGGACTTCAAAAGGGTGGTCAGGAGGTTGGAATCCACCTTGTTCCACCGGGACACTTTTACCTGGATTGAACTGGCAACATATCATACAGGTACGGACTTTCTGCTTGGCTGCAGCTCGTAAGTGCTTGTTGAACCAAAGGTTCTGTATACTGTCTAACATAGCTTTTTCTCCTAGATGTGCTGGACTATGTGCGGTATTAATAATGACTTGAACCATAGAGTCGGGGAGAAACCATGTTGCTTTTCCCTTCGTCAACCATCCCTGATCTGTCTGGACCCCTCCTTGTTCGGACCATTTCTTGATTTCTTCGGGAGTAGCATGTAACTGTATGTCTATGACATCTTGTGTAGGGTCCTTGACTGTCATACAAGTAGTCGGATCTGGAGTGAGTGTCTGTGTCGTGTTAACTGGAATGTCTGGGGTCTGAGCTGTAAGCTTGGCTGTTCGATCTGCTAGATCGTTACCTTGGGAAATGATGTCAGTAACTTTCGTATGTGCCTTGCACTTCATGATAGCGATAGCTGTCGGTAAATGTATTGCATCTAACAGAGCTTGGATGAGGAGACCATGCTGAATCTTGGTTCCATGAGAAGTCATGAAACCTCTCTCCTGCCAGAGCACTCCAAAGTCGTGTACGACTCCGAATGCGTAACGTGAGTCTGTATATATATTTACTTTCAGGTTCTTGGCACGATGCAGGCTTGGGTCAGAGCAACTAGCTCTGCTGCTTGAGCAGACAGGGTGTCAATACGATGTGTTTCTATAACTTCAGTTTCAGTAGTCACTGCATACGCGGCTACTAGTTCTCCTGTACTTGTTCTCATACATGAACCATCCACATAAAGTGTCAGGTCGGGATTAGGTAATGCAATATCTGTCAGGTATTGTCTTGGCTTGGTCATAGTGTTAACAACTTCCACACAGTCATGTTTGGCAGAATTTGAAGTAACTGACGGTAACAGTGTAGCAGGATTTAGAATGTTGCAGCGTCTGATTTCTATGTGTGGCTGGAACAGTGTCAGTTCATAACCTGTTAAACGTGCGATTGTCAAGTGCTGAGTCTGTGTACGGTTTAAAAGAACTTCCACGGAGTGTGGAACTTGTACTGTCAGGGAATGTCCTAATACTATGGAATCACTTTGTCTGATAGCAAAAAGTGTGAAAGGCTTACTGTAGTTCGGTGTTGCTAGAACAGGTGCTTGACATAAGGCTTTCTTTAATTCATTGAAAACAAGTGTATGTTCCTGGGTCCAAGGGAGGACAGTCGATACGGCTGCCTCCTGTGTCGTTAACTGTATCAGTGGCTTGGCTAGAAATGCATACTGAGGAATCCATTGTCTGCAATAAGAAGTGAGGCCAATAAAAGCTCGTACCTCCTTCTGTGTCTTGGGCTGTGGAAGACTCGCTATTAACTGGATACGGTCTGGTGTCAACTGCCTACCCCACTTGGACAGTAAGTGGCCTAAGTAGATCACTTGCTGGACACAGAATTGTAATTTGGAAGGGGACACCTTGTGCCCCTGCTCGGCCAGAAAATACAGAACTGTAAGTGACGCTCGCTCGCAGTCACGTTCAGAACGGGCTGTGATCAGTAGATCATCGACATACTGGAGCAGGGCAGTGTCAGTTGGCATGTGAATATTGTCTAGTTGTCTCTTAAGTGCTTGACTGTAAATACTAGGACTTTCTGTGAAACCTTGAGGAGCTCGTGTGAATTTATAGCTCCTTCCATTTAAACAAAAACCGAAAAGGTACTGGCTGTCTGGATGAATGGGGACACTGAAAAATGCGTTCTTGAGATCGATAACTGTGAAAAATGTAGCTTCAGAATCAATGGCTGTCAGTAGAGAAGAAATATCTGGGACTACTGGATACTGGGGTATGATACATTTATTAAGCTCTCGGAGGTCAATCACTAATCGATATACTGGAGGTGCATTTGGATCAGTACGTTTCAGGACTGGAATGATAGGA
Organism: Lissotriton helveticus; assembly: GCF_964261635.1. Taxonomy (NCBI): domain Eukaryota; kingdom Metazoa; phylum Chordata; class Amphibia; order Caudata; family Salamandridae; genus Lissotriton; species Lissotriton helveticus. The sequence goes on from NC_136063.1 coordinate 931,399,603, forward strand.
GAATTACATACATTGGAGTCAGTTTCTACAACCACTCCTTGAGCAATAAGCTCATCAATAATTTTGGATAAGGCTGCTACAGCCTCAGGTGGCAATCTGTACTGTCTGATTCGTGGCAAAACTATACCTTGTTTGAGAGTCACACGATGGGGTGTGATGTGCATACATCCTACATCAGTTGGGCCTTGCGCCCATAAATGCTGCGGTACATTCAGTAATCTTGGATCAAAATCACGTAATACATAGTGACCTTTAAAGTCACGTAAAAACAATCGAACTCCTTCTGGGGAGCAACAAATTACTGCACCTAATTCTTTTAATGTTTTAATGCCTAACAAATTTTCTGGACATGATTTCGTAAGTAATAAATCAGTAGTTCGGGACAATGGACCAACTTCTAGGGAAACTGGTTTCGAAATTTCATTAACAATCGGCTTTCCTGAAAATCCAAGGGAAACATTTTTAGAGCCTGAGAGCGGAGCCCCTGGAACCTCGTCATGACTGATAGTAGTCCTACTTGCCCCTGTATCAATCAAAAACTTTCTGTCTTTCCCTAATACTTGACTGTGTACGTAGGGACCCTCTTGATCTACAGGTATCTCGATGAGAGGCAAGCCTACCTCCCTCTCTAGGCTGTTTCATGAATACTGTTGATACTCTGGATACTCTGTCTGGGCATACTGATACATCTGTTGTGTAACATGCTGTGTTGCAGCGATAGGCTGCGGTGCTGGAACTGTCTGTTGTGCATTCTGTGGTGGCTGAGAAGTCTGTGAAACTTGTTCTTGTCTAGGCGGACGTGGTCTTTCTTTAGTCTTACCAGTAGCTATGTTATGTTTCAGAACTGCACATTCGTTTATAAAATGACCTGGCTGTTTACAGTAATTGCAAGTCCCTTTAACGGGAGATGCAGGATGACTGGCTTGATTCGGACCCCTCTTCTGACTGTCTTGTGGAACAGATTGTGCAACTAATACTTTCATTTTCGTGTCTTTCATACGTCTCCTTTCGTGTTCTTGCTCTTCCCTGATTCTATTCTGGTGGTACTGGAGCATCTGTAGCATTTGTGACGGGGTATTAGCTTGCCAACTACTTTCGACTTTCAATACTCGATTTTTAACTTGTGGACTTGAATTCTCGACTAGTTTGGTAACAAAAAGATGAGGGTACGATTCACTACTCGTCTTCAGACCACTGTTAATAATAAAACATTTTTCAAATCTAGAATAAAAATCACTAGTGTCTTCATCCTGTTTCTGTTTACAAGCTGAGATTGCATCCCAATCTTCCTTTTTCGTGGCTAGTAACCTTGGCAAGACCTGTATCAATAACTCGGGCAATTCTTTAACTTTACCCCCTAGACCGGTACCTGGTACTCGTGAAGTATCTTCAGCTTCTAGAGCTGTCCAATCTATCTTTTTCTCTCCCACCTCCCATTCCTTTTCCTTGAGTTTTTCATATACCCCTGCGGGCAACAGGACCTTTAACATTTTAATGATATCAGGATACGTGTATTCTCCCATACGGAGCATGTCTTTTAATTCTCGATGGAACCCTGCTGGATCTTTGTCGTGACAGGGAATTAACTTTTTCATCTCTAAGAGTTCCATCTTTGTGATAGGGGTGTAAACAAATACTCGTTCTAGATCACCACCCGTTGTCCTAACTGGGTGTACTTCTCGTAACGGATGCTGTCTATCTATGTAAAATGATTTACTTTCTGGAGGCGAGACATGAACAAAATGCGGATTCAAAAACGTTCGGTATTTGTGGCGCTGTTCTAGAATGATACTAATTAAATCAGTACCAAGACCTTTCCATCTATACTGGAGTAACTCGTTCAGAACATCATGTAACGGACCTGGGTCAGAATGCTGTCCCTCATACAGTGTAATGAGGTGCTGGATCATATACATACCCACCAGTCGCTGCTCGGCTGGGGGCAGTTTCAGAAACATTTGTGCCACTATTTCGTCTGGAAAAGTGGTAGAATCAGTAGTCCATCGGACCGCTGATCGGGCTAGTTCTTGTTCATGCATGGTACTAAGTTCACTATAACCGATTCGTGATTTCAGAATGTGATCGGTAGCTTGAAATACTTGCTCAAGAGAACCTTGTTCTGGTGCTGGAGGAGGGAAAACTTTCTTGTGTTCTAGGCGTGAATGTCGGTCGGGAAGTCTAGTTCTACCTAAATACGCTATTCTTGAGGTATTCTCGTCGTCTACCTCTTCGGTATCAGAGTTGTCTTCTTTCTCGCTTACTTGTGCTGTTTTTCGTTTCTCGTGTAACTTTATTATTACCTTACGGATTTTCTTGTACATACTGTCTATACAGTTCTGTGTCTTGTGTCTTCCCTCGGCTATATGGTCACTCCACCTGGTCAGGACTTTCATTTCTTCCGGATCTTTATCCGGATAATCTTGTTCTCGTATTAAACAATTAATTAGAAACTTTAAAAGCATGAGCTGAATCTCGACTTTTCTTTGAGACATGGCCTCGCCAATACTTCCTGGATCTACTCCTGTACGGATGAAACGATATATTCTGTCTAGATATTCTTTCATATTCGGTAGAGTGTCCAAATATTCGGTCACCCGTCTTACACGTAATGAATACAGGACCATACCATCATCGCCTGGGACTGGATCATAACGGCATTCGGTAAGGGCTCGCTTGATATCGGCAACTGACTGATTTTTGGGCGAACGCTGTAACGCTCGGGCATGTAGCTCGAGTAATGTCACACGTCTGTGTTGAGGCGGGGTTCCAGGAGGACTTCCCCCCGTGGCCCCTGGACTAGAATCGTCGACGGGTATTGTACGTGCGGGTAGAGTGACTGACGTAGCAGGTACATGTACTGTAGGCTGGACCGGGGGTACCGTAACGGGTGCTGTAACGGGTGCCCCGGTGGCTGGAGGAACAGGAATTACATTATTTACGGGAGCTGGCGGAGTAGGATTTGCATATGCTGGGACTGTGTCGTCCAAATAGGACGAGAGAAAAATATCAGCTGCGGTCGGTTTGTGACGTAGCTTAATCGGAACTAATGGCGGCGGAAAATTACATGGTGCTTCCGGGGTTGCTTTCGGCAAGCCCTCGGCAAGAAGAGGATACATACCCTTAATAAGGGCATTTCTCTGTCTGTCTGACTGTTCGGCTTTAACTCGTTCACCTACTTCGATTAATTCCCTTTCTTGGGCTCTTTCTGAGGATTCCCTACTTAATTCTGTTTTTCTGATTTCTTTTTCGGTTCTTCTATGAGATTCTTTGCGCCATAACTCGATGGCATCTTTCTGGGACTGTCTGGCTTTCTTTTTCCATAATGCTTCTTCTACTCGCATGATGCACTCGGCATCCCATGTACCTGACATGGGCCATCTATATTTCTCTTCTAATTCCTTGGTGTACTCCACCCATAAGTCTAGATATAATATGGCACTTAAGCCATGCTTATGATACATAAAATGACCTGGACTGTCCCTAGGCGGGACAGGAACTGCTTCCTCGAGCAGACCTTTTCTGGTTTTTAACTGACGTAACCTCGAGAATAGAGGCATAGTTTAGGCTGGAGTCTGGACACAATACAATACACGATAAACACAATAATAACTGAAAAGAACAAATCACTCATACCACGACATTGAAAACACATGAAATGACATTTAAAATAACAGTTCGGACAGAATATTACCTGGTATACTGAGAACAGAACACATGAATTTCTCGAGAACAGAACTTGCTAGAATGACTAGATGCACTGCTAAAACAGCACGAAACTTACCGGTCCCATAAAGAGACACGTCAGGACCCGCGTCCACCTAGGTGAACACTTCGTGTTGGATCTGCGTACCCAAACCCACGGACCAGAGACAAATTACTTTGACCCTGTCTAGATACTACCCCAGCAACGGTACTCACCGGGCAGCAAGAACGGAAGGCCTCGGACTGGACTGGACTGCTACGACGACGGACTACGAACTTCGGACTTCAGTTACAGGTGGGCCTCCGGATACCTCGGACCTTGGACTCTCGGCTTGGGCTCTGGTCGGGACTCGCCGCGTTCCTCACCGCCTCGTCTGGACGCTGGACCGCAACCTCCGTCTCCTCCGTGGGCCTGAGGGATACTTGAAGCAGAAATATCTGCACGTGCACGGTATGGTTCCGTCACGGCTGTAGAGGATCAGGGGGCCTGCGTGGCTTCTCCGGCGCGTGGGGAAAGGGCAAGTCCCTATTCGGGCGCCATTATGTGGTAAATAAATAATTAATTACCGGTACTATTTTTCATATAATCAATAAACAGGTAGCTCAATAAATAAGAGTCAGGATTCGAGGTATCTTGAGTCGTCAGGCTTTAATCAGGCACAAAGGACAGGAACAGGTCAGCCTGCACGGGAAGGGAATGAAGGCAGCTGCCGGGGGCAGGATCTGGGAATTGGCTAGCAACTTTTAATATGGGTGCATAGTATATATACTTAAACAAATACATTACATTCAATACAGTAGGCGTAGCAGTAGGCGTGACTCGTAGCAGTCGCGAAAGATAAGGGCAAAATGATGTAACAAGAAGGCGTGTACAGGGCGTATACATAGACATGTGATGTAAACGTAACAGTATATGTCATAAACGGGGCGGAAACATGGAGGGGGCTACCTGAGCAGCTGGGCCCTCTAACCTAGTGGTGCGCGCAAATGGGCAATGACGTGTTACCAGGGAGAACTGGGGGCTATGACTTCTGCGCTAGAAGAGGAGACTAAAGTCTGGAGTGTCAGAGCGACATGTACCCAGGCATATCTAGTATCTGGTGTTTAGAGTACATGTTGATAGAATCCAAAAGTTATCAGGGCAAAGGCTCATGGACACTAAGACTGGTGCGTGCATAATTCTACATGTATTGCGTGTGCGAGGAATATTCTATGAATATTAATACAGTATTTCTCTTACATGGAGACATAAAGGCTAGACCATGACGGAAACTATTGATGCGATTCAGTAGCTTAGGAATGCAGAGAAGGAGGGCTGGACTGATAACTAGAAACATAACATACTCTTGGCAGACTGGGAGGCAGAGCCAGGCCGGGCCGGGCACTGCGAGGCATAAAGTAAGCTAAGGGTCAGGGATGCAGGTGGGGGCTGTATCGCTCCTCGGAGAGGGTTCAGGAGACAGGAGCTGAATCTGAGTCCGGGCCCTTTTGAGGCCTAGAAACGGGGACAATTCAATGAATTAACGTGCACACTGTAAAATGTGGCAACGTAGGTTTACATAGGCCTAATATTCGTTGCTTTCACGAAGACTGGAAACTGGCATACTAGAGATGGACACAACTGTAATTGCGTCTTTAATCGATCAGGGGGGAATACATGCATATCGATCATGCACATATAACATAAGATGGGGAACACGTAGGCACATATAACATGGCAAAATTTACTTTTCCACAAGGCCCCAAAGCTATAAGAATGACTTTAGCGGCAGTGAAAGCAGTTGTTGATGTATATTGAAATAACTGTTGTAGTCATCTCTAAATTAGCCAGACAGTGCCACCTTGTGGCAGACTGTCACAAGCGCTGTTTTTGACATTTAAGTGCTGGTGCCCAGCACGTCAAACACCGCCTCAAATTAAGCACTGCTCAGCACATCACTTAAGTAGTAGCTGGCCATTTACTGCTCACCTTGTAACTATTGCTCCCCCACCTCTCCCCTGAGTAACAGTAGAGTAGCAAATACATTGGAGATTGCTCCAGTGGTAGCTTCGTCACCTGTTTACTGTGTGCTCAATGCATCCACTTGTCTAATTAGGCACCTGTTAATTTTGTATTTTCACTGCATATCGCGTCAAAGCGTTGGCGATTGCCTACTTTACGCTCAAGACACCCGCAACTCGACTAAGGCACCTGTTTAATATGCTCTCCTATTCTTTACTCAAGATGGGCTTTACAACATGTCATTGAAAGTGACCAAAGTACAGAGCCAGAAGGATACAGCAAACTGCAGAATCTCTCCCCAAGCTACTAGTGTATCACTGTTCTTTGCCAGGAGTTCCTGCTGCAATCAAAACAACAGTTTCATTTCATGTGACCTATATTAAACATTACCTAAGAGTATTATGATGATTACTTCTCTTGCTACAAACAAAAGCATTTAGGAAAGACAATGAATCTTTGTACATTTTTAGAACATAGAACAAAAAAGCATTTATCCTCACAAGAATTCATTGTCAAAGTCACTTTGTGTTCCAAAACTGCACAAGTGGTTTGTGGTGGCTGGTGCATAGGGGCGCAGTGGCACCGCTTCTCAAGCATCAGCTTGGCACAGAAAGAGATGCTGTTCAGCATCGAGAAACAGAAAACATAAACAGGCAAACTGACAATTCTGTTAGTTCTGGTGTTTACCCAACAGAGGATTGCTATGTTTTCTGTTTTATTCACTTATAAAGCTCAACGAATCATACCCGTTGGTATATATCAGCGCTAGGCCTTTCCAGGTAATACAACCCATTAGTAAAATAGCCAGGTATTTAATAGTGTCTTAAATCGGGTGAAGTCCGTACAATTTTGCAGAACTTCAAGAAGTTGATTCCAGGCCCTCGGAGCAGTATAGGAAAAAGCCTTCCCTCTATATCTTAAAGCACAAATTCGAGGGGGTCACTAGAAATGTCTTGTCACAAGACCTCAGTTTGGGCTGCTCACAGCGCAAAGGGGCATATTTACAAGGAAGTGGTGGAGCGTGGCGTAAGTCTTCTTGGCTTAATGCTGCACTCCTGAAACGCAGGGCTACACCGTATGTACAAGAATACGGTGCACCCTAGCGTTTTCGCCTGCGCTGGCACTAATTTAGCTGGAATGCCCACCACTACACCCATTATCCACTCCTTTCACGCTTTCTGATATGTAAAGGCTGTCGGAAGGCAGGGCCCCCTTCACTCCGCGGCCAACTGTTGGTGGTCGAGGGGGTACCTGTAAATCCCTGCACTGTGTGGCAGGCGCCATGGGGTGCCTGCCACAGGGTGCTCGGTTTTAAACACACCCTCTGTATTATGGACGATTTATGGCCGTAACACAAGCTCCTATAGAGAAAAGGAAGTATGCGACTGAAATGCGTTCAGTCGCATCGTAATCAGGCTGTCGGAACCGCTGACCTAAGGTCGGTTGGTCCAGAGACCGTGACAGTGTTGGTCAGATGCAACTCCAACTGGCATCATAATAAGCTCCATTGTGTCAAACTATTGAAATTGTATCACAAACACACTCTCAACCTAGGAAAGTCACATTGAGATTGGTCATGTTGCAGGCCCCAATTTTTCAGTCACGGTTTCTGTGCATGTGAACAGTGGGCAAAGAAGAAAAGAGTACCATTAATAGCAAAAGTGGATTCACTAGAGCATGGAACTGTTGTAGCCAAGAGCAAACATGTGGCTGTGGAATAATAATAGTTATACTTAGCTTATTTCGTTATTTGCGTTGTCTAAACATGACATATTGGCAACTTTTTCTGGAATATTGTAAGTATGAGTTACCTATCTGTGGCCATTTCTTTCATAATGATCATTTGATAGAAAAACATGTTTATATTCATAAACTGATATGCTGACTTTTGAAGACAAAATTGTTGCTTTACTCAAAAAAAATATTTACATTTAATGTTTAAATTATCATTTGTGTTGAGTCGGATATCATACTGTTCTTCTTGCATTAGTTACATAGAGACATTTCATGCTTACATAGCTTTTCCTAACTCAGTTAATAACCCAGTCTTATGCTTTGAGGTGATCACTACTGTATACTGCTGTAATGTTTTTTTTAGTCCAAATTTACCAGCAGATCGTTCGTATATGGTAACAGGAAGTGAGAAAGGCCCTCGACCAACCTACAGCCACTGCTGAATGGTAGCCCAATATGACATAATTACTGCAAATGAAAAATGACTGGTTCTTACTCTTTATGTCACCATGATAGAAAGGCTGCACAAATATCTTGGGTTTTTACCATTGGACGGGGACCCAAGTCCAACTCTGTTTTTCTACTCCAGTGACTTAAGCCATCCCCTGCCTGTCCGGGACTGTTTTCACATTGTACATACCTCCATCCCTGCCACAAGAACAAAGAAATAGGAAATTTTACTTTAGGTTGAGTGAAAGATACAACAAACGTGGAGTCCATGCCAAAGAAAAATAGGTAAAAGCTTGTCTTAATCGTCACAGCCGAAAACACTCTGATAACATACTGCTTACTTTTTCCCAAAAGTTAGCAAGCATTGGGGAGGACATGAACATGTGAACTTCGTAGGTATCCATCTCTACACATCTTTAAAGCTTCAAACTGGGCCTTTTACGATCTAAGTCAACTTACAGTGATGTAGATTCTGTGAAACGTAGTAAATGCTTCTTCTTTAAGGTAGCGGTGATGGTGGAGTGAGGAAGATTTAAAGATAGTTGCTATAAGTTTGTTCGTTCAGAAGTTGGTCGGTATCCTTCCCAGGACTGCAATAAGGTCTTCAATTTATTATTGGCTTCCTTTATTAACTCCTATTACTATATGGATACGTTCTTCTTTAGGGGTGACAGATCCTTTATCCATTCTTCAAATTTCCACTTCTCACCCCTAACCCTTTTTCTGTAGACCACCATGAAGTTAGCTGAAAAAAATTTAACCTGGAAATGGACACCTTTTTGGCCTTAACTAATGCCTCCCATGATTTTAGTTGTGACTTTTTTTGCAGTTAGACCCAATATACTATACTGGCCTGTCTTAGTGGGAGGCTAAGTATATCTTCTAAGAAGGCTTGCGTACCGCCGGAATTCCAAATATGTACATATTGTACATTGACCACCTTTTTCCAACAAAAGGTGGAGGCTATATTTTCCACTTTTACTCCCCAGCTGAAAGGGTCTGATCCTCACCTAATGTGTCTTAACCAGGTTGATCTAATTTCAGGATAAGTTTTTGATCATTTTACCCCTCTCAGGCTAGATGAAACCGCTAAATTTCTGTCTTCTGCTCGCTCAGGCTCCCCTATGGACCCTTGTCTGGTCCCGATACTTAAATCCATTTTGGAAGTGATCTGTTCGGTTTTGAACCCTTTAATTAATAAAAGTTTCACTTCTGGGATTTTTCCAAAAGCTTGGAAGAAGGCTTCGATGCTCCCCCTTTTATAAACGAATTCTACTGACCCTGGGAACTATCGGCCAATTTCGCGACTTCCCTTGCCCGCAAAAATCACCGAAAAGGCCATGAATGTTCAGCTCAGTAGCGTTCTTCACGGCAATAATGTACTTGATCCCACCCAATATGGCTTCAGAGCTGGCCATGGTACTGCATCGGATCTTATCAAATCTTGTGATGAGGTAAGGGAGGCCCTGGATTGTGGTGGGAAGGCCATACTCATAATGTTAGATCTCTCAGCAGCCTTCGACATGGTCCATCATAAAGTTTTGATGGACCGGTTGTCGGGGGCGGGGGTATAAGGGGTCACCTGGAAACTCCTTCACTCCTTTTTATCAAAGAGAACTCAAATGGTCAATTTAGATAATAACAAATTTCAGCCTTTTAGCCTTCCTTGTGGGGTGCCGCAGGGGTCGTCACTGAGCCCTACGCCCTTTAATATCTATGTGACTTCCCTGGCAGCCCTGATTATATCGTTTGGTTTTCAGTTGAATTCTTACGCCGACGACACTCAGATTGTACTATTCTTCAATGACAGTCAGGTAAAAGAAACAGGAGCTTGCTTCCTTCACTGCATGAGGGCTATTGCAAGTTGGATGTAACGACTTGATTAAAACTGAACTCCAACAAAACAGAGGAGAAACAACCCTCATGTATGGACCCCAGATTGGTGGCCAACAGATATGGGAAATCATCCTACCCCAACTCTTAAAGTGAAAAACTTAGGAGTAATAGTGGATAATAAACTGTCCTTCTGTGACCACATTAGTACCGTTGTATCCGCTTGTTTTTTGATTTTGAGTGTTTTATGGAAAATAAAACCTTATCTCTCGGACGGCAATTTTAGGACGGTAGTCACAGTCCTTGTAATGGCACGCCTGGATAATTGCAATATTGAACAAACACAAGGGAAACCCGACTCACAAAGAACCAGGATGAATACTGTATATCAAGAAAAAAAGGTTCTTGTGGAAGCAACAGTAGAATGTAATGATAATTGTAATGCAGAATGGCAATGATAATGGGTCATATGGATATCAGATGAAAAGGAAGCCAAGTACAATGTGATTGCGTATTTATGGTTTATAACAAATATTCAAAACAAATTTTAAATATATACACAGATTTTAGTGCTTAGTGTCCCCAGTGCACAATTGGAACCAAAGGAAAATGGGCTTGTGACATTTGTGACAATTTACAGTTAGATTTCCATTCCATTCTTCAAAAAACGACCATTCCTCTTTTTAACAGTTTTCTCAGACACTGTGTACATTAATCAATGCTGGTGTAATGATTTGTTTTCTTATATGTCGACGGCGTTTCAACCCTTTCAGAGATATAGGGTCTCTTCAGTACCTATTAGTATAGGGACATCTAAAGGAATAACAATTTTTATGCGCAGACACGGGTGCGAAGTGAATAACACCGGTCAAGTGAAAAAAATAAAACAGGATACTCACACTGGACCCAGCCGGGTACTCAGTGTGGGGAAGGAGGGGGAGGCTGGCATTAAGAGATGCGGCAAGGTGGGTGCCAGTGCCTGTGATATAGAGTTGCTCGGGAGTTGTCCTCTGTGTTGTGTCTTTGTAGGCATAAGATAAATCAATGGAATGAAGCCGCTGCTAAAGATGTGGGAACAGGGTGCGTCCCGTATATTGGTTTCTGCTGAATGAATCAGTCTCTGACGCGTGCAGCCGCTACGTGTCTTCTCCCGGGTGTCTGTATGGGTGCGATACAACACAGAGGACACCTCCAGAGCAACTCTTTATCACAGGCACTGGCACCCACCTTGCCGCTTCTCTTAATGCCAGCCTCCCCCTGCTTTCCCACACTGAGTACCCGGCTGGGTCCAGTGTGAGTATCCTGGTTTTCTTTTTTTTCACTTGACCGGTGTTAATCACTTCGCACACATGGCTGTGCATACAAATTGTTATTCTTTCAAATGTCCCTATACTAATAGGTCCTGAAGAGACCCTATATCTCTGAAATGGTTGAAACGCCGTCGACATATAAGAAAACAAATCATTACACCAGCACCGATTAATGTACTCAGTGTCTGAGAAAACTGTTAAAAAGAAAAAAGGTCGTTTTTTGAAGAATGGAAACCAAACTGTAAATTGTCACAAATGTCACTAATCCATTTTCCTTTGGTTCCAATTGTGCACTGGGGACACTAAGTACTAAAATGTGTGTATAAATTTGATATTTGTTTTGAATATTTGCTATAAACCATAAATATGCAATTACATTGTACTTGGCTTCCTTTTCGTCTGATATCCATATGACCCATTATCATTGCCATTGTGCATTACAATTATCATTACATTCTACTATTGCTTCCACAAGAACCTTTGTTTCTTGATATACTGGATTACTACAATAGCATCTATCTGAATGCCCAAAAACAACTTTTTATAGGCTTCAGTTGGTTCAAAATGCTGCTGCTCGACTTCTGTCTGTCATACCTAAATTTGTTTCAGTCCGAAGAGAATTAACTTGGCTACACTGGCTCCCGGTGAAACAAAGGGTTCGCTTTAAGGCCCTTTGCATAGCCTTCAAAGCCCTTAATGGAACCGGCCGACCATCTGAGGCAGAGGTTTAAATGGTATACCCCCAGTAGGATACTACGATCCTTGGGTGCTAAATATGTCCAAACATCGACCTACAAAAAAACCAGCTGGGGAGGGAGGAGTTTTATCACCTGCACACCCAATCGTGGAATGAATTGCCGTTCCACCTGAGGAATGCTACCAATTTTCTCTCCTGCAGAAGGGGTCTGAAGACCTGGATGTTCTCTCTTTGACCGCATTGACCAATGTTTAGGATAGCTCAGCGCCAGGACACCCAAGGGTATTTGTGCGCTTCATATATATTTCAATAACATAACATAACATATGTTGCATAGTAATTGTTCTCTAATATTTTCTTCAAATTGTGGCAGACATCTAGAGAGCCTCACGACACTTTCAAACATACCTTTAAAAAAATCTGGGGTCACCAAAGTTTTCCAAAGTACTTAAAAGTGAGGAGGGTACCCTTCTTCTCCATGAATTATTGAACCTAGACAACAGTATTTTACTATTTTTAAATTTAATAAAAAAGAAAATATATCCGCACATCTGGGTGGGTCACGCCACTTTCCTTGTGTCTTCTCCTCAGTTTCTTCCAACTCATTATGTTCCCCTTATCAGCCGACAGAAAGCTACTCAATCAAGTCTAAATCTTTACAATGATATATTTCAGGAAGGACAAAGGTATATTGTCAAACAAGTATGTCAACTTTCGGCATATTACTATTTTATTCGAATTTCTACAGCCATATATTGACAGAGGAAAATGCTTCAATCTATTAAGTAATTCTCTAATTTCCCTCATTATTCACCTCATCTTAATTTTGGACAAATCCTCAAAGTTATCTGTGATGGTAATGCCCAAATATCTAATACTGGATTGCATGTTACACCGGTATGTTGTCAGGTTCCACCCCATGATCTTTGTTTTGGACTTATTTATTTCATACCCTAAAAAAACTCTTCCATGATTTACTTAATTTGAGCCACATTTATGCCGGGGTCTTTAGTGTTGCGCACAGTATAATTGTCAGATAAGGCTATCTTATTTAAAAAATCCAGGGTCTGAAATGTTATGAACCTTTTGGCCCTCCTTAAAGTTTGTGCAAGGGACTCAATGTAAAGACCAAAAAACGACCTGAAGATAATAAATCTACTTGCTAGATTCTTCTTAACCAGAATCTGGGTTGATGGTGCCATGTACAATTTTGTAATTCCTTTCAATCAGGGTTGAGGGCAGACCAAATGACTCCAAAACCTCCAACAGATAAGCCCAGCACACCCTAACAAAGGCATTAGTTGCATCAATTGTAACTATTGCTAATGGGTCATCGTTTTAAGTAGCAAGGTCTAGTGAGGATATTAATACGTGTAGAGGTCATACATTTGCCTGCCTGGAAGAAACCCTTTGTGATTTAAATGGATGATCTTTCCTGCTATCATTGTTAGTCTTCTAGCTAGCATCTGCAAATGATTTTCATAATCATGGTTGAGTATTTATATTGGTTGGTAAGGCTCTGCAATTTTCGGGTTCTTGTTGTGTTTCGAAATCAAAGTGATTGTTGCATCAATCCAACTTGGGGGTATCTCTGCCAGGCCTGGATGTAGTTCGGACAGTTTTGCTATGCGGAACTCCGCAAAGTTACAAAAAAACTCAGCGAAGTTCCGCGAGTGACGGAGTGCAGTGCAAACCGCAGTTTGTGCTGGTATTCTTGCCTCTCAGGTAGAAATTCTACCCAAGTGGCAGCTCGCGAATTTACCATTTGTGATTGAGAGCGGGTAAAAAACACTGCTGTACATCGTGAAGCGGTCTTTCTGCACTCCGTGAGCACCGTGGAGTGCCGAAAACTCCGCAAACTCCACATATGGAGTGAAGTTCACCGTCCAGGCCTAATCTCTGCTTTAGTCTTATGTATTGAGCTGAACAGGACTACCCACATGGGGATATTGACCTCTTTCAGAGCTTTATAAAGTTATGTGAGGAGGGTGTTGGACCAGCTGTTACTCGATCTGTTGACTTGCTCAAGAACCTCTCCTGCTGTTATTTCCTCCATTAAATAAATCTCTATCTACCTAAACTAGAACTGGAAGCTGTTTGTCTCTTAACCACTCCCTCAAGGCGGACATGTTAGGCCTACATGTCTCTGTTTGTGCTGGTATTCTTGCCTCTCAGGTAGAAATTCTACCCAAGTGGCAGCTCGCGAACTTACCATTTGTGATTGAGAGCGGGTAAAAAACACTGCTGTACATCGTGAAGCGGCCTTTCTGCACTCCGTGAGCACCGTGGAGTGCCGAAAACTCCGCAAACTCCACAAATGGAGTGAAGTTCACCGTCCAGGCCTAATCTCTGCTTTAGTCTTATGTATTGAGCTGAACAGGACTACCCACATGGGGATATTGACCTCTTTCAGAGCTTTATAAAGTTATGTGAGGAGGGTGTTGGACCAGCTGTTACTCGATCTGTTGACTTGCTCAAGAACCTCTCCTGCTGTTATTTCCTCCATTAAATAAATCTCTATCTACCTAAACTAGAACTGGAAGCTGTTTGTCTCTTAACCACTCCCTCAAGGCGGACATGTTAGGCCTACATGTCTCTGTATATAGTAAATTAAATACTTTCAGAATACATGCCTCAATTTCCACTGAATCATCATAATGCCTGCTTCATCTATAATTAACTTGCTGAAATAGTACTTCACGCTATCGACTCTTGCTTTCTATGTCAACATGCAACCTCTTTTTTCTGCCAATAGTCATAGCAAGCTAGTTGGGGCACCTGCTCCTTATTAACTCCTTGAAAGCCTCCTGTTTTTATTAGCCTATTTTGCATAACCTTAACTACACCCGGGGAACTACCCTCTAGCATAGATTTCTCTAGTTCAGTGATAAACTTGTCCCCTTACTCACTTTCTCTCGAAATTCCTTTGCCTTAATCAAGCCCATAATAAGGAGCTCTCCTCATATGTATGTTTAAATGCATCCCACCCCATAGCGGGGGGGCAGTCACAGTATTAGTCTAGAAATATAGGAACAATTAAAGGTGTTCTGTCTAATGTCCACCTATCCTCAGCTGTCACCTCTGGGAGTTGTAATGCTAATTATCAGAACAGTGAGACGGGATGAGAATAGCATCTTTTACAATATTTTTCAAAGTGTTATCGACAAGAACTGCTACAATACGTTTTACTATAATCTGCATATTGTTTACTTGAGCCAGCTGTCTTCTGCCATGCATCAACTAGGCCATAATCCTTTTAATGCATTCTTAATCTTGGCAGGTGTCGTATAGTGGTGCCTCAGCGCGGCAATGAATATACAGGAGCCAGGTACCGGTTCACACCTCTTTATTTATACATGTGCTCTGGGCGCCTCTTGCGTCCGTCCTCTTCCTCGGCCTGATGGTGAGTGTCCGCTTCCTGCCTGCTCACAGGAAGTCATGTCCAGTGACCTGGACGCTGCCCCGTTGCCCACAGGGTCCTAGTGCCCTGGGATGGTGGTCAAGTCACCACATCTCCCCCTTTGTTGCAAACGGAATGTCTTTGTCCCATGTGCAAGTCCTTGGCCTCGGGGAGAGAGAGAGAGAGAGAGAGAGAGAGAGAGAGAGAGAGAGAGAGAGAGAGAGAGAGAGAGAGAGAGAGAGAGAGAGAGAGAGAGAGAGAGAGAGAGAGAGAGAGAGAGAGAGAGAGAGAGAGAGAGAGAGAGAGAGAGAGAGAGAGAGAGAGAGAGAGAGAAGTCTCTACATTTCTTCCAGTAGCCTTCTCGTCTTCTTGCACTCCCTTCTTGGTCTTTGTCCTCTGCTCTGTTCTGGTCCTTCGTTTTCCTCTTTTGCTAGTGCCATCTCCCTTTTTGGTCTTTGTTCTTGTTCACTGTTTTCAGTTGTTGTTGCACGTTCTTCTTCCTCCACTTTCAATTCCTTGAAGTGGGAGCTGTTCCTTGTTATTTCCTTGTTGTCTGACGCTGCAGTCACCATTGACCCCTTCACCTCAGTCACAACCAGCGGGTCTCTTGAGAATGGACTGTCCGACTTCCTTTGCTGTTTCTGTCGCACTACCACCAGATCCCCTACAGCCAGCTGGTGTTCTGTCGCATTTCTCCTTTTGTCGGCATATTCTTTCATTTTTTGTTTTGCTTTGTGATCTCTGGCCGCAATGTCACTTCTGGTCGTGTTTCCCGTTGCCTCTATCTGAGGTAACCGTGTTCTGCTCGATCTCCCCAGCACCAACTCTGCCGGGCATTTGCCGGTGGAGCTATGAGGAGTGTTCCTGTAGTCTCTGAGTACTTGACATAGCGCTTGTCCAATAGATATTTGCGTCAACTTCGCCCTCATGATGGCTTTCTTTATTGTCCCCATGAATCGTTCTGCCATTCCATTGGCCTGTGGCCACAGGGGAGTTATCTTCCGATGTTTTATCCCCAGGTAGTCCAGGAATCTGCGGAATTCCTCTCCCGAGAATGGAGGACCGTTGTCCGTTTTCAGTGTTTGCGGGGAGCCCCACGCGGCAAATATGTCATCTAGCACTGGTAGCGTAGCACTTGCCGACGTCGACGATACTTCTCTTACTATTGGAAACCTCGAGAATTCGTCAATGACCACTAGTAGGTATTTTCCATTCTCTAGCGGCCCATAGAAGTCTGTTGCCAGCTCCGTCCATACTGCCGGTGGCAGTTCCGACATCTTTAGTGGTGTCTGTTTGGCGGGAGGTCCTGTTACTTGACAGGTGTGGCAGTGTGCTATCTCTTCCTCTACCATGTTGTCCAGACCCGGGAACCAGACTTTTTCTCTCAGCATCTTCTTTGTCGCCACAATGCCTCGATGCGACTCATGTGCTAGTTCCACTGTTCTCCTTCTGAGCCGACGTGGTATTACAATTCTGGAGCCCCTCATTAATATTCCTTTCTCTGTTTCCGACAGTTCTTCGCTTATCTTTTTGAACGCCAGCATTTCCTCTTTATTGACTCCTTCCGCCGTGATGGTGTTGCTGTTGATGTGTCTCCACCTCTGCTGCCGCACCACCACTCCAACGGCTTGCAATGTCTGGTCTCCTTTTGTTTCTCGCTCTAGTTCTTCATTTGTTATCGATACCGGAGTGCTCTTTCTCACGATGAAGTTCAGATATTCCTCTGCCATCGTGGCGCCCCCTTTTTGATAGGGAAGCGGATGCCGTGACATGTAGTCTGCTGGATTTTGATCCTTCCCTGGTTTGTGGACAATCGTGAAGTTGTAGTCCATCAACCTTATTCCCCATCGTTCAATTCTTGGTGGTATCTTTGCCTTTGGATTTCCATAGATTGTCACTAGCGCTTGATGATCTGTTACAATCGTGAACGGTTTTCCGTATATGAACATGTGATAGTGCTCACATGCCCACACAACCGCCAAGCTCTCCTTTTCTGGTTGAGAGTATGCCCTTTCTATGTCTGACAAGCTCTTGCTTCCATACGCCACTATCTGTCGCGGCGAGTCTTTTCCTGGCTTGTGTTGTGCTAGTATCGCACCAAGGCCTACCGGGCTGGCATCCACTGTCAGTTCGGTGCACAGTCTCGGGTCAAAGTACGCTAGGTGGTCCACTGCCGTCACTGATGCCCTTATTTCTTCGAACGCCCTTTGACACTCAGTTGTCCAGTCAAACGCTTGGCCCTGCTTCGTTAGTTCTCTCAGCGGCGTGCTCACTGTCGCAAAGTCTTTTATGTATCTCGCGCAATAGCTGGCGAGACCGAGGAATGAGCGCACGTCAGCGACATCCTTTGGTTCTTTTGCCTTTTCAAGGGTGTCTATCTTGCCCCGATCCGGTCTCATTCCTCTCTTTGAGAAGACGTGTCCGAAGAATACCAGTTCTTCCCTGCCTAGCTCGCATTTTTTTTCATTTACGGTCAGGCCCACCTCTACTAGCTGTGAGCACACCTCTCTCAACGCCTTATCGTGTTCGTCATCACATCTGCCAAACACCAGGATATCATCACTATAGTTCAGACTGTTTTTGATTGGTCTTATTATTTGCCTTATTGTTTCCTGGAAGATCTCTGCTGCTGACGATATTCCGAAACTTAGCCTCTTGTAGCGAAACAATCCGAGGTGCGTGGAGAAGGTTGTGATGTATCTGGACTGTTGGTCCAACTCCAGCTGGTGGTACCCCTTGCATAGGTCGAGCTTGGAGAATTTCCTCATTCCTGTCAGCCGACTTATCATGTCATCTAGGTGCGGCCCTGGGTGTCGTTCTCGTTCTATGGCTGTGTTGGGTATTCTCATGTCCACACATATTCTTATCTGCGCAGCATCCTTTTTAGGCACCGCCACTATTGGTGATACCCATGGCGTTGGCCCCTCTGCTGGCTCGATGATGTCTTGTTCCAGTAGCGCCTTTATTTCTTCCTCTACCTGAGGTTGTAGATGAATGGGCACCCTTCTATGATGCTGGGCCATAGGCCTGACTGATTCATTTATGTGTAGAGTTATTTGTCTTCCCTTTAATTTTCCAAGACCTTTCGTTAGTGACGGGTACTCTTGTAGGATGTTTTCTCTGTCTGACATGTGGTACATCATTTTTAGTAGGCCCATTATCTTGGCCGTTACATTGCTCAGTAGGCATGGTGCAGGAATGTCTCCTCGTAGCACGTGTATGTCTTCCGTGACGGTCTTGCCCTTGTGCGTCATGGTTTCCGTGAATTTTCCCATGTTTGTTACTGGGTTCTGTGCACCCCATGTGAATACTTTGACATTTGACGGTCTAAGTGGAGGCTTTATTTTCATCTTATCATATTCTGTGGCACACATGATGTTACATGTGGCCCCGCTATCTAGCACAAATTCTGTTTGATGGGGCCCTACGTCGATGGTCACCCAATCCGTCTTTTTTATGGACTTCCTGTCCACTAACCGGATGTGCTCCTCCTCCTGCCCTTCCTCTGTGGACATGAGGTAAAGGCGTTCTACCTGTCCTGCCGGTCTTTGTTCCTCATCTTCGTCTTCCGACCCCGCCGACGAGCTCCTTTCGGTCGCTTCCATGTGCCGTACGTGTTTGGTTGTTGTCACTCTTTGTTTACCTCTCTCATTTCTGAAACGTGCCCCTTGACACATGGTGGCAAAATGGCCGGGTTTGTTGCATTTTCTGCATGTCTGACCAAAGGCCGGGCATGCTCCTCGGTGTGGGAAGTCCAACCCGCACCTGTAGCATTGAGAGCCTTCTTTCGAGCCCTCCTTTCTTGCTCCTTGTTCCTTTGATCCTTTCTTCCAGTTGCCCGTCTTGCGGGTGTCTGTCATCCGGTGTAGATGTTCTCCCTTTCGGTCCATCTGCCTGGCTTGCACCATTGCCCTGGCCTCCGCTCTTGCCAAATCTAGAATCTTTTCTACACTCGTCGGTTCTTTAAGTAGCCTTGTGCGAAAGTCTGTGTCGCGACAGCCTTCTATCAATCTTAGGCGAAGGGCCTGTTCATTGTCAAAGTTCTCAAATTCGCAATGAGCCACCAGTTTTCTCAGCCTTGTTGCGAAATCATCCATTGACTCGTCCTGCTGTTGAAACGCCATGTTGAAATTGTACCTTTCAAAATCGACATTCCTTTGGGGATCAAACTTCGTCGTCAAGCATTTGATCAGCTTGTCATATGTTTTTATTTCGCTCGGGGGCAGAGTGATGAGGAGGTCCTCCACTTCATCCCCCGCAAGGTTCAGGAATAGCCCTAGTTTCTTTCCGTCTACCACATCAGTCGCCTCCACATAGCGCTCAAACTTCACAATCCACTTCTCCCATCGAATTCCCACTTGTGGTTCTGACACACTGAATGGTAGTGGCGTGCGATACTTTGCACTGTGCTTTGTTTCTGGCATTTTCTCTTTCTTTGGCCCTTCTGTTGCCTTTGTACTGTTATGCCTTTATTATATATTTTCCTGCTTTTTTTTTTTTTTTTTTTTTTCACCTCCTTGGCTTCCTCTTGTAATTGCTCCTTTTTAATTGTGTTGTAACTTCTTTTCCTCAACAGTAGTCCTACTGCCTCTTGTCCTATCCTCCGTGACTGCTGTGCCACTCAATTTGGAGCTTTTTCACTCCTTTTTCTCTGTTTTCGGCGTTTTGCCTGTTTCTAAGATGGCCGCCCGTTATTCTAGCCTTCCCATTGGCCCGGGCGCCTGATTTCAAAATGGCCGCCAAGTCTCGCGATCTTTCTCGCCTGCTGCAACGTTGCCTGGCTTCAAAATGGCCGCTCCGCCGTGCAGCGTTTCTATTGGCCCTGGCCGCCTGACCCCAAGATGGCCGCCGAGACTCTCGCGAGAGCTCGCGCCTATTTTCTTTCTTCGCGCTCTTTCCAGCAGCGCTTACCGGATCAGACGGGGGTCCCAGCCGGCAATCTTCCCGCAGTCCGTTTCAGTCGGGGTGGGCTCCCGCTTCAGTGATGAGCTCCTCTTCCCCAGACAGCGATGCAGGGTGGCCTCCTGTATTCCTGTTGTCTTTTGTGTCTTTTGTCGCGTGGATTTCCAAACCGCCTCGTCGCCAGTTGTCGTATAGTGGTGCCTCAGCGCGGCAATGAATATACAGGAGCCAGGTACCGGTTCACACCTCTTCATTTATACATGTGCTCTGGGCGCCTCTTGCGTCCGTCCTCTTCCTCGGCCTGATGGTGAGTGTCCGCTTCCTGCCTGCTCACAGGAAGTCATGTCCAGTGACCTGGACGCTGCCCCGTTGCCCACAGGGTCCTAGTGCCCTGGGATGGTGGTCAAGTCACCACAGCAGGGTTTACCCCCTCCTAGATGGAGAACTATCCAATTCCCTTTCTAAAAGTGTGCTACAATGTTCGAATGTACACGTATGTGTTCAACACTAACATTTATTAGTAGCATGGGCTGCTTTTTATTGATCATAATTAACACTTTCTATAGAAATTCTTGGGGAATCCAGGTCTGGTGAATGGGTTGAAAAACAAAGGAGCAAAACTCCAGTACTCATAGCACCGCTGACGACAGGTGGATGAAACGATTGTGTTTAGTATGAGCTGCTTCATATTTGAGCAGACATAACCCTTTGTCCCGTTCCATCTTTCTCCCAAGTACATTGAGATGCTCCTCTTCATACCACTTCATACTTAAAATTAACTTCAAATGGCGAAAGATGTTTCTTTTTCCTAAGGATCACAGATCTTGAATATCATCCCTTCTGAAATCAGTGCAGCCTTTAACTGCTTTTGTGTGGAGGATGGCTGCGTGCTGTTTACAGCACTGGTACTTATGTGATGAGGATGTTTTCGGGCCATCCTCACACCCAAGGCACGAAATCCTTTCGGTGTGAGAATCAGAGGGATTTTTTTTTACTTATTTTAGCCTCAGGAGCTATAAAAGGTCTTCCCCAGCTCCCGAGGCTATTTAATTTTTTCTTTGAAATGACGATCAGTGTGCATGGCTCATTTCACTTTCACTGCTTTGGTGCTCGGGGCATATCTCAGCCCCCGACCACCGAACCACCCGGAGAGGTATCATTGGAAAGGGGAGAATCTTCTCTTTCCAATGGTATCTTTCCATAGTTGATCCCTGCTTGGAGGTCAGCGCAGGAGGGTGATCCCCAAGCAGGGATCCAATCCACTAGACACCAGGGACTCTGTTTTGAGCTGCCCACCTGCAGTGGGCTGGTGCTTTCCTCCCCTGACCCAAAATTCCTTCTGCCTTCCCTGGGGACAAATTAGAGGGTCTAACCTCCAACCTGCCCTCTGGGGCTGAAAGTCCACTGGACACCAGTTTTTTTATTAGGGACATACATGGGTGGGGGGCGCCCACCCACGCCCTACCCGTTTTATATAACCCCAGCACTCTTTCTGCCCCCCTCCTGGGAAAGATTGGAAATGTCTTCCTCTAACCTGCCTCTGGGGGGCAGAAAGCCCACTAGACCACTATGGATTATATTTGGAGGGGGCGAGGGCTCCCTGGCAATGGGCTACTACTCTCCCCTTCCCATCCTCGTGCCAAATTTCTTTCTGCCTCCCTGGGGACATGTTGGAGGTTGTTACCTCCAATTCACTCCCAGGGGGCAGACAGCCAACTAGACACCAGAGATGTTTTTTTTGTGAAGAAATTGGTGAGGTCTGCCCACCCAGGCATTGGGCCTAACCCCAACCCTCAAGAGACTTTCTGCCCTCCCCCCTTGGGGAAGATAGGCTGTCTTTAACTCCAATCTGCCCCAGTGGGAGGGGCAGGAAGCCCACTAGATGCCAGGATTTTTTTTATTGTGACAAGGGGTGGGGTGAGTTGGGGTGGCCTACCCAGACATAGTCCTAACCTCTTCCTCCAATATGACTCCAAATGTCTGTCTGCCTCCTCGGGGACTAAAGCATACCATCTTTTTGACAAGAAGGAAATTTGGATTTTGGATGCTTTTTTTATACAATGGGGTTGCAGAGATGAGCTAATCCCCAATATCCTCCTACCTTCATGTTGAATGGCTGCACTTATCGAGCTCGGTTAGCTTGGAAAAACTACCAAACCCAGACATTTCTGAAACTAGACATCCAGGGAAGTTCAGGCTAGTATGTTTTGTATGGATCACATAACGTTCTCTTACCCACAAAACCCTGCAAACCTCAAACTATGGTAAAAATTGCATATTTACCTTGCGTTTCTGTGATATACTATTCCGGAATCAGCAGGAATCCACATGATTCCTACCACCTATCATTCCCTCACTTGTCCCGATAAAATTACTACCACACTTGTCTGACTTGGCCTAGTGCCCCCAACAGGCACAAATCAAACCAAGGTCAATGAGAGTCACTCCGCTAGACTCCCATTGTGGGTGGCGTCTTTATTGGGACAGTTAGGGGAATCATAGGTGGTAGACAATTTGTGGTTCCCCGCAGATTCCAGAACTTTCCATCATGAAAATGTGAGGAAAACGTGTATTTTAGTCAAAGTTTAAGGTTTGCATGGGATTCATGGTATAACAACCTAGTGAGAGCCATGCAAGTCACCCATCCCGATTTCCCCTAGGTGTCTAGCTTTAAAAAATGTACAGGTTTGCTAGGCTTCCCGAGGTGCCGGCTGAACTACGGGTCAAAATCCACAGCTACCCAGTTTGCAAAAAATGGGTCCGTTTTGAGTGTCAAAATGTGATGTATTCATATTGGGTTTTGGACAATTTCCTGTCGTAGGCACTAGGCTTACTCACACAAATGAGGTACCAATTTTTTCAGAAGACATAGGGGAATGCTGGTTGGAAGGATGTTTGTGAGTCCCTGAAGATTCCAGAACTTCCATTGCAGAAATGTAAGGAAAATGTGTTTTTTTAGTCAAAGTTTGAGGCTTGCAAGGGATTCTCTTGAAAATAGCCTGGTGAGAGCCGAGCAATGCCCCCATCCTGGATTCCCCTAGGTGTCTAGTTTAAAAAAATGTACAAGTTACCTAGGTTTCCCTAGGTGCCGGCTGAGCTATGGTCCAAAATCAATAGCTAGCCACTTATTAAAAAAATGTTCGGGTGGACTGGGAACTTAAAAAGCCCTGGGAAAAATAATGAATTCAGCCCCCATGTGCAGACATGCTAATGCCCGCTAGACCCATCGCCAGTGGTGTAGCTAGCCGTTCTGCCACCCTTGGAGGTCCCTGAGTTTGCCATCCAGTAGACACATGTAAGGGTGGAAGGGGGGTGCTGGCGATTCCCGCTACAGCCGCAGGTAAGAGTGGGGGGTGCAACCCCAAAACTCATGTTGCATGGGGTGGACTGCCCCCACATCCCCCTTGCTACACCACTTCCAGGGCAACTCTTTCAAGTTGCCGAGCGGATCGCATAATGAGCACCACCACTCCTGGAGGGTGATACCGGCCTCTGAGTGTCAAGACCGCTTCCTGGGGCTTCAGCCTCCTGGGGTATTGCCCGCTTGCCCGCCTTGCCAGTAAGGCCATGGTGAGGTACCCCTTCATGTGCTTTGCAGGAGGGCCCCCCCAAGGGTCATAATAGCACTGCTTCCAACCCAATGTAACCATAACCAGATTTGCCAAAGCTTGTAGGTCTGAGTTCACTGTGCAAAAGCATGCCCTGAATGCAGCAAATTAGTGGGAGGCACACGGAGGGGGCCAGCGGGAGTGGCCAAGGAGGACTACAGTTGTAAACTAGTTGCTTATGCAGTTCAATACCTGTTTTCGAAAGGAGGTGGCAGGGGCGGCTATAGGCTCATGGCGGCCCTGGGCAGGGAGCGTAGGTAGGGGGCCCCCGGAGGAACGCAGGCGTGGAGGCCAGTGAAGAGGGAGGGGTCAGGGTGTTTGGAAGTGGAACAAAACCGGAGGCCACCAAATCCCTGCCAGGGGCCCCCACACAAATATGTATCCATCCTCAGAGGATTATTATATTAAGGATATATATATTGGCGTGGCGGCCCCTGGGGTTTTGCGGCCCTGTGCAGGTGCACAGCTTGCACATGCCTAAGGCCGCCCCTGAAGGTGGAAAAACATACTCCCCTGGACCAAGCCAAGTAGTGATAGACACAATTTCAAGCCAGTGGCCAAAAGAGGTTGTTTGAACTAAGTTAATGTTTAAAAAAGGGGGCTCAAAGCCCGCGCTATGTAGTAATAATCATAGTACTGCTTTCAAAACCTAGTCCTAAAACTTACAGTGCTCCTTTTAAAACACACCCCACTTGCCACTTAACTAACAGCTGTATTTATCCTTCATTCCATTTTAGTAATAGTGCCCAAGTTGATGGAAGAAACGGGTGTTACAAACAAATCGCTCCAGCCGGTGTTCAACCTTCTCATCTATCTTGCCAGATAACTGCTGTCTGGTGGAGAATATCGTGACACCGTGCTGTCTTGCGGACCAAAGACACAAGTCTGTGAATGTAACTCTGCTCATTTGGCCCACGAATTTTCATTTGGCCCTCGAATCGAAGAGATTTACGGTCTACATGTGTCTTCACTTCATCACAAATAAATCCTCATTAGAATAAACATTGCTAACGCCAATAGATTTGGCTTACAACTGAAAATGCAAGGCATACTAATTGTCTTTGCCAGCCATTGTTTTCAGAATAGTTCTTTACACTGATTAAACCCCAACTTGCAGATCTCTACAGACCCCTTGGCCGCATTTCTAACACACAGTTTTGATCCACGAAGCTGTGTGTACATCACTAACTTCTTGTGCATTCAGTTTTTTAGCAATAGCCCTTAGTTGAAGGAATTATTTTGTGGATGTTTTAATTTTCTACATATGTCTAAATACAAAACGCTCCTCAACCAATGAAACAGTCACATTCTCTGAGGTAGAGGTTACAGGCCAAACGCTACTAGCCAATCTCTAGGGACTAGATCGCTCCCAGTCAATCTCTAGAGAATTGTAATTGTGTTGTACTGGGTTACCACCCCCAGTGGGGGTACTGGGAAAGCTGCTGTAGGTATATTGCAAAAGTATATTTTTGCAGTTTATTAAAGCCAGAACTCGGCACAAAGGTATTGGAGCGCTTTACATGAGCACCAGTAACATTACACAAGGATACATGCATTTTTTGTTTTTTTTTGGTAGGCACGGGGAGATTAACTGATTTGCCCAATACCTCAGGATCTTGAGCCAATGCAGAGACTCAACCTGGTTCTCCACGGCCGGACTAAAAACAGCAACCAGCCTGGTAATGTGCTTGATCTGTCCTGGTAGCCAGGGTGAGGGTGTGGGGGTGCTAGTGAGAAGCGCCGCTCCCACTTTTATTACAGGGGGCCGATATTGAGGCACTGCTGCAAAACCGACCTCCAGTAACAAAACCGGTCCCACGGGCCCAAACGTGGCCCCCACTCTTCCTGCCCACTGGGAAAACAACGTGCCCCGCTACGGCCATTCCGGCTTTGATCAGGACTCCTGTGAAAGGTATACACCTTGCTGTTTCACTTGCTTCATCTCATCCAGTTCTGTTTTCTACCCATGTTGCAGCACCAAATACCTATGTTGCATCCTGAGTACTGGACAATGTCTGTTATTACTTCAGGTACTTAACATCAACAATAATATGTATCACATTTAGGTACAAATCATGCACCTGTCAAATGTTATTTGATTTTTTTTCTCTTCTCCCTCCTCCTCTCCTCTGTATTGCTTTTCATTATTAAAAAACTAATAAAGCTTCTTGAAGAAAAAAAAAAGATTGCAAGTGACTCACTTTACCTCTTTGAGTCTAGCTATTGAGGAACAATTCTTGCATGGTGAGCAGGTCTCACTACACACTTTCCGCGTGCTCGGGGAAGGACTCAATGCAGATTGCTCACATACATGCAAACTCACCCAGTCAGCTTGTCGTTTGTGTTCATACCAGTTGTCTTAGGGGTGCTAGCTGAACATCTGCATACATGACTGCGTGTGTGCCTTCTCCATTTATGCACTGCCCATGTCAAGAAGCGTATGGCACTGCATTTATAAGAAAAACAACTGGGCCCAGAAGAAACCTGTGACTAGCAGTAAACGGTTCAAATACATTCGGATTTATAATGGATATCAGAATCTATAATATCTTATTTGATTATATTTATGTATTAATATGTCAGCTTTTGTTCAAATGGGCCATCATATTTTTTTTAGCAGAATAGGGCACCTGTACAGCACAAGCATAGGCAGTGTTGCTTATGGAAACATAACTACTATTCTCAGCAAATCCCTGACTCTGAAACCCGATGCTGCGGCAAAAAATGATGGATGGAAAGCTGAATGAATCAAACATTCACCCCTAGTCAAGAGATCTGGGCTAAATCTATCGTTCTTTTGCTCACTACGCCACCTCAGTTTGGACCCAGCCATATGTAAATGAGTCTTGACCCTGTGCCTCATGGGAACAGTCCAGCCCGAACTGCTAAGCCAGAAACAAGCATCCTGGGACCGGTTTGGGGGCATCAAACCTCATCAGACAGGCTAGCTTGAATCCAGTGGCACAGCGAGCAATTGATCAATGTCTGGGCATACCCATCCCACTCGGGGTGAAAAATGCTGCGGCAACAAATGATGGACAGAATTTTCATGTGGGATAAAGAGGCAGAATGCTAGGGGCAAACAGGCATCGTAAGTGGGTGAGGATCTGTAAAACAGTAGGTGATACAGACAAGATACAAAGGGTGGTCATGTCTGTGGGCATGTTCTGAGGGAGGGTGAAGACCAGTCACAGATGAAAGCTAGGGGGGTCATTACTGTCTCCACAACCACCAGTCTTGAAGAGCTGCTTCCTCATCCAGTCAGTTTCCTCTTTTGGCCTGAGCAGCGCTTTCTTTCTGGATTTTATGAATCCCATGGATGTTCACTTTTCAAAATGCAGCTTCCCCGATAACCAGCTCCTGATGCTCCAGGTAAAAGATGAACCAGATGGAATATCATGGAGTAACTTTCACAGAACCCTGTATCGTTCACCTCAGACTAGAGACAAAAAAGGCTTTCTATGTTATTATTAATATTGTTATTGACTGTAAAAGTACATGCTAGCAGTGTGCCCTGTCTCATTATGCAAGCTCTGAGTCATTGAGCAGTATTGCTGTATGAGCCTGTGGGCTATGAGTGGCCATGGTGTCTTTGGCTTCTGATCATGAAATCTGTATAAGTGTTGATGTTTGCACCCTTCCCCTTCTAAGCAGAAATGTAGCTATATTACACAAAATCTACACCAAAAATGAAGGCTACATAAGAGAGGTGAAGAATGATGCTATGTACGTTTTCTAAAAATGGTTTTCCTTGGCAGGGCATGCCCAATTCTGCTGTGGATGGTAAAGGTTGCCGGGCACACCACAACATTAATGTAATAGTTAATTAAAATCCTCTGGATTAAGATTTTTAGTCAACATTTTTGAATGCTAGGAAATTATCCACCTGCCCATGAGTTTACCCTCAATCTCCTTTAAAAGGGCGTCACTCACTGGATTTGCTCGTTCAATGCCATACAATGTTTATATTTACTTCTCAGCATTTTCAAAGCTCATTCTCTTCCACATTGAGGACCCAAATATTCAGTCAAGTCGTGCACATGCGGCTGTCCCTGTCACTACCACCCCTCTTCCCTAATCTCACCTCTGAAGCAGCCAAATAACGAAGTAAAATGGCAGTTGCTTAGGTGAGTCTTTACCTTCAGCCCTGTCAAGCTTCCATGGTCTGTGCTTGACTAGCTGCACCAGCCCAGAGCTTTTATTTGCAGTCTCGGATTTGTAGTGTTTTAATACCCTTTATGAAACCAGGACTTGAGCAGAATGTGATGAAAAATCCTGGACTAGTGCAGATAGTCACACATGGGCCTGGAACATTTGCTAGCAGGGAAAGGATGTTAAAAAATAAATGGTTAACTCTGAACATAGTTGAATATGCAGTGGGACTGCATTCCTCTGCTGAGGGAGGAAACAGACGTGGTACAAGTTTGCTGATTTCCCAAAAGTGCAATCTTTTGGTGAGGAATCTTTGGCTTCGTATGTAAATTACTAAACACACAGATTGCAGGCTCTCCGAAGTTAATAATACTTGGAGTTGATAAAACTGGCAATGATTTAACTGCTTTTTCTCACACAATATTTGTAGTTGTAGTCATTGCACGCAACCACGTAGGATCGATTTGCCTCAATTTGTGCGCAATAGAGAGCTTCATATGTATCTAAGTTTCCATATAGAATATGCATTATATTTGTGCAGCTCACAAGAGTGGAGAAAAGGTTTGGGGATTTCTAGCTCAATGGATACATTGATTGTAAAAATGTATTGGTAATATTGTAATGTATCTATCTGGAATCGTTTTCCCCTGTATTATTATAAGTATGTCACATCTATGATTTTCCGCTTTTAAACCGCTCAATAAAAAAAGAGGGAGGAGGCGGAAAGGGCAAAGCAATTGTAGGACTTAGTTGAATAATAGATTATACAACATCCTCTCTTCAGTTATTTCTATTCCTGTTTCATTTTCTGAGGAATAAGGACTTTTTTTACTCTCTGAGGTCGTTGATACTATTATCCAAGCACAGTGTTGGTTACAATTTAGAGCCTCCTTAATATGTATAAGTACCATTTAATGAGGCTTATTGCTTGATAAAGTTTGAAGATATACATAATGTTAGTCTCTGCTTACACTATATAATACTGGGATTCACTTACATTTAGTCTGGCAGAAATTACATATTGCTCACTTATTTATAGAGTAATTTCTCAATCAAGGAAATCAGAAAAGAAATCAATATATATTAAATACGTGCTCTTGGTATTATGTTTAAATATTTAGCACATATCACACTATTTTAAACACTTCGCCGTGCGACAAATTCCGCCGCGGTGCGAAGAGGGGGGGGGGGCTGGGTGTGGCGCTCGGATACCCAGGACGGCTCTCAGCCGTCATGAGTCACAGTGTGCTCATGACGGCCGGGAGCCGTCCGAGCTCCGCCCACTGATTAATTCTCCCGCACAGGCGGGGAATTAATCGCTCTTGGGCAGAGCGGCAACGTTTGGAGCACACGCCTACTGTGACTCATGACGGCTGGGAGCAATCCTGAGCATGGAAGGTGTTACGGCACATTGTTAGGTAACAATTGTTCAGCTTCTAGTCTTAATTTAAGCAACATACAGCAGTAATATGCTATATACACAAGATTTTGCCCGAGCACTCAATTATCAGTAAAGAAAGGTCCATATAAATCCTTCTTCGTGAAAAGTAAAGGTTCAGATGGTACAGTCAGGTACGTATTTTCTTCCAAAATTATTTTATTTCAAAGTTCCAATTTGCAATCGAAAGAAAAACAGCCTTCAATCCAAAGAAAAACAGTCAACCCGTGTTTCGTCGTGCTTAAATCTAGCAGTTGACTTCTTCAGGGCTGCAACCCAAAATGACATTACATAAGAATTACTCTGAAGTTCTCGCTAGCACATATCTACAAGTTCTATTCACTAATTAGGACTAAATATAAAGTAAACCACCACAAGCCAGTACCCGGTGTCTCAAGAAAAGAGGGATAGAACCAAATTCCCAACAAGATTTCACCCATTGAATGTGCCACTCTGTAATTAGTTCTAGATCCTGTGCAGCCTCTAGTAACAAAAGTCTACCAACCTCTTGTAATGTCTGGTCACCTGTCATGTGTTTCCTCCTCACAAGGTCAACTCAACACAAGTAAAACTAAATTCCTCATATACAAAATTAAATCCCTGAGGAGAAATATAGAGACGTATAATCGTTTCTCCTAAGGTAGTCTATCATACAGAACCACAGTTATAATTCCCGTGCCCATCGAGGAGTGAACTCGTCAGGGCAAAATACATTGAAAATCTAATGAGGATCACAGAAAGTTACCAACATTCTCCTTTATACTATCTCCTTATTATATTCACCAGGGCTATAGCCTATCTCTCAGTGTCACAGAGAGTCTCCAGATTACTGAATCACAATACAGTCATATCAAGCAATGTACCGTCACATAATCAGAACACCGTCACTCAAACATAACGTATGCTCACCTGATTATTCCGAGTACGTGATCTGCTGATCCTCAAACAATAACATAAGTTAGACACGTCCCTAGTAACCCGTCAAAATTGCCTTTCCTACAAACACCCCTGCCCCTGCTTATTTACTCACCACATGTCCTCTGCTCAGTCTATACTCACTGAAGCTGGCGTGCATCTCAAGCGCCATTTTGGACTGTCTATTTACACAGTCTCACTGTGGGCGCCATCTTTGCCTATTTTCTGAACCACAACAAATCCAAATAGTTCAGAAACACGTAAATACTAAGTAGCAATCTCACTCATTTCAACAAGTAATCCTATATTGCTCTCACAATCTCAACTCTTGAGTATTACTTAATACGTTTCTAAAGCATCACTGCAATATGCTATCGTTATTGCATTAGCTCATGCATTAACAAGCTGAGTCATGAATATAGCATTTTCATGCCTGGTTTGTATTAATACGCACCTAAAGTAGGCCCTGTTGGCTTTGCCCAGGGCTTGTCAGCAATGGAGTGTTTGCAATCTTTAAGAAATTAGGTTGTTGATTGACTGAGTGTGAGCCCTGGTCAAGCAGCAACCACAATCCTTGTCAGGGTGAGACACAAGCCAACAGTGAATTAACCTGTGCTCAACCCTCTGGTAGCTTGGCACAGAGCAGATAGGCTTAACTTAGAGGAAATGTGTAAAGGATTTGTTCAAAGAGTAGTAAAGTGAAATCAGGACACAAAAAGGATCCCACACCAAGTTAGAAAAATAGAACTTATTTTAATAAATAAAACAGGACCAAAACTATTAAGATCCATTTAGTAGAACCATAGATATATTCAATTTAAGGATTTGAGTGAAGATAGCACCAAAAAGCATAAAGCACCAACTGTGGGTATCTGGTCACGCCGAACTGGGACAAAGACACAATTTCAGGCCGGCTGTGAGGAAGCACAAGCTTACAGCAGGGACCCAGTTCAGGCTGCTGAACAAAGTACCTTAAATCCTGGTTTTTGGAGCATTGCAGGGATCTGCGTCGAAGATGCGCTGGGGAGTTAAATCGGTGCATCGGTTGCTAGATGTGGCGAGGCTGCAATGCGAGGGCATGCGTCGTTGTCAAGGATCACTTCAATGGGGTTTGCGATCCAAAGCCCAGCATCAAGGATGTAGTACACAGTCGGGGCAATGTGTAGGTTCCAAGGAGCTGCAAGGCTATAATGCGGAGTCTGCCATTGTCATCAGGTTTGCTGTCAATGAGAGATGTGAGTGCCTGCACCAAGGATGCATCATGCAGCGGTGATCCCAAATGGTATGTGGCGGTGATGCAGGTCTTCTGTGATGAGACCAACCCATGCAAAAGTGGATTCGGTACTGCTCGGGATTACGCCATGCATCAGCTGGAGATGTACAAGTTCTGCTAGATCCAGGACTAGTACGCACCACTTGGCAGGGTAGACTCACAGATGGCAAAGTCCAGGTGCAATGTTGTGGGAAGCCTATTGTGTGCCTGAGGTTTTAGATCAATCAGGAGGTCAGCCAACTGACCCATGGCATCATTCTGGGTAAAAGAGACAGAGGTCCAGTCGTTTTCGTCCAGGCAAGGGGACAGCAGACAGCAAGTCAGCATATCAGGGAAGCAGTTTCTTCAGAGCAGCAGTCCAGCAGAGTGTCAGTTCTTTCGGCAGCACAGCAGTCCTTCTTCCTGGCAGCATATCCACAGGTCCAGAAGTGTACTGAAGTGGTGGTGTCTGAGGTCCAGTATATAGATACACACCAAGCTGTGCCTTTGTAGTGGGGAGAAGCTTCTAGAGACATGCCTTTGAAGTGCACAGGAGTCCTGCCTTCCTCCACCTGGTTCCCGACTAACTACAGGGGGTATGGAGCCCTTTGTGTTGAGACAGGACACAGCCTATTCAGGTGTAAGTGGTGCTGGGTCCCACTCCTCCCTCCCATTCTGTCAGTGATGGCCTGTATACAGTCACACCGAAGCTCCTCATTGTGTGTGTCTGTCTAGGAGGAATGCACAAAGCCCAACTGTCAACTACACGCAGTCACTTGACCACAGACAAGCTGCAGGCACCAAATGTCTAAGGCAAGAAATAATAGTGGCATTTTCAGAATTGTAATTAAAAAACAGCTTCACCATAAGTCAGGAATTTGAATTGCATTTCCAGAGACACCAAACATGAAATTACACTTATAAAATGTATTAGCGTAATCCCAATGTTATCCTATGGGAGAGGTAGGCCTTGTAGTAGTGAAAAACGAACAAAACTGTTTTTTACTACCAGAACATGTAAAACTTAAAAGTACCTATCCAACCTTTACAATACACTGCCCCCTGCCCTTTGGGCTGCCCAGGGACTACCTTAGAGGTGACTTATAAGTATTAAAAGGAAGGTTTGGGCCTTGCAAAAGGTTTATTTTGTCAACTCAAAATGGCAGTTTCAATCTGCAAACACAGGCTACAATCACAGACCTGAGATATATCTGAAGTGCCATTTAAGTGGTTGGCACAATCAGTGCTGCGGGCCCACTAGTAGCATTTAATATGCAGCATTTAATTTACAGGCTCTGGCACAGGTGGTGCCACTTTACTAGGGATTTACAAGTAAATTAAATATGTCAGTTGGTTATACGCCAATTCAACATATTTTAAGGAGAGAGCACAAGTACTCTAGAACTTTTAGCAGTGGTAAAGTGCACAGAGTTCTCAGGTCAGCAAAAAAGAAGTCAGCAAAAACAGGTGGTCTGATGGCAAAAAAGTTAGGGAAAATGCCATCAAGGCTGCCATCAGCGAAGCGAGAAAATGCATTTAGACAGGGGTCTCCAAACTTTTCTATAGTGAGAGCTAGTTGTGGTTGAGAAAAAGCATCCAGAGCTACTACCAAATGTTACAGTTGTTTACCACATGCTTCACATTGCAATACTGAACACCCAATACTTTAGTAACCAGTCCAAGGCATTAGATTGGCTATTAACCGCATTTTCAGGAAAATCTATATAAACAAGAAATGTCTCCATGTGACTAATGAAAGAGTCATAGCAGCAAGTGCTATGTAGCAGAAATGACGTCCAAACCACTATGAATTATAACTCAGATTTTGGCTTTAAAGGTGTTTTCGAACTGCACCTATTTTGTCTTCAAATTTCAGCAAACCAATATACGAATGTAAACATGTTTTTCTATCAAATTATTTTTAGTACAGACAAGGCCACAGTTAGGTCACTGATGCTTACAATATGCCAAAGGTGGCTGCCATTATGCCATGATTGGACAAACAAATGACACGATAGGCTAAGATTAACCATTATTATACCAGGGCCACACGTTTGTGCTGGCTCCTGTATTCATGCACTTTATTGAAGAGACTTTTGCTGGTACTCTTTTTTTTAATACATAAAGGAATTAGATCCTTGGCGGGACTAAGGATGGGCTAGACCGTTATACTGAGTTACACAAAAGGGGGGGGTGCCCAAACCTTATATTTTGATGAAACAATTTACAGTTTATAATGGACCCACGATTATTGTCCATTATATGGTAATTAGATCGTATAATTCGTTGCCTTAGTAATGGCTTCTCTGTCCAGTTCGATCGTTTGTCGAACTACATGTCCCAGAAGTCATCGGGACACAGTTCTAAATTCAACTATGATGGCTTGCGGTGTATTTCGATCGCGTGTCGAACTCCAGGCCCCAGAAGCCACTGGAACACAGTCCCTGTTCAAAATTCAACCAAGATGGCCGCTAATGTTGCGATCGAGTGAAACCTGACAGTGGAGGCTCGGCGTTAGCAAATAATAGGTGAGAACGAGCAAGCGTGCTTTGATACTATGTAGTGGACCGGTTTTACACTGATATTCACTAAGCGTTCTCCTATTAAGCGCTTTCCCATTTCTTGACATTCCTGTAGTGCGCGACGACTCAAGACGGATAGACCAGACCCTTGGGGCTCACTGTAAAATCAACCAGAAAGGAGGGAGACATCGAACTTCGGTTCTGATGCAGGTACTTTTTGTACTCCATTGTTGGAAACGACATGTAAATGAATATAAATCCAAAAATCCGTGCAACTTTCACGGCCCTTGACGTTTTTCTAAATCGGTTCCCCATTCTAACAGGCCGTTTCTCAATGACCCACAACTGAACGAACAACCGTCGTGACAATTAAAAAGAAGAATATAAGGTATGGGACCATCTGAGGGACAATTGTACATTTTGCCGACAGTAATAGAAAAGCCAGTGATATATTACACATAAAATCTTATCTCTCCAATCAGGGACTCAGACATTTCGAGTTCACCCTCTCCTCCCTCCGAGAAGCGCCGGCCGGTGCACAAGGAGGTACGTAGAACTAAGGCACACCCGTTTGAGTGTACAAAAACGTTGTGTCTTGAATAACACTGCTCATTTGGCTTGTGCTTTATGTATTGTAGAAATTAATTTACAAGCACAACATAACGCCCCCTGCGTCGACAATAGTGAAGACACTTCCAGTCCAAAAAACAAAGGTAGCTTTTCTTGATGATCCGTTAAGTAGTGTGTGAAAGGGTAGAGACGTACAGGTTGTCAATAAAACTTTATTGTTTTTTGCATCCTATACAGACAATTAATAAAGCCCTGATGAGGGTTCGAGAACTGGTTCCTCGAACCTGAAACGCGTCGGCATACCAACAAGAGTTAATCATATCATCGAGTGATATAAAAATAACTATATACTATTTTCCTCTTGTGACAAAATGTCATTTAGCTTGTTTTTAATAAGAAATTAATTTGTGAATATGTATGAAAAAAGGCTTTTTTTTGTAATGGTATTTGTTATGTATAATGTTTAGTGTTAAATTGGATGCACTGTGGATTTTTCTTGATTTTTTGATCATGTTTAGTTTTTTCTAAATGTTTTTGTATTGTCA
Source organism: Lissotriton helveticus (assembly GCF_964261635.1). Lineage (NCBI taxonomy): Eukaryota > Metazoa > Chordata > Amphibia > Caudata > Salamandridae > Lissotriton > Lissotriton helveticus. The sequence goes on from NC_136063.1 coordinate 931,434,635, forward strand.
TATTTGTCTTAAATGCTTGTTCTTTTTTCGCCTATGAAAACTTCAAAAAAAAGGATATAAATAATAATATGATTGATTGGTATAAATAAAAGTACCTGACCAGGTCAAAGTAATTCGTATTTGGTCGAGTGTAAATTGTTTCATCAAAATATAAGGTTTGGGCACCCCCCCCTTTTGTGTAACTCGGTACTCTTTTTTTGGCACAATATTCAGACACACACAAATTATGAATGGTAAAATTGGCCAATGACCAATCTCACTGTGACTTTCGAAGGTTGACAGTGTGTTCATGAATTAATTTCCTTAAGTTGACACAATGCTCTTGTGTTAATGTGGGACCACGTCATGGGTTAGGCAGCCTGGCACTTCAAAGGACTGTAGATCATTAGTGCAGCCTTATTTAATGTGTTGAGCTCTGAGCTACTTGTTAGACACCCCTGACTTAGTGGCTTTGCCCATACAAATTGTGTCTTTATAGTGCATGATCCATAAATGCTGAGCACAATCAGCAGACCCATCATAGAATGATGAATGGAAACTCAGTTTTCCCTGCAAAATATTGTATTTACTAAACTGGAAATGACTGATAGGCATCCAATGCCGCCTAAGGCTCATTTAAGGCTGTTTCAAGAAGGTAATTCCATTGCCTCTGTCCACGGTTAGGGCATTCGTTGATGCAGGTAATATGATGCATGTTAAGCTTTTGGTAAGTTTTACATTCCAGCGCTGCCAAACTAAGGCCCTCATTACGAGTGGCCGCTTAAATCTGGTGAGGTCTGTGACAGCATTTACCAGCCCCATCGAAATTATGAGGTCTATGGAAACTCTAAAAGTGTCTTAAATGTCACCTAGGGCAACCAAAGTCTACAGGTGAATGTCTGGCTCGAAATAAGGAACAGAGTTACTGATTGCCCCAGTAATTCCTCATTCAGATTGCCCCAGTATTTCCTAATTTTTCAATCTGCCCCCAAGGGTCTAACTCCTAATTGGCTGGATTTCCCCAAACTCCCGAATAACAGGTACCCTTGGTGGGGAAACTGGCTGATGTACCAGGTCTCTCATAATGAGGGCCCAAGTGTTACAATTTGGGCTCAACATTGAAAATTTACATTCTTCTTAAGCCATTTTATTTAACACATTTAAAAGTGTAACTGCATTCAGTGCATAATTTCATTTAACAATTAATCTTGAATATATCTAAAGCTTGAATTCTAATTTACTATTCACAATATTAGCTATATGACTGAAGTTTCTACATTGCTCACATGCTTTTCAAACTAATAATTCTGTTAGAAAAGACACTAACAATCAGTGAGGCTTTTGCAAACAAAGACTTCCAGTCCTTTTCAAATCCTGGGCACAACAAATGGTGCAAAATGATTTTGATGCAGACCCCTCTTATTGCTGACACCACTGCCTTATCAGAAGCATGAGTATATACTAGGACAACATGGCCTTTCATTTTAGTGAGGTAGAACAACCCGATCAATTGCTGAACTGACAGCTAATGCAGGACTGGCCTAGTTTTCAACCATAATAAATTGTTCGTTTATTTATGGGGTTTTTTCAGTAATAGGTGGTCTAAAAGAAACTGGCAACAAATACATGACACAATGCAAAACTAGTGAAGGTCCACGTAGAAACTTACGTGTGTGTGTCTGTGTGTGTGTATAACTCTGTAAACAATCTGAAATATGCTGAACCCTCAGGTATCTACCCATGTGTTTAAAATTGCGACTCAAGCCGCAAAACGCTTTGAGGTTCATTAATTATGCAGTGTCAACCTCCTACCAGCATCAGCGGGGGAACCCTCTGCCAATGTATAATTCTCCTCTCGTAGCTGCCAATGATCCTTGTGTTATGTGTGACAACCAAAACCAGCACTTTATTGAGCTTCCGGTTTCTCTTTCCAAAGCATTCATTAAAAAAATCCCAGAATGCCAAGGGACGGATCACTGATAGAATATCGATGCCCAAAATATCCCCATACACAAATATCGAGTAATAAATATCGATGTCAAAAATATTGACATCCTATATTTATAATGGTAAGTATAAAAATATCGGGAAAAAATATCAATGTGAAAAATATAGATGTACAAAATATTGTTTTTGTATATATGTAAAGAATAATGTTAAATATATTAAATAATACAATTAACTTTAACAAATATTTGTATTTAATATACATATTAACAAATATAAGAAATAAATGTAATTTAAAAAATGTAAACATACATATATAAAATGTAATATATATATTTACTTTAAAACAATTAATAAACTATTAATTTAAATTTATTTTTAAATGTTATAAATTAAAAATGTACAATATATATATATATATATATATATAACTATACATCTATAAAATAAAATCTAATTAAAAAACATTATATAATAAATTAAAACATGAAAGTATTTAATAATCTTTAAACAAATTTTGCATTCCATTGAGTGCAACAGTAGGGAAAGTGTTGGGTAGCGGATGGGTAAAAATGAAGTATGGGCGAATTTTGCTGATTCGCGGTCCGCGAATTCACGCGAAATAGCAAAATAAATGTGCGAGTTCGCAGATTTTCCCACGAACTCGCGGATTTTTTTTCCATTTGTGACACATGTGTCTGTAACTTTGCCACCGCACCGAAAGGCGCTGAGGTCCCTCGAGTGAGCTGTCCATCATAGTGCGGAAAGGGCGGAAAGACGTTGCATACCCTAGTGTGTGTGTGGCGGGCCCAAACGGGTGGGGCTTCCATGCGAGTTAACATGCCTCTTTAAGGGTCAGAGACCGATCAGAGCAGAGATGAGAAGGAAGCAGCCTCCTGGTCACAGGAAGTACACGGGGATTGCGCTCGAGAAACTCGTGGATGCAAAGACCTCCATCAAGGATTACATCTAATTGTAGGCGGTAGATATGGGTAGGAAGCACACCTGCCTAGCCTGAACCGTGCTCACTAGTTGTTTGGGCGCCGAGGTCCCTCGAGTGAGCTGTCCATCATTGTGAGGAAAGGGCGCGAAGACGTTGCATACCCTAGTGTGTCTGTGGCGGGGCCAAATGGGCGGGGCTTCCATGCGAGTTCACATGCCTCTTTAAGGGGCAGAGACCGATCAGAGCAGAGATGAGAAGGAAGCAGCCTCCTGGTCACAGGAAGTACACGGGGATTGCGCTCGAGAAACTCATGGTTGCAAAGACCTCCATCAAGGATTACATCTAATTGTAGGCAGTAGATATGGGGAGGAAGCACACCTGCCTAGCCTCGACGGGCTCACTAGTTGTTTGGGCGCCGAGGTCCCTCGAGTGAGCTGTCCATCATTGTGAGGAAAGGGCGCAAAGACGTTGCATACCGTAGTGTGTCTGTGGCGGGGCCAAACGGGCGGGGCTTCCATGCGAGTTCACATGCCTCTTTACGGGTCAGAGACTGATCAGAGCAGAGATGAGAAGGAAGCAGCCTCCTGGTCACAGGAAGTACACTGGGATTGCGCTAGAGAAACTCGTGGATGCAAAGACCTTCTTAGGAAGGTGGATATCTGATTATATGGTTACCCCAACTTTTTGCCTTGTGTTTTGCTGGTTTTCGACTTAGTTGGCCTGGGATCCTGCCATTCAGGGCCCCAGGGTATCTGCTCTCTCTCTATAATGGACTCCATGTACTTTAGGTACATACCAAATTGGATATTGGGTCACCTCTGTGAGCCCCCGGTATAGTGTACCATGAGTACCCAGGCCATAGGTGCATCCAATGCCTACCAGGGGCTGCAGCATGTATTATGCCACCCCTGGCTGGCCATCCAAACTGACACCACAGGCTGATCACTCAGGTTGGGTAAGGTGGTGTAATCACCCCTTACTTAGATATAGTATACCTATATCTACCCACATATAGAGACACATATACACCTATAAGTCACTCCTATGGTAGGCCTCGACAATCCAGGAGGCACAGTGCTTGGTTCTATGTGAGAGGGTGCCCTATCATGAGCTGAGCCCCTCTGCAGCTTTTAGAACCATGTCCTTATAGCTGTTCCATGATATAGCCATACCATATACTCTTAAGTGCATTATAATCCTCGCGGTTAATGCTAACTTTGGTTTGGCTTTATCATAACATGTTGTGTAAGGTGTCAAACACTTTGGAATACTAGCCCCCCCCCGCCAGTTCTAGCGGCGAGGGTAGCATTCCACCCTTCTAGAGGGAGAAGACATGTAGTTACTGCTTTACCCGGTTAAAGTTAAACAGAGCCTCAGCATCACAAAATGGATGCTGCTGCCACAGACACGAGTCTGACCTTCTGCAGCTGGATGAAACTCCAGCAAGGGAGGCTTGGACAATAGGTTTCCTGTCGAGGGAGGTGCTAGCAGACAGCCTGTAGTGTATTGGGGCAGGGTGGGTTGAATGGAAAGATGCTTTTTCAGACACTGCCTGGGGCACACAAGGTGCTCCATGCATAGCCCGTTTCGAACCAGTTGCTGGGGGCACTCCAGCCCCGCTCTGGCGTGAAACTAGGCAAAAAGAAAGGGGTGTAACCACCCCCATCTCAGGGTCCACCCATAGGAGGGACCTAGCAGGTAATCCATCCCCTAAAATCAGTATAAAGATAGGAGCTGTGTCTAGAGACTTTAGATTATCCTGGACTGAAACTCTGAAATGAAACTCTTGGACCTTCGACGTTCTATACCAACTAGAAGACTGTAGACATCTCCCTTGTGGTCAAGGAGTGACCAACCTGTGCAAACAGGCACCACAGTAACTTGCCAGTTTGCTTTGTCGATGCTCCTGCCAGAACCCAAAGACTCAGCAACTCAGGAACTAGACTTCCAGACTTCTCCGACTCCGATCCACATCCACAGCAAAGCTGAGACCCGTGGCAGACACGAGAGACATGGGACTGGGCACCCTGGACTACCTGCACTTTGTTCACAATGCAACTACCGAGGCACCCTCGCAGTTGTGCATTGGAGTTTGAGAAGCCCCAGACTCAAGCGCTATTTGCACTGAAGCTCAGCCCTCCACACTCCACGAGTGCCGCATGGGGCCTGCCTTTGCATGTCAGCTTGATGCATCTTCCCAGTTGCTAGCCCATTGGCTAGTTAGCCCTCCGAAGACTTTCTTTTGAAACTACACTGCTTTCCTGGTTGCTCCAGGCTTGCCCCAGCTTTCCTGTATAGGAGAAGCTCCCCAGGCCTTGCTGGTCTGAACTGAACGTCATCTTTCCTTCCTGCATGTATTGCATTTGCCAAGGCTTGTTGGGTCCAATCCAGATACTGATACCGCAGTCAACTAGATCCTTTGCAGGACAGCTCGTTTCCAGCTCCTAGTTGTCGTCGATGCCTCCTGGTCCTCTTGGCTGCAGAGACAATCTTCACCTCTTCACCTGATTGCATCTCGACATCGCCTGGTTCCTTCCTGGTTCCTTCCTGGCCACTGGCTAGTGACCCAGACTCTGTCCCCTCTGCTGTCAGGTTCTTCACATCTTTGATCCACCCTTGGATCCACCCGGATATATTTTCTCCTGGTCGCCTGCAGCACTTCTTTGCAGCACTCCATAGGAAACAGCGACGAAACCCGACATGAAAAGACACCTATGCACCCGACTTCCCTGGTTGAGCTAACTCGAGTCCTTCGGTGCTCCCTTGGGTGTAGTCCATCCGGAAGTGTCCTTAATCAACTACTTTGTAACTTTTACGTTCCCATTATAACTCTATGGTAACTCGCGACTGTGTTCCCACACTGCACGCGTCTCCCGTGGGTCTCCTACTTCCTAACCTTTGGTTCTGTAGCGTAGCCCCAGCGATTCCCTAGGCCCTAGGCCTATTCACTATTCCTGAAGTGGTCCTTATACCACTTACTTAGTATATGGTTCGTGAGTCCCTTAGGGCAGAATTGTATTTGTGTAACTTATAGTATGCTTAATGAGTAACTTGTGATGTATTTCGATCTCTGACCTCATAAAGAGTTCAGAGGGGTTGTGTTAGAAATAAATACATATATATTTGATATAAACCTTGTGTGGTGTCCTTTCATTTGGTATTCAAGGGATTATATATGGTAAAACAGCTGACTTTACATGCTCTCTGAAGTTTTAGCCTAAGACTGCTGGTCCATGCTACCACTAGGATAGCTTCTCTATAAGGTTGACTTTACAACCACCATCAATAAGGGTCGTTTAGACTGGTACAAGGTGCCCACTAGAATAGTGGACATCATATGCCAGGCTAACTTCTCACAACCTCCATCAAGAATTACATCTAATTGGAGGCTGTAGAGATATGGGGAGGAAGCACACCTGCCTAGCCTCGACCCTGCTCACTAGTTGTTTGGGCTGATTATAATGCGTGACTGAATTTGAGCTTCAACTCGGGCACCTGCTTTATTTATATCTGTAAGTGCTTCCTGTTGAGGTTTAATTTTTGTTACAGGAGCATCGTGCCAGAATGAATCCTGCCTGCATTATCCACGAAGATGCTGCCATAAAAAAAAAATCTGCCCGCGAGCGGATTTGCTGATTTTTTGGCAATTTCGCTCGATTCGCGATTGCGAAATTGCCGAAAATCCGCAAAATCCGCGAGCGGAACGGATTTTGCGCCCACCCATAGTAAAAATTACTATTCCTACTCCAGTGAGTGCAACAGTATGGAAAGTGTTGGCTAGCAGAGGGGTAAAAATTACTATTCCGACTCCAGTGAGTGGAACAGTAGGGAAAGTGTTGGATAGCGGAGGGGTACAAATTACTATTCCCACTCCAGTGAGTGTAACAGTAGAGAAAGTGTTGGATAACTGAGGGGTAAAATGTACTATTTCCATTCCAGTGAGTGCAACAGTAGGGAAAGTGTTGGATAGCGGAGGGGTAAAACTTACTGTTCCCACTCCAGTGAGTGCAACAGTAGGGAAAATGTTGGATAGCGGAGGGGTAAAATTACTTATCCCACTCCAGTGAGTGCAACAGTATGGAAAGTGTTGGATAGCGGAGAGGTAAAACTACCTATTCCCACTCCAGTGAGTGCAACAGTAGGCACATTGTTGGGTAGCGGAGGGGTAAAAATTACTATTTCCAGTGAGTGCAACATTAGGGAAAGTGTTTGATAGCGGAGGAGTAAAAATTACTATTCCCACGCCAGTGAGTGCAACAGTAGGGAAAGTGTTGGATAGCAGAGGAGTAAAAATTAATATTCCCATTAGAATCAGTGCATAATTAAAAACAAACAAAATATCAACTGCAACACAAAAGATTTTAAAAAACACAAAAAGAAAACATATATAAAAGTATAAATAATGTACAAAAGATACAAATATATTATAATGTTAAATAGATCTAACAAATTCCTACAAAGATTTTTTTTTAAATTAAAAATAATTTACAAACACATAACTATTTTTAATATACATTATTTATAATAAAAAACATTAATTATTACATTAATGTAATCTTTTTTATTTCCTACCTTTTAACACCACACAATTCACAACACACATCTAAATTAAAAATGAATGTATCTCTATAATTAACATAATTAATGATCAATTAAAGAAATATAATTAATTAAAAAACAAATTAAAACAGATAATAAAAAATAATTTACTCCCCAAACGTTACCCCATATAACCGAAATCCACACAAAAAATAAAAATAAACAATTAGCATAAATATTTATGAATTGATGAATTAATATTAATATTCAATTAATTATTAATGAAACATAAATTACTTTCCACCCTCTACCCCAATAAACATCACAACCCGAACCTAAGAGCATTACACAATTTCCATAACTAATTTAACATTAATAAATTAATATCCATTAACATCAAATTATTAATTAATTTAAAAGATTTTACTTCCTGCTCTTTACCACTATAAACCCCTCAAGTCACATCTTAAATTAATTACACAATTGTCATATTTAATTTTAACTAATAAGTAATAATCAACAAATAATTATTAATTAATTATAAATAAATTACTTCCCAAGCTACTCCCCTATAAACCACACCACCCGCTCCTAAAAATATAACACAATTAACATAATTAATTAATTAATAATAATTAACAAACAATTGATAAATTATTAATAATAAATTAATCCCCACAATCAACACTATAAAATATAAATTGAATAATTATTAATAAATAAAAAACATTAATACATGTATTATAATTAAATTACTTCCCACCCTATTCCCATATAAACCCACAAACTTCTCCTTAAAAAAATACAATTAACAAAATTACCAATTAATTAATTAATAATAATTAACAACCAATTGATAATTAAATAATAATAAATTAATTCACACAATTAACTCTATAAAATCTAAATTAAATAAATGCTAATAAATAAATAAATTAATTAACTTATTATAATTAAATTACTTCCCACCCTATTCCCCTATACAACCACAACCTGCTACAGAACTAAAAAAACAAAAGCAATACTTATACAAAAAAGTTCTCATCCTTTTAAAATACACACTAAAATACATAATACTAATTAAAACATCGATAGTTTAAACAAATATATTTTTGCTAAAGATATTATTGACTTAGATATTTTCAAAAACGATATTTCTTACCTCCAAGTCGATATTCTTGACCACAATATTCTTGCTGCCGATATTTCCGCATCACGATATTTCTAACTCGATAATTGTGTATGTCGACATTTAAAACTCGATATTCTGTGCATCGCCAGGGGACATAGGCTGAAAGGTCAGGACTGTCTGATTGTCACATATGACTTTGGACCACTTTTGAGCCATAGTTTATCTCCTGAATTTCTTGAATCTTTGATGGGGAAGTGACTTACAATTATGTTTATGCTTTTTGGCCACACCCAGGATCCACTTCCTCCCCCTCAGGTCAGTACTGCTCACACCAACCCTTTTCCAGTTTCATAAACTGTGCACAAATCTCTTTTTATTTCAAATGTATTCAAAGTCCTTCAAACTCTCTGTGCAGCGATGACCAGCTGCATTCATGAAGGATCTTTTCCCACTCCCGGCAACGAACCTCACATGCATAATTATTGCCTCTCTCCTAGGTGGCGCAGTGCATGATTCTTTGAAATATTCAATCATCACCCTGTTCTTAAGAACCCTAGTGCAGTCCCATGTGTTCTCTTTATTTATTGGTCGAGTTCACACCTTCTATTTCTAAGCAACATCTTGTAGTCATCATATTCCTACATGAATATGCAGACTAGAACATCTTTTTTAATGATATCCATTTTGGATTCAGTTTCTTGTCAGGTAAACATTGGATTGGACCTACTCATCACCCTTTGCAAAAGCCAGCATACAGCCTTGAACCGCATTGGCCTTACCGCTCCCTATGATGTGGATGAACAAGCCATATTGTGGAGCAGACTCAAGAAGAAGTGAAAGGTTTCCGGAATGGCTCTTGAATGGATCTGGCTATTTCTTCATAACAGGAGTAAACAAATGTGTACTTATTCCTTTAATGGTCCAGTATTAGATGTTTTGACATCAATTCACAAATGCAATGTTGAGTAAGTGAAATGGTACTCCTGTAGAACTATTTCACATTCTTATAAATGCCTTTTTGAATGGGCACCATTGAGTCCACATGTAAAGGATTTGTAAATGGATAGTTCCCTACAATGGATCTAAATTGTAAATACCTTTCAGTCTCACCTCAAACAACTGATGAGCTGGCTTAGTGAACTATTGTCTGTCACTAACATCAGCAGTGATCTGAAAGCCATGAGTTTAAAATCCTGTCAAGGCAAACTTACCCCTTCATTCTCTTGAGTTTGGTAAATTGAGCACCATTAAATTATGTATTAGTTACACCTTTTGTTTACAGTCCATAGAAACGAAAGAAGTGAGGTATGAAGCATTGTGTAGAAAAAGCTAATATTGTTGACACTGCCCATTTCCCTTTTTATATGATGGCGGGGTCTAAAGATTATACTGATGCAGCAATGTCTACAGCTCCCACGCCAATGCATTTTCTTTTGTTCTTTCAAAGAATGTAATTGTTTTGGGCTTAGACCATCGCTTAACATTTACCCTGAAAAATAATGATAATGACCTTGTGATGTACAAAGAACGCTATATTTGTCATGTGTGAGTCAAAATGGCTTTCAAAAGCCATGATTTGATGGGAAGCAGGTGGGGACATTTAACAACTATTTATTGAGGTTCTATCCTTAAATATTTAATCATTAAAAAAAACAAATATGGGATGTTATACACATGGCCAAACTAATGTCTTTCTTGGAATTGAAGGGGGAATATCATCTTTACCTAATACAGTCTATTATTATTTGCAGATCAGGTAAGCATGAACCCACTACATCTCTGACCTGGAAGATATCCCGGATTACAATCCACTAGAGGCCAAGGAGCTATTGGCAGAGATCCAAGAGCACAAGATCTCTCTTATATATAAATAACTTGCAGTTCACAAATTGCACTACTTTGACTCTCTACGGGAGACTTCGATCTGGGATCTAGGTGCATTCACTCACATGACATCCTCTAGGGAGATTGCTACTGCCTCTTAATTAAATGCTATCCAACTGAAGAACCCCCACCAGGCTTACCTCACATGGGTGAGGCTGTGAAAGGTGGGGCTTATTTAGTCTCAGTCTTTCCTGCCATGTATATCATATTATAGAGATTTTTTATACAAAGTTTGGAACTGTGCTGTACTTGGGCCTTTCTAGGAGGAGGTGTTTGCATGCCTGGGCGAAGTCATGGGATGGGATCCCCCCAGTAACAAATGCAAAAAGAACAATTGATGGGCAGAATGCAGAACAATGTCATACATTCACCCATGAACATAGATCTGGGCCTAAATGCATCGTTTTTTTTTTTGGCTCACCATGCGATTCCAGTTTGGACCCAGCCATATGCAAATCAGTCTTAACCCTGCGCCCAATGGGAACAGTCCAGCCTGAACTGCCAGGTCAGGTCCGCCCTGGACTGAAAACAAGCATTGTAGGACTAGTTTCGGGCTTTCAGCCCTCATCAGCCAGGATAGCTTGACCCCAGAGGCATGGAGAGCATGGGACCCACGTCTGCGCATACCTGTCCCGCTCGGGCTGACAAATGCAAAAAGAACAATTGATGGACAGAATACAGAACAATATCTTACATTCACCCCAGTACAAAGATCTGGGCCTAAATTCATCGTTTTTTTTTTTGCTCACCATGTGATTCCAGTTTGGACCCAGTCATGTGCAAATCAGTCTTGACCCTGCACCATAAGGGAAGAGTCCAGCCCGAACTGCCAGGTCAGGTCCTCCCTGGAAAGGAAACAAGCATCCTGGGACCAGATTCTGAATGACTCTGTCCATCATATTCTTGTGTTTGCTTTGCTCGCCCTAAGTCGGCGGGGTATGCCCAGACGTGGGTCCCTTGCTCACTTGGCACTGGATACAAGCTTGCCTGGTTGTTTAAGGGTGTTACCCAGAAACCGATCCCAAAATGGCGCGGGCTCCGGGCAGGATGTGGGATAGTCCTTTGTTACATTCGGCTTCAAGTTACTTCTGACGTGAACCCGGAAGCCTTGGTGAATTCGCCTGTAAACGGGTGCAGTTGCGGTGCGTTGCGGATTTACGACGGTAATGGATCCCACCCTCCGTGGGATGATTCGGCAAAGATAAGCCACGGTATGGTTTAGTGATGTTTTATTTTATATTATTTGATGTAACAAAGATAGTGTGTGACTTTATAGTTGGATGTTGAATGTGGCAGAGTTATGAACATGGTAGAACATAGCACTGATTTACTTTAATTTGGATCTAATATGGTCAGCTTGTGGTGTTACATATTGTTTTGTAATTCTTGTAGGAGGGACACATTACGTTAATATTGCTGTTGGAAGCATAAAAGGTTTTTGGGACTTATGAAATATTTAGCAATTTACATTGGATATTTGTATAATTTGGAGAACTTCATTATTTTGAGGTAAGGATTACTTAGTCCACTACTGAGGGCCCGATTACGATCTTGCTCAGAAGGGCCCCAAACGCGATCCAGCAGGAAAAAGTAAGAGACGTACTTGTGTTTTCTGCCCAACTCGTACGGCCGTACAAGCGAGGATATACAATGCGAGCAACGCGAAATTCACCGACCGAATTATTTCCGGATCCGAACCACTCCGTACGTCTCGTCCCTAAGCAAACTGTGCTGTGCAATGGATGCCATTTACGACCGAGCCAATACGATGCACGCGTCGGACAGCGGGTTCGAGGTGAAGTTTCTGGCTTGCAAAATGTTCAGGACGTTGCCTTTGGGGTCCGCGTCAGACCCCATGTCACCCGCAGCCTTACGACTCAGACACAGGGGGCGACCCAAGGGTCTCCCCAACACAGGCATGTACGGCGCGGATGGCACCGACGTGTACCCACTGTAGGGGGCGCCTTTGTGCAAGACATGCCCATTCAGTCAATGGGAGCCCATGTATGCGTTGTACGACCGGCTCCCATTGACTTCTATTCCGAGCGAGTACAATGCGGCCACATGCTGCCGGACTCGGTTCGGTCGGACTGCAGCAGTCCGGCTCGGTCGAGAGGTTTCCGACCCAGATTGAAATCGGGCCCTAAGAAGGCTGATTGATATCAGTGTAAGAAATATTGATTTTAGATTATAGTATGATTGAAACACAATATGTTACCGTCTAGTATTTTGGATACTTATCGCAGTGAAATTTTGACTTTGATTTCACAAGGGGATAGAGATTAAAACTCAGTGGATTACCTGTGTAGAGGTAAGAATTACTTACCAGAAATATGGCTTTTTGAGATGGTAACAGATGCATTGAAAGAGCGTTGCCTCGCATTACTAAATAATAATTTTAATCTTCGCTTCAAGGAATTTTTCACATTGAAAGAAGCCACAAGGTACTTATTTTAGCATAGACATTTTAGATTTAAATCACATAGGTTATGTACATATAAAATTACACAATGGTTAAAGTTAGAACTTTAGCATATCTTTCACGATATCACGAAATCTAAGGGAACTGGATGTTATTATGCATGAAATGAGACTTTATAATTATGCAACTGAAGAATAATGATTCATGCTTGTTTTAAAAAACAACAACACTGGATTACATGAGATATATCATGTTTGGAATATGTATACTATTTAATGTGAATTTGGTTACATTTGCTGGCAATTGTGCTGAAAACTCACTATATTTTGTACTCACGTTGCTCACAACGTATGGGTTTGAATAGCCCTTTGCACTGGGTTGTAATTGTTTGAGCTTTATGGGATAACTTGAATGTATATGTTATCAACATCACAGGAGGTCGTAGGGTCAGTCCCTATAACGACGAAACGGGTTGGCATCAGGGATTAGAGGATCTGTTGACATTAAAAAGAAGAGAACAAGACCCCAATCGCTTATTCTTTACTTCATTGTGTGATCACTGTATTATCTATTGTTAGATTTGGGGGTCTCTAGTTGGTACATGTAGGTACTTGTGACAAGTAGGGACCCTCTCCTCTAGTCAGGACAAGGGGATTACACACCTAAAATAACCGCTGCTCACCCTCTAGGTTGCGTGGCGTGAGCAGTCAAGGCTTATTTCAGAGGCGTTGTAAGTTAAGCAGTGGTGACCACATACAGTAACCCAGTGACAACACTACAAATGGACACCACACAGGTTTTATATAAAAAATAAGAAGACTTTAGACAGAGATACCACAAGACCATAAACAACAAAAATACACCCCTCCAGATAGGTCGCTCCCCCTCCGCACAGCACCGCCTGTGCCCGTTCTCTCCCTTGCTGCCCCCGTGTCTCTCTGCCCGGTTTCCCTTCTGCTCCCCTCGCTGCCCCTGTGTCTCTGTGCCCGGTTTTTCCTTCGGCTCCCCTCGTGGCCCCCGTGTCTCTCCGCCCGTTTTTGCCTTCTGTTGCTTAGCTGCCCCTGCATTTCTGTGACCTTTCTGCCTTCTGTGCCACTAGTTTCCCCCCATTTTTTGTGCCATTTCTGCCCTTTCTTGTGACCTTTCTGCCCTCTGTGCCACTCGTTTCGCCCTCAATTGTTGTGCCCTTTTGCCTTCTCTTTTCTTCATCATCCCTCACTGCCCCCACAACTGCGTCCCCTGTGGCTCCGCCCCCCTGACTGCCCATTCGCTGCCCCTGCCTCCCAGCTGCTCCTCACTCCCACCTCCCACACATGCCGGCCGCTGCGCGGTCGCGCGTGGCAAGCCTGTCTGCACCCGCCCGTGCCTGGACCAAGCCCAGAACCCCTGGCCCCCGCACCCGCCACCACTATGACGCCAGCACTCTGCACACTCTCAACCCCGGATGGACCCACAACTGCTTCAAGGCCGCCCTGAAACGCACACACGGTCCCTTCACCTGCCGGAACTGCAGCTACACCAGCCAAAGAGCCGACAAACCACCCGCCAAGAAAGACCTCAACCACCTCCGATGCATACTGCTGAACACCCGCTCCGCACGCAAACACACCGTCGAGCTCTGGGATCTGCTCAACACAACCTCCCCAGACGTCGCCTTCCTGACAGAGACCTGGTTGAACAACTCCTCCGCACCCGACATCGTCATAGCCATCCCAGACGGCTACAAGTTCACCCGCAGAGATCGCACCAACGGAGTCGGAGGAGGAATCGCCATCGTCCACAAGAACAGCATCAAGGTCTCGACTAGCACCGACGACGCGCTCAGCACTGCCAAACACATGCATTTCCAGATCCACACAGACCCCAACTCCACCCTTAGAGGCACCCTCGTCTACGACCCCCCGGACCCGGCTCCCAGTTCAGCGAATCCATCGCCGACTTAATCAGCACGCACGCCCCGATCTTCACCGACTACATCCTCCTCCGAGACCTGAACTTTTACCTTGAGAACAACAACGACAACAACTCCACAACCCTGATCGATAACCTCACGAATCTTGGACTGAGACAACTCGTCACAATGCCCACCCACTCTGCCGGCCACACGCTTGACCCCGTCTTCTCCTCAAGCCCGCACGTCGCCGTCAGCCACACCACCGAACTCCTCTGGACCGACCACCACTGCATCCACTTCACTTTCCAGAAACCCACCACACACCACCGTACCCAACAGATCCCCCGCCGCTGCTGGAGCAAAATCACCGAAGACCAACTACATGCAAACCTTGCTCTCAGCCCACACACGGAACCCTCCAACACCGACGTCGCTGCCCACAACCTCAGACGCTGGATCGAGGACTGCGCCAACACTCTCGACCCGCTGAAGAAACCCCCCCACAGAGACACCAGCAAGAGGGCCAGCGGGTTCACCCCAGAACTCCTAGATTCCAAGCAAGCCTGCCGGAAACTAGAGAAGAAATGGCAACATGAACAAACTCCGGACAGCCACGCAGCACACAAAGACTCCGTCCGCAACCACCACCACCTCATCAGGGCTGCCAAGAAGGCCTCCTTCAAAGACCGCCTCGACAACAACGCACATGACAGCAAGGAGCTCTTCAATATTGTGAAGGACCTCTCCAACCCCAGCTCTAACCCCAACGACATCCCGCCGTCGCAAGCCCTGTGCGACTCCCTCGCCACTGCCCCAACAGACAGCAACACCACAGACCCTCCGCACACAATCTACCACATCCCCTTGCTAGCCTGGACCAGCGTGAGCGTCGATGACACCATCAAGACCATGAGCACAATCCACTCCGGCTCACCGTCAGACCCATTCCATCGTACCCCACCTACGCAACGTCATCAATCTCTCCCTTGTGACCGTGACTTTCCCAGAGAGTTGGAAACACACCTAGATCAACGCCCTACTCAAAAAACCCAAGGCAGACCCAAGAGACCTCAAGAACTTCCAACCCATCTCTCTGCTCCCCTTCCCGGCCAAGGTCATCGAGAAAATAGTTAACAGACAGCTAACCCGATACCTCGAAGAGAACAGAATCCTGGACCCCTCCCAGTCAGGGTTCCGCAGCAACCACAGCACCGAGACCGCCCTCATCGCCGCCACTGATGACATCAGGACCCTGCTAGACAATGGGGAGACTGCAGCACTCATCCTTCTAGACCTCTCCGCCGCCTTCAACACCGTCTGCCACAGCACACTACACTCACGCCTCCATCTGATCTGAGACAGGGCTCTGGAATGGACCACCTCCTTCCTCTCCGCCAGAACCCAGAGCGTCTGCCTCCGCCCGTTCCGTTCTAAAGCCTCCGAGATCATCTGTGGCGTACCTCAAGGATCCTCCCTCAGCCCGACACTGTTCAACATTTACATGGCCCCGCTCGCACATGTCGCCCGACAGCACGACCTCAACATAATCTCCTACGCCGACGACACTCAACTGATCCTCTCCCTCACCAAGGACCCCATCACGGCCAAAGCCAACCTCCATGAAGGAATGAAGGCTGTTGCCGACTGGATGAAGATCAGCCGTCTGAAGCTGAACTCAGACAAGATGAAGGTCCTCATCCTTGGCTCCAACCCATCAGCCTGGGACAACTCCTGGTGGCCAACGGCACTGGGGGCAGCCCCGACCCCCACCGACCACGCATGCAACCTGGAAATCATCCCCGACTCAACGCTCTCAATGACCAAGCAAGCCAACGCCGTCTCCTCCTCCTGCTTTAACACACTCCGCATGCTCCGAAAGATCTACAGATGGATCCCGACAGATACAAGACAGACAGTCACCCAGGCCCTCGTCAGCAGCAGACTCGACTACGGAAACGCCCTCTACGAGGGAGTCCCGACCAAGCTCATTAATCGACTACAACACATCCAAAACGCCTCAGCACGACTGATCCTCGATGTATCACGACATGGCCACATCACCCCCCACCTGAGAAACCTACACTGGCTCCCCGTCAACAAGAGGATATCCTTCAAGCTCCTCATCCACGCACACAAGGCACTCCACAAGAGCGGACCAGCTTACGTCATCAGACGGCTCTCCTTCTACACCCCCACCGCCAGCTAGGCTCCGCCGACCTCTCACTCGCCACTGTCCCGCGCATCCGAAGAACAACCACCGGCAGGAGATCCTTCTCCCACCTCGCCGCCAAGACATGGAACACCCTCCCACTGAGCCTACGACAGACCCAAGACCTGCTAACCTTCAGGAGGATACTAAAGACCTGGCTGTTCGATCAGTTGCGGCCCCCACCTCCCCCCCAGTGCCTTGAGACCCTCATGGGTATGTAGTGCGCTTAATAAATGACTGATTGATTATGATTACTTTAAGATGGTAGATTTAAGCTTAGTTCAGTTCAGTTCTTAGATGCGACACTCTGCCTCAATGTACCTTAAGTTGCGTTGTGCTTCCATGACAAGCAATCTCGCAGCGATGGGAAATGCGGCAAAGTTCGGGTGCAAAGAAATAAAGACGTGAAGATCTGCCAGATGCGGCGCGCTTCTCGGGGATGTGAGAAACTCTCAGTTCGATGCGTGGACTGCAGCGGCGACACCCTTACGCTGCGACGGCAACAGCTCCAGTGGCGACGCTCTTCTCCACGATGCGTGAAGCTTCGGCTCGATGCGACAACTACAATGGCGCATTCAAGATGCAACAGCGGCGCGCTTCTCGGGGATGCGAGGTGTTCTTGATCAATGCGGTGCAGTGCGACAGTTCCAGCGGCGCAGGCCTCCTTTCTCCAGAGTTGCGACGGCAGGCACAGCGACGGCAACACGCTCTGACCTCGTTGCGAGATTCTTCTCCTGATGCGGTGCAGTGCGACAACCACAGCGGCGACACCCTCCTTCTTTGGAGTTGCGACAGCAGCAGCAGCGACGGCGACACACTTCCTCTTCGTTGCGGCATGCTTCTCTCTGATGCGGTGCAGTGCGACAGTTCCAGCAGCGACACCCTCCTTTCTGCGGAGTTGCGCGGCAGGCACAGCAACGGCTACACGCTTCTTCTCGTTGAGTCACGCTTCCAGCTCCTTGGGACACGCAGTTCCTCAGAAGGCCAAAAACAGCAGCAGGTACTTCCAAAGAACTCCGGGGAGCTGGGGGGTGAAGTCTGTTGTCCCTGAGACTTCAGCAGGAGGCATGCTTTTTTCCAAGCCCTTGGAGATCCTCCACAAGTTGAAAGCAAAGTACACAACGTTCCTTTCCCCTTCCTTTAACAGTAAGGCAACCACTGCAGGCCAATCCCTCAAGCAGCACTTAAGCTTGGGAATAGTCTCTCCTCAGTTTCTTCAGGTTCCTCTCCTCATTAAAGGTTTCTTCTTGTAGTCCAAAGTGATCTGATTTCATGGGATCAGGGTTCCAATATTCATACCCAGAAATCCTTTGTTCTCTGAGGGGAGAGGGGCCTTTGCCCAGTCCAAACCAGTTCTGAAGCACTCTGTTTACCAGACTTCTCCTTTCCTTTCACAGTGCAGGGCATGCACATCAGACGACCCACAGGAGGTGGAGCCAGCATTGTGGAAGGCAAGTACAGTCCTGGAGCACTTTGTATACATGACTCCTTCTCTTCTTTCAGTGTGCAGGGCAGAGACATCAGCCTCTCCCCAGGGGGTGGAGCCAGCATTGTGGAAGGCAGGCACAGCCCTATTCAAGGTTCAGGTGAACTCCTCCCTCCCATCTAGATGCAGATCTCTCTATTCACCACTGGGTGACTCAGCCTGTCTCCTGAAATTCCCCAGCCCTGTCACTCACAAAACCAGACATAGGAATACACAAACTAGCAGAGACAGGTTTCAATGGTTAGGCAAGCAAATACCTACTTTCTAAAAGTGGTATTTGCAAACACAGAATATTAAAATAACCTTTACTAAAAGATGTATTTTATTATTTTGAGTTCAGACATACTAAACTCGAATTTCTACCATGTTCTCTGAGCCTGTTAGGAATATACACTGTAACAATTCTAACAGCCCATTAGCCCAAATAGCCAAACATGGAACCACTGATTAGTACATCAATTTACAGGAGGGAGCACTTGTACTGTGGCACTGAATAGCAGTGGCACAGTGCCCAAAGCATCTAAACACCAGCAAAAATACATGAGACAACAGCAAAAATGGAAGGGAGACCCACGCCAATGGTGCCACTCTAACATCTATTATATAAGGCACGAGTGCTCTGAAAATTGTGAATAGGTTGTTCAATCTCTGATGCAGTTTTGGGGAGGTAGGGAGTTCTCCTCCCATTTTGGATGCACCGTACATTGTTGTGTCTCACTAAACATGTGTGAATACTATATGAGCGCCTGTATACCCTTTACACCCAATTTAGTGAATAAAGAATGATGATTGATTCAACCCAGATCTATGACTGGGGGTGAGTGTCAGAAAAGTTTCAGCGCTCTGTCCAGCATCTCCTTGTGTTTGCTTTGTTCACCCTAAGTTGGCAGGATATGCCCAGACGTGGGTCCCTTGCTCACTTTGCCACTGGATTCAAGCTAGCCTGGTTGATGAAGGGTGTTGCCCAGAAACCGGTCCCAGGATGATTGCTTCTGGTTCAGGGAAGACCTGGCTTGGCAGTTCAGGCTGGATTGTTTTCCATGAGGCACAGGGTCAAGATTGATTTTCATATAGCTGGGTCTGAACTGAGATGGCGATGCGAGCTAAAGAATGATGATGGATTCAACCCACTTCTGTGACTGCAGGTGAGTGTCTGAAAAGTTTCAGCGCTCCGTCCATCATCTCCTTGTGTTTGCTTTGTTCGCCCTAAGTTGGCAGGCTATGCCCAGACGTGGGTCCCTTGCTCACTTTGCCACTGGATTCAAGCTAGCCTGGCTGATGAAGGGTTTTACCCAGAAACCGATCCCAGAATGCTTGTTTCCGGTTCAGGGAAGATCTGGCTTGGCAGTTTGGGCTGGACTTTTCCCATGAGGCAGAGTGTCGAGTCTGATTTCCATATAGCTGGGTCTGAACTGAGGTGGTAATGTGAGCTAAAGAATGATGATGGATTCAACCCAGATCTGTGACTGGGGGTGAGTGTCTGAAAAGTTTCAGCGCTCCGTCCATCATCTCCTTGTGTTTGCTTTGTTCGCCCTAAGTTGGCAGGGTATGCCCAGACGTAGGTCCCTTGCTCACTTTACCAATGGATTCAAGCTAGCTTGGCTGATGAAGGGTGTTACCCAGAAATCAGTCCCAGGATTCTTGTTTCCGGTTCAGGGAAGACATGGCTTGGCAGTTCGGTCTGGACTGTTCCCATGGAGCACAGGGTCAAGACTGATTTTCATATAGCTGTTTCTGAATTGGGGTGGCGTATTGAGCTAAAGAATGATGATGGATTCAACTCAGATCTGTGACTGGGGGTGAGTTTCTGAAAAGTTTCAGCGCTCAGTCCATCTTCTCCTTGTATTTGCTTTTTTGCCCTAAGTTGGCAGGATATGCCGAGACGTGGGTCCCTTGCTCACTATGCCACTGGATTCAAGCTAGCCTTTCCTGATGAGGGCTGGTAGCCCGAAACCGGTCCCAGGATGCTCGTTTCCGGTCCAGGGAACACATGGCTTGGCAGTTCGGTCTGGACTGTTCCATGGGGCACAGGGTCAAGACTGATTCGCATATAGCTGTATCTGAACTGGGGTGGCAAAGTGAACTAAAGAACGACAATCAATTCAACTCAGATCTGTGACTCGGGGTGAGTGTCTGAAAAGTTTCAGCACTCCGTCCATCATCTCCTTGTGTGTGCTAGCCTCCTGATCAGAAGTCTCAGGGACACAAAGGACCCATTAGTATGGCAGGAGGACTTTGTCTGCCCGCCATACCCTCGGGAATCGGGACCGCCCGCTGAGGGTGTGGGGGTCCCACACTCCCGATTAGCATGTGCCCGGAACACTGATGGGAGCATAGAGCATCTGCAATATTGCAATGTGCCACATTGGAGGGAGTTATTTGTAACACTAAACGTTTCAAAAATAAGTTACTACTCCTTCCCCTATTGACTTTGTCTCTTTCTCTTCTGTATGAGTATTGATTTGATCATTTTTGTATAACAGTGTTTTGAATTAATTTTCATGTGTGTTTTGTATTATATGTAGAATGTTTGTAATTGTATAACTGAATTGTATATGTTAAGTGTTCTGTAGATAGTATTGTACAAATTTATTGTGAACAGGTGAATGTTTTTTCCTTCTTCGATAAAAAAGTATAAAATAATAGAAATACTGAAGTTGATAGGTATAAATAAATATACCAGGTCAAATATAAAGAAATTGTGTTTGTCCTATTGCTCGTAAATAATTGGCTTTTTTTTTAAAGAAATAGATGGGTGTTGGCAAATTGTTTTTTGTTGATCTTGATGTATATGGAGGCAGATGTGAATGACCGTTTGTGTTGCTAGGGATGTGATATTATTATTCTGAACATATATGCCTGAAGCGTCTACGATCCTGTGTTTTATGAGTCCATACAGGATCTGCTGGCACTAGAGCTTGACGTTCCTCTGCCGTGGGTGGGGGATTTTAATTGCATCTTGGATTCTAACTTGGACAGAAATCGACCCAGGCAGGGCACTAAGCCACAGATGACCAATAGGCTCCGGGAGGTAATGCAGGATTTGGGCATAAGGGATGCCTGGAGGGATGGGCACCCACGCAGAAACGGTATACCTGTTATTTGCCCACACACTACACGCTCAGCAGACTAGACAGGGTATTGGTGGTGGGAATGGACACCTTCCCATACGTCGAAGTAACATACCTTGCCTAATTTCTCTCCAACCACGCCCTGGCCAGCTGCGATCTTCGCTGGAATATCCCCATGCAGGTTTCCAGAACATGGAGAATGCCTTCGGATATTCTAGAGGACCCGTTGGGAGGGAGGGCTTATTTCAGGCTTTGACAGACTGCATGACTATCCATTGGGAGGGGACAACTACTAGTAGAGCAATGACATGGGAGGCGTTTAAGGTGGTACTGTGAGGGGTCTGTAGGGGACTGACAGGTGGAGTCCTCAGGCAACTGCAGCGTGACCTCAAGGTGGAGGTGGTTGCATTAGTAGAGGGTCAGGTGGAAGATCAGACTTGCTCAGCCGATGTTGATTGGAAGTCAGTGGCATGTAAATGCATCATCGACATATGGGATAGATTGGATAAGTACAGTCTCTACCAGTATTGACAGCGACTACACAGGAAAGGGGATAAATCCAGGCACATCTTGGCCTGGATTCTTTGGAGGGAGCCCTTTACTACCACCTTGCTCACACATGCAATTCTAGAGGTTTTTCAACAATATCTACAAAAAGTATATACAGTGGACCTGGCAGCCTGGGAGGACTGATATGTAATGTTTTTGCATAGTTTGGCTCTGACGCGCTTCCCCCCACTGAGCTCTAATGAACTGGATGCACAGTTGTCCCTTTAGGAAAGTCGGAAAGCTCTACTGAAGCTCCCTCGGCCCAAGGTCCCTGGAGAAAGTGGGTTCCCTTTTACGTTTACCAAGCTTACTCGGCCACTGTGGTGCAGGCCCTATTGCAGATATCTGGGGTGTCCTTTGACTGTGCAATTATACCCCTCACCATAAGAGAGGGACAGATATGCATGCTCCTGAAACCGGGTGGACTGGATCTGGCCTCATACCGCCCACTCACCATGATAAACACAGACGTTAAAATACTATGTAAACTGTTGGCAAAACATCTAGCCCCGCACATGCCTCGATTGATTCACGAGGACCAATATTGTTTTTATACCAGGTGTCAGATCACAAGTCAATTCTTGAATTAATTGTATTCACTTTTCCGCAGGAACGCCACACAAATGTTGAATGTTCCGCAACCTCCCCTGGTCACCCTCTGCACCCAACTAATCTAAGTACAAATGGTAACTCAGGAAAGAAGAGAGAAACAAGGATGGGAGGTCCAACGTTGCACCCCACTATGGACAAGTCAAACAGCGAGACCAAAACTGCCCGAAAAGGTTTCTGTGAAACAAGAAGGCAAGCAATTATGTGAGCCTGTGAAGTGTGTAAATATCTAATCTTAATCAGTTCAATGTGCGTAATGAGTACCTGATTTATATCCTTCTTCCAGGACACTTATGATATTTAGTAAAGGAAAAGAGAGTTTGGTGCATCTAGGAAAAAGAACAGTAAACACAACTAAGATTCTTTTTGGTTCAAGAATAGTAGGAAAAAACCATGTACAATAAAGTTGTGCTATGCAAAAACCCACCTTATAATGAGTGGATACTAACAAAAATGTATGGGGGCAGATTTAAAAGCCCCTTGCGCCTCATTTACGCTGCCGTTGCGTCACTTTTGTGATGCAGCGGCGGCGCAAATCCTGCTCTATGGTGCAGGAGTTCTTACAACGTGACACATCTGGGAGATGCGTCACGCTGTGATGCCCTGCGCCACATGTAGGCGTTCCTGTGCGGGGGCGCGTTCCGGCGCAGGAATGCCTCCTAAAAGTGGCTGAGTGAAATCTACAAGATTTCACTCAGTCACTTTTAGGCCCATGCTGCGTCAAAACCCTGCGCCTGCCTGAAGCAGGCGTAAGCATTGACGCAGCATTAACTAGATAGGGCCCCCAGAGTATTGATGGAGCTGCGTCGCGCTTGCGACGCAACTCCAGCAATGCGTCACTTTTACGGCACAGATGCGTCACGCATCTGTGCCGTTTTTGCACCATGGTGCGCCCCATTGTAAATACGGCGCATCCATGATGGCGGAGCTGTGGCATACAATAACTGGCGCATCCCTGCTGATTTGCAGGGATGCGCCAGTTATTGTAAATATGCCCCTATGTTTTTCGTAACATTGAAGTATATGTGAGCTGTGTCCACCTTAACTCCTAGCAGACCTAATTTTATATATTAAATGATATCTTTTTCAGGTATTTCAAGACCCCAAAAGGTTAAAAGAAATAAACGGTAAAAGAAAATAGCAGACTGCCACAGACTAGGTGGCAGATTTATGAAGGCCTTGCGCCGCCGGTGCGTCATTTTTAACATGGGAAAAAGTGACGCACCGGCGGCGCAAGGCCTTCATAAATCTGCCCCTAGGAGTGTACATCAGAATGGTTCTTAAATCATGCTCAAAAGATATAGTGAATTAAGAGCAGTAAATCACTGCGTTATTATTGAATTCTATAGATTTTCATTTTACTTTTTATATTACTTTAGCAAATACCCAGATTTCATCACACTACCGCTGAAGAAATCAGTGAGGATTCTCAGGAGCCTGAGGAACCGCTGACAGTCAGGAACAGACACCAACGAGAGACGAGAAGAAAACGGAAGCAAGAATTTCGCAGTAGTACAGGAACCCAGGACACCGGGGGGATCTCCGATGCAAGACGTAAATCTAAGACGCTGAGGGAATCTGATGCTGGCGCATGGAGGAGACGCCAAAAGCAACGCCCAGGTAACTCTGCCCCAGAGGTATTCTACCTCCCAAGCAGGAACGCGAAACGTCTCTGCTCGGGACCATGATGGCTTTGAGCTCTCCTGCTAACTCCCGCGCATGCGCGTTTGCGGGAGCCAGCCATTTTTAGGTCGAGCTTAGAGCAGCGCATGCACTGCTTGCTTGACTTTTAGTAAGGGGCTTTTCAGAGTGCTACCCACAAGCTTTTCCTGCCTGAAGCTTACGTGCATGCTCATGTGCACGCACGCAGCCGCCTCTGCCTCTCTTATCTCTTCCTCCGCAGACACAGCACACCTCCCCTCACTTGGCATCGGTGTGCGATGGGTGGGATCCAGTCCCGGGGGACAGGGGGCCTAATCTTCAGCTTCACAGGCTGTGTATCCATGCGAAAGACTTCCCTTCCCACCGCTACCTCTGTTTTCACTTCATCCGGACCATGCGGAGCAGCGCCGGTTCCTGGTTGGTATCTCTGCTAAAATCTCTCGCACAAAAATAAATGATTTCTAAAAAATTTTAAATGCACATGCACACATTGCACATGCAACATTGTACATCTGGTTCTGATGTTGATGTCCCATTTCCTGGTCTTTCCTTCTTTCCGAGGCAGATAAAATTATTATGATTGAGATTGGTAATGAAGGAACTAATTAACTGGTAGGGCATCTCAGAGGGGCAAGGCGTGCCTTTCAGGTCTGCCTGAGTGAGTAAACACAAGTTAAAATACCAGCTGGGCCGACTCCATTTATCCTTATGGGGACAATAAAATGGCATTGAGCTCCGTGACAATCCTGGTATAAGCCAAGACCCGATTCAATTTATGGCATTGCGCCAGGTGCCTAACTAGCCTGGCTTTTCTATCATGATCATTGTTTGGTAAGACAGCTGAGCTTTTTACAGCACCCGCAGTTATATCTAACCACCATGTTTAAATATGAAGAGGCATGATTCAGACTTTTTTCTTTCACAGGCGAAGGCACTTGGGTTTATATGTGCGTGTCACAGATCCAAATCAAGGAAGTGCCGTCTCAGCCATTTAAACTTTCGAGGTCAGGTAAAGCAACGCCACACGTTTAGTCGACAATAGTTACGTTTGTAATGAGCAATAGGAATCTGCCAAATTTTCTGCAGGAAGCACTGTTAAAAACACCGGTATTATTCTTCGTAGCACTTTGTGATGCATACCATACAAGCAGAAGTTCATTTTGGTTTGCCAAGATTTCAAACTTGAAACCTTTTGGTCACACATAATTTTACTTTCTGGACCACCCTGAGTTGGAAGACAAATATCTATGTTTGTGGGCTCATGTTAATAGAGAGAGAGTCTGAGTGCTTGTGCCAATTAAGCTTAAAACACAGATTTAACTTTCTCAATAACACCATCCTTTACCATACAAACGTCACACAAAATATAATGTGTCACTGAAATGCTCTGTTACTGAAAGCTCTACATTCATGCTCCTGGCAGAGAGATACTCTTGACGTGCCAAAAGCTTCCATAAAGATAAACAAGCGACGAGCAGAAGCACCAACAAGCATTGGCATAGCCAATAGGTCTCGCCTTTGGGACCTTATAAGTGTTTAGCCATGCAACAGTTGATGTTGTTGCACCAAGGATATTGTGCTGGATAACTAAACACTTATAAGGTCTCAAAGGCGAGACCGATCGGCTATGCCAATGCTTGTTGTTGTTCACCGGTTGTATGCGATCTGGCAACTATGACACCAGGTTGTCATACTGGCATTTTACGACACTTGATACACGTAATGTGTGAGGTGAAATACAGAGACAAGGTGCTGTCCTTGGTGACAATATACCTTGCAAAAGCCTTCAACACTGTTGACTGGGGGCAGTGGGCCACAGTTTTGCCAATGGGTTAAAATACTGTATACTGAGCCACGTGCTTGGGTCCATATGGGCTGGACTCGATTGGAGGGGTGGTCATTAGAGCAGGGAAAACATGTGAGGGGTTCCTGTTCTTGCTGATGCTCTTTGCTCTTGCTATCGATCCACTGGCTGTGTGGGTGCGGAGAGACCTAGGATAGTGGGGCATTTGGATGGATGAAACATTGCATGTAATATCTCTGCATGCGGAAGATGCCCGTTTCTATATAGCCTCTACTCCCGTGGTGTTGCCCAGGCTGCTGCAGTACGTGGATCACTTTGGAGACTAATCTGGACTGCACCTTAATCAGCACAAAACCTTGCTCTTCCCTCTGGCATGCATGGCCACCCTGCCCCTGAAGAGTCTCCTTGATCTTCGGTTACGCTGGGAACTGGAGCATTTCAGGTACTTGGGCATGCAGGTGGTGCTTGAAGATACCCAGAAGATGCACCTTAATGTGTATAGAGTCATAGCTGCACCATGGCACTCTGTAAACTTTTGGAACTCATTGCCACTTTCATTGAAGGGCAGACTCGCAGTGTCCAAATGGATTGCTGCCATGCTGCCTGTACATTCGACAAAATTAATTGTTCCCAGTACCCAGACGGATCTTTAAGCAACTGAACTATGTGCTCATGGCATTGCTGTGGGCGTGGCATTGCAGCGCGGTGGTTTTGGGTACACTGAACCGCCCTGCGAGGAGGGGGGCTTGGAAGCGACTGAACGTATATTATTATAGAGTGTACTTACAGCATGCGTCCCAATGGTTAGATGACAGAGACAATTGGGAGAAACGACTGTTGATAGGGTGAGTTCAACTGGATTAACTTCCGGTGGCATTGATGCAGGGTAGGGGAGTCTTGGACGATATGCCTTCATAGTTCGTCACACTGTGAGCATCTGTCAGCAATATATGGAGATGGTCCTGCAACATGCTCTGTATCATAGAGAGCTTCCTATATGGATACTTGCTCCAGTGCAGGAAATGAGCACACATAGGTCATTTTAGTGGTGGAGGGAAGGGGGATGCGAAGTCTTAGCTGATCTCTACCGGAGTGAAATGTTCATTACATTGAGCAAGCATGTGGGGACTTTGCTCTGGGTTGGGGCATTATCCACTACACTGGTCTGATTGATATTGCCAAGGTAACCTGGCACACATACCCTCATATATCGGCAAACATCTCACACTCTGGTTACTTTGCTCTTCTGTGGCTCTGGGTGCAGGCTGATTTCCCTCCTATATATTTCTATGAGGATGGACTCAAATGACCCTTCCCCTGGTGCAAGAGCTGCCTGGGACACAAACTTGCCGAGCCCCTGGATGACAAGTTGTGGTCAGTCATAAGTGGGCTAACCCATACAGTGTCCTGTAATGGATGATTCAAATTGGTACATTATAATTTGTTGCACCACACCTATATAACACTAGTGAGACTCCACTGCATTACCTGATCCGTGCCGAATTGTGTCCTAGATGTGATGAGAGGGAGGCAAATTTCTACACTTTGCATGGATATGTCCCTGGGTGAGGCAGTTCTGGGATCAGGTGGTAGAGACAGTGCCGGAGAGCACAGTCTTTCACATAGAGGAAGTGCCATTACAGTGCTTGTTGGACTACATCAAGAAATCCAGGAAGTGCAAAATGACATACAAGCTATTGCAATTGGTATTGGTGCTGGCTAGGCGCAGGGTGGCTATACCATGAATGGGACTGAGTGCCCCGGATATAAAAGCATGGCATAGGGACATGCGTGACTGGACCTTGGCGGAAGAAGTCCACATGAAACTAAATCGCAGGGATGACAAACTGCAAAAGGACCTTAGTAAATGGCAGGAGTTGTGCAATGCTGTTATGACCTCAAATTTAGTTGCTAACGACCAGCATGAATCAGATACTAGTGGGGGTATGTCTGAAGGGGAGGGCGAGTGAAAAAGTGAAGTATGATTGGTGAGAGGCATGTACTTACCCTTGCATTCAAATGTATTACGAATTACTGTCCCATCGCTTTTGGCATTGTAATTACCCGGTACGGACAATCATGTGCCTTCGACATCTGTATTCCCATGACTGCTGCAATATTTGATAAATGTTTTTCTTTTTGCTCCACAATTCCTTCTAAATTCAAGGGAAATATCAATTTCCTTGTACAACCTACCATATTATAACCAGCTGCACACATTCTCGGGTTGGCCACCAGGAGTGTCTAGGTCCCATACCACTGGAATACACTTTTGTTATCATTTACATTTTTTAATTCCCCTTGAACTTAATACACCATGATTTCCTTTTGATTTTTCATTGATATATTTTTTTCTTCTCTTAACTTCGGAACCCTTTTAATGTTTCTGTTCATGTGTGTGATATTTCTCTTACAAAAGGATGTTTCTTTCTTAAACCTTGGTGTGGACATTTGAGCTTTGTGCTTCTTTGTATTCAATTTCAATTCAATTCAAAAGCTTTTATTCGATTTGTACATACAAATCATACAAGCAAAATACATAATTGAAATATTAAAATCACCATATAATCTCTCCTAAAAGGGAAAAGAAGGCTAAAGTGCAGAAAGTGATAAATAATCATGCCTCTTTAGGTCAACCTATTATTATAGGATACGAAGCATCCTTATATGGACAATCTGGGGATCAGAAGGACTTACTCACTAGGCATTTCCTGGGAACTGTACATTAAAATTATTAAAAAACATTCAGTACTGTGGCCCTCTACATATATAATGAAACCTTAATTACAGAAATTGATATAAAGTTTACAAAATTTAAGAACATATATATACAGACAGGAGTGTAAACGGTAATATCATAAACAATTCCTGGCAGCTGTATAACATAAGTACAGACAGGTAGATAAACATTATTATAATACAATACTTTTCCTGGCAGCTGTACATTTTAAGATAAAAGTGGCCAAGAAGAAACAGATCTCCTCGTTCTCTAGTGAAGATAAAAATATCAATGCTGTTTGTGTGGTATAAATATTATATTTAATAAAAATTGGTTTGAGGTACTTTGTCCTAAAAGACTGAAAAAATTTACAAAAAAGTAAAAAATGGCAACTACTCTGCCGAGAAGTACTATCACACGGACAGGGCATGTTTGAACTGGTTTTTGTGTTTGGAAAAGCAACCAAGTGATGAACAATGCCCAATCTAACCCGTGTTAAAACATACTGGTGAGAGGGGCGTGTCACATATACATAGCTGGGATGGTGCAGTGAGCTAAAAAACGGTGATGGATCAAGCCCTGATCTTTGGACTGGGTAAGAGTGGTCTGCTTAATTCAGGCACTCTGTTCATCACCACCCCCTTTTCTGAATCATTTTGTCCACCATAAGCGTGGAAGGGTATACTCAGATGTGAGTCCCTTGCTCATTGCACCATCAGGATTCAAGCAAGCCGGGCCGACGACGCCTGAAATGGCAGAAACCGGTCCCCGGAAGCTTGTTTCCTTCCCAGTACAAGAATTGGCTTGGTAGTTTGGTTTGCCCTGTTCCCATCATGCACTGGGACAGGAACAGACTAATTTGCATATAGCCAAGTTCTGAGCTAGGATGGTGCAGTGAGCTAAAAAACGGTGATGGATCAAGCCCTGATCTTTGGACTGGGTAAGAGTGGTCTGCTTAATTCAGGCACTCTGTTCATCACCACCCCCTTTTCTGAATCATTTTGTCCACCATAAGCGTGGAAGGGTATACTCAGATGTGAGTCCCTTGCTCATTGCACCATCAGGATTCAAGCAAGCCGGGCCGACGACGCCTGAAATGGCAGAAACCGGTCCCCAGAAGCTTGTTTCCTTCCCAGTACAAGAATTGGCTTGGTAGTTTGGTTTGCCCTGTTCCCATCATGCACTGGGACAGGAACAGACTAATTTGCATATAGCCAAGTTCTGAGCTGGGATGGTGCAGTGAGCTAAAAAACGGTGATGGATCAAGCCCTGATCTTTGGACTGGGTAAGAGTGGTCTGCTTAATTCAGGCACTCTGTTCATCACCACCACCTTTTCTGAATCATTTTGTCCACCATAAGCGTGGAAGGGTATACTCAGATGTGAGTCCCTTGCTCATTGCACCATCAGGATTCAAGCAAGCCGGGCCGACGACGCCTGAAATGGCAGAAACCGGTCCCCGGAAGCTTGTTTCCTTCCCAGTACAAGAATTGGCTTGGTAGTTTGGTTTGCCCTGTTCCCATCATGCACTGGGACAGGAACAGACTAATTTGCATATAGCCAAGTTCTGAGCTGGGATGGTGCAGTGAGCTAAAAAACGGTGATGGATCAAGCCCTGATCTTTGGACTGGGTAAGAGTGGTCTGCTTAATTCAGGCACTCTGTTCATCACCACCCCCTTTTCTGAATCATTTTGTCCACCATAAGCGTGGAAGGGTATACTCAGATGTGAGTCCCTTGCTCATTGCACCATCAGGATTCAAGCAAGCCGGGCCGACGACGCCTGAAATGGCAGAAACCGGTCCCCGGAAGCTTGTTTCCTTCCCAGTACAAGAATTGGCTTGGTAGTTTGGTTTGCCCTGTTCCCATCATGCACTGGGACAGGAACAGACTAATTTGCATATAGCCAAGTTCTGAGCTGGGATGGTGCAGTGAGCTAAAAAACGGTGATGGATCAAGCCCTGATCTTTGGACTGGGTAAGAGTGGTCTGCTTAATTCAGGCACTCTGTTCATCACCACCCCCTTTTCTGAATCATTTTGTCCACCATAAGCGTGGAAGGGTATACTCAGATGTGAGTCCCTTGCTCATTGCACCATCAGGATTCAAGCAAGCGGGGCCGACGACGCCTGAAATGGCAGAAACCGGTCCCCGGAAGCTTGTTTCCTTCCCAGTACAAGAATTGGCTTGGTAGTTTGGTTTGCCCTGTTCCCATCATGCACTGGGACAGGAACAGACTAATTTGCATATAGCCAAGTTCTGAGCTGGGATGGTGCAGTGAGCTAAAAAACGGTGATGGATCAAGCCCTGATCTTTGGACTGGGTAAGAGTGGTCTGCTTAATTCAGGCACTCTGTTCATCACCACCCCCTTTTTTGAATCAATCAAGTATGAAAGCATGGATGAATGTAGGGACAGTGATTTCCCCTTACGTCCCTTACGTCCATGTTGCTCATGTTGTGGGACTTGAGTCACAGGGTGCATCCCTGCATCATGGAGGTACATATTTGAGCCCAAAAGAAGGCCTGTTGTCAATTGTAGGTCACAAATGACAGCCTATATGTAATGATTTGTGACACATGTGAAACGCTGATGAGTGGGATTCCGTACTACCTTTGACACACAGAAATGGCATTTTGAATACGTGACACCCTAAACATCCTCTCTGTACAGAGGTAACACACCCACCATCTATTTTCAAATTATGAGATTCTTAGCACTACATGTTGCACTTACACTTGTCAGAATGATGTGACATGCACTCAGGAAATGTGTTGGCATGAATTTATTTGCACATGCTGTGTCTGTGGTCATTTTGTACTGTCCCATGATAGCAAAGGACTGTGACAATGTGAAGTGCTCATGTGAAGAAATTGCCAATGATGGTGTTCCTACAGGCTATTCCTGCTGCAGCTGCAGAGGGGTGTGGTCCATATGCCTCATCTTCCTCATCATCGTCCGTTGCATCTCGCACTTGTATCCATGGGGCATTGGTGCGTATACATATGTTGTGCAACACACGACATGCAACGATCATCTTGCACACGATGTCTGGGCTGTACAGGAGCCTTCCACCTGTGATGTCCAGGCACCTGAAACGTGACTTCAACATGCCAAATGTGCGTTCCACAATGCCCCTAGTGTGTATGTGGGCCGCCTTGTACTGTCTCTGGGTCTGTGTGTTCGGGGCTCGGAGGGGTGTCATCATCCAAGGGCAGAGTGCATTGGTTATGCATGATATGTTGGCAGGCTCACTGGTTCATTGGTGTGTGATATGTGTGACTTAGTGATTCCTGTTTGACATGCACTGCTTGCTCCAAATGAGCTGTATCAATGTGTATTACATAGACTCACTGCTGCTCTTCCCTCCCCAGAGCCTATTTACTAGTGTGAGCAGCGTGGTTGCATCACTTGCACTCCTACGGCACACCATTGTCATGCCAGTCTACGCCTGTGCCTGTCCACAAGCCTGACAACGTCACTATGGTGTTGTGCGCTGAAGGTGGGCGGACATGTATGTGTAGGCTATGGTGAAAATAGGGTGGACACAGATGTAGAGTTTATGGCTGGCTGAACATGCGATGCGGCTGAGGGTAGACCTTTGGCTTATGCTGCGGTAATAGTGACACACACAACAGTTGGCATGTATGATCCCGGACCACAAGCGGGCTTGCGCTCCCTCATTTACCCCTTCAACAGAGCCCACACCCCGGGTTCATGCTACATTGCAACACTGTCCATTGAGGGACGGGTGGCGCCAACACTGCAACAGAGACACACGCATTAGTTACTTCCTTGGCAAGGCCAAAACTTAACCACGCCCAGAGCCCCGGGTTGATGAATCAGAGCCCCGGGTTGATGAATCACACCCCTACGCTGGACTGTCATATGCCAGTCCACTCCGCTTACACATACAGGGGGGTATGACTCAGCTACATGTCCCAGGTCTACCCCCCTGCCTGAAGTGACATGGTTGCGTCCACTGTACACAGCACAATGTTATGTGGTAGGGCCCGGGGCCCTCATACATACATAATGACCACATGGACACACTTAGATAGTTTGTGGAACTGGCTACAGGCACGTGCGCCTGGCACCTTTTATTTCCAGGGTCACATGTACAGTGACGCCTGTGCTAGATGGGTGTGGGGTGAGTGTAAGCCAGCCCTCAGGGAATGGTTGTGCTGGCAACAACTACAACAGTGATCAGACAATCAGAAGTTCAAAGTTCAAATAGCAAGGGTTCATGACTGGAACTGCACAGAGTTAGTGGCCCCAGATTTACTGCGGCCGGCACAGGCACACCGCCACGGGACGGTGATTTGCGGTGCACCGAGGTAGGGCCACGAGAGCTGAGCGGGTCCTTGTCGAAGTCCAAGGTGAATGTCGCAGAGTGTTTCGTGGGACAGTGGAAGGTGTTCTTCCAGGTTATGATGCAGAGGGCAGAACCAAACAGAAAAAGGCAATATGGAGAATATGAATGCTACAGACTCATTCTTTACACAAAGTCAGTATAAGCTACATGATGATGAAGACAACCCCCAGGCCATATACTCAGACGCCACCAAAGTTCAGCCAGTGAGTGTCCATGATTGTCGGGGCACAGACTTAATGGCGCCAGAGCTGAAAGGGTATGCAGTCTGCGATGAGGCCTGTACAATGATATAAACTCTGCCATAACTCAAACTCAGTTCCAAATGTGTGACCTACTCGACCGCAGTGTAGGCCGGAGGCAGCGGTCAGCAAGGGCCTACAGCCACGTGTCGTTGGCTTGCGATGCACAGAGTTAGTGGCACCAGAGCTGAAAGGGGATGCAGTCTGCGATGAGGCCTTTACAATGATATGAACTCTGCCATGAATAAATCAAGACTCAGTTCCAAATGGGTGACCTTCTCGATCTCAGTGTAGGCTAGAAGCAGCGGTGGGGTACGTCAACGAGTAAGGAGTGCTGGGGGCCTGTGTTGCGGAGGCCTGCGATGGTCTGAGGAGGCTGCCAAGGCTGTGGGCCTCTGGCTTGGAGCTTGCACCGGCACGTGGTGGGCCCTCTTTGACACATGGCGGTGTCAGTAGGTGAGCAGTGAGGCCTTGGTGCGCAGGGGCGGACAAAACAGGTCTGGGGAGCAGCGGCCCGGGGTGCAGCAGGCGCACGTGATCGCAGGTACCACTGCTCACGGCGTCGGCCTCGTGGCTGGGTGAGAGACGTTGCCCTGGCAGACATATTGGCCATTCCGCAAGAGAACCACGCCCAGAGCTACATGCTATTTATTCACACCCCTACGCTGGCCTGGCGTATGCCGGGCCAGCCCACTCCGCTCGTGCTTACAGGTGGGGACGTAACAAGCTACATTTCTGCGATCTTCCCCACTGGCTGAGATAACATGGTTGCATTCACTGTCCACTACACTCCAAACAACAGCAGTGTATGTCAACATGGATATGTCTGTGGTCTGCATACTGCAGTCGGGCCAACACATCCAAGCCACACTTGGCACTGTGTACATTCTCATTCATAGGTCACTTGCCTCCTTCGCATATGCCTGGTACCCACCCCTCCCTACATTCTGCTATTGTGTGGCTGAGGTGCCATGCCATTGATGGCTTGTGTACATGGCTAGCCCAGGTTACCACAGTAAGTTGTGCTGTCGTGTCTGGTAAGTGGGCATGTTGTTTGGCATGGTGTATGTGAGTTTGTAACGCGTACATTCCCAGAGTTGTGAGTTGCATGATTGTGGAGTTGAGGTGTGTGGTGTGTTCATTTGGTACTTACCAACGAGCAAGGCATTGTCGTAGGTGCCATCCTGGAAGCGCTGGTTGGTGATGGAGTGTCGGAAGATGTAGGAATCATGCACACTGCCTGGGTAATTGATGACAACATTGGTGAAGACTCCCCAGTTGTCCACTATTGCATGCTCATTGATGGAATGTGTGTGCTTTCTGTTGCGGTAATTGTGTGCAGTGTCGGAAGGGGGCAAATGTAGGACATGTGTGCAGTCAATTGCCCCCAACACGTGCAGGAAGCCAGCTATGGCGTAGAAGCCTTGCTTGGTCCCCAGCTGTTCCTGCACAGTGTGGGGGAAGTGAAGGTGCTGGGGTACCAAGCTGATGATGGCATCAAGACAGGTGTGATGAACTTTGATAGGGCTGGCTGTGAGACTACTCCGACTCTGGCAGCTGTTGGTTGGTAGGTACCAGAGGCCAACAGATGCAGCACAGCCAGCAGCTTTGTCTGTGGAGGGATGTCAGTTGTCCTCTGTGTTGGTACTGTCAGCCTGTGGGCAATGATGGTCAGGAGGCGGAGGAGGGTTGTCCTTTTGAGAATGTAGTGGGCAATGACATCCTCTCGTTTAGGTCTGTGACGCTGGTGCGTTTTCTGAAGGTCCGCTGTCTTTGTCTGCTCTGCCTCTGCCTCTGTGATAGTCCGGGGTGGGGGGTGGAGGGGAGGGTCCGGGGAGGGCGGCGGGCCTGTGGGTGCTGGCGGTGGGTGTTGTGGCCCTCTTGGGGCTCCGAGCTACATGATCATTAGGTCCATGTCATCTGTTGTTCTTCAGGTGTGGCTCTGGGCTGGGCTCACTTTTATGGTGTAGGTTGTCGTCTGACTTTACACCAGGTAAGAGCAGGTGTTAAATTCCTGCTACTAAAGAGCCTTATCACCTGTTTTAGGACCTTATGGCCGATCTAGCTGGTCGTTGAGAATGTTGTGGAGTGGTGTTGTCGCGGCTTTTTGCACTGGAACGCCTACATTGCCTATCATTAGCGTTAGTTGCCGGGGTCATCTGTGGCAATGTTTTTTGCGCCTGCTATCGCAGGTAAACTGGTGATATCGGCTGTTAGCAGCAGCTTGTGAATAGGGCAATACATTTATCGCCACTTTGGCTGCGAAAAAGTGCTGATAACTCAGCGATAAGTCCTTGAGAATATGCCACATAGAGCGCACAGCTACTCAATAGAGTGTCCGGGTGCTAACAGATCGGTGAGACGAAGGATCTACAGTGGAGAATTATTAAAAAGCCAAGGTCCCGAATTACAAAGGTAAAGTTAGACAAAAGTGTAACTTTACGACTTCTGGTATTCACAAAGGGCATTTACTACTCGTAAATGCTCTATGTGAATACTGAAAGTTGTAAAGTTCAACTTTTGGTATTCACAAAGGGCATTTAGAAGTAGTAAATGCTCTTTGTGATTATTAAAAATCATAAAGTTAGACTTGTGTCTAACTTTACCTTTGTGAATTGGGCCCCAAGTGTTCAACTGTCTAAAAGACTCGGGTCTTTAATGGCTCTGCGAGACAAGGGCATAGAATTCCAGCCTCAGTTGGCCATATCAGTAAGAAAAGAATCACTCCATCTTTTCTTCTTTATCTTGACACTACTGTCAGCAAAGCCTCCGTAGAGAGCAATATTCTCTTAGGCTGCTAGTGTGGGAGAGTCTTTGACAACTATTTAGGTCCCAGCCCATAAAAAAGGTTCTTCATATTACTAATCTGTCATCCCAAATATTAGTTATTCAATCTCAAAAGTGGTTTACTATTACATGTATCAACATATAATGCAGGCAATAATGTTTCAAGTTATTATTTGATCAACTACAGTGTAGCACCTAACGCAATGATAATAAAACAGTTAATAGGACAAATATGCACTCATTCTACTCACAACCAGACTTAAGAGAATAACTGTCCGTACTTGATAGATCTCTACTGTAAGTTACTTTTCAAAGATTTGATATAAATTGCTTATTTGATTACTTATCTGAGCTATATGAGAATGTGTCTGGTCAATTCTTTAAATGCTACTGAAAGAAATCAAAAATAACTACTTCTAAAATGCTGACTTGATCTACTGACAAGAGTGCATTAACTGAAGATGCATATTAGAAAGGGGGACAAGAGATGGCAGGAGGATGTGCTTACCAGCTTAAACTACATTTGCAGCCCAAAGTACTAATTACTGGTCTCAAATTCTGGTTGCAATTTTCAAACAGTATTTTTGCAAAAGGTATAAAATGTAATGAAAATACCTTTATAGTAAAGGTCAATTTGCTAGATTCCAATCCAGCCTACCTAATGAATATTAATGAGGTAGTTTAATTGCTACTCACTCTGATTGGTGGCAGTCACAGGAATGACAGCCTGCTAGAGTCAGCAGACCTCCATATAGGGCCAACTTTAGCTCTGATGGCGCCAAGTGCGACAATCTTTTTTGGCGCCCCAACCCCCATGATTCGTTAGATTCCCTCATGACCACCCGGCAAAAGTGCCCCTTATCACTCCATAGCAGCTTTCTCACATACATTTCATTTGCTTTAAAGCGCTGGTAAAGGCTGACTTTACAAATAAGAATATATAGCTACCCAAACAAATCCTTTTCAGTAACATTAGGAATAGATAATAAAAGACGGGGAAAAAACATCATGTCACAAAAGGATCTCTGTGACAAAAGCAGTAGTCCACTCAGCTATACACATAAAATGCAGATCTGTGATCTGCAGGGTACGAGTTCTTTGCAGCACACATATTAACCCTCTGCACTACTTTATGGCAAGTGAAAACTGCCACTAGACAAAACTCTGATCTCTCTAACAGGAACATTAATCACAATAATTATTTTGACATTTTTAATGGTTGCCTGAAAACTGGGCATACAAGGAACTCTGGAGCAGGTGTTTTTAAATCATAAGTTATTGATAGACACAGCGCCCCCTGAGGTCAGTGCCCCCTCCCCAGTCCAGCCATCAGTGCGGCTGCACCAGTCGCACTGCACTAAAGCCTACCCTGCCTCCATACCTGAGGCCACCTTTCGATAAAGTGAACTTTTTTTTAATGTAGGCCATTTTTAGGGCTGGGCCTACATCCCACGAAGTGGGTGTGGCTTAAGAGTCCTTTTGTGAGGAGTTCCAAAATCTAACCTACGAATTCCAGAGAAGCGCATGAATTTTGTTCGTTATTTATGGCAGCTGCATGGCAATTGGCCTTCGCATGGCTGTGTTTTTACAAGCCAGCACGCAATAGGCCATAAGCTGTAGAGTTGCTTCGCTTCCTGCATATTCCGTGCGGAGACGCGCAGCAGAAGGCTATATTTCATCAATTACCAGCTGTCAGGGGCTGCGGTAATTGAAGGCAGATGCTCGGTGCGCATTCACCTCTTTCCAGTTACTTTTTTGTTCAGCTGTGTGTGCACGCATGCTGGCTCCCTGCCAAAGCTTGTTTTTTTTGCTAGGGGAGGGAGCTAATGGTCACTGCTGGAATGTTAATCGAAAGTTTACGGTAAAAAAAACACGTGTGCAAAGTCGGGGCTACTCGCAGTCGCTACTGACGGAAGATCAGCTGTTGGCAAGTTTTACAAGTCTGATCCCAGAAGTGTCTTCGTTTGAATAAGTATGTTAGTGTTTTTGAGAGGTAGCCAGTGCCGGCAGTAATGCTGGTCGGGAAGCCGCCTGTTCCAAAAAGATCGCATAAACATCCTTGTAAAGGGAACATTATATTGGGGGCGGGGAATGGTGGGGGTTGCATAGGCAGAGGGAAAAGCGGCACCGTCAGATGACTGCAACAGAAAGAGTGAGCGGCACCGTTACAGAGTCACACGGTGCAAGCTGTCCAGGGGGCATGCTGAATATGATGTGCTCCGGGGCGAAGTTTCACGTGGTGCAACAGGCGCAGTGACTCCCGGACCATGATTATAGCTATATTTTAGGAGTCAAGCAGCGGCTAGGGGGCATTTCCTTCTCTACCCTCAAGCCCATGGCACACTGGCTCCGTTATTGGTCTGCTCGTCCTAGTCACTGGGTATCTGCGTGTGGCGGCGGGCCTGGAAAGGATCAGCTGCTTCTGCCATGGCCACCCTCCCACCCAATTCAATAACTGACAACATACATTTTTAATACCTCCAGGTTCCGAGCTATGAGCACCAGGCTCCTCGCACCAATAGCCGCAGGATCGTGGCCACCCCCAACCTCCTTGGAGACGCCCATTGCCGGCTCAGCACCGCCCACCTCCACCTGGGAGCTCCCGCTCGACACGCAGAACCCTGGAGGAAGAGCAGCAGGCGAGGGGACTCCCCTGGGACTGGGGGTTACTTACACAGTCTGACTTTACTACACGTGTCCACAGAGCTGCAACAGGGGCGCGACCCTACACTCCCTGCTACGCGGCTGCTGCGCCCTCCGGCCTGGGTCTTGATCTGTACACACCTCCCCCTTGTATTCCACCCATCCCCTGCCCCCTCACTCCTCCACTGTCCCCTTTACCCTCTCACCTGAGAACTTTTGCACATGCTCTCTGCCCGGCGTCTTCTCGCCGCGCTCTGTCGCGCTCTATTTTCTCTCTTCTGTGTTTCCTGCCCCTCACTTTCTCTCCCTCCTTCACTTTCTCTCGCCGGGATTCACCTGCCCTCCCCTTCTGCCCAGATCTCCTCCCGTGCCTGGGACCCAGGTGTTAATGATTCCTGTGGAGGAGTGCTGCCATTGTGGGTGGGGGGGGGTACGTGTGAGGTTGGGTTCCCTTGGCGTTGGGGCTCAGACCATCACGAGTCACATTTGCAAGCTTTGCCACCTCTCCTGTCGATTCTCCTAACTTGGCCCATTTAAACCCGGCACCAGGCGGCTAAAGGGGTCCCGAGAGGACTGAGCAACGAGCGGCTCTGGCACCTATTCAGCGCCCTCCCTGGGCGAGCTCCGGCTTCCCACACACATAGGACGAGTCCACATCAATGAACAGCATGCGCGGCACGGGATGTTCACAGGAAACGGAGGGGGGGGGGGGCTCCAAAGTAGTTTTTTTTCAGATTAACATACTGTCTTCTGGGTGAGGGAACCCGTCGGGAGTAGACAGGGAATACAAAATGCAGGGTGAGCAGTGTGTGTGTGCGTGTGTAGGGTGAGCAGAGTGTGCAGGGTGAGCAGTGTGTGAGTATGCAGGGTGAGCAGTGTGTGAGGATGCAGAGTGAGCAGTATGTGGGTGTCCAGGGCTAGCAGTGTGTGAGTATGCAGGGTGAGCAGTGTGTGAGGATGCAGAGTGAGCAGTATGTGGGTGTCCCGGGCCAGCAGTGTGTGAGTGAGTATGCAGGGTGAGCAGTGTGTGGGTGTGCAGGGTGGGCAGTGTGTGAGTATGCAGGGTGAGCAGTGTGTGAGTGTGCAGGGTGAGCAGTGTGTGAGTGTGCAGGGTGAGCAGTGTGTGAGTGGGCAGGGTGAGCAGTGTGTGAGTATGCAGGGTGAGCAGTGTGTGAGTATGCAGCAGTATGTGAGTATGCAGGGTGATCAGTATGTGAGTATGCAGGGCAATCAGTATGCGGGTGTCCAGGGCCAGCAGTGTGTGAGTGTGCAGGGTGTGTGAGTATGTAGGGTGAGCAGTATGTGGGTGTCCCGGGCCAGCAGTGTGTGAGTGAGTATGCAGGGTGAGCAGTGTGTGAGTGTGCAGGGTGAGCAGTGTGTGAGTGTGCAGGGTGAGCAGTGTGTGAGTATGCAGGGTGAGCAGTGTGTGGGTGTCCAGGGCCAGCAGTGTGTGAGTGTGCAGGGTGAGCAGACTGTGAGTATGCAGGGTGAGCAGTGTTTGAGCATGCAGGGTGATCAGTATGTGAGTATGCAGGATGATCAGTATGTGGATGTCCAGGGCCAGCAGTGTGTGAGTGTGCAGGGTGTGTGAGTATGCAGGTGAGCATGAGCAGTATGTGGGTGTCCCGGGCCAGCAGTGTATGAGTGAGTATGCAGGGTGAGCAGTGTGTGAGTGTGCAGGGTGAGCA
This sequence comes from Lissotriton helveticus, assembly GCF_964261635.1. NCBI lineage: Eukaryota > Metazoa > Chordata > Amphibia > Caudata > Salamandridae > Lissotriton > Lissotriton helveticus. The sequence continues at coordinate 931,475,212 of NC_136063.1, forward strand.
GTGTGTGAGTATGCTGGGTGAGCAGTGTGTGAGTTTGCAGGGTGAGCAGTGTGTGAGTATGCAGGGTGAGCAGTATGTGAGTGAGCAGGGTGAGCAGTGTGTGAGTATGCAGGGTGAGCAGTGTGTGAGTGTGCAGGGTGAGCAATGTGTGAGTGTGTAGGGTGAGCAGTGTGTGAGTATGCAGGGTGAGCAGTGTGTGAGTATGCAGGGTGATCAGTATGTGAGTATGCAGGGTGAGCAGTGTGTGAGTGTGCAGGGTGAGCAGTGTGTGAGTGTGCAGGGTGAGCAGTGTGTGAGTGGGCAGGGTGAGCAGTGTGTGAGTATGCAGGGTGAGCAGTGTGTGAGTATGCAGCAGTATGTGAGTATGCAGGGTGATCAGTATGTGAGTATGCAGGGCAATCAGTATGCGGGTGTCCAGGGCCAGCAGTGTGTGAGTGTGCAGGGTGTGTGAGTATGTAGGGTGAGCAGTATGTGGGTGTCCCGGGCCAGCAGTGTGTGAGTGAGTATGCAGGGTGAGCAGTGTCTGAGTGTGCAGGGTGAGAAGTGTGTGAGTATGCAGGGTGAGCAGTGTGTGGGTGTCCAGGGCCAGCAGTGTGTGAGTGTGCAGGGTGAGCAGACTGTGAGTATGCAGGGTGAGCAGTGTTTGAGCATGCAGGGTGATCAGTATGTGAGTATGCAGGATGATCAGTATGTGGATGTCCAGGGCCAGCAGTGTGTGAGTGTGCAGGGTGTGTGAGTATGCAGGTGAGCATGAGCAGTATGTGGGTGTCCCGGGCCAGCAGTGTATGAGTGAGTATGCAGGGTGAGCAGTGTGTGAGTGTGCAGGGTGAGCAGTGTGTGAGTATGCTGGGTGAGCAGTGTGTGAGTTTGCAGGGTGAGCAGTGTGTGAGTATGCAGGGTGAGCAGTATGTGAGTGAGCAGGGTGAGCAGTGTGTGAGTATGCAGGGTGAGCAGTGTGTGAGTGTGCAGGGTGAGCAATGTGTGAGTGTGTAGGGTGAGCAGTGTGTGAGTATGCAGGGTGAGCAGTGTGTGAGTATGCAGGGTGATCAGTATGTGAGTATGCAGGGTGATCAGTATGTGGGTGTCCAGGGCCAGCAGTGTGTGAGTGTGCAGGGTGAGCAGTGTGTGAGTATGCAGGGTGAGCAGAGTGTGAGTATGCAGGGTGATCAGTATGTGAGTATGCAGGATGATCAGTATGTGGGTGTCCAGGGCCAGCAGTGTGTGAGTGTGCAGGGTGTGTGAGTATGCAGGGTGAGCAGTATGTGGGTGTTCCGGTCCAGCAGTGTGTGAGTGAGTATGCAGGGTGAGCAGTGTGTGAGTGTGCAGGGTGAGCAGTGGGTGAGTATGCAGGGTGAGCAGTGTGTGAGTGTGCAGGGTGAGCAGTGGGCGAGTATGTAGGGTGAGCAGTGTGTGCGTATGCAGGGTGAGCAGTATGTGGATGTCCAGGGCCAGCAGTGTGTGAGTGTGCAGGGTGAGCAGAGTGTGAGTATGCAGGGTGAGAAAAGTGTGAGTATGCAGGGTGAGCAGTGTGTGAGTATGCAGGGTGAGCAGTGTGTGAGTATGCAGGGTGATCAGTATGTGAATATGCAGGGTGATCACTATGTGGGTGTCTAGGGCCAGCAGTGTGTGAGTGTGCAGGGTAAGCAGTGTGTGAGTATGCAGGGTGAGCAGTATGTAGATGTCCAGGGCCAGCAGTATGTGAGTGTGCAGGGTGAGCAGAGTGTGAGTGTGCAGGTTGAGCAGTGTGTGAGTATGCAGGGTGAGCAGTGTGAGTATGCAGGGTGATCAGTATGTGGGTGTCCAGGGCCAGCAGTGTGTAAGTGTGCAGGGTGAGCACTGTTTGAGTATGCAGGGTGATCAGTATGTGAGTATGCAGGGTGATCAGTATGTGGGTGTCCAGGACCAGCAGTGTGTGAGTGTGCACGCTTTCTCCGGGCACAAACACCACCAGCCGTCAGTGCACGCTTTCACCAAGCACAAACAGCACCAGCTGTCAGTGCACGCTTCCACCAGGCACACACCACCAGATGTCAATGCACGCTTTTCACCAGGCTCACACACATCATCAGCCATCAGTGCACGCTTTCACCAGGCATACACACCACCGGCCGTCAGTGCACGCTTTCACCGGGCACAGACACCATCAGCTGTCAGTGCACGCTTCCACCAGGCACACACACCACCAGCCATCAGTACACACATCAATTGTTAATGCATCCACAATTAACTATTGTAGCAATCGCTGTATTGCAAACTTTACTTTTAAACATAATCATCTAAAGCTCAGCATGCCACCATTGCTACAATTCCAATCCAACCCACATAATTCCACTACACACCACATGCATACACTCCATAACACATGGCGAAAAGACATTGCCATTTACAATGCCATTTGCTCCAACTCAAATAAATCCGAGACCTATCGCATTTCCAATGCTTGTTCTTGAAGGAAACGGTGCTGCATTTAAAAAGAAATGTTTTCTTATTGAAAAGAAAGAATTGTCTGGGAGCTGACAGTAATTCCCTGGGCCTCTGCCTACTTTCCAACATTTTTTTTTTGTTTTTTTACATTCACAAAAGGGAAGTTGTCCCTTTGGGGCTCCTACTAGGATCCTTTCACCCCAAAGCGGATGCTGGTAAGTTTACATTTTTTGTGACTTTAGTCACAAAACATTGATGCATTTCATACTTAATCGCTATGTGTGAGGGAGCCTCTAACACACCTCTTCCAAATAACCATTTGGTATGGAGCTTCAAAACTATTTTCGGAGTCGATACAAATATTTCACCTCCTTAAATGGCTTTAGTGCACAGTAAAACATGCTGTTGCAAGCAGTGATTTGTCCTGTTTGCTACTTTAGATTTGTTTAGTACATCAATCCCTTTGTCCAATAAGTCAGCTGGCCTATCTCAGAACCCGTACCTCCCCTACTGTTTGCTTTGGATATCCTTCCTGTTTCTCCCGTTGCTCACCTTCTTTTTTTAAGTATCCCAGGAAGAAACGTGACAATCCATACTGTGGTGAATGTATCTGATAGCTAGAAAGCATTGGATACACTTCACTGCTGCGCCTTTAGTCCACCCTGGGTTTGGGCTGTTCGACGTGCACATAGTTGTCTGCTTACAATTGTTAATTTCCTTGCGAACTGGCCTATCTATACCTAGAAGTGAATATGCACAGAAGGCTATGCATTTTGGCGCAGCACTGTAACTGCTATGTGTCAATGTATTCAAATCAATTCTGCAGGAAATTTGAGGCTTGAGATGGTTATAGAGATGAGATGGTTATATAGTGAACCCTCCCTCCATGTAGTTTTGTTCAGAAGTGTGTTATCATGGAAAGCATGGGAGAAGTAAAAAGATTCCAAAATTCCAGCATAATGTCAGACATTTCCAGTTTGGTGATGGCTGGACCATCCTCTTCCTCTTCTGACAGGTGAAACTGCTGAAAGTTGGTGGCAATTAAGTAGTCACGTTTTATTGACTGATTTAAGGTAATGGCTCAGTTCAAGGAAACATTTCCTTTTATGGTCTAAATTGTTGCCAGTATTATGACCCTGCAGGTTATTACAGAAGTTTTGAGAGGGGGTTGTGTATATGAGTCTTGAAGGCAATATCTGTTTATGGAATAAGATTGGAAAGAGACTGGTTTGCTAAGATTTTGGTTTTCATCTAAATAGCTTATTTCAAAGGGATGCGATATCCTTGGCACATGCCATTTTTATGCCTGGCTTAACACTTCTCTCTGGTGGACCTATTGTTTAAAATACATTGAGTAGGCTTTGATGTCAGACTCCTTGAGACATTGGCATTTTCTTGGGTCAGTCCCCCTCAGAAATCGTTCTAAGACTTTGCCAATCACTCTTGGATCAATACAAATGAGTACGCAACACTCTTCTCACGCTAATGGCCGTTTGGTGTATTATTTCACATCTTAAAAATACAATCATTACAATTATGTCACATTCAGTGTTTTATTTCACATATACATTCAAATCACAACACCATTTTTTTTTAACTGCATCAGTCATTTTTTAAAGAAACAGAAAATGGCCCCCCATCAAACAGCACCCCCCCACACCCCCCCCCCCCCAAACGCTAAATAACACAAATAACTCAAGCAAAATAAACACAGCAGAAAGTAAAACAAAATTGTGATGTTAGGAAACAACTAGTGCGTTTTTCTCAGAAACCAAATTCCACTTGCAGTACTGCAGGCGCTCACACTACTTCTGACAATTATTAAATGTCCTGGGGGAAAAAACGAACAGTTTATGGTTTATGTAGTAGAGATCGTGCCATACAACCCCAGGGGATTAGGGTGAACGTCAAAGGGTTTTATGTTGAAAGCGCTTTTATGAGTATAATTGTTCTGCTCTGCCCCAACTTTCCTTGCTCCAATAAACCAGTAAAATGAGCACAGAAACATTCAGCTTGGGTACAAACAAGAGTGGATACACAAACGTCATGTTTAGGCCCTATTTGCGACTTTAATTTTTTGCACATTTCTGCAGCTTGTTTCTTCTTTTCTCATGCCAGTGAGAGCTCTCATCACAAATAAACGAAGTTTCGTAATAAAAGTTTGAAGATAATGCATAACCTGTTCGAGTAAGCAAAATGTGTACTACCTTAGGCATTTCTTCTTTCATCTAAAACAAAAACATTTAATTCTTGGCACCTCTAGTGACAGTTTGTGGCACTGCAGGCATTGTCTATACATTCTCGAGACACACAGCATTGTCAAATTCAATACGTCTGCATAATGTTGTAATGAATGCAATTGGAATTAGTGAAAGCTTTTCTTTGAGTATGATATCACAGTAAAGTCAAACCTATTGGCTTTGTCAATGCTAATTATTGTAAGTGTCAATTGTATCGAGTGAACTAGAGCATTGGCATCTAGGTTTTAGTGGTGCTGTGTTTGTAGAGAACCTCTGGGGAGCTGACACATTTGCAGATTTCTCAAATTACTTACTTGCAAAACCATTTATGAAAATGGAAATGCACAGGTCTACATTTCATTTTTTACTGCATGCAGAATTGTGACACTGAACTGCATTAGTGCTTGCTACATATTTTTTGCTTTCCATTGGAAAATATTCCTTTCACTACACCCTCAACAATATTGTGGGAGTTCTTTCCTTTTTCATATCCTGAAAATGAATTCACTTCTGGCCTTGAAAGTAGTACATCTAGAAAGCTGAGAGGCAGATACTACTTGTAAAATATTTGTGAATAGCTGCGAACTGTGTTGTTGGCCAGCATTTTCTCACGTGGAGATTTGTTCCATGATACTATTGGGATTTCGGTGTGAGTAAATCTCATTTACAGGGCTAGAATCCCACCAGCCCTGACTCTGTGACTCAACATAAGGAAAAAAATATGACCAAAGCCAATATTTGTGCTCCTAAATTCTACTTAAGGGCTTACTTACCTTTGAGAGTTGGTTCCTAAGCAAGGTCATGGCACATTAAAATTATGTTGTTCGCTTTTTCACGTGAAAGTGACTCTTTATAGCGGACAAGGAAGATAAAAGGAAAGGGGGAAGCAAAATACATTTTAGTAATCCACCTGGTAGGTGCCCCTAGGGCTGCGGGGACCGCCTGGACATCAAAGTCTTCTTAAGGCATTACAGCCTCCGGCATTTGTCATATAGTAGATGGGATATCTGTCGCATTTTGACAGAGTATCCTATCTGCAAAACTCTAAATAAGGACCTACTTTTGGTAACCAATGATAAAGTGTGGCCAATGTGGGGACCATTGAAAAGTTATACAGGAGAGACTGAATGAGGAATACAGCAATCTCCAATACCATATCGAAGATAACATTAGCTTTCATTTTGATGATTATATTGTGCTCACTCATATGTCCTTGTCATGGAATCATTGGTGTAAACCACTCTCTGCCCAACAACTGACAGTCAAAGATCATACCGGCACGGTGCTCCAATCTCTATGTGTTCTACTGGCAAGCTAGATGACTGCTCTTTATGCCGGAAGTGTCTACGATTACTTAGGACCCTTAAGACTTGAGAAAGGACAGTTACGCAAAGAGCGCCCATTTGTCACCCTCTAGGAGATCCCTTTGTTGACTCCAAGTAGAGGATATCATTTGTTTTTAAAGGCATGATTATTGTTCAAATGTAAGCAGGAGGTGGCCCCTATGTATCCTTAGGAAGAGTCCTTATGTACTACTCTACTTGTTAGGTGCTGCGATCAGCCAGTCGAAATCACCCTATAACAAGCCACATGTGGTGTGGTACCAGAATATTGCTGCCAGAATATTGTCTCACATAAATATTGTGTCTTAAATATCATATACATAAATATAGCCCCATTGGAATTAATAGTAGAAAACATGCAACTTCTAGGACCATATTTTTGTAAACAATATTTAGGACACTGAATTTATGCCAGGTAATCTTTCTGAATTCTATAGTCTGACATACAATGCAGCATGCAAACTCTTTGTGATAGGAGAACGTACAGCTGCCATCTGAGAGTGCATGACTGACTATCGGGCCGAATGAAACCAAGCAGCAAACAGACTGAAAAATTCTAAACGAAAATTAAAACCTACTTTTTTTACCCTCTACTTGCTGGCAATGGCTTTTGTGTCCAGCACCGAGTGAGGGAGTGCCGATTGAGAGTGTGTGAGAGAAAATGCTAGAGAGAGGGACTTTTTGGGACATTCCAACGCTTTTTCCGATGTACTTGCTGATCTCATTCTCTCTACCTCATCCACCGGGATAGTTTACAAACGATCTTTCTTTATTTTCTTTGAAGCCACATATGCTTCCTGACTTGATCAGAAGCCACAGACACAACATGCAATAGCCTTGCTCTTTCCCAGGGTTAAACTGCAGATTTCCTTCCTTCCTGCATTGGATCCGGTGCGAAGTTTAGTAAGACACATTTTGAAACATACTGATGAACTTTAGAAGAACAAAATTATGATCAACAAATTCCACATTCCTTTGTTTCAAAGCAGGCAGTGAATAGGCTAACAATTGCCATTGGTTTAAAGGACACACGAAAGTGAGATCAGTGTCTTTATATAGTGCACATGACATCGGGCCATTTGGTGGAAGATAATCATATGCATGTTTCTTAAAACAGGAAACAGGAAAATGAAGATCCCTCGGAAATACGAAACAAAAACAAAAGCTGGTGCCCTACATAACGAGCTTTAGCCCTCATCTACTAAAATTCAAATAAGAAATCGTAAATTGCGGCCACTGTTGAATCACAATTTGAGATTTCTTTTTGGCAATGTAGTAACGGATTCTGTAAAAGTGGCCGCAATATGTGCACCAATTTATGTATTGATAGGTTGGCTCACAAAATGCTGAATCGCAACTGGTTACAATTCAGCCTTCCTCATTATTATGCATAATGTAGGTCACAAATTGCGACCCACTACAATTGGTTAGATTCTCTGGCTTGGGATCACCGACAAAATATTGGAAACAAAAATATTATGGTACAGAAAATCACGAAAAATATATTGAGGACCAAAATATTGAGCAGGTAAGTGCAAATAGGTAAGTATAGATTACTATTCTTAACTCCACTTCTATGTATCTTGAAGATATATATATCATCATGGTATATATATGTGGAATTAAATATAGTAACACTTTGCATACCTATAACAAACTTACCTTCATTATATTTTTGTCCTTGATATTCTTGACATGATATTTTGCCCCACAATATTTTTGTTCCCCCATAGTCCATCTAAATACCCTGGCTTGGTGGCCTACTGGGGTCAGCGGTCCACCATGTCTCGTACTGCTTTTAAATAAAGTATTTTTTTTAATCAAATGCAGCCCAATATCCCCGTTGGAAAACTGGGATGTATTAAAAAAAAAAAGAAATTGCACAAACCTTTTATTAGGAGTGGACTCTTACAAACGTTTTTGTCAACATTCACAAAGGGGAAGAGTTCCACTGGGGACCCATTCCCATTTACATAGACTTACCACCTCCTTTTAAAGAGGTGATACAATCTGAATGTTTTGTGACCGGATTTCAGTCACAAAACATTAATACATACCATAAGGAATCAGTATCTGGAAAGAACACGCTCCTTCCTAATATAGATTCAGTATGTATTTCAAACCCGGGTCCGGGGCACGGGGCCAAAACCCCTGGCCCTTCCTCTGGTTATCCTGACCCACATAGGAATGGCGTCACGACATACTCAGGCAGTGAACTAAGGCAACTAAACACCACTGGCACACCACACTATGCCATGTGTGCACAACTAGGCCCTTTGAACACCATGGGACCAGTTAGTTGTCGGAATTGCCACTGGCTGAGTGACCCCTGGCACGGTCCCAGTAATCCCACTACCCCTAATGTGACCTTAAAATGTATTCTGCTAAATGTAAGGTCCCTCCCCAAACATGCCATTGAAATCTGGGACATCCTTGAAAGTGACCAACCAGATCTAGCCTTCTTTACAGAGACATGGCTGGATAACCACAATACCCCGGACATCGCTACGGCCCTGCCCGATAACTACAAAATACTCAACCTGAACAGGGAAAGAAAGAAGGGAGGTGGAGTTGCTTTATTGTTCAAAGACTCCCTTACCTGCAGACAGGAGGTAATTACTCAGGCCAGCAGCCATGAAGCGATGGCCTTTTCGGTATCCATCAACACCACCATCATACTTGGCGGTGTTATTATCTATAATCCCCCAGGCTGCGCCTCCGATTTTAATACCCAACTCCTGTCACAAGTCATGCCTATATGCCTTCAGAACAAAAATATACTGCTCATAGGAGACTTTAACATCCACTACGACGATAGTAACAACCCCCTCACCAGACAACTGACTGAGAATATGGAGATCCTGCAGCTGTACCAAAAAATTAATCAGCCAACGCACCCTTGACCTGCTGTTCTCCAATATCAACTCCATTTCCATCTCTGCTATTAAACCGCTATTGTGGACGGACCATTCTCTGGTCGAGTTCAACTTTCACCTACCCACAAAAAACCACAGGTCCTCCAACCAAATAACAACCCAGAGGAGAAGTTATGCCAACTTCAAAGTTGAAACCTTTCAGAAACATTTTGTCCACCCCCCAAGCGGCGAGTCAGGTGTTGATGAAGCAACAGACAGACTTCAGAGCCACATAGCTTCAGCCTTGGAGTACTGCTCAAAACTCAGTTGCAATGTCAAATCTAGGCGCACTGTGTCCGAAAACTGGTACGGGCCAGATCTGAAGGCACAAAAAAGGAAATGCACTTTGCTCGAACACAAGTGGAGATTAACAAAAACTCAAGAGACGAGGGCTACTTACAAAAACGAACTATCACAATACACCAAAGCCATCAGAAAGGCGAAAAAAGATTACTTTTCAAGTAGAATCTTAGATAACAAGGACTCCTCGAAAGAGCTTTTTAAAATTGTAAAAGAGCTCTGCAGTCCTCCCAACCTCTCGGCCAACTTGACTCCCTCTCAAACAGGCTGCGACAAAATGAACACCTTCTTTTGCGAAAAAATTGACAAGATCTATTCATCCTTCCCTAATCTCAAAACCGGCAGCCTGTTGGACCACGAGTCCTCCTCCCCCCAAACCTGCTGCGCTAGTTTTGGCCCTTACTCCGAAGAGGAAGTAGGCAAACCTATGCTCGAAATCAAATCTGGCTCCCCTCTTGACCCCTGCCCTCATCATATCTTCCGGCAGCTCAGTCCCCTGATCTGTCCCGCTGTAACTCAGGTACTAAATCATTCACTAGATGCTGCAGAGTTCCGATCCTGCTGGAAGATCGCCACAGTCACCCCCCTGATAAAAAAAGCTGGATTAGATATTAACAACCCGGCCAACTATAGGCCCATATCCCAACTTCCCTATCTATCGAAAGTCCTAGAGAAACTGGTCAACAGACAACTGGCCAGTTTTCTCGAAGCAAACAATCTGCTGGACATCACACAGACGGGCTTCAGGGACAATAACAGCACAGAAACTACTCTCCTAGCAGTGCTGGATAACATCAGGATGCATGTCGATCAGGGAAAGACAGTGGCCCTGATACTGTTGGATCTCTCGGCGGCTTTCGACACCGTCCCCCACCACCTGCTTCTGGAAACCTTAGCATCCAAAGGTATAAGGGACAAAGCATTGGGTTGGCTGCGGTCTTTCCTGTCGGACAGATCACAGTCGGTGCACATGGGTAACTTCTCGTCCCCATGCCGGAACATCAAATACGGGGTCCCACAGGGGGCCTCACTAAGCCCAACTTTGTTCAATATTTTTGTTTCTTCCTTGGCAGAAATAGGCAGAAAGTGGGGCGTGGAAATCTGTTCCTACGCCGACGATACCCAACTTACGGTCATCCTGGATGAAAAAACCAACCCCAAAGAAAGGCTCCTTAACTGTCTTACTGAGCTGGCCGAATGGATGCATCAGCATTGCTTAAAACTCAATGCAGACAAATCCGAGATTCTGCTGTTCGGTAGCCACACCGAGCTGTGGAATGACAGCTGGTGGCCAAAAGCGCTGGGCACTCCACCAACCCCGTCGCAAACTGCGAAAAACCTTGGAATAACCATGGATACTGCACTATCCATGAAGACTCATGTAGCTGCCATTTGTGGCAAAAGCTTCGGAATCCTAAAAATGCTTAAAAGAGTCTTCCCCTGGATCCCACTGGAGTGCAGAAAGATCCTGGTCCAGTCACTCTTGATGAGTAGGCTGGACTACGGTAACTCTTTGTTCGTAGGCATGGCCGAGTACCTTTTTACCAAGCTCCAAATGGTGCAGAACGCAGCAGCCAAGGCCATTTGTATGAAAAGGAAATACGACTCGGCCAAGAGCTGTCTGCGCCACCTCCACTGGCTACCAATGAGGCAAAGAGCATCTTTTAAAATGATGTGCATCACTCACAGAGCACTTCACAAAACTGGTCCCCTCATCCTGAGAAATAGGATTCAGTTCTATGCTCCCACTCGGAACCTCCGCTCTCAATTCTTGGCTCGCGCAAAAACCTGCAGGGTAAAGAGAGCCAGGATGGGCGAGCGCGCTTTCTCCCATATCGCAGCCGCCAAATGGAATGAACTACCCACAGCTCTCCGACTCACAGAAGACCACCTGGCATTTAGGAAACAGCTAAAATCTTTCCTCTTTCCTCTTCCCGAATAAATTCCTACTAGGCTTCCATCCATGCTACTTCCACATTAGCTAGCATAGCGCCGTGATATCCTACCCGGGATGATTGTTAGCGCTTTACAAGAACCTAAAATAAAAAATAAAATAAACCCAAATTGAGATTTTGTAACATTACCGAATCACAATTTGGGTTTTATGAAAACAAAAAAATGACATTTTGCAGTTGCGAAGGTTCCAATTTTACAAATTGGAGCTTTATAAATATAAATTTGCTTTTTACATGAGTTCATAGCTTACAAATCACTAGAAAAGGTTTTTTTTTGTTTCGTCTTTCTTTTGGTGACGTCTTTGTCTTCAACTAAACCATAAACAAATTTTAATAATTTTAAAACCATCCTTTGAGGATTTCATGGGTAATTGCATTCTGTTACTAGTTTTCAAGATATTAACAGTGATGATTTTAACTAATAAGCATTCACCTTTGTGCTCACTATGTTGATTACACATATTTAGAGGTATTGTCCCAGTTTCCTTATTCATTTGTGATTGTTTCCTCACTATGTGCTTTTTCTAAGTAGTAATGGGAGATTCATTTAAAGGTACCTGCATTTCTATTATTACTTCCTTTAAAGAGATACTCTTTGCTTGTTTGATTATCAGTTTATCAGAAATATTTAGCAGATTAATATGATGCATGTGAGGCTCCTTATGAAGGGGCATGTAGAGGTGCTACTAAAATGTGCATACATCCAGGGAAAAGCTAATGAGCTGGGGTACCCAGGGAAGCACTCACACTTTGAGAAACTGACATATAAATGTAATGAATTGAGACAGCGTTTGCACCACTGTTTTTGAAAACGCAAGGATGTATGGGCTAGATGTCCTAACTTTTTGAACGCAAAAAATATTCATAGTTTGCAAAAATACCTTTTGTGACCAGCCTGCAAGGATCAGCACAACACAATCCCTGTGACTGCTTTAAAAAATGTTTTCTATGAAAGCAGCTCAAATCAAAAAGGGTTGCTTTTAAATAAAAAAAGGTTTTTGTTTTCTGAAAGTTTCAGTGAGAGCTGGCAGAAATTCCCTCTTTCAAAAGGTTGTTTGAAGAAAATGTACTAAATCTAGAGCTCTCTGCCATGATGGCACGGATTTCTCATTGATGCTGGCTGTATCAGGCTTTGTAGGAGCCACTTAACAGTGGACTATTCTACAATTTCCGTCAGTCCTGACACAATTTCCACCAGCTAATAGAGATGGTAGCAATGTGCATTAGAGACTACATTGTTACTATCCATATAGATAGTCTCCCTCACATGTAGGTGGGTGTTCCTTAGCACATTAGGGATCTAGGCTTACTTTTATTTGAATGCCTGCTACCCTTTGCATGACAGACTTTCACTATTCATTGAGGAGGTGATCCACTGCCATTTTTTGTTAAATTTACCTCTGCACTTTGGCATGACAGATAGCAGAGTTGGAAGAGCTTACTTTAGCAGAATATCCACCAAATTGAAAAAACAGGGTAATATGTCACCACAGTCCTGTGCAGTAAATACATTATTTAGAAGAATTTCTATTATTACTTTCCTATGAATCAAGACATATTTCTGTACCTTGAAAAAAGATTCCTCTTATCAGAAAATTGAAGTGGTTATGAACTTACAATAATTTGAAGGAAATCACAGGGGTAATTAAAGGTTATCCTCCACCCATTTTTGTCAAAAGTCAAAAGTCAAAAAGATTTTATTTGTGTAGGTACTCGACCGAGGACCACAAATATGACATATAAAACAAGTAAAGTTAACAGAAAATGTATACATCACAGATTAATATAAAAACAACATAGATTTAAAAAATTTGTAAAAATTATAACATACAAATTCATTCGGAGGCATTATGCCCACTGTTAATATTTCTTTTTCCTTAGTTAACCTGCAGGTTCTGTATATCGGAACAATATATTGAGCACGAGCTGCTACTACTTTAGAGTTGGGGCAGACAAATAGTAAGTGCTCCACAGTCTGCTCGCCCCCTTGACATAGTGAGCAAAAATAGGAGAGTTCCCCGGCTGACCATTTTGATTTATAGGATTGAACAGGTAAGATCCCTGTTCGTAACATCAAAATCACCCTCCTTGCACTATGAGTAAGAGAAAACGAAATATAAGGCTGAATATGTTTATACTCTATAAGTGCAGTGAAAGATTTGAATGTTTTTAGTTTATAGCTATGTGCATAGTCCAAATCAAAACTCAACCTAGGAGTAAAACATTTAAGAAAAAGTTTTAATTGCGATACGGACCAAGTCAGTAGGATATCTGTAGTAATTTCAGCCATTCGGAACGCCGCAGACATGTTCACCAAAAAAGTTTGCTTAACTGCTTCAGTGCCAAAAGTTTCTTTTTGTAACAGGAATCTAAGTGTTCCCTCCTTTGCATGGAGAAGATTGTAGGCCCATCAAAATTTTTCCCTCTTGGCGATCCATGAAGCCCCATTGTTTAATAGGAATATATTCCGTAGCGTATGACAGGACTGCAGGAATTTTCACTTTGTATATTTTTATTAATGAGGAAAAATGCCTGCTCCCCGTGGCACTATATAATCTTGAAAGTGCTCCTGCATGTAGATCAGATTTTTTCGTTAATTTATCTATATGCTTTGTATTTGTTAGATTCTTAGAAAGAATCCTACCGAGGTAAATATATTCTTTTTCTTCATCGATCTTTTCACCTCCTAGCCTCCAATTGTATTTGGCACCTTTCTTCCTTCCAGAGAAGGCTACGACTTTTGTTTTTCTTACATTCGGGATTAAAAAATTTTCATTTGAGTATCGAAACAAAATGTCAAGAGAATTTTGCAGACCGAATGGTGCGAGGTCGAACATAACTATGTCGTCCGCATAGAGCAACAAATGAATACTTTGATGGTTAATTTTTGGGGGCAGGCTTGAGCCCTTTTGTAACTGTTTTGGCAAGTCACTTAGATATAAAGAGAACAACATGGGAGCAAGTAGACAACCCTGTTTAAGACCATTTTCAGTGTTTATTACTTTCGTTAAACCTTTTTCGCCCCCCATTTGGACTTGACACCAAGTTGTTGTATGGAGGCTTATTATTACCTGTAGCAAGTATTCGTTGATTTCAAGACTCCTCAGTTTATTCCACAGTGTGGGACGATCAACACGATCGAATGCGGTCGAATAATCTATAAATGCCATATAGACCGTCTGTTTTCTTCGTGTGACATATTTGTCAAGAAAAAACTGGATAATTGCAATATTGTCCGTGACAGAATGTTTGGGTCTGAAGCCCGCCTGAAACATGGGTATCAGACCCAGCGAAAAAGCCCAGTTTTTTAATTGCAATAGTACCTCAGCAGCAAAGATTTTTCCGGTAGCATCCATCAACGCTATTTGACGGTAATTTCCTGCTACCGTTTTGCAACCTTTTTTATGAATAGGGATAATAATACTCCCTTGCCATGATTTAGGTACTTGACCAGTGGTCAGAATATAGTTGAAGAGTGGGGTTAATAGAAAACTCCATTCCTTAGAATTCATCGGCAGGGCCTTGATAGGAATTTGGTCGGGGCCGAAGGCTCCTGTGCTTCTTGCCTTTCGAATGTGGGTTTCTACCATTATTGTTGTAGTTTTAGGAATTGATGTTTTTATTTTTTCCTTTACTTTATCTGAACGGTTTACTTGTAGTTTGTCCCCATTTGTTTTGTAGAGATCTGCCAGATAAATTTCCCACTCTTTCGGAGGAACAGGTACTGCTTGTAATTTCTTTTTTGTTCCTGATATTTTAGCTATTATAGACCAATAGGTTCTCTGGTTTGGTTCTTTAGCAGCAATTTGTAAGTCAACCCAGTTACGATCTTGAAGGGTTTTTTTCTTACTTATTTTTTCTCTTCTCAGTTGGTTTTTCAGTTTATTTATTTCTTTCTTTTTGGTAGGAGAAGAGTATAAATATTGAGCTCATATCAGTTTGTTTAATTTTTTCTTTGTCAATGTATTCTCGGTGTTATTAGTATTTTTCCTTTTTTTGTTAGTAGTGTTTTTTCGAGGATTCATTTTTATTAATGCCTCCTTAAGTTCAGTAAGCATGCTCTCTAAATTTTCTATGGGATCATCAGAGTATTGTTTCTTTAAGAAATGTTGATGCTTGACCAGTATTATCATTTTGTTCAAGGAAGATGGATTCCAAAAGATACGTCTCTGATCGCTGTTTACCAGAGTTTCCTTTCTATCAAGGGTCATCAGACCTTCTACTGCCGACTGAGCCGACCAACTGGTACTAAGTTGCATCACGGCGTGGTCGCTGTCTGCTGTAAAGTTGGAGTAAAGATGAGACATGGTTTCAAACTGATCTTTGCCACAGATGATATAATCTATTATCGATGGTCTCCCGTTTCCCTGCCTTGTGTAAGATGCCGGGATGTCGCCTTCCACGTTCCCATTAAGGATTATTCCATTTATAGAAAGTAACACTGTTAACAATGTTTTCCCTCTTTTGTTAGATCGAATGTCGCTGGGGAATTGAGGAATAAAAGATTCCAGGCTTTCCTCTTCAAAGATTCTTCCCCACTTTTTAATTTCAAGATTGGAAATTTTCCCGTTGAAATCGCCCATAATTATGTAAGATGGGAACATATGGGCTTCTATTGTTTGTATAATTATTTCCAGGGTATCTTCATATAAGGTGTCATACTTTTTTCCTGGAGGGGCGTATACATTAAAGATCAACGTTGCTCTTAGTGAGGTCGAATTGTAGGCTTTCAAAGAAAGTTTGATACATTGCACATTATCACTATTGGTCTCCACTATCTCTTGTGCCCATAGGTGATCCTCTCTCATTAAAATAGCCAGTCCCCCTTTGGCATGACCCCGATTTGAAGCTTTTGCACATATGTTATAGACATAGTAGCCTTTTTGTGAGAAGGGTTCTGTTGCCCAGGTTTCTTGTAAAGTCAATATATCAGGCTGATTATTAAGGACTTCCTTCATTTTCTTTGTTGTTCTACCTGCAATGTTCCACGTTGTAAACTTTAGACCAAGGTTAAACAGGATACTTTAGTTGATTAGAACTTTTGTTACAGTTCAGCATCCCTGATAGCCAGGTCCATGAATTCTCAGTATTATTTACAGTGACGTTTTTCTCCTTTGGTTCCATGTGCCACACTTCCCTTTCCCCTTTTTTCACTCGAATTTTCAGGATCTCTTCTCCCTGTTCTATATCTCTAAAATGGGTAGCCCCTGAATCTTTGGTAACCCCAGAAGATCTGTGACCATCGTTCAAATACAAATTAGAGAATAGTTGCATGTTGTTGTCGATAGTTGTGTAATTTTTGTTTCCTTTGGACTCAGCTTTCACGATGACATCATATCCGTATCTATGTATTATTTCTTTTTCCCTAAGTATAATACCTGGTATTACAAGAGACCAAAACGAAACCATTGCGATTTTATTCTGACCTCTTTTTGGAAAAGATACTAGATCTATGTCACAGCTTGTCAATGATTGCAGAGACTTAATATTTTGCAAGAGGTTGAGTATCCTGCCTCTATTGAGTGGAATATTATCAGTGGGGAAAAGTTCTTCAAATTGAAGTACATTTGACTGTATATCAACTCTGCAATCAATATCCTTCTCAAAGTTACTTTTAGTATCAATATTTTCATGTCTTGTCTTTATAGCTGTGTTTGTTGGGAGATATACATCCGCCTTTGGGTTCAGTGCTGTCTTTATGTCTATACTTGTTCCTTTAGGGGATTCTCCTTTTATACTCATATGTGGCGTACTTTTCTCATCGTTTTTCTCCTGTAGATCTTTTTGTGGTATATAAGTATTTAGAAATTTCAATTTGCGGGTTTTCTTTTTTTGAATCCTTCTCAGAGATTTTTTCTTCCTTTTATTTTTTCCTTTTTGCTCGTCGTCCTTGTTTTTATTTGGTGTTATTTCTCCTAAAAGAGTTTCAGTTTTAATTTTTGTACATGATTCTTCAATTTCCTTTACAGAGTCTTTGTAATGTATATCCTTTTTCTTGTGTTTGTTGAAGATCGGAAATTGCTTTTGCTTTTTTTGGGATTTTTCTCCAAACAGTCGTTTTATGGAGTAGAGAGTGGATTCATTAAAAGATTCCGTTTTTTTCCTTTTATCAGTTGCTTTAACATCTTCATCCGATGTCTGAGTAGAAGAGTGACAGTTACTTTGTTTGTGGTCATTTTTCTTTCGTGTATTGGTATCCTCTGATTTATCTTCTGTTGTTTTTGAGGACTCCTTTTTCCTTTTCTCTTCTACTAGAAACTTTAAAATACCAATTTGGACATCCAGGGTTTGGTCAGAATTTTCAAGGATGTTTCCTAAAAAGGAGAGAACTGATTCGAGTATTTCTTGTAGTGAGAAGAGAGCCTTCGATAGAGGGATAGAAGATTTTTCAAGATTATTATTTTCTATTAAAAAGGGGTCCAAAAAGGAATCTTGTTCTTGTATAGATAGTTTTTTTGTGTCTGTATTTGTTGATTTTAACTCAAGACTATTTTCTACTGCTTTTTGATTGAATATACTTAAATCCTTTAATTTTTGTGGGCTCCCATTGCCCTTTATCGGGAGTGATTTTAAATTCGGACTTTTTTGTTCTGATTTATGATTAAGTATATTCAGGTCTTCTGTTTTGTATAGACTCTCATAGCCTTTTATGGGCGTTGATGATTTCACGGCACTAGAGTTACAGTATTCTGATTGTTGGACTTTCATTGAATGAGTAGACTTATTGGTAAACACCATATCACTGACATTGTGAGACAGATGGGGGGATTCAGATAGACATGATCGATCCCCTAGACTCCCAGATGTTTTATTTTCAGTGACAGACATTGTTTTTTCCGGTTTCTTTTTTGCTGGCAAAGACGAGAAGTATTCGCTGATTGCTGGGGTTAAAGTGCTACGGCCAGATTTTATTGCTTTGTCTGTAGATTTTCTTACAGCTTCCTCCGTTCCCATTCGCTTCATAAATATTGTGCGCGAACGTAATTTTTTTAAACCCATTAGTGTAAATCTCGTGCCACTTGTATCAAACCAAAGGAGATTATTACCTTTTTTCGCAGTTACGTCTCCGCGATGATCACGATATATTTTGGGCGATGAGGTTAGTGGGCTGGCCCGTCCCGTCCTCGATCGTCCCCGGATGGCCACAGACGGCCCGCCCTTTGCCCGGGCTTAGCCCGGCGTCCCGCTTAGCGTCAGGGGTGTGGCCTTATAGGCGTAGCAGGGGCGGGAAGAGACTCCAGGTGCGCTCCGATGCTCCTGCGCTGCACCCTGGGTCTCGCAGTCCCGGCCCCTGTGTCAGCAGCCTTAATCTCGGTGAAAATAGCAGTCTTGCCCCCACACATGAGAAGAAGCAGGCAAGGTAAACAAAGATTCAGAATCACAATTTCTGAGTAGAGCTACGAGCGGCACCCGCGGAGTGGGGGCCGCGAGCAGTTGTAGGAGCGGTCAGCCAATCAGGGCGGGCAACCAATTAGGGCGTAGCAGGGGCGGGAAGAGACTCCAGGTGCGCTCCGATGCTCCTGCGCTGCACCCTGGGTCTCGCAGTCCCGGCCCCTGTGTCAGCAGCCTTAATCTCGGTGAAAATAGCAGTCTTGCCCCCACACGTGAGAAGAAGCAGGCAAGGTAAACAAAGATTCAGAATCACAATTTCTGAGTAGAGCTACGAGCGACCCATTTTTGTCTTCTCCTGGTGAATCTTGTTTAGTATGTGGTATATTCTTAGAGAAAAGTTCCCCATCTGAGTGTGCCTCCAGACCCAAGCCGCACCCCTGAAGTCCAGTAAGGCTGAAAGACAGCCAGATTAAACGTGAGATTACAATTTGAGCTGGACTGCTCATCCGGAAGTATGCTGGCATCCTCATCGTGGTTAACTCAAAACATTTTAGAGTGGAATATGTTTCTGGGCACTGCACCCTGACCATGTAGCTTTCATTATGCTTCTTCAACACAAATTGTAGGAGTTGTTGTCTTGTATAGAGTGTCTAACCTCTTCTTTTGATGCACTAGCTAACATTCTTTTATCTTTTGCATACATTTCCATCTTGCTTTTATTATCATAATTACTAATGC
Source organism: Lissotriton helveticus (assembly GCF_964261635.1). NCBI lineage: Eukaryota > Metazoa > Chordata > Amphibia > Caudata > Salamandridae > Lissotriton > Lissotriton helveticus. The sequence continues at coordinate 931,494,459 of NC_136063.1, forward strand.
CATGTCTATGTAACTTGACAACAGTCCACACCACGAACATTTCATTTATATTACTTGATAGGTGTGACAAAGGATTCCCCCTCAATGGTGTGTGTCAATGTTTTTTTTTGTTCTAAATTGTATACACTCTGTAGAGCCACCAAATAATATCATCAGCAGCTCACACCCCTTCAACTGGTTCTGATAACCTTTTAGAATATTTTCTCACACCTGGTTGTAATGATATTTTAAGAGCATATTTTCCCATCAAATGTAGCTAGCTGTTTTTGTTGAGCAGCCAGTGAATGAGTTATGGCAAGTGATCCTAAATTTGATGAATATTGTTGGTCTTCTCTCCCTGCTGGACTCTGACAGGAAGTCTTGTTGGGGTCTCCCCCCTTGAGTATGACAGGAAATGTCTAACTTGTTCCCAATGGAGTGCTGTAGGGAGCTTTTATGGATTCTAAAGAAGATCCCCACTCCCGTCATTCACATCCTAACAACTGTTGCCCCTTTACAGGCCTTCAGGAACCAACCCCAAAACCATATCAAATCATCAGCACACTTGAAAACCAACAATCTGGGTGTATTCCTAAACATGGAGCTGAAACGGCACTGGTTAATGTACACTGGCGCTACTTCATCTATTAGCCTCGTTCAAAATGGTAGACAGCTATACCATCTCCACAGACTGCTAATGGTGGTCAATAAATTTAACATGGTTATCAGATGTTTCAAATTCTTCTTGGAAGAAAACTGAGAGCATGAGACTGATTCAACTGATTTCCCCTCCTCATACGATCACATGCTTAGTACTACAGAGTTCTCCTTCTCTACATCAAAATACGTGTAATAAAACAACAAATGGATTTTCTGAACTCCCGCCCCCCCAGCTACAATTATGTAAACAAGCCACAAACATTTACCTTAAGGTAACGGACCACCCAAACGAATTTAAAAATATAAGCAACTCTCTTCCAGACACCAACTTGCACAGCTCAAAAAGACTGTAGTAACCGAAATTCTGGCACTATCCTACTATCCACCAGCCATCCTCTTTGGAAAACACCTATGTAGCAAAATTAAAGTGCAAAATCTAGTAGTGGATTTGGATGCCTATTTCACCACGAATGAACAATTAGAAGCAGTTTTAAACTATCAGACGCAAAAAAAGGTTTTCAACGGATTTGCTGTTGCGGCACAATGTCTTCGGAGCGACCTACCCTATAAATACTGACTCTCTTATGTAGTACACGTCAAGACTCAAGATTTATCTGTCCTGACCATTTGCAAGTTCTTCCCTTCTACCCCGTCCTTTCCTTCTTGCACCTATTTTACTCCACCTGGCTGTCACTGTTGTTGTTGTTTACTATGCATGTATTCATATTCTTCTCTAGTCCAGATTTATTATGACTGCAGTGGTTTTTCATGTAATGTTCCACTGCTGCCCTTTTGTTATTAAAGATGTGTTTCAGTGATTTGGAACAGCAGTGTAAAGTGATGATTTTTTCGTGAGCAACTCAGCTTTCTTGACCACTGAGAAATTAGTCAATTAATGGACACATGCCATCACGTACTGTTGCACATGATGTAGCTGCTGAAGTATGTTATGGCTGTATTCTAATTGACTGAGCATAAAACACAGTGATTATGTTGTCATATGCAGCCCAACCTACACCATCAGCACCTCCACCCAGCAGCTGGTTCTCGTCATTGCAAAATGATTTTGGAAGCCAACATCCCACATCAGGTGCAGCTTAATTAATACAGTACACTTAGGGACTGATTAGGAGTCTGGCTGTCCACATACCACCAGACTCACGATGGAGCAGCGTTGGCGGTCCAGCCACCCCCATACTGGTGGTCTGACCACCCCATTACAAGTTAAGTGGTCAGAGATACCCAGTGGTGGCACGATGGTCTTGAGGCCACAATATGCTTGGAGGGACCAATTACCAGGCATATTACGAGTTTCCTCTCCGCCACAGTTTTCATGGCGGTTCCTGCACGGCATGAACTGCACCAGTCCATGCCGTGCAGTTTCCGCCATTGCTGAAAAAAGTGATTATCTGGTAGGTGATGCACACAGGTTTGACAGTGCGGGAGGGGGTGAGGGTCCAGCTCCCACAACGCCAAACTCGTAATTAGGCCCCTTGTAGCCTTTGAACCCCACGTTATGCTGGAGGAGGGGGAAGGATAAATGCAAGACGCATGGGCACAAAAAGGCTGAATTTTCTTCAAACAACTTGAAAAGCAGTCTTTTAGTGACATCTTAAAGAAGATGTATGGAGCATGTTTCTTTTCATGTGGGTCTTGGTGTGCCCTCTGAACAAGTGCTCAAAGTGTACCATTTAGAAGAATAAGTGATTTTGGCCCAGATGTATGACAATGCTATTTGCGATTCACAAATTGCGCTCAATTACAAGTCAAAATGTGCGACTCGCAAAATTACATGTACAACAGTGTCAGAGTCACTGTTAGCGATTTTCAATGGAGTCGCAAATTGCATGCCTCACCAATATTCGTGAGGCACTCACAATTTGCGACCCCATTGAGATTGGCTGGCCCTCCCAGGTATGGTGGCCTGCTGGGTTCAGCAGACCTCCTTGTCTGGGACTGCTTTTAAATAAAGCAGTGTTTTTTTTTTATGCAGCCCACATTTAAAGAAAAAAAGAAAGAAAAAAAAAGTTTTTCGTTTCTTTTTTTAAGGGCAGGTAGTGGTCCCTGACTTCTGCATTAATACTGGCCTACCATAATGGAGAGGGGGTCAAATACACCAAGCAGGTTGACCCAGTTGAGGATATTACCTTCTGAGTTAGGGCCTTATTTAGAGTCTGGCAGAAAGGTTATTCTGTCAAAATGTGGCAGATATTCCATCTGCTGTATTACAGGTGGCATAGGCTATAATACACTTGTAAAACAATGGATGGGGCATCCATCACATTTGTGATGGACTTTTGCATCCGTCAAACTCTTAAAAATGCCCTCAGTCACTAAAATGGAAGTTACACTTTTTCAGCAGGGCAAGTTCCAAGGCTGTGGCCAATGAGGACCTCTCTAAGTCAGATACATTATCGCCCAGCCATTGGTTTGGTGACAAAAGCTCAGAGAAGGAAAAACTGTTTTTTGTAGTCATGGAGTCAAATTCACAGGTCTGATAGATTTGCCACTTCGCCTCAGTACAATGTTTTTGCTTTGGACACTCTTTTGGAAGCCAGAACCCTCCAGCGTTAGCCAGAAGGACTTGACACGGTTCGATATCATCACCTTGAGGTCCCTCTGAACTAGTATCAGTGTGGCAAGACGTTCTGAGTGGGATGAAGCAGATGTTCTTGCCTTAAGATGAAGCTCAGATGCAAACTCTGTAAGCAAGCCTTAGCACCTTGTCCCGGTTCTTCTGAGGAGGTGTAAAACAATCTCTAAGTTGCACTTTTCTCCAACTGCTGAGAATGTTTTGCTTTTCAGTTCCACAACACCAAGCTCCCTAAGCTGTTCAGTGCAGGTTTCTGGGCACCAGGTATCTCTCCAACCGGGTCTCCTGCAGAATTTAGCCCTATGAAGTCAGTCCTCCTGATTTTTGTGTCCCTGAAGAAGTCAAACTGGAAGCCAACCACCTGACCCTTGGAGAGCAGCTCCAGACCCCGGGTGCAAGCAGGATTCAGGAGTCCTTGAGTTCAACCAGTGGAGTGGTGTGGCTCACTGGTTAGAGGCGGCAGACCGGGAAGCATAGAACGGCCTGGGACCAGGGTTCAATTCCCGACGCGGCAGGGTCGTGGACCAGGGTCAGCGGACTCGATAATTCTCGCCTCGGTGCCTTCTCTAACCAGGGATCACACTCGGCAACTCTGGCCATTAAGCTTGCCTCATCTCTACAACGGCCCCCCACAGACGCCGGGGATGCCTGGTTTCACCTTGGAGATACCCAGAAGGGACCATCTCACAGGGAAAGCCAGGATGGGTTCCCCAGCGGTCTTCAGCGCCGGGACGCTTACGGGCAGCTGTGCGCTTTACAAGTCCCACACATTTACATTTACATTTACATTCTTGAGTGACTCCCCATCTTCCAGCAGGAATCAGGAAACTTATTCTCATGAGATATTCTTCTTTATGAGATCATGGTTGAGGTGCAGAATTTATGCTATGCACTAATTACTGTGTGGCCATTCTACCATGTAATTGTAACCATTTTCTTAAAGTCCCCCATCTCCTCTTGCAGCACTTCCTTATTTCACTACTGTGAAATTATCCCAAGACCCCCGATTCAGTATGGCAGAAACCTATGGCCAGCACACAAGCTTGTTTTCAGCTCCTTGGCCATTCCCCTATATATATGAGCTCTCCTCCCACCTGCAGGGACTGAGTTGGTTCTATCCCCACCTGTTACTGGAGCCAGGCTGTCTAGGAGGGTCCTAGAAAAAAAGGAGAAACCTTCAATGGGATCTCCAGGTCAAAAGAGGTAATACTAAGGTTGCCTACTGCCATCTGGTAGTGTCCCTCTCAGCAAATTAATCCCTACTAAAGGGCCAGCAGTTTACACCCATTCTGGGCTCAGAGGCAGGTTATTGTCCTCTGAGCTAGAGTTATTAACTCTCTCATCCACGGATGGATATTCAAACTGAGGAGGGGTTGAGTAACACAACTCGCTTTTAGACAGTTTTGGATCATATTGTACAAAGTACATTTTTATGAGGATACTTCTCCACTTAAGTTATGAAAATGAAACAAGAAATAACACAGAAGCATTCTCCAGCTAGTAGTCATAGGAAATAAGGATAGTATTTCAACCTAGGGGCCTGGTTTAGAGTTTGACAGATGGATTAGGTACTGCTACCACAGTGGAGTACTTTTCTCCTGCCATGGCGAGGGTACTCCTCTCGCCAAATGGCACTGCGGACACAATTTGCAGGAACTGCCATTATGGCATCCAAATTCATCGACCGTTTCACAGATGGCTCCCTCAACATGATGGAGCCATATGTCAAACTTTCAACTTTTTTTAATTTTTCAAAAACACAATCTCAAAGCAGTATTTTGTTTAAAAAAAAATAAAAAAGAATTCTTCCATGATGGGGGGTTCTTTGGCAGTTTTCACTGCCCCTTAGCTCCAGGTTTTACCTGGCAGTGACAGATAGGGAAAACCTACCCTTTCTTTGCCCACTCAAAATAGGGCAGATGGACAAATGGCAAAACCTAAGACAGCCAAAACTCATCTGTTGTGCTGTGGATTGGAGGTGTATGTCACTGCCGGAGCAGAGTAGTCTTCGCCGTTGACATACTGAAGATTCGGCTAACTCTAAAAGAGGTGGAAGGACCTTCAGTTTGGCAGAGACTCCCCTCTCATCCAAACTCCTAATTGAGCCCTAGGCCTGTTCAGGCAAAAGTCTAGCAAAGACTACACAGTAAAATAGGTTTGAGGTTTTATTTTACTGTGAGAGCACAGAAATGGCAATATGTTGTGAGCCCTATATATTAGCACCCTCCCGTATGGGTTTACAATGGACAATTTATGGATGACCTATACATAAATACAAATAGACTTTTCCTACATGGCAAAGACACTTTTTCCTGCTGTGTCATTTCAATGAATTTAAACTGCAGCCCAGCCAGAGAGCTTTGGTGCGTCTGGCAGATATATATTTTTGACTGTCTTGGGTTGCGCACACCTGACTTAAAGTGAATTTATATATGATTCTGCAATGACTTGTGCTACTAGTTTATCAGTGTTAGTATGTGCTTAGCATGCTAGTCAGGAATGAGGCTGCCTACCTCATATAACAATTGTAATTATAGCAAGTGTACAAGATCACTTGTGACCTGGCCGTACAGCTGGAGAATTCATTCAACAGAAATAGCTAGTTTATTCTTGATTGTGCATACAATAGATATGTGTTCAAATCAATTGCAATGTGATTTTTATTGTTGTAGATAACTTCCCACTCTTTAATAATAATTTTTCACGAGACAATATACAATAAATCATACATTGATGCAGATGCCTACATAATGACACTTTTGAAATTAACATTCCTGATTTTCTTATTTAACAACATAGACATTCTCTCAAAAACATGCTTGTGAGTGCCCAATGCATTTCGGGAAGGAGATCCCTTCTTCAGCGGCCTCTGTAAAACATAAGCAGTAGAGATGCTCTTTTAATGGTACTGTTATATACAGGAAGGAGGTGCTATTACATGTTCAATAATTGCAGCCCACATAACTTCATTTAACTTCTACTTCACAGGTACCTTTTCTGAGCCATCCTCGACGGTCTTAAGTAACAGGTAAATAGGTACATTTGGTGACTTTAGTTTTGCCAATTCCTTTTTAGGGCCAGAGCGTACACACTATGGCACTGAATAGTGATGTCACAGTGCACAGAGTCCTAATACCAGCAACAATTGTGTTGCTGGAGCATCCTGATGAATCCCATAATTGTGTTGCCAAATAGCTAAAACTAGCTAATGAGGAATATAACACCTGAACATTTATTATTTCAAAATAGTTTAATAGAACATAGATTTTGGAATCAACATATTTTTCTAGCACACATATACAAAAGTCAAAGCAACTTCCTAGGTGGTTGTCATAAAATTAAAAAAATACAATGGAAAAGTGAGTTTTCAATATTGATTATATACACACACCTGTTTATATAATGTTTGACAACAGCCCAAATCAAAATGTACTGTTTATCCAACATAATAAAACGTTTTTGTTCAAGCAAATTGCATGCAATTGTTCAACAACGTTTTTTTAGACTGGTATTTTTAGGAAGATAACTAAAAACATTCTGTGAAAAAGAGTTTACCCTAAAAGAAGTATTGCACTTATAGAAATACATTTTATTGAAATATTTTAAGTTGATTTTCATGTTACAGCACCTTTAGCAGCTTGTGCTTATTTTCTGTGCAAAATGTTGCTGGTTATTGCCATAGGATAATATTTTACATGTTCCCTTGCTACTCTTTCACCTGCTTGCATGACTCGTGCAATATTCTCTCAGAGGCCCAGTATGGGTCAAGGAGAGGTATAGGGACAATAGAACAATGTATAAATCTGGAACTTCTGGTGGGAAAGTATCCCTAAGCAAATGGGGGGCCCAACACCTTTTTTTGTGTGGATCTCACCAGTGCTTTTGACCTGGGAAATCATAATAAATTATGGCAAACACTGGTTGAGATAGGTGCCCTCAAAGAGATTGTTGTTTATTTATCCCAGATTTATACTTTTTTGTTATCCAGAGTTCGATTTGGTTTAAAAGGCGACTGCACCCCTGATTTTAGGGTAACACGTGGGATAAGACAGGGGTGCATTTTAGCACCCCTCTTATTCTCACTATATATAAACAACAGTGAACGTTGCCTACTGATTCTTAAGGCTGATGCACCGAGAGTGGGACCTCGCCCTACCCCCGTGCTCCTTTACGCAGATGATACCATTCTTATCTCAAGGACGGCAAATGGTTTGCAATGTCTGATTGAGAATTTTGCCCAATTTTTGACCGAAAGGGATTTAAAATTCGATCTAACTAAAACCTTTTCATGACCTGTGGCAAAAATAAAAGAATGATTAAAAAGCATAATGTGGAAGGCATTGCGATCAAGAGAGTCTCGAATTTTACCTACTTGGGCTTATTGTTTAATGAAAATGGTACATGGGGCTCTCATATTAATTTATCAAACTTAAAATTTATAGGAAGTATAGAGGGCATTTTTAGATTCTAGAAAAAAATAGGAAATAAACTTATAAGGGAAATGCTCTCACTTTATAGAAGTAAGGCTATTTCGACTGCATGTTATGGTGCAGCACTATGGGGGAGAGCAAATATTGCCATCCTCCAAACACATGAGAATAAGTTTTTAAAATGTCTACTAGCAGTTCCAAGTTCTACTACAAACTGTCTAGTCCATAAAGAATTATCTGTCCCTTATATTAGTGATTTTATAAAAACAGCAGGATTGACATTATGGCATGGGATTTGGATGCGTGAAGAAGCTGGGTTTACAAGGAGTATCATACTTGACTGCTTGGCCTTAGACAACAGTAGAGATATATTGTGGCTTGAATATATACAAACTTTACTAAAAAGCTGCAAATCAATTTCAGAGCCCAAGGAACCCCTGTCAATTGCAGAATATAGTAACAGAGAATTGAAAACAAGGTTTATTGCTGCAATGGACTTGGTAAGGGTGGGCGAGCATGGTGCAAAACAAAGTGTTGTTTACAATGAACACCCTGCTTTTATGGGCATACAAACGTACCTTGTTATACTAAGAAATGTCCAGCAGAGGTTCCTACTGACCAGATTAAGATTTGGTATTTTACATTATTTGGTTGCGTACCCGAAGACATGGAGAAGGTACCATGTATTACCAAATTGCCCATGCAATAGAAAATCTCCCCAGACCACGCTGCATTTTTTATTATTTTTTTACTTTTATAGGGACATTTGTGAACTCGTTTTGAAACCTCTTTTTAAAACAAATACATATTACCATTACAAAGAAGCTTTTAACATTATATGTAGTTTGGAGGATAAAAAAATTATGAGTGCTGTATGTAACTTCATTCAATTGTCAATAAGGAAAAGAAAGACTTTCTCCCATTTAGAGGCTTTAACATATGAAAATCATGTGAATTGAAGATGGATATTAACATGCATAATACTTTAAATGAGCTACAACCAAAATCGAATGCACTTTATGTACCATATGAGATGATTTCCTTTTAATACAAATGAATTTATACGATTTTAATGAATTTTTACTAAATTGTTTCTTTGGATCTATATTGAAATGTGGACTGTATCTGTGAATTGATTCATATATTTTTTATCATGTGTTTTTTTAGTACGCTTTTAAGGTCATGAAAAATGTACAGAATAAAGCTTTTTGAATTTGAATTTGACTTGTGCATTCTGTGGAGTATTCTGTTTTCATCTTTGCCGACTTGATTGAGGATGGCGTTGGATAATGTAATTCTTCTGTTCTTTATACTTTTTTCTTATTCTTGATCTCTGCTTGAGTTTTGCAGGACAGTTTCCTAGTTGTTCCTTCATTTCAAAAGCGCAAGTTTTTACCACAGCACATGCAAATATCGTTAACGCATTATCCTTGAACACCAGCCCATTGTTGCATTCTTTTCCGGTGTCTCCTTGTACAGTAAATTGACCAAAATATTTACAGTGTCAATATCTATTTGTCATTGAATTTGAAGATTATAAAAAACATAGTTTATTGCAACTTTATTGACATTTTCATATGGTATGGTTTAAGAAGTTTGCCACAATAAAATTCCATTGCTTATTTGTGATTCAGATATGTCTCCTTTACTCTGAAACGTAGCATGCCAATTTCAAGGACTCGCTGAGACTAGAGACCCTTGATAATTGTGCCCAGGCCGTGAGGGGAACGACCCTTGCTCACCTTTGCTGATGGTTGCCCGCTTGCTTCTTTTCCCGACGCCATGAGGGGAACGGACACTGCCTGGAATGCGCTCGCAGCCCCGTGTCTACACCTCCCAGGGGGCTGCGCAAGGCGCTTGGAGACTGCGTCACCAGAGGGCTCCGGAGGCCTTCATAGCTGGCCCGGCCCTACCGCAGCACGTTACGCACTGAGACTAGAGACCCTTGATAATTGTGCCCTGGCCGTGAGGGCCCTTGCTCACATTTGCCGTTGGTTGCCCGCTTGCTTCTTTTCCCGTCGCTGTGAGGGGAACGGCCACCGCCTGGAACGCGCTTGCAGCCCCCGTGCCTACACCTCCTAGGGGGCTGTGCGAGGCGATTGGAGACTCCGTCACCAGAGGGCGCCGGAGGCCTTCATAGCTGGCCCGGTCCTCACGCAGTGTGGGACGCGCGCGGGCGAAGCCCAGGCCAAGGGCGGGCCCGTCCGCGCCTGTCAGCGGTCGACAGAGGCCAGGCCGGGCCACCCCCCTAAAGTCGCCACCAGGACCTGAAGTAAGCACTTTAATAACTTAATCTTTGGTACCCAGAAGAAACTCTGTTGAGACTTTTCCACTAGCATTAGCAAGAACATTGAGCTAATTGTGCTATACCTGTAACTTGGCTAGATAGTGACCTTTTCTCGACTGATTGGTGACTGGTGAACGTTTAAGAAAAGTGACAAACTAGACAATGAGCAAACCAAAAAGTAAAGGGATAAATGGGGGGAGAGTTGCGGGGACTTTGGACGCATTTTTTGAAAGGGCTGAGTCCATGCTAATGCATGAGATTCAGCTCACTGAGCGGAGGCTATCATTGGAACCCCTGCATTTACCCATATCCCAGGCTCCCTTGTTGGAGCCCAATATTGTCATAGTCAGCAGACAAATAACACCACAGAGCCCTGCCATGTTCCAGCCACAGGTCATCTCCGCACCACCAACACCGGACAATTTAACATGTCAATCACTATCACCTTCTCCCTCTCCCCCTTCGACCTGGTCCAGGCAATCAAAAAACCTGACAGCGCCCAAAGGAAAAGACCTGCCAAAAAAAAGAAAAGCTCGTGGCGCCCCCAAAACAAGCCAACAGGTCATTAAACAGGCTAAAAAGAGGAATACTACACATGAGCAGGGAGGCTTGGTAACCGTACTACCTGATCCGGAGACTCACAAGTGGGGTGGGGACAGCACCAGTTTGACAACAGGATTGTCACGTCAAAATTGTTTCCAGGGGCCTATGGATATTCTGAAACACATGGAAGAGAGGCTATCTGCTAATATTAACCCTATGCTGATGAAGCTTGATGCCATTGATGCTAGGTTAAGCACACTAGAGAAACATCTAACCACTGATCCACATAACTCTAGGGCCAACAAGGGGGAGATCTAGGAGTTGAGGCCTCAACAGAGCAAATGGGGGGGTATTACTGAGCATCCGTCACCGAAAAGGCCCCCGTTAATATCAAATCCCAACCCTATACCTCAAGGACCTAGAGTCCCCGGTAGTAGGACAGTGTGTGATAGGCCCATCGGCGTCCCAAACCCTACAGTACTAGATTTACCCCCCCAATCCACACCCTTGGTGGTGATCCTGAGTAATGTACCGTCCCTCCCTCAGGGTACCACCGAAGCTTATTCACAACTCAAGAACAAAGTGATTCACTGGCTTTGTAACAATGCGCCAGTAAGCCCGACAATAGACCGTAACATCATAATGATTCGCCGGGTAGGCTCGGTGGGGAATTCAGGAAAACCGGGAGGGGGGGATTGTATTGTTGTAAATTTCAACGACCGTAGGCTCGCAGAGAGCTTACTAAGAGGTCATAGTTCTGGTATGCCAAATATCAACAACGGAATCCAGATCCTTCCTCTGGGATTTGTTTACCATCCAGAGCATCTAACTAATAACCACCGGCCCCCACACTCCAACTGGCAGTCAATTGGGCTACTTACAGCCATCATACCCATACACCAAACACTGCAGGTAGCCAACCATGACTATAAGGGGAACTCGAACACCTTACCTAGCCTTTGCAATAGGTTCACAGCCCTCTTTTCCCTAGAGGACTGTGATTGACTACACAGCCCGAAACATCTGAAGCTTTAACAAAGCCTGTTGATCTTCAGCACACTAGCGAGGGCGGCGCAGGTGAATCCAGGGGCGGAGATCATACCCTCCCCCAGGTCACGAGCGCGACAATTGCTCCTGCCGTAGCCGCAGGGCACAAGCTACCTATAATATAATCTCCTGGAATGTCGCTGGTTTAGCAAGGAAATTCCACTACCCAAAATGGCTAGAGTTTATCAGGACATTCCCCGTGATTTGTCTACAAGAGACTTGGTTGGTGGACTGCGATCTTTTTATAGAGGGTTACAAGGCTTTCTTTGTACCAGCCGAATGCTCTAATAGTGGTAGAGCGAAAAGCGGTCTAGTTATATATACTTCTTTAGCCTTGAAATGTGTAATTACCCCCATAAGTAGTCCCAACAAAAATATTCAAGCAGTTATTTTGAAGCGAGGGAACACGAAGGTGCTTCTGATAAATTTCTATAATGCTATAAACATATTAGGGGCATGTCAAACCGAGCAACTCGGTGTCTTTATAGAATATCACCAGAGAAAGCCCCATGTTGTATGATTTTTATGGGGGATTTTAACATCCATCTCTACGGCAATCCAACAAAAACCGTCATGGGTGAACTAGGTTGGGCAGTATGGTGGGGCATACATTTTGAACATTCTAAGCGGGTCGAAGCACTTATTTCTTTAATGAATGAACACGGCCTGATAAGCACAATGTCCGTGGTGGATGCTGCTAGTAAACTGGTTGTTCCTACATTTAAGGGCCATTTTGGGGGGACCTTTATAGATCACATTTTAATTACAGAAGGTATACGAACCCGCTTATCGGGTTTTGAAATTTTAGATAGTATATATAGTGACCACAACCCAGTCTGTATCTATCTGGCAGGGAACTTACTGTCCTCATGGGATAAGTCCATGCCTGTAGGGGTGCTGAAACCTACAGATGGAAGACGTCGGCTCAAGCGGTCAAAAGTAGACCCGGATGCACTTTATAATGGAATACACAAGACATGTGTTCAGGAATTAGAACTCTGTGTATCTCCTGCCTCTGCACCCATGGACATCCTCAGGGCCTTTGAGACAATTTCAACCAAAGTGGGCTTGATGTTATCCACTCCGATAACAACTCTGAAACCTAGGGACCCAAGATGGTTTGACCATAACTGTTCGAATATCGCCAGGGAGTTAAAGTTAGCTTTGAAAAGTACTCTGAGAAATCGCATACAGATTCGCTCACTGCACTCATCATACAGAAAAGCACTAGCAAAGCGTAAGGGCGAACTCAAAGAAATGACCTGGAAGGATCTCTTGGATCCCAGTACCCTAAATAATAGTAAAACAATTTGGGACATGATCAATAGATCCCCATTCGACACAGATGGGATACCGGAAATTGGCACTAACATCCCTGAACATGAATGGGTTCTGCACTTTAGCTCCATATTCAAGGCAAATGCTGCACAACTAGTCCTGCATGAGGATGGGCAGGGGGAAATACGACCCTACTTTTGCCCAAAGGAAATTGAAAGAGTAATCTCAGGGCTAACAAGGGACAAAGCACCGGGCCCTGGTGCAATGCCCCCGGATCTTTATAAGTCAAACATTGCATTATGGGCACCGGTCCTCACATCAGTACTTAACGCTGCAGCAACCTTGGGTTGCCCTGGGTCTTGGGGAACATCTACAATTGTGCCAGTCTTCAAGAAGGGAAACAGGAACAGCACGACTTGCTATAAACCGATCTCCCTGATCGATTCTGTGATTAAAGTCGAGGGATTGGTGGTACTGAATAGACTGTCAACATGGGCGGGGGAAAACAGGATCATATCAGACACCCAATATTGGTTCCGCCCTGGTCACTCCAAGCTACCGCAATGCCTAAATCTAAATATGGTCCTTGCAAAGTACACCATGGCCCGCCTGGGCGCCATCTACATGGCGTTCATGGATCTCTCCTCCGCGTTTGATTGTGTAAACCGGGGGAAATTATGGGATCTCATGGGCGCCATGGGGGTGGAAACCTCCCTGGTTAATTTTATAAGGGATCTTCACGAGGACACCAAGGCAAATTTCAGATACTCGCTAGAGCTCAGTGTAACCAGGGACTTTCCCGTTGAGAGAGGAGTTAGGCAGGGCTGCATCCTGGCCCCCTTTCTTTTTAACTTATATATTAATGAGCTAGATGCATTTTTGGTAAAAACTAATGCTGACTTTCCTTATGCTGGGCGCAGGGGTCTGCCCGTCTTGCTATATGCAGACGATGCAGTATTACTAGCAAGTACCCCTAGAGGCCTACAAACCTTACTGAATGCCTTTTATGAATTTATGGCTGGTCGTGACCTTGCCATGAACAACACCAAATCATATACCATGCAAATAGGAGTGCGACCCAAAAAACAGTATCCATTTGTGGTAAACGCAGAAAGGTTTCCCGTATCCAGAACATTCTCATACTTGGGTGTCCTGTTTGATGATCAGTTAAAATGGGGTCCGCTGGTACAAAGGAAAAGATGTGAGATAATACGGGCAAATTCAGCAATATTCAATTTCGCAGCGAAAATGGGCAAACGCTCAGTAGCTGCGTTATTGAAGATATACCAGGCAAAAAGTGTTGCCTTGGGTTGTTACGGTAGTGAACTATGGGGGTACGCCCCAGTTGGATACATTGAGGTGGCAGAGAGAACATCTTCCTGAAACAGCTACTGGGGGTACCCAAGGGAACAGCCAACCTTATAGTCCACGGGGAAAACGGAACACCCTATATTGGCGATACCATAGCACTACGGCCTCCATTTTTCTGGCTTAAGTGCTGGCTGAACAAAGACCTGGTCCTTAATCATCAGCTGTTAAGTGACGTGTTGTCCCAGGAACATATGCCTAATGTACCATGGCTCAAATATTTAAAATGCTACTTTGCTGGGCTAGGGCGCCCCGACCTTTTTTCAAACCCAGAACTGATTGTCGTTGCTGATGTAGAGTTTGTAAAAAAAAACTTTATGTTAATGAAACAACTTGCAACAGACGAGGCGGAATTGTCAAAATTGAGCATACGTAAATTTGTAATGCTCAAAACCACACCCCTAATGGAGCCATATCTATCATGGCCCATTACAAATCATGAGAGGTTTCTTTTAACAAGGTTCCGGTTGGGCTATTACCATCTTTTATTAGCTATACCCAGGGGATTATATAGAGGCCAGATGTCACCCTCCTGTGGCTGCGACAATTTGTCGCCGCAGGACTTGGTGCATTTTTTATTTATTTGCCCCTATTATAATTCACTCCGGAGGTTTTACTTGAAACCCTTGTTAAAATACTAATATTCAATCAGCACTTAAATCCAGAAATACCAGAGAACCTTAACAGCCTATTAATTGGTTATCACATTTGTATTATATATATATATTTTATATCTTTCTGTCAATAAAATGTAATTGAGCTTAAATTAAGGAAAATATCTTGATTTTTATCTTTTTAAATCTATATGCCCATGCTGTAATGTTGCTTTTATGGTTTTAATACATGTAAAACCGAATAAAGTATTTGTTGTTGTTGTACTCTGAAACGTAGCATGCCAATTTCAAGGAGATGCACAGAATAGGTAAAGAAACTACAGAACCGTAATCTAAATAAACTTCCAAGCCAACTCCTACATAGCACAGCCTCCAGCCCTCTTACTCCTCGAGTTCAACAATTATCAGGGACCCCCAGGGACCCTGTTCTAATTAAACCTCTCCATTTCTTCCACGAGAGTCTCGCTATATCCCAGCTAATGCATCCATTTCCAGGGGGAACTTAGTTATGCATTGGGTATCAATTTGGTCATATTTTATTAATTATAAAACATGCATTTTTGACATGACAATAGGAAAAGATTTGTGACCAAAACTTTGAAACCAGAGCACTACTTTTCTAAAGATCAATGGAAACAGTGTAAACATTTTTAAGGCTATCCTTTTATTGACTTTTGTAAACCGATCAAAAAGTTTGTGGGACAGAAAAGAAAAGGTAAGAACATCATTTGTTTTAGACATATTACACCACTTTATAAAATATGCTTGTATATATTATTTCTTTCTCCAATGTAGGTATATAAAATATTATCAATTAATTATACATATATATATATATGCGCTAGGAGTAACTTTGACTATGCAAGCACGAAAATAGATCTCTTTAAGTATGTGCGCAAATTAAAGCTTCGCAAATACCATTGCTTGCATAACAAAACCAATACAGTACCACCAATTGGGTCCAGCTCCCTGTCTCCAAGCATGCCAGTTTCGGACTCTAATCTGTTATTGGATATGCAGAATGAACCAGCTCTCACACCATCTAGCCCCGGCTGGGGTTCAGAATCTGTGTCAGTCTCAACCCCTTTCAAACCTAAATCCAAATTTTTCCCACTGATGCTAAAAGACAATATAGACATGTTCCACGACAAGGTATCCCTAGAGCTCAGGGCACTATATTTTAAACATACCAATGTCGCCAAGAGACAACACTATCGAGATTTTGAATATCACAAATTGATCAATAAATTGAAAAGAAATGAGAATGTCATTATTTCGTCAGTCCGACAAAGGGGGCAATGTGGTGCTGTGTCCGCGACAAATGTGTATGGACGTAGCACTAGGCCAACTCAATGATCGGGACTGTTATAAGAGGACAAATTTAAATGAAGTTCAGCAGGCTAAAAATTACATTTATTCCAAACTAATGGCATGAAGGGGTATGGGTCTGATTACGATGGAGGGATATAAGTACATGAAGAAAGAATTTCTAGTTACACCGGTCATTTACTTTATTCCCAAGATTCATAAAAACTGCACTAATCCACCGGGCCGACCCATCATCTCTGCCTGCAACAGCATCCTTGAGAACGTCAGTAAATATGTAGATTTTTTCCTACAAGATCATGTTAAAAATGTACCTTCCTTTGTATTGGATACAGGAGATCCTTTGAAGAAAATGGCTGATTTTAAGTGGGAACCCAGTTATCTACTTATTTCTCTGGATGTAACGTCCTTGTACACGAGTATATACCATAAGGACGGTACCAAAGCTGTGCAGCACTTTTTAAACAAAAGACCAGCCTGTTTGAATGAATACACCAAAACGATTTTAGCCATGATCAATCTATGCCTAGAGGAACAATTTCTTCTTATTTGCTAACCAACTGTTCCAGCAGGTCAGGGGAGTGGCTATGGGGGCCTGTTTTTCTCCCAGTTATGCCTGTTTGCATATGGGATACTGGGAGGAACCGGTCCTCATACCCAACTTCCACACCATTATGAGTTCCAAAGTTAAGAAATGGATGAGGTATATAGATGACCTCCTTATCATCTGGGATGGGTTGGAAAGCGAGGCGGAACAGTTTATAGAGAGTCTTAATGTGAACAATTTAAATCTAGAGTTCACAAGCAGCATCAGTGCCACATCTATTTGTTTCCTAGACGTGGAAATATTTATCAATAATGGTAAGCTTGAGACCAAACTTTACCGTAAGCCCGCAGCTGGAAACACAGGGGCATATTACCAAGCAATAGCGATAATTATCGCTATTGCTTGGTTAGAGACAAAATTTTACCGCTGTGCTGCGGCGATTTTTATCGCAGATAAACCTTGGTATTACCAAGGTTTATCGCAAATGCGATAAAAAACGGCCGCAATGCAAGAATATCGCTGAAAAGTCAGCGATATTCATGCATTACCGAGCTAATGCTCTTAGCCATGTTATCCACCTCCCATTGGATAACATGGCTAAGAACTGCTCAGGGCAGGTGTTAGCTTTTGGAGATATTCGCGCTTAGCGCGAATATCTCCAAAAGTTGGTATTAGGAGATAGCGATGTTAGCGACTGTTTCCAGTCGCTAACATCTTGGCACGCCCACTTTGCATGTCATTAGTGATAAATATCACTGACATTCAAAGTGGGGCCCAAGATGGTCGCTATCTCCTACTAGCTGTCGCTAACTGGTGTTAGTGACAGCTAGGTAATAGGGAGATAATTTTATCTCCGCTTTCTTGGCTTTTAAAGCCAAAAAAGCGGAGATAAACCCCCTTGATAATATGCCCCACAGTTTTACACGCTGCAAGTCACCATCCTGCCCATCTTATACGGAGCAGTCCGTATGGAGAAATGCTCTGGATTAGGTGAATTTGTAGCACAGAAACTGATTGTAGACAGGCACAAATGGAGTGTAAGGCCAGGTTCCTGAGAAGAGGCTGCAAAACCGAAATTCTAGATAAAGCCATGAGCAGAGCCAATACTCAGGATAGAATACAACTTTTGGCCACTAGCGCTCCAAGAAAGAGGAATTCTGATACCAATGAACATAGTGAGACCAGGCTAATCTTTACTTACAGGAACCAGCATCAGACTATTCATAGAATAGTAAAATGCAACTGGGCATTCATTACAAGTGACCCGGTTGTAGGAAACCAGGTTACATGTACCCCCAGCATTACTTATAAGCGAGCAATAACTATGAACAATTGTCTAGTTTCTAGCAGTCCTGAAGTTCGGACCACGGGATCGTGGTTGAACAGCAGCAAAGACTTCCTGAAATGCTCATCTTGCAAGGCCTGCAGGAATGGAGTCAGTAAGTCTGAATACGTGACCCCCTTTAACAACAAACCAACTAGTATTAAACACAAACTGACGTGCAGGACGGAGTGCGCAGTGTATGTACTGTAATGTCCCCGTGGCCTGCGGTACGTGGGAAGTACGAGACCACAGGTGTTCAAAAGGATCTTACAGCACCTCAGGGCCATTACCAATGGCGACACTACGTACCCGGTCGCACGCCACTTTGAAGAGTGTCACAACAAGAATCCTGCAGGGCTCACGTATTTTGTTATTGATACGGTGCCACCTCAGAGGAGGGGTGGGGACCGGGAGTCACTGCTTCGTAAATTGGAGACTAGACATATAATTCTGCTGGATACTGTTATGTTATGTTAACAGTTTTTTGTAAAGCGCGCGGACACCCAGGGGCTTCATGGCGCTGACCAACAGAACAGAACATCCTGAAGAAGAAGTGGAGGACCTAAGCTGATGAAAAGAGCCAGGTCTTAAGCTGTTTCCTGAATGCCAAAAGGTCGGGGCAGGAACGCAATTCCAGTGGGAGAGAATTCCAAAGTCTGGATGCAAGAGTGGCGAACCTACGACCGCCTTGGCGCTGAAGTTTGAATGTTATTTACAACAAGGGGTGGTGATGGACAGAGTCTCTGAATTAAGCAGAGTACTCTCACCCAGTCAAGAGATCAGGGCTAGATCCAACACCGTTTTTTAGCTCATTGCACCATCCCAGTTTCAGAACATGGCTGTATGCAAATTAGTCTGTCCCTGGCCCAGTGCATCATGGGAACAGGGCAGACCAGACTACAAAAGCCAATTCTTACACTGGGAAGGAAACAAGCTTCCGGGGACCGGTTTCTGGCATTTCAGCCATCTTCGGTCCGGCTTGCTTGAATCCTGATGGTGCAATGAGCAAGGGACTCACATCTGAGTATACCCTTCCACGCTTAGGGTGGACAAAATTATTTACAACAAGGGGTGGTGATGGACAGAGTCTCTGAATTAAGCAGAGTACTCTCACCCAGTCAATAGATCAGGGCTAGAAGTTTGAATGTTGGCGTTACCAGAAGATGAAGATTAGCAGAACGAAGATTGCGGGAAGGGGCGTACCTTGGCAGAAGGATGTTATTAAATTGAGGGCTACGGACGTGGAGGGATTTAAAGACCATACAGGCTGCTTTGAATTTTACTCGCTGGCCAACAGGGAGCCAGTGGAGTTGTTTCAGCAGAGGCCCAGCTGACTGCCAACAGGGCTGCTGATGGATCAATCTGGCAGCCTGATTCTGAGCCAGTTGGAGACGTTTGCCCAGATAGAGAGGGAGGCCCAAATAGATGGCATTGGCATAGTCCAGGTGGGATAGTACAAGCGCTATCACTACCTGGATCAGGTCCGATTGGGTTAACATCCGACTGATCTTCCTTATTCTACGTAACTGGTAGAAGCAGGAGGATACCACCGAGCTCACCTGGGCCTTCAGTGAAAGTTCACCGTCGATAATTACTCCCAAGCTCTTAACCGAGGAAGAGGGGGTGGGCGGGAGGCCTAAATCAGGGGGCCAGTAATGTGGGCCCCAGAATATTTCGCTATTGCCGTTGAGAATGATTTCGGTTTTACCCGGATTCAATTTTAGATGGTTTGAATCCATCCAATGACAGATGTGTAACATAGTCTCTTGGAATTCTTTGACAGAAGCAGTAGAGCCGTCCACAGTGAAAATAAGCTGTAGGTCGTCCGCATAATTAAATGTGGAGACCTTAAACTTCCTCAACGATTGAATCAGGGGGACTAAATAAAGATTAAACAGAAGAGGGGATAGGGAGGACCCCTGAGGGACCCCACAAGTGATAGGAAGTTTAGTGGCAGTGAAGGGGGCCAGGCGGACCGCTTGAGTGTGGTCACTGAGAAATGAGCTGATCCAGCTGTATGCTGGGCCTCGGATACCAGCTTGTGTGAAACGGTCGAGTAAGATGGTATGGTCGACCGTGTCAAACGCTGCAGACAAATCTAGTAGGACCAGGGCCTGAGATTTTGCCTTGTCTGCATTTTCACGAAGCGTATCCATAACAGCGGTTATGACGGCCTACGTGGAATGAGCAGGTCGGAACCCTGCCTGATGGGGGTCCAGATGGTTAACCTGCTCAATGAAATTGGAGAGACGGCTAGTCACATGAGCTTCAAGTATTTTGGCCAAATAGGGGAGAAGAGAAATTGGCCTATAATTAGAAAGAGTCAAGGGGTCTGCTCATGGTTTTTTTAGGAGGGGGTACAACCACTGCCTCTTTGAAGGCTTTGGGAACCACTCCTTGAGAAAGGGAGGCATTAAGAAGAGTCAGGAAAGGAGCAGGGATAGCCGAAAGGATTTCCTTCTGAATATGCGGGGGGCAGCAATCTCTAGGGGATCCAGATTTGACCCTTATGGATAAGGTACGTAGGGAATCAATATTAAGGTGTGGAAAGTGATCAAAAGTATGGACACTAGAGCTCGAAGGAGTAGTATGCGGTTTAAAGCCAGTAACTGGAATGCTGGCTTTTATTGCCGAGATTTTGTCCAGAAAAAATGAGTTGAGGGAATTGCAAAGGTCTTGGGTCACAATAGGTTTTGGGAGGGCTCTTTCCATGTTGGATAGTTTGTTGACAATAGAAAAAACATCTTTAGATTTGTTTCTTGAGCGAGTTATTATGTCAGAAAAATAAGTTGCCTTAGATTGAAGGATAGCTTGCTTATAGGCAGTACGGGCAACTATATAGATAGTTTTAGCATGGGAGTCATAATTACTTCTCCACTTACGTTCCTTCTGGCGGGTATCAAGTTTTTTTGCCCTCAAATCCTCAGAAAACCATTTCTGGGAATCCGGAAGGCGACTTAATTTAAATTTCTTCAGAGGGGCATGTGAATTGCTTGCTGCTAACAACCAGTCGGAAATGTTTATTTCGGCCTGTCCAAGATCGGGGTTGTCAGCTGGGAGTGTACTTGCTAAGCTATCCAAGAATGCTGGTATATTAAGAGTACTCCATTTACGGATAAAACCTCCTGCCGTTGCACAAGACTTGCTATCGGATGCGATGGAGATGGTGACTTTTATCAAAAAATGGTCTGACCATACGCAGGGGCTTAGGGTGGGGGTAGAGATGGTAAGATTGCTGCTCCACACCTGATCGAGAATATGGCCCTTAACATGCGTGGCGGATGAGATATGATGCCGAAAATTAAGGCCCGACAAAAGTTCCATGAGTTCGGAGGCTTGCGGGCCGCCCAACTCATCACTGCACCAATAATTAAAATCTCCAACCAGGAGTATTTTAGCATAGTCAGTGACTATGGTGGCAACTTGTTCGCACAAGGACAGGGGGAAAGAGGCCATATATTGAGGAGGTCTGTAAACTAAGACACAAATAAGGGGGCTGAGTTTAGAGTCAAGTTTTATTACCAAATTGTCTACTCCCGGAAGGGTTAAGGCGGACAGGGAAGTAAAGACGTGATCTTTCTTGATAATTGCGGCTACTCCCCCACCCGTCTTTCCTGGGGCCCGGTCAGCATGTAAGATGTAGTATTGATCCGGGAGTGCTGCCAGGATGTCCGGGGGGGAATCGATGCTGAGCCAGGTCTCCATGATAAAAAATATGTCAGGCTTTTCGTCTAGGAGAAGCAAAAAAATATCCAGTTGGTGTTTAACCAGGGAACGGGTATTGAGATATATAATGTGAAGTTCGAGATTAGAAATCGTGATGGGTGTGGACCTATGGCTATAGTAAGGGGTTGCAGGTAGGGTCTCAGATGTAGTATAGGAGTCGCGAAGAATATGTAGCTGGCTTAAGCGACCCAGGATGGTAGGACAAAGTGAGAATCCTGCCTGGTGTAATGCTCGTAGATCCTTCGAGGAATATATGACCAATTGGGCAGGGGGACAGGTCCCAGGGCGCGGTTGGGCGCGGACGGGCGCAGACGGGCTTGCCTTTGGTGCGCCCTCGGCGCGCCGCCGGCGCACCCGCTGCACTCGTCCGCTGCGCGTTTGGAGGGATGTAGCCATTTATGGCAATGAGGGAGGGAGGGCCGAGCAACTGCTCCGCTTGCCCTCTTCCTCACCTAAGATGGCGGCCAAAGAAGCCCCAAGACAGCGCCTAATCGGCTGTGGTGGGGGCGAAGAGCAAACAAACAATGCACGAGAATGCCACTTGCAGGCAACAGGTCAATAACACTCAAAGAAGGTAAAATACAATTTGTAAAATAACGCTAACGCTGTGTTGCATTCCCGGCTTTTCGCCTCAGGAATGATCGCGCTCTCAGTTGGTCTGCGCGCGTAGAGAAAGGCACGGCTTTTATGGCAATAAGGGAGGGAGGGCCGAGCAACTGGTCCGCTCGCCCTCTTCCTCACCTAAGATGGCGGCCAAAGAAGCCCCAAGACAGCGCCTAATCGCTGTGGTGGGGGCGAAGAGAAAACAAACAATGCACGAGAATGCCACTTGCAGGCAACAGGTCAATAACACTCAAAGAAGGTAAAATACAATTTGTAAAATAACGCTAACGCTGTGTTGCATTCCCGGCTTTTCGCCTCAGGAATGATCGCGCTCTCAGTTGGTCTGCGCGCGTAGAGAAAGGCGCGGCTTTTATGGCAATGAGGGAGGGAGGGCCGAGCAACTGGTCCGCTCCCCCTCTTCCTCACCTAGGATGGCGTCCAAAGAAGCCCCAAGACAGCGCCTAATCGGCTGTGGTGGGGGCGAAGAGCAAACAAACAATGCACGAGAATGCCACTTGCAGGCAACAGGTCAATAACACTCAAAGAAGGTAAAATACGATTTGTAAAATAACGCTAACGCTGTGTTGCATTCCCGGCTTTTCGCCTCAGGAATGATCGCGCCCTCAGTTGGTCTCTACTAAAACGCCTAATGGTCTAAATGCGAGTGAGGATTTTTTTACATATTTATAAATCCTCAAAATCAATCGGTAAATTGCCAGTCACTATGTATCTTGTATATACCAACTAGCTGTTTCTTTACATGTAATAATTTTTAATCACTTTTTTATCTTCACATTTTTAGCACTCGGTTGCACTAATTATTTCTTGCCATTATTTATTGATGCAATTTGCACAGCTAATTTTGCACATCAATAGTAGGTTGCCCACTTGGACTGTACTACTCAGTGTCCCTTTACATTATAGGTGAACACTTTGGTTGCATCCTATTGTAATGCTCAATGACATAGGCTTGTTTAAGATTATGTATTTCCTAGTTTATAATTGTTTTAAACAGGATATTTCTTAATCCTTGTTTTAGCCATGTATGATCTGTTTATGGATGTGCATTCACAGGTTTTAACAGCAATGTCATGGAGTATTTATATTTTAAAGCATATTTATTTATTTATATGTTTTATAATTATTCTAAATTGCTGCTAACTGTGATGACTGTACCTGTGCAGGTTTGATTTATCTTACTGATTCCTAGAGCACGGTATTATGAGTCTTATTGCTGAGGAAAGCAAAGTCAGGACATTATGTCTTCTATGTCTATTACATTTTGGCATGCTGCACTTTAAAAGGAGGATTCCGCCCCTTGTACGTTGTCATGTGATCAAGGCCTCTTCAGGCTGAAAAGCGTAATGGCGGTATGGTGTAGAGCACAATAAAATATTTACTCACCAGTTTTGGGTTTGCCTGGTCTCTTCAAGCGAAGTTTGCTGGAAGACGTCCCTCTACCACATATACATATATATATATATTACCTACTGGCGGTCGCCAGTAGGTAGTTATAGTTAGGATTGATTTCCATAGGGAAATCGCAACATTCTATTTGGAATAACTTTGGCGCCGGTTGAGGAATCAGCCTGAATTTTTCAGCAACTTTGCCTCGCGGCTCTCCGCTCCTTCCCTGAAAGTTTGGGGGGGATTCGTCAAGCGGGAGCCGAGATAAAAGGGGGGTCCCAAAACGTGTTTTCCCCATGTTAATTTCCATAGGGCGGTCTGTTTCACTTTTAGCTCGAATGGCTGAATGGATTTGCACCAAACTTGGCAAAATTGTAGGGACTGGTAGCCCGATGTGCCTTTGCTATGTCTCAAGATATGTGCTCCAGAGGATTTTGAGTAATTTAGGTTAAAAAAAAATTATATATCTATAGCCGCGCCCCGGTACGCGTACCGGGGAGCGCTCCAGGCGCGCTACGCGACTTGCGCACGGAAAGCTGATTGGCTCTCGGGTGTCTGTAAACATTCGAAACAGTCCGCAGCGGCCGCCATCTTGTGTCTCTGTAGGATCGAGACACTAGAGGTGGCAAAAAACAAAGGGGGAAATGACCAAAAGGGGGCAGGGTATACCCCCCCTTACCCCCTAGGTTTGATGTGGGGGCCATAAAAGGGTTTCGCGAGACAACATTTTTTTTTCCCCGATTTTCGCGGGTACGCGCACCGGGGAGCGTACCAGGGAGCGCTACGGGAGTCCTCCATTTTGTGTTTAGGTAGATTTGAGTCAGAAAATGGCGGACAAACAACGTCGGGAATGGGTATAAGGGGGCACGGTAGGCACTCCCTGACCCTCTAGGTTTTCTGAGGGGGTCTTAGGAGGCCCATATAGGCCAAAAAAAAAATGTGAAAGGGCCTGCACCAGTCTTACGCCTGCTGTGAAACAGGCGCAAGATTTGGACGCAACAGCGTCATAAAAGTGACGTAGTGATATCTCATAGATTTTACTGCGTCACCTCTACGACCCTTTCTTGCGTCAATATGTCCCTTTTGCATATATTACACCTGACGTAGGTATAATGTGGCGCAGGGGTTTACAAAGTGACGTATCTACCTAGATGCGTCACTTTGTAAATATGACTGAGTAAGGTGCATTTTTAACAGCACTGGTGCGTCACAAAAAGTGACGCACCGGTGGCGTAAAAGTGACGCATGGCCTCATAAATGAGGCCTTCAGTCTTCTACTCATGCGTCATATTAAATATATGACGTATTATGTCGCAAGTACTTTTAGATACGTCAGTATTTCAGACGTATCTGTAAGCGCAAAAGTGATGCATTGCTGGAGTCTGTCACAAAAATGATGCAACTCCAGGAATGCATCCTTTCACATGGGGCCAGGCCCCATGTGAAAGGGCCTGCACCAGTCTTACGCCTGCTGTGAAACAGGCGCAAGATTTGGACGCAACAGCGTCATAAAAGTGACGTAGTGATATCTCATAGATTTTACTGCGTCTCCTCTACGACCCTTTCTTGCGTCAATATGTCCCTTTTGCATACATTACACCTGACGTAGGTATAATGTGGCGCAGGGGTTTACAAAGTGACGCATCTACCTAGATGCGTCACTTTGTAAATATGACTGAGTAAGGTGCATTTTTAACAGCACTGGTGCGTCACAAAAAGTGACGCACCGGTGGTGTAAAAGTGACGCATGGCCTCATAAATGAGGCCTTCAATTTTCTACTCATGCGTCATATTAAATATATGACGTATTATGTCGCAAGTACTTTTAGATATGTCAGTATTTCAGACGTATCTGTAAGCGCAAAAGTGATGCATTGCTGGAGTGTGTCACAAAAATGATGCAACTCCAGCAATGCATCCTTTCACATGGGGCCAGGCCCCATATAAAAGGGCCTGCACCAGTCTTACGCCTGCTGTGAAACAGGCGCAAGATTTGGACGCAACAGCGTCATAAAAGTGACGTAGTGATATCTCATAGATTTTACTGCGTCACCTCTACGACCCTTTCTTGCGTCAATATGTCCCTTTTGCATACATTACACCTGACATAGGTATAATAACCATGTATAGCGGCCCCGCTCTAGGTCGCGAGGTGCCCCGCCACTAACCTTGGGGCTCCAGCGTTGTTGAGCAACGACAGCGCACTGTGGAACAGCGTGTCCGGTGTTGTCAGGTACACATATGTGGGGACTCGAGTGTCACTTGGGACAGCAAAACCTACTATAGGTTCAAAACAACTCAAAGCCAAAGGTGAGGGCAGGCTGCACACCACTATGGAGACACTTTAAAACCACGACTCCCACAATGCAGCCAGGAGGCACGCCCACTAGGCGGGACGATAAATGAAAAACTGCGAGTGCAGTTTGAGTTTTGATGCTGCCTGCTCATCATGAACTCCAGTGATCAAGGGCGTATCAGCCAGAAACATGTTTGGAGGAGACTGAAAGGAAATTTGTGCTGCCGAGATTGATATTTGTTTCCCTGCAGCTTGACAATAAAGAAGGATGAAACACCGCTGTGTGTGGCGCCTCAAGCTTTTCGGCACTTTCTTTTGGATGTATAGCGGCCCCGCTCTAGGTCGCGAGGTGCCCCGCCACTAACCTTGGGACTCCAGCGTTGTTGAGCAACGACAGCGCACTGTGGAACAGCGTGTCCCGTGTTGTCAGGTACACATATGTGGGGACTCGAGTGTCACTTGGAACAGCAAAACCTACTATAGGTTCAAAACAACTCAAAGCCAAAGGTGAGGGCAGGCTGCACACCACTATGGAGACACTTTAAAACCACGACTCCCACAATGCAGCCAGGAGGCACGCCCACTAGGCGGGACGATAAATGAAAAACTGCGAGTGCGGTTTGAGTTTTGATGCTGCCTGCTCATCATGAACTCCAGTGATCAAGGGCGTATCAGCCAGAAACATGTTTGGAGGAGACTGAAAGGAAATTTGTGCTGCCGAGATTGATATTTGTTTCCCTGCAGCTTGACAATAAAGAAGGATGAAACACGGCTGTGTGTGGCGCCTCAAGCTTTTGGGCACTTTCTTTTGGATGTATAGCGGCCCCGCTCTAGGTCGCGAGGTGCCCCGCCACTAACCTTGGGGCTCCAGCGTTGTTGAGCAACGACAGCGCACTGTGGAACAGCGTGTCCGGTGTTGTCAGGTACACATATGTGGGGACTCGAGTGTCACTTGGGACAGCAAAACCTACTATAGGTTCAAAACTACTCAAAGCCAAAGGTGAGGGCAGGCTGCACACCACTATGGAGACACTTTAAAACCACGACTCCCACAATGCAGCCAGGAGGCACGCCCACTAGGCGGGACGATAAATGAAAAAGTGCGAGTGCGGTTTGAGTTTTGATGCTGCCTGCTCATCATGAACTCCAGTGATCAAGGGCGTATCAGCCAGAAACATGATTTGAGGAGACTGAAAGGAAATTTGTGCTGCCGAGATTGATATTTGTTTCCCTGCAGCTTGACAATAAAGAAGGATGAAACACGGCTGTGTGTGGCGCCTCAAGCTTTTGGGCACTTTCTTTTGGATATATATATATATATATATATATATATATATATATATATATATATATACGTCATTGTATTATAATAAGGTATTACTATTATGATAATGTTTGATTTTGTTTTTGCATATTCTATACGTTTTATTATGAAGTTTTGAAAATGCAATTAGTCAGTTTTAATTTAGTGGTGGGTTGTTGGGTTTGCAGGGGAACGTTATTTAAATTATAAATCATTCTTTCTGATTTCAAAATGTTATACGGTAATAAAATTATGAATTGATAATTAATTATGGAGATTATATAACCGATTAATTTTTATTTATTTTATTTGATCTTCTATAACTGGTAATAAGTTGATCATCTTATTTTATTATACATTTTTTGAAAATTAGTGATATAGTCATTTGTTTTACTTTTAATTGTTTTATTTAGTACTCATTTTAATATAAATACTTTTTCATTTTTTTTATTAATTTGATTTTGTTTTGTTTTTGAGTAGTATTAAAAGAAGTGACATGTATTTATTTGAAATCATATTAATTTGTAAAGATATTTTTATTGTTTTTGTATTCAAAAATGTTTATTTTTTAATCTAATTTAATTATACTCATCTTATGTTATTTTTTAATTTTAAGTATGTTTCAGTATTTTTATTTTCTTTTATATTTAAATGTTTTTAAAAACAATTTAGGAGTTGGAGTTGGAAAAGTAAATATAAACCCTCAAAAGTCGAGCACTTTCCCTACTACTTAGATTTGAGTAGGAATAGTAAATCTAACCTCCCCGAAGTCCAACTGTTTCCCTGTTTTCTCACATTGGAGTGGGAATATTGAATTTGACCCCTTCAAAGTTTAAAACGTTCTGTACTGTTGCTAAGACTTCAGTGGAAAAAGTCAATTTAACCCCACCAAAATCCAACACTTTCCCTTCATTTGTTTACTTTGGAGGGGGAATAGGAAACCAAACTCCTCAAAAAACCAACACTTATCATATTTCTGCTCAGATTGGAATGGGAATAGTAAATGTATTCCCTCCTAAATTAAGCACTTTCCCTACTGTTGCTCCGATTGGAGTGGGGATAGTAATTTTGACTAGGCCTAGGAGAAACTTGAACCATCCCATAGTTATTGGAGTCATTTCAGTAATTGTGCATTACACTTGTAATGCTAAATTACCATAAATACGTGATTATGCTAATTTGATGATTACGAGCAAAAAATCGTTCCGGATTTGCACAGGAACAATGAACTAAGAGTGATCGAGCAACTGCTGGCTACTGCTGTTTATTGCCTGTAGCATTTAATGCTATTTTGTTTAGCACAAAATGCATTGGTGGACCCATTTTGGATACCCTCGATTTTGACCACTCCGAAGCCCTATACAATCCCTACTTTAGCTCAGAATGTAGGGGCAATACTATATCTAACCTCTCCCAAATCCACCACTCTCTTTACTGTTGTTGAAATTGTAGTGGAAATAGTAAATCTAACTCCTTCAAAGTCCAACACGTTCCATGCTTTTGCTAATATGGAGAGAGAATGGTGCATTTATCCCTCCAAAGTCCAACTGTTTGACTTGGCCCTTTCTGCAGGGTCACGCCCAAAGTTTTGCTTTCTTCCTCCTCTTTTTCTGACCCCGTTTTGTTGGCTTTAGGACTCTGGACACTTTGCCACTACTAACCAGTGCAAAAGTGCATGTGCTTTCAACTTGAAACATTGTATGATTGGTTTACAACTGTTTGGCATATTAATTTTAATTATAAGTCCCTAGAAGTGGGCCTGCAGCACTGATTGTGCCACCCACTTCAGTAGCCTTCAAACATGTCTCAGGCCTACCTCTGCAGAGCCTGTATGTGCAGTTTAAATTGCCTTTTGGATCTCCCAAGTAGAACTACTTGCCAGGCCAAAACCTTCCCTTTTCTTACACATAAGTTACTCCTAAGGTAGGCCCCAGGCAGACCTAGGTGCAGGGTGCAGTGTATTTAAAAGGTAGGACTTACAGTTTTGAGCTTTACATGCGCTGGTAGAGAAAAACTGCCAACATTTGTTGTTCACTACTGCAAAGCCTACCTCTCCCGTGGTTAACATTAAGGTTGCCTTAAAAAATATTTTTAGTGTAATTTCCAATCGGGCAAAAGATTGAGATTTTGAGTCTGGTGTTCCTGAATTCACAATTTAAAATCACAACTTATGATGAAGTCGAATTTTAAATTGTAAGCCTGAAGACGTCACTTTTAGAATGATGGTATTCTCTTACTTTGCCCATTCTGTGCCTCTCCCTGTCTTTAAATACACTCTTGGCTTGGGTGATAGCTGGGCTTTGTGCATTCCCTCTAGACAGTCACACAAAGGGAGCTAGGGTGTGACATTTACATCCAGATGGGCCTTCCTAAAGTAAATTGGGTGGGAGGAGCTGACACTTGCACCTGACTAGGGCTGTGCCTGGCCCCACACAAAGAGCTGCATACCCCCTGTATTGAGTCTGGAGCCAAGACAGGAAAGGCAGGGACTGTGCTGTAAAAGGGACTGCCACTTTGCTACCTGCATTGCTGTATTGGGCTGCTGCCTGCAGATTGCTGTGATGTTGGAGGGACTGCCACATTGCTACCTGCTCTGCTATTTCGGCCTGCTGCTACTTGCCTGAGAGTGAGAGGGACTGGACCAGCTCTCTACAACCTCAAACCCAAGTTTCTCCAAGGGCTTGTTGGCTTGCCTCCTGTTCTTCGAAGTCTCAGGGTCACAAAAGACTATTTGCAACTCTGCTGGACTCTGCAATTAGTCTGTCATACTCTTGCCTGAGGTGCCGCTTGCCTGAGGTTCCAGTCACACACAACGGGTTTACTGCATCGATTTTTGCAGAAAGCAGCTGCAGAACCCATTTCTGAAGCCCATGACTGGAAGCGGAACCTATTTAAAAGGTTACATTGTTACTGAACATTTTACCCAACTCTAACTTTATATATATATATATTCAAACTTTATTTCGGTCTTTGCGACCATTAAAGTGCAAATGCATACAGTACAACATTGGAAGGTTGAGTTAATGCGAATAATACAGTAACTGTGTTACAATCATGGAAGTGCAAGTGCATATAGTACAGATCTTCAAGTTTGAATGCATTTCAAAAATCGACTCAATGCATTTCTAAAATCAGTAATAAAAAGTATATCAGTCAGATAAAAGGGTAATCAGGATAACAGCTAAAAGAGATAGAAATTAGTATAGCCGACATGAAAGCCCCGTTTAAGAACATTTAATATCCCACTATCAAATTATTGTCATTGTATAAGGTTTTATTACGACCGCTCGCATTGTAAAAGCTATAAAAACATCATTTTTGATATATAAAAAGTATAAAATAGCTGCATCATCAAGAACAGCGGCAGCTCCATGTGGGCCTCATACGACCGTGGGCTGCCGCGTTCCTGCCAGGACCTTCCTTCTAATTCACCATGCATGCCTTACGAACTTAGCCACACTGCAGGCAAAAAGCGGTATTGGGTCCGATCTAAGGACTCTAACTTTATATTAACCTTAGTTTTTTCTCTGTGAATTTCTTGAATTTTTGTTTATGTGTAGTAATATTTTATTATAATACGTAAACCATATGTAAAGTCAATCCCACTTCAGCTGTGTGTGGCCTAGTGGGGGGTCGGTTCTGCAGCGCACTTAGAAATTTATAAATGCCTCTGAGGATTGTTTTTGTGCAGGAAGATGCCCCTTCCTTGCCAAAAATAATCCTTCCTACCATGTAGACACGCTTTTTGCACCATGATACAAGGGTGACTGCATTGGGAAAAGGCAGCACATTGTTCACCAGCGCAAGAAGAGGATAGGAATGCACTATAAAAGGTTAAATATGGAGCATTTCTTCCCTCTCCCTGTTAAGCAACGCACCAACGCCTAGATGTATCAAGCCTTTTGCGATTCGCAAAGGCCGAAATTCGCAGAATATCGGCCTTTACGAATCGCAAAAGACTTTTTAGCATGTTTTCAAATGTATGAAAATTTCGCAAAATAAGGAATCGCTAAAATTTGCGATTCCTTATTTTGCTTAAGCATTAAGGAATCGCAAATTTTGCGATTCCTTAAATGCGATGTAAGTAGCTTTTAAAGTTTGCGAATTTGGGTTAAGAAATCGCAAATTACCACCAACTTTTAGTTGGTGGTAATTTGCGATTTCTTTTAAAAATGCCCTATTTGGCATTTGTGAGGGTGGCATGTGACGCACATACATACCCATAGGGCATGTATGAGCGCCACATGCACACACATGTAAATTTCAGGGGTGCAGCAGGGTGTCTTTGAGACACCCCTGCACCCTTGAAATAATTCTCAAATTGCGATTAGCGAATTCGCAATTTGAGAATTATTTCGCAATCATTCCTGTGGGCCTCCTGGCCCATAGGAATGCATTGGAAATTATTCCTTAATTGCGAACTCGCAAAATGCGAATTCGCAAATAAGGAAGACTAAGAAATCGCTAAAAAAAAGCGATTTTCTACATACATTCCATTTTGCGATTTCTAAATAGCGATTCCTTAAAAATCGCTATTTAGAAATCGCAAATTGGAATCTTGATACATCTACCCCCAAGTTGTCTTGTTGGGTTGCATTGTGTTGCGTTGCATTGTGTTGCGTTGTGTGAAAGTTTGATACATCTGCCTCTAAAGGTTAAACATAATTTCGTACTTCTGCCTACGTTTTACTTCAAACAGGGTTGCATTAAATAAACATTCTAGATTGCGTCATTAGTGTGTTTAAAGCTATATTAATGAGACTACTTTAACTTCCACGATTACCGCTTATTTTAATTAAAATATACATTTTCAATCGCAATTTTTGTTGACTATGTATACTTTTATTTCGAAATTTGTAAATGAATCCTTTTTAGTGTATTTCAAGCATGCTCACCACAAACAATGTTTAGCATTGTGTCAGTTTTACCTTTGCTATTTTTTGGTGAGGTTTAGTTTCTTCCAAAATATTCATTTTAATATTAGAATATTGACCAATATGCATTTACGGAAGTTGAACATTGTTTTACATTGCATATTTTGGTTGTTTTCTTACTGCTTTTTTTTAGTTCCATGTGTGCGGAGATGTTTTGTATGCTTAAAATTAAGGCACACAAGAAATGGCACACGCTTACACTAACTCTTAAAAATGTTTTCTAAGTAAATGTTGGCATTATTTTTGGCTAATGAGCACTAATGACCTAATTTACTTTAGTGTGTTATGTTCCAGCTTCCTGTTCCTTTAAATCGGAGGAGAGCAATCTTCAGCTTAGCAGGTTCATTTCCATTACGTGAACTCTGACACAGTGATTTTGCTTTTAAAAATATCAATTTTCCGTCTGGCTTGAACATTGTTTATTCGACAGACCCACACATGCTCAAAAATGCCATATTATTTCATATCAAACGGGGAAAGTGTGAGTCAGTTTTAAGAGTTGGAAAAGTTTGCCACGGCCTACACATGCAAATGAAATAAAAATACGATTTGGAAATCAAGGGGCAGATTTATGTCGGACTTGTGCCACGTTTACGCCACCGTTGCGTCACGCAACGGCGCGGAAACGTGGCGCATCCCTGCGACCTATTTACAACGTGACGCATCTAGGCAGATGCATCACGTTGTAAAGCCCTGCGCCACATGAAACCTGCGTCAGGTTTCATGTGGGCGTTCTGTCGCAGGGTGGGCGTTCCCTCGTAGGAAAGCCCCGTAAAACTGACGCAGTGAAATCTACAAGATTTCACTGAGTCAGTTTTACGACGCTGCTGGGTCAAATCCTTACGCCTGCTTGAAGCAGGTGTAAGGAGTGACGCACCACGTTATGTATGGGTGGCCTCTGTACATTGCAGGAGTTGCGTCGCACTTGCGACGCTACTCCAGCAATGCGCCGCCCGTACACCACAAGATGCGTCACGCATCTGCCCTTCCTTGCACCATGGTGCGCCGCATTGTAAATGCGGCGCATCTGTGGTGCCGCAAGGAGGGAATTGCATGACGCATCAGTTCCGGCGCATCCCTGCTGATTTGCAGAGATGCGCCAGAACTCATAAATCTGCCCCCAAGTGATTAGTCTCAAATGCACACTGAGTCATAAAATACATATTTATTACGTTATCAAAACTTCAGAGCGTACTTAGGGGCAGATTTATGTTAGGAATGCGCCACGTTTGCGTCACGCAACTGCGGCGTAAACGTGGCGCATCCCTACGACCCATTTACAACGTGACGCATCTAGGCAGATGCGTCACGTTGTAAAGCCCTGCGCCACTTGTGGGCGTTCCGGCGCAGGGTGGGCGTTCCGGGGCAGGTGCGCCTCGCAAAAGTGGCTGAGTGAAATCTATAAGATTTCACTCAGTCACTTTCAGGCCAATGCTGCGTCAAAACCCTGCGCCTGCTTGAAGCAGGCGTAGGTCTTGACGCAGCATTGCAGCATTGCAAAGATGGGGCACCCCTGAGCCTTGCTTGAGCTGCGTCGCGCTTGCGACGCAACTCCAGCAATGCGCCACCTTTACGGCACAGATGCGTCACGCATCTGTGCCGTTTTTGCCCCATGGTGCGCCGCATTGTAAATGCGGCGCACCATGGGTGGCGGAGCAGCGGCGCAAAATAACTGGCGCATCCCTGGGGATGCGCCAGTCATCATAAATCTGCCCCTTATTGTCTCTCTTGTCTCAAGTGTGCATTATGCGTCTCTCTTGTGATAAGGTTTACCAAGGATATTGGAAAACAAATGAAGTTTCCAGGTGAAATAGAGGGGAAAAAACTGAGAAATTACTAATTTCTCAGGAGGATCTCAAGGTTCTACTGGTAATCTCTCATTATCTTCTCCCTTTATGGGGCTATCAGTGCTTTCCATGCTTGTACCCAAAGGTGGTACAGGAGCTAATGGCGAGATTTTAAGGAACTTCTAAAGCTGTATGTCTTGTTGCGAAACTAAATGACCTTTGATATTATTTTTGTTAGCTATATTTTTTTGCTGCTGCCTTCATCCAGATGGCGGGATAGCTGCTGTTTACTCCAAGATTTCAGTCAGAATGAAAGGTTAATTTGAGACTAAAGGCTTCTCACTTTTAAAGTTAGCCTGATAAGACTTTTAATAGCTCAAAATAAGAGACTGAATACATGCCACTCTCCATGCTAGTCATTCACAGAGGATCACTTCAGGTTAAATGATGTATCAGAAACCCTATGATAAGGTAATGGGTTTCAGTAGACACAAGACTTGTAAGATGTTATTTAGGAGTTTTGTAAAGCATTCACATGTCACCTTTCCAACACTGCACAAACAAATGTATCTAAAACTCAAATAACTAAAATGGCAAAAATAAAATGTGGAAAACGTTCATATTGAATTTTATCTGGGTCAAAAACTTACTAAGGGCCAGATTACAAGTTCGTCAGTCCGGGACCGCCGTGCCTGCGGAGGCGGGTTGACCGCCCCAACCTCGGCAATCCATCCGCCGTATTAGGAGACATGCGGTTACATGAAGCAAACACTGCCGCAGTCCCACCTACACCACCAGATACATCTGAGTACGGCAGCAGCGGACTGGGTCAATAAGCCTGTCAGAGGCTGGGACTGCCAGTGAAACCTCCGACCCAATTAGCAGTAGCTTTATAGCCGGTGAGACCGTGGCGGTCCAACCATCACATCTGAGCTGGCGGAAAGGGAGGTATATAACGGCGAATCTCACCCCTTCTCACTTCTGCAGGTTATGTGCCGCCATGGAGCCGATCGTACATGTCATGCCGCTGCTATAACTGCTCGATCACATCCAAAGCCCACACCGTCGCGGATGCAACAGTACGTCATACTACTACCTGTTTCCATACACTCCTGAGCAAAACAATGTTCTGCCATGGACCAGGCAAGGGTCTTAGAGTGGGA
This sequence comes from Lissotriton helveticus, assembly GCF_964261635.1. NCBI lineage: Eukaryota > Metazoa > Chordata > Amphibia > Caudata > Salamandridae > Lissotriton > Lissotriton helveticus. The sequence continues at coordinate 931,529,674 of NC_136063.1, forward strand.
TGATGGAACATATTTACTGGGGCACTGCGTGGGATTAATTTTAATGTATCACCCAAATACATCTGTATGATTCCCTCTGTCACCAAATCACTGGTACAGCACATGCACATTGGACTCATAGTCAGTGATAGTGATGTGTTCATTGTATTGCGTCACACAACCGCACTTTCTTACTAATATCACACATGTCATTCTCCCTAACACCCTCATTTTGCACTCATTCTAGGTCCTGTTGTGATATCAAATACACATCTGTATGGGTGTCTCACTAAACTGAAACACACGTTCTCTGCTGCAGCTCAGTACTGGACTCTCACACATCACCCTCATGAAAAGGCAATGCCTGTAATTTGGATTACAGCGAAACAGTGTAAGAAGCATTCAATGGGCATAATGAAAACATTCTCTGCAGAATAAGTGTGCCTCTGTCATGGGGAACTCTGAAAAGCTGGGGCCCCGGGCCACAGAACATTTTGCACATATCTGAAAAGCTCAATGTACACAGGACCTGTGGATTGAAGTATGTCAGGGACAAGTAATGGCATAACCAAGTGCCATGCATGTGTAGGGAATGTGTAACTGCAAGTCATGAAAGCAAACACAGCACTAACAGCATTGGTCATACATCTAGATAAAGTAGGTGTAAGGTACACACTTGAAAATTGGCATATTTCCAGACAATACTTCACAAAGGTATGACCATTTAACAATGTCCTAGTGTGGATAAACAAATATCTAAGTTCAACACTTCAAACACATATCCAAACCGCATCATCGTGACAAGTGTAACTTAAACTAGGTAGACAGTGGCCAGGCCAAGCTGAAATACTTACCACATACTGTGTCACTTGATGCAATGTCTGCCCCATTTACTTTTACATCCCCCATAGGCATCCATCCAACATTTTCCCTTGTCTTGTGTAACTCCTGCATTGGGCCTAAGGTCACATCATACTAACCACAACAGTTGTAGCAGCAATCAAGGATGAAGTAAACACAACTGTAGTCACACATCACTAACTGTACAAAACAGAAAATCATCAGAAAAGAAATGGCAGGACCAATGTATTCAACCATACAACAAAGTTTAAGTAGCATCGTTTTCAAACCATACTCTTCAACTAAGGCCAATGGGCAGTCCATGGTTTGATAATGTGCCACAGCACCATGCTGTGCCAACACACTTGCCCGCACTAACCCTGCTTGGAGGGGAGGGGGGTCTATGGTTTAAGGAGGGGTGGGTTGGGTTTTAGGAGGATTTTGGGAGTTTTGGGCTAAGTTCAGGGGGGTGGTCATACACTTTCCCTGGGGTAGAGTGAGATGTGGAAGTGATGGGTTTTTCTTTGGGAAGTAAGTTTGTGTGGCTTATTTGGATTTTGGGGCTGGGATCAGTGCAGTGGGGATGCACTTTCTCTGGGGTGTAGTGGGATGTGGAAGGAATAGGTTGGGATTTGTTTGGGAGTTGTTTTTTTTTACTTTGGGAGGGGTGGGCTCAGGTGTCACAGGGCTAAGGGCAAGGGCAAAAACATTTTCATGTAAAAAATGGTAAGGATGATCAGGGTGGAGTTCGGGTTAGGAGTTAGAGGTAGTGGACGTGTGAGCTGTTTATGCTGTTTGAACTGTGTGTTATTGGGTGACTGTGGGTGTTTGCCTTTTTGGTCTGTGTGTGCTGTCAACATTCTGGATATGGGTCTGTTGCTGTGGTGCCTGAGGGTATGGCTGTGGGGGTAGAGGGGTCTGGGTCTGTTGCTGTGGTGCCTGGGGTATGGTTGTCAGTGTGTTTTTTGTTTGTGTGTGTGCTTCGGTCTGTTGAAATGTGTGCTTGCGCAGGTGTGCATGTGCTGGGTACAGGAATGGGAATAGGGTATTTAGAAGGGGCAGAGGTGGGTAGAAGCTTGGAAGCATGGGATGTTTAGATGGGTGGAAGGCTGCAGTGAGGGAGGAGGCCAGAGCCTGAAAAGATCTTTGTAAGGCAGACATTGCAGTGTGAATGCCTACCGGGTAGGCCACCATCTGTGTCAGCTGGTGGCCTTGCCCCTGGATTGCATTCAGGACTGAAGATTGACCCACAGAGATGGTCTTTGGAGAACAAAAGGCTCCTCACTCAAGGCAGCAGGGGTAACAGGGTCAGGGGCTGAGGTGCTTGGAGTGAAGGAGACTGTTCCCCTCTTAGGGGAGCGGGGTTGGCCACATTTTTGGGGGACAACAGAGGAGGTCCTGATGGAACTGGGGGTGACAGACACAGATGAAGGTGATAATGATCCTGGGGTTCCACCACCACTTGGGAGTGTCCACCGGAGAATAGCTTGGATGGTGATAAGCTTGAGCTGCTGTTCTCCGCTGCTTGCCCCACACCCTCCTGGTCACTGGGTTCCTCTGTGTCCAACGTCTCACCTCCGAAATCACTATGACCGGCTGTGTCCCCACTGGCGTTGGCCCCTTCTCCTCTGCTTGGCCTGGAAATATCTGAAATGGCATGTAACATGGGTTTATTGCAACTGCATTTACACCTGACCATCACACATCAACAGAAAACATTAAGCAAATCCACACATGACACCAGCTTCATGATTCACTCTATAGACTTCAAATTTAGCATGAGCACATGCACGCATGCTACAGAACCAGCAATATGTTGGGTTCACTCATGCCATAACCTCAGACAGGGCCAAATGCATCGATGGAGTGGATTCATTAAATCCCTATGTCCACACTAAGAAAGTTAATCACCTTGAATACTTTGGCACTTGTATTAAACCATTGTAAAATGATGTAACCAAGTAGCATGGATAGAAATTTGAGATTTAAAAAATGCTCACACGAGACCCAAGGTCCAACAGATCTACCTATCCCTCATGACACATCAAGATGTCATGAAGGTCAAGGTGAACACCAATGTACCATCAATTTGTGTTGTTGCAGACATCATGTCACATGCAAATGCTCATTGCACTCTGATGAGACTTTGGACTCCAACTTACATTTTATGACTACTACCTGAAATGTCTAAATAAAGCTGTACAGACGTAGTTCACCTATGTATCACATGCAGCATATAAAGTTGCCAGAAAACATTGTGGTCCAAACATTTGGGAGATAGGTACTCAGAATTCACACAACACAAGTCTTCATAAAGCCATATAAAGATCAAAAGTCCTTCTTGGTACAGATGAGAACGCCATTCATAGATTGTAAACCTACAAGCCAATATACCTTTAAAGGGATTGGGCATCCCTAAATATCAATGACATAAAGATGTGTGATCACTAGAATCCGAATGAACTGGCACATCACAGCACTCCTTTGTATTATAAACTCAGATTGCCTTGTAAAGATCAGTGTAGACACTCAAATATTATCCCTAAGATTCTACATCAAACTCCCTTACGCAGTACACCAGTCAAATGAATGAGTGTTGCGAAGTACTTTTGCAGATGAACCATCAAATGGCAAATGCACAATGCTCAACATGTGGGCACTAATTCAGATGACCCCACTGATGTTTGCACACTCATTTCACTGGATTACCAGTACTTACCAGTGGGAACTGTGCACAATCACTGCATATACAGTGCACCCCATGGCATGTCACATGTAATTGTACCACCATCCCATTAGAGACAGCAGATAGGGAACATCACTCTTCACACCAGGAAGACAAGTTGCCTGTGTGATATACTTGTCACCCAGAACAACTTACAACATGAGATGATCACTCACTTCACTCAGTCAGATGTCTGCTCCAAAAATAGAAATTGAATGTGGACAGTACTCAGCTATCCTGCCCACATCCACAGACAGTAGGCACAGCCCAGCAGCAGGTACCTACTACCAGACCCAAACATACAATGACTTGGCTCATGTGTGTGCACATGGGCTTCCACCAATCTTGGTTTGGAAATGCCTGCCTGTAACACACAAACTCTAGCCAGAACTCTCCCCACTGTAGCTGCTGTAGGGCCCTCAACTACCCATCAAGCTCCGGGTATGCCACTGCCTGTATGTGGGTCCTGCGATGCCCCTATCAAATTGGGAGGACTTTCTCAGCTGGACCTCCATGATCTTCCGGGACCAGCGCCTCAGGTCCTCCCACATCATCCTGCAGGGGACAGTATGCCGGTTAAAGACTCCAGGGTCCACACTTTCCAGGTGATGGCTCTCCAAATTACTTTCTTCTGATGGGCGCTGACCTGTATGGATGCAAAAGATGTACAAACATATTGTAACTGAAAGTTTAAGGATATCAGTATGGTTGATGCATATTTTTAAACACCTTCCACAAACAGTCATCAAGAATCAACGCAATACATGTCACATGCTAAGCACTACTGAAGCCTGAATGCACACTTTTGTGGTCATCTGCTGACCTATCTTCATGACAGACAACACACCATTTTTATCTTTTAAAGGATGAACTACTTGTGCATGAACATACACACACCTTCACTTCCAGGCCCATTGACTTGATGCAGATGGCCCATAGAGCCCAGTACCATAGTATATGCAACATCTTAACACTGATGTCACATTGAAAGGGCTGGCATGTGTTTCCCTGAGAGCTTCCTCTCTGGGGGGGTGTGTGGACAGGTGGACTGCTTATTGGGATATGTGGACTATATCACAATAAGTTTGTGTTGTATGTACTGCCATCACAGGGGACACCTTTTGACATATGTGGCACTGATACAGGGATGACATTCAACATACAATTGTATGTGTTGTGTGAGTTGTGAAATCTGACAAAGCTGAGCAATGGCATTTCATATTATTTTCAGATGTTACCAACTATCTACACTGTCCATGTGTCAGATGGGCAATATGCCTGTACAATGGAAACATGACTTATGGAAAAGACACAACAGACCTGCGTGAGTTAGAGGAGTGTCATAAGTGAACACCACACTTTGACAATGTGGCTCAATAGTAAGAAGTATCAGGTCAGGGGGTTATCTCTGTCACCATTCCAAACAGGGTCCATGTAACAGCTATCAGAACTACTAGCGGTTAAACTCATTTTTGAGATATCCATGGATCTACAAGTCCACACAGACATTTCTCTGTGCATGAGTTGTCTTGCCACAGTGACTCTGCCTCAGCTTGGCCCATGGGCCAAAATGCCCACAACTCATTATCAGGCCTTGCTCTCTTCAGGCAGAGCATACTGATCCCATGTGGGCACCACATTTTCACCAAGGAACCCGTACATAAAAGTGATTTTTCTGCCCATCTAAGATGTGACCATAAGGTTGAGTGGCACTTTGAAGGGCTCTGATTTTGTTGTAGGTATTTTTACATTTATTTTTATTAGCATTTATTTTTTACCACAGAACAAAATAAAAACTCAGAAGGCTCAACCCATGGCCAAACACAATAATTTACAGGAAAACAAATCAATCACATATAAATATGTTCGTCACAAAACAATTGCTTTTGAAATCATATTGCTACTAAAAACTACATCCAATCAATATGGGGACAAGACAATTAATCGCATAAAAGAACTCACATATATCTAAAGTGACAGGAAAAATACAGTATTGCAACGATTGTTCTAGTAACTAACTGAACGAACCATTGGGAGGAGAATAAGAGTTGCCATGCACCCACCAATGTATTTTGACGCAAACCCAGATTTACAAATACAGAGGCGTAACAAGGAGTAATATCTCACTGTGAATTTCTATTTCCTTTTCCATGTAAGGCGGCGCCAATTCACTTGAAATCTTTGATTTAACTTTTTTATTGTGACATGAATTTGAATACAATTCCAAAATGTTATTACCAAAGTCATACAAATCGTGACACTATAAAATCAATAACTGTCAAACTGTGTTTCTCATCAGAAAGTTGTTTCCCCAGGTCTTATGAAATAAACGATGGCAACAAAAATTAACAAATTATTTTCAAGAAGATTCCAAAAGTTATTTATATCAAACATTTATACTTATCTGAACTGCAACCCATATATGTAATGCAATGTGAACAGAATTTCTAAATCGCACTGTCACCTCACGGGTATCCTGGCGCTGACTGACAGTGATTCCTCTACATGCACCTACTTACCCACTGGCTGACAAAAACCTACACTACCTCCTAGGGAAAAGAAAAGTTTTCATTTTTTTCCTGAACTGAAGGTATTCTTCTACCTGTCTGATATTGGGCGGGTGATTATTCCAGAGGTGGGCAACTGCCCAGCAGTCGGCTCTCCCCCTGAACCTGGAGGTTCTTATTCTGGCGGTAACAACCAGGTGAGCCGCTGAAGAGCTAAGATTACGTGATGGAGCGTGCCAGGCAAACGTTTCCTGCAATGGCAGAGTTCCTGATCCATGAAGAGCCTTAAAAACAATACATAGTGATTTAAAATGGATTCTCTGAGCTAGAGGGAGCCAGTGCAGATCACTAAGGGCTGCAGATGCAGAGTCGGTTCAGGTCCTCTTTAAGGCCAGCTTGGCGCGATAGTCTGTATTCTTTGTAATTTCGGAATAAGGAAATTGGCTGTACCGAGGAGCAGGGCATTGCAGTAGTCCAACTGGCTTAAAATAGCACTTCTGACAACAAGTGCCCTAGCTGACAAAGGAAGCATGGGGGAATTTTCCGCAGGAATTTTATGAGTGAGAAGCAAGTCACAACTGTCTTGTTCACATGTCTTTCCAGGCTCAACTTAATGTCAAAGACTACGACCAAATTGCGTACTTGGCATAGGAGGAGTGTCTGCCTGAATGGGCCAGAAGTTGTATGGGAGTGGATGAGGGATTTTCTTCAAGGTGCAGTGTAAGATTTCTGTCTTCCCACCTTTAATCTGCAGAGAGTTCTCCATCAACCATTTAGCAGTCTTTTGCATGCATTCATGGAATTTGCTAAGTGAAGTCCGCTCTCTGGCTTCTAACGACAAGATGAGCTGCGTGTCGTCAGCATAGGTCACCAGCCTGATGTTACAAGATTTAATAATGGGAATTAATGGTCTCAGATAAATATTAAAAAGCATTGGGCTAATGGATGAACCCTGAGGAACCCCATGCTTGACTGTTCCAAATTTAGATCAAAAAGGGAGGGAGGGCCACAGCTTGTTGCCTATTCTCCAGGTATGACTGAATCCAGTTAAAGACTGTGCCCTCCAACCCCAGGTCAGCAAGCCGGCTCTGTAATATTTTATGGTTGACCATGTCGAATGCGGCAGACATATCTAAGAGGATCAGAACGGTCGACTGGCCATTGTCTGTGCGCATTCTGCGCATTCTAAGCTTGTCTAATACAACTACTAGGGATGTCTAGGCTAGGTCTAAAACCCAATCCCATCTTCCGGTCCTCTGTTGGTTTCCAAAAATTGGGATAGGGTTTTACTGACCATGCGTACAATAATTTTTACTGGGTATGGGAGGAGAGAAGTAAGTTGATAATTATTAGGGCATTGAGGGTCGAGGTGGGTTTTTTCAGCAGAGGTGTCACCATCGCCTGTTTTCAGCAGAAAGGAACTATCCCGCTGTTCAAAGATTGGTTACAGATCTGATGGAGCTGAGGGAATATGTTCCCTGTCACACTCTTTCCAGATTTAGTACTTATGGCAAGCTTGAAAAACTCTTCTTCCGAAGGCATACTAAACTGGCTAAGAGTAGTGAGTTTAGTCTCATGAGTCCCATTCTCTGTATGATAACCTACTGGCTGTGTACATGCCTCAGATACAGAGTCCCAAGAGTTTTCCATGCTTTCTGATAACGCAATGATTATTTTTGAAATTGTCTCCTCAAAGAAAGAGGCTTTCACGTAGGTCTTGGGTCGCAATGGTTTTGTTTTTTGAACAATCAGGATTGGTCAGTTCATCTACAATCTTAAAGACCCTCGGGGTTTTGTTGGACTCCTCAAGAATTGAGTTGGCATAAAGCTCTGCTTTGGCTTATAAGATTTTACTTTTATATTTGCTCATGGTAGTCTTCAGAGCATCTTTATTAGCTATATCATATTCCGTTCTAAATATGTAGTATGAGAATATTTCAGGTTGATATAACTGTGTCAAAACTGTTAGACTACCAATATTGAACAACTTAGCTGAAGAAAGATGTTCAAAAACATTTAATCCAAATATATGTTTAAATTATGTTTGTAAATCATGTGATTCACAGCCAAATGTTTTCACTGCACACGAAGATTAATAAAGGTTAATATAACTGGATTACTAATATTAAAGTACCCATATTTCACCATGATATTAGAGAAAAATCTACTGACTCTGTTAATTTCCTAATGATATTGTTTTTATTGGTGTACCTGGCTATAAAGTTATAAATGAACTAGTTAGATCCCCCAAAGAAATTAATATGTTGTCAATACATCTAAACTTCAACAAATATGTTAAATTCCTGTGTTGAGAGTAGTGTTCTGAACTAAAAAACAAAGATACTAGGTCCATCAAACTGATCAGAAATAATGTAAATAGAAGGGTGAAAGAAGCACAATTTAGAAAAAAAATATCAAAATAAATATAGAGCTTTATTGTAATTCCTACAGAACTGCATGGTCATGCCAGCATGAAACAAAACATTAAAAGATTACCTTTAGTGATATATCCAAACATTATCTATGCATGATTCTGACTTTCATAATTATTGTTTCAAATAAATAGCCCATGTTGCAACATCTCAGATGTTTAGAAAATGGAAATAAATACTTAAATAGACTTTTAAAAAACGGCTACCCAATAGAACGTCTGAGTTCAAGTAGCATGAATGTTTACTTGTCTTGGTCAAAAGAAAGGGATTTCTCATCACGTTCATGAGTTCCCAAATGGTAAGGCCATGGGAAATAAGATGTTGGATTATTTAAACTAACGATGGTACTGGAATATACTGCCAAGCATATGGTATTACCCGGGTGTGGAAACACTCCATCTTGAGTGAGGTTCAGTAAGTTTCATATAATGCCATTAGATAGCAAAAGACGAAGCACATGAGGGAAGAGCACTCATTGAAACTGTGAAATAAAAAATGTTTAACTTTATGAAAAGAAAAGTAAGAAGCTAGTGGCGAGGCTTTTTTGCAATGTGAGACATTAATAGATTGAAGCCTTGTTTTTCATCATCAAATAAGCTTTATTCGATAGCAAGTATCATAAAAGCGTTACAGAATCATAAAAGAAGTATAAAATTTGACAATACATAAAAAGTATTAAAAGATTAACAACAGAAATTTAAAACATTACACTTCTTAGGCATCCTAGGGGTAAACATACTTTTCCAGAATAGTATAATGCCATTACAAGGTAGAATACACATTATCTATTTGAAATATCTCGGGCATGTCGCTAAGCATCAATGGTTAGCAAGAGAAAGAGTCATGTAACTGGGTCCGCTCAAACAATTATTGTTCAGCTACATCTTTGGACCTACTACCTTGTTATTTGCTTTTGAGCGGATAATCCATGCACAGCCCAAGTACTTGACAACTCCACAAACGAACAGAGACCTTGAGGCATCAGTTTGCAAAATGCGAAGTGCCACTAGATGCTTTTTTGTTCCCAATTGAGCACTAATTGGCTTAAGCCATTGTGTCCTAGCCTGTTTATAGGCAGGGCATGCGAATAATAGGTGGGCTACCGATTCTTGCTGGGCTTCACAACACGGACAATGGGTTGAGGTATATTTTGTTGGCTCCCATTGAGCAAGCGTGGAGTGTAGATTTAAGGAGCCAAATCGGAACTGCATATACAGTGTCCTATCTCTAGGGATTCTAATAAAATCTAGATAGGGTTCCTGGTAGCCGACTTTTTTGTGATGGAGAAATTCGTCAGTTAATCTCCCAAGCCTGGGATGGTGTAAGGACTGGTAATTAACCCAGTTCCAGTAGATCTTTTTTAGTTCCACCTTAGTCAAAGGGGCCTGATTCTCCCAGGATTCGGCTAGACCCAATTTAATCATAAGATCTTTCACATCCCTATGCCACTTGATCCTTTTGTTAGAGTCCAGGGTGATCAGCTCAGAACGGCCAGCCACATAATGTGACAATTCAGGGGTGCGTCTTAATCTTGCCCAATACAAGAGAGGGCGGAGTCTGGCCACCTCACTAATCGGGCATCTACCCATGTCAAGAAATAAAGGTTTGAGTGGTGTATATATAGGGGCGGAGACCAAGTCTCTGATGAATTTATTCTCAGATCTTTGGATCGCTTCTATTTTTTCAAAGCCCCAGAGTTCGGCCCATAGATTGCTGAACTCACCGCTTTGCCTCCCTATACGACTAAAGCCGGGGCAACCAATCTAGAGGGGAAAGAACGTTGCTCTCTTGAGATGGCACCCGCAACCCGGTTATGATTCAATAACATCTTGCTCAGATGCGGCCCCCACAGCATTTTGTCTGAAAGCCTGATCCCCAGGTAGTCAAAGGAATGGACTCGCTCAAGAAGAGAGCCATTAAAGTAAGTTTAGGTCTAAAATGGTTCCCAGGGTTAAAAGCCATGAACTTAGTCTTTAAAATGTTTGTAGAAAGACCCCTTGATGTACAAAATAATTGGAAACGGGTAAGGAGTTTTTGGAGACCCATCGGAGTTTTTGAAATTAGAAGGGTGTCGTCAGCAAAAAGGAGGGTAGCCAGGGTTGGAGCGTCGGCTGGGATTTGGCTCAGTAAATCGACCTCACCATTCACATAAAGTGAAAAAAGTGTGGGAGCCAACACACAACCCTGGCGGACACCCCTATCTACTGGTATCCTCTCCGTGGTTTGTCCTTGTTCCCCCATGTAACTCGAGCATAAGTATCCTCATGAAGGCGTATTAGGAGAGATAGAATGTAGGGGGGAATACCCATATCCTGTAGCCCTGTCCATAACTTTGCACGTGGGACCAAGTCGAAAGCCATCTTGAGATCAATAAACGAAAGATACAGGCTTCCCTTGCCAATGACTACCACTTTCCAATAAAGGAGAAGTAGTCTAAAGACTTGGTCGACTGTGCTGGTGGCTTTCCTAAAGCCGGCTTGGCAATTGGAAAGGATTCCCTCCTCCTCCATCCAGAGGTGAATCCTGTTTAGGATGGTTCTGCCTACCACTTTCTGCATACAGTCTAATAAGCTAATAGGCCTATATTTGGCGGGGTCCTGTCGATCGCCTTTTTTGTAGATGGGTATTACCTCAGCTTCTTTCCACGAATTCGGGACTTCTGCTCCTTCCATTATACTATTAATCATGAGTAAGATATATCGGCCCCACTTATGTGGTTCCGGAAAGAACAGGTCACCCGGGATACCATCCGGTCCTGCCGCTTTTGCAGGAATCATACAGTTGATGGCGCTCACGACCTCATTCAGTCTAAATGGATTCATATCTTCGTGGAGAGTTAGGGCCTGATTACCAAACGGATTATCTGGCTCCCCTCAACTTCCTCCGCGTATAAGTGAGCAAAGTGATCCCACCAAACCTGGCTCCCAATATGATTAGGAATAGGAGTGTTATCACTCCTTTCTCTCTTCTTAATTAGAGCCCAGAAGGAAGCGGAATTTCTCTTACTCGAGACCTCTTTTAAGTCCTCCCAATGGGCCTCCTCCCAGTCACGCTTAGCTAATTTCAGAGATAGTTTATAATCCTTTCTCGCTATTTTGACCATGGGAGAGTTTTTCTCCTTTACAGCTGCTTTTAAAACTTGCCTTTTCTCCTTGCAGATCTCCGTGAACCATAAGTTAGGGTTTCTTAGTTGCCTCTTTCCATGACCTGTACTGGAACCTCCTACGAACTGTGCATCAATAAAACGAATGGTTTCTTGATGGATTAGGGGAGTCTTCTCCCGCCCCTGCCCTGCTTCCAAAACTTCTTCCAGATCGCTTGTCTTTGCAGCTAAAATAGTGGAGATATGCGCAATCTTTAGATCCTCCCCCGCCACCTTAGGCCACCTTAGGCGCCTACCGCAATTTGACAATATTAACTCCTTAGTGGGAAGATGGGCCGTCAAGATAGAGTTTGGTTTTATAGAGTGAGAAACCCATCGATTCTTCATTTTTAACGTTAGGGAGTTGTGGTCACTGTCAGCGGTAAGGCCCACCTCCATATCGATGACATCTGCCCAAAGACGCAAGTCCACCAGAATATAATCAATTCGGATTGGCATGCTAGTTTGTTAAAAGTATTCCCCCCGTGTATCGGAAGGGGTTCTGCCATTGGCAGCTCTGAGCCCAAATTCCAAGGTTATGGCGTTTACTTGTATTATGGTCTCGGACCATCTTTTAACTGGCAGTAAAGCTAAAGGGGGCACACCCCATTTGCTGTCCTCCTCTATTGTATCAAAAAGGTCTTCGTGGCTCAGTGGCTCGAATGTACAATTGAGGTCGCCAGCTACAACGATTTTAGCAGTGGGGGGCATTTGGATAAAAGATCTTCCAACTTGTTCAAAATTGCCGAGGACTTGTCACTCACGGTCCCCCTTATATAGACATTGAAAAGTTGATAGCGCCCACCATATAACACCCGCTGTTACCTGTATACCTGAAGATCTTTCGGTGGGTCTCTGACCGCATAAAAACTCCCAAAGACACACGGTGGCGTTTCCAGTGGCGGCAATCCGGTGCAACAAGATGGCGGAGGCCCCGGCCTGACTCGGTGACGGACCCGTGAGGTGCTGGCGGCCAGCGCACCGGCCCTCAAGTGAAGCACCCCTGAAATACGGCAAAAGAGTCCCCTGCGCTGATGCGACTGGACGGCACCGGGCAGACCAGCCAACACTGCGCATAGAATCTCCCCAAAATCACTGGAGGCCAAGAGGTGAGCGCAAACGGCAGACCCTACGGGGGGGCCAGAGCTGCAGCGACCCTTATGACATTTGCCATCTTGGTGTCACCGTAGTGACACTGGGCGCAGAAATGTTTGGCCAACATTGTGCCAGGATTGTAGGATAGAGCCGGTAGGTCCATGCCTGACCCTAAGATTGCCACCATTCAGGACATCCCCACAATGACAAGGCCAGCATAACCAAGATGTAACAACTAACAGACGACTCTGGCTATGGGTGAGAGATATTAAGAAGGAGCTCCTAGCGCACACCATTAAGCTATCTGCCCTGTGCGCTCAAAGAGGCGGGGATCGGCGCCCAACACTTAGCGAACATCTAGGAGGAGGAGTCGTGAGTCATAGGGCCCCAGGAAATGGAGCGACACCAACAGAGGGCCCCATACACCTTTGTAGAAAGCGCCTTCGATACACGAAGAACGAAGGGAGGCCGGTGGCTGTCCGGAGGGCGCTCACCTTACCTGAAAGAGCCACTAATAACAAGGTCTCGCAATTCTTCGTTGCTACCGTCACTAGGTAGAGAATGTGCCTGGGACCGGGGCGCCTGTTGGGACCCTGGGACAGAGTAAACAGAGCAAAGAGGCAGTGATGGAGCAGAGGTGAGCGAGGGGTGGAAGCGACCCCCACCTAATCAAACCACAATTACAATTTCTGCATATACCCCTTACCTCCATCCTGACAGCGGAGTCCGAGCACTATGTCCGATGCCCGGTGGAGCTGCTCTGTTCAGCTATTGAGGAGATCGGCCTTGGTTCACCCCCTGACTGTCACCTACCCAGCCGGACTTTGGGCACAGTTTTTCTCCCCCTCTCCCTGTCTCGCCCATCCCTCCATCGTATTTCTGTAACTCTGCTTTTTTCTTGTCTCCTATCTATCTATCTGTTCCCATTTTGCACTCTATCGTTCCTCGTCTACTTCCCTTGCTCCTATCCCCTCTCACCTGAATCTTTCCCCTTGCTTGCTATACTGCCTAGCCCCCTGTCCTTTTGTGCCCTTTGACTAAGCACTCCTTCTCCCCTTGTTGGGATAATATCCAATATCTATACTCTGGAGTCTCCGCGAACCCAGTGAGAGAGTCCACAGCGCCAAGGGAGCCACTCACAGTTGAGGTATGGTATGGCACCCCTTGCCAAAGCACTCCCTCTCCCCTTTTTGGGGAAGGATCTAGTATGTAGGCCTTGGAGTATCAGAGACCCCTCTGAGAGAGTCCTCTGCGTTTAGGGAGCCTCTCGCAACAGAGATGGGGAAATGATATCACTTCCCCTGGGATCACAGCTTCCTGGACTTTGGACGCAGATTTGACTTGTCTACCGGTTTGTGTCCCCGTCACCCTCCCTCTCCTCTTTCCATACTGTGTCTCTCACCCTCCCCTCCTATTTCCCTCCTCCATTCTCTGTCTACTTCCCCTGCTCTTACCCCCCTCCCCTGAATCTCTCCCCTTGCCTGCTTTTTCCCTTACGTATATGTCCTTTTTGTTTGTCTCGACCTTACTTGTAAATATGTTGCCAGGCTCTAATAACTGTGTAACCTTTGTAAAGATGTAACCTGCAATTATGGTCTGATACTCATGTAAAGCGCTCGGATACCTCCGGGTCTAGCTAGTGCTATATAAAACCTATATAAAACCTTTTAAATAAATAAATAGAGCCCAGAGCTGCTGCAAATTTTGTACTGTCACACTCCACCATTTCCAAAACGCAGGGATGCACCGTATGTACAACAATATGGCACACCCTGTGTTTTCCCTGGCGCTAAATATAGCTGCCTAGCGCCAACACGGACACCCTTCTGCCATAGTGAACAGTTGCCTGCTTTGAAGGAATGATTGTTTATTGCCCATAAACAATCATTGTTGGCATTTTGCTCTCAGCACACAAAGAAAAAGCAAAAACTTGGAGAAATAAAAGTACTTCTCCTCGTTGCGCTATTCTAATGCCTGCTATTGCATGGCGTTGGTTTTTAGCGCTGCCTCAGATCAACACCTCCTTGTAAATCTGGCGCAGCGTCAACAAGCAATGAGTTTTGCTGTGGAATGGCCACAGCAGCACACATTGCACTTCCCTTTCACGCAGATACCTGTGTGAAAGGGTGCCATATTTACAAAGAGGCATTAAGCCACAAAATGTTAATTAATGCCACTTTGTAAATATGGTGCAGGGCATTGCTCCACTGGAACATCAAAAAAGTGACGTTCCGGTGGCGCAATCCCCTTGTAAATATGCCCCTATATTGTTCCCAGTTTTGTTAGGCACTATTTTTTTTACCAGCCACACTTCATGTATCCTGGTGCTTTAAGGCCACCCGAGGGAAGTTAGTAGCACTTTACTAAACACATAAATAATATTTTCATGATGTATCTACCATCTTTATCTATATCTCTCTTGCGGTTTGTGTCTGTGTATATAACCCTGGACGGCTGCTGCATATGCTGTGCTTCTTATACGTGTGTGAATGAAAGTTGACAACTTCCATTTGTGGTGGTGCACTTTTTTTGTTAAGGAAGCTTGCACTGCTATTGCTTAAGAACTAGAAGTGCTCTGTGTCTAAGTGAAGTTTGGGAAAAACATTTTCACTGTAAAAAAGCCAAATTATTTCTTTCATCTGTAAACAGTCAAAATATCGAGTAAAAAATATCAAATGGACATAATATCGAGTTTAAAATATAGAATGGACAAAAAATCGAATGAACAGAATATAGACTTCAAAAATATCGTTTTTACGGTAAGTAATGTAATATCGAATGTTAAAAATATAGAAAGTTAAAATATCAAAGTATTTAATATAGCTTATTAAAATTATCAAATTTTTAATAATATCGAATTTTTTATAGTGTTTTTTATGTTATTATATGTGTGAAAAGTGTATATTTATGTTATAATTTATTTTAATTAATGAACTTTGTTTGTTTAATTTTTGCGTAATTTAATTCTGTAGCGGGTTGTGGGTTTATAGGGGAATAGGGTGGGAAGTAATTTAATTATAATTAATTAAATATGTAAATTTATGTATTGGTATTCATTTTTAATTAATTGTTAATTAATTTATATTTGGTAATTTATTACATTTTAATTGGCAAATAATTTTAATTAATTGATTAATTGCTAATTATATTAATTTTACTAATTTATTTTCTGTAGCGGGTTGTGGGTTTACAGGGGAATTGGGTGGGAAGTAATTTATTTATAATTAATTAAATATTTAAAATTATTCATTGGTATTTATTTAGAATTAATTGTTAATTAATTTGTTATGGGTAATTAGTTAAATTTTAATTGGCAATTTTATTTATTTGATTAATTGCTAATTATGTTAATTTTACTGATTTATTTTCTGTAGCGGGTTGTGGGTTTATAGGGGAATAGGGTGGGAAGTAATTTATTTATAATAATTAAATAATTCAATTTATTTAATTGTATTTAATTTGAATTAATTGTTAATTAATTTTTAATTGTTAATTAATTAATTGTTAATTTGTAATTAATTTGTATTAATAGGTAACTAATTGTAATAATTTATTTTAATTTGTAATTTCAATTGATTAATTATTATATTATATTAAATTGGTAATTACTTTTAATTAATTTTTGATAGTTATTAATTTATATATTTTTAAATAATATATGAAGTATTTACTTTCCCTACTGTTGCACTCTCTGGAGTGGGAATAGTAATTTTTACCCCTACGCTATCCAACGCTTTCCCTACTGTTGCACTCTTTGGAGTGGGAATAGTAATTTTAACCCCTACGCTATCCAAAGCTTTCCCTACTGTTGCACTCTTTGGAGTGGGAATAGTAATTTTAACCCCTACGCTATCCAACGCTTTCCCTACTGTTGCACTCACCGGAGTGGGAATAGAATTTTTACCCCTAGGCTATCCAACGCTTTCCCTACTGTTGCACCCACTGGAGTGGGAATAGTAATTTTTACCTCTACGCTATCCAACGCTTTCCCTACTGTTGCACTCACCGGAGTGGGAATAGTAATTTTTACCCCTAGGCTATCCAACGCTTTCCCTACTGTTGCACCCACTGGTGTGGGAATAGTAATTTTTACCCCTACGCTATCCAACGCTTTCCCTACTGTTGCACCCACTGGAGTGGGAATAGTAATTTTTACCCCTACGCTATCCAACGCTTTCCCTACTGTTGCACTCTTTGGAGTTGGAATAATAATTTTTACCCCTACGCTATCCAACGCTTTCCCTACTGTTGCACCCACTGGAGTGGGAATAGTAATTTATACCCCTACGCTATCCAACGCTTTCCCTACTGTTGCACTCACTGGAGTGTGAATAGTAATTTTTACCCCTACGCTATCCAACGCTTTCCCTACTGTTGCACTCTTTGGAGTGGGAATAGTAATTTTTACCCCTACGCTATCCAACGCTTTCCCTACTGTTGCACTCACTGGAGTGGGAATAGTAATTTTTACCTCTACGCTATCCAACGCTTTCCCTACTGTTGCACTCACTGGAGTGGGAATAGTAAGTTATACCCCTACGCTATCCAACGCTTTCCCTACTGTTGCACCCACTGGAGTGGGAATAGTAATTTTTACCCCTACGCTATCCAATGCTTCCCCTACTGTTGCACTCTTTGGAGTGGGAATAGTAATTTTTACCCCTACGCTATCCAATGCTTTCCCTACTGTTGCACTCTTTGGAGTTGGAATAGTAATTTTTACCCCTACGCTATCCAACGCTTTCCCTACTGTTGCACCCACTGGAGTGGGAATAGTAATTTTTACCCCTACGCTATCCAACGCTTTCCCTACTGTTGCACTCACTGGAGTGTGAATAGTAATTTTTACCCCTACGCTATCCAACGCTTTCCCTACTGTTGCACTCTTTGGAATGGGAATAGTAATTTTTACCGCTACGCTATCCAACGCTTTCCCTACTGTTGCACTCACTGGAGTGGGAATAGTAATTTTTACCCCTACGCTATCCAACGCTTTCCCTACTGTTGCACTCTTTGGAGTGGGAATAGTAATTTTTACCCCTAGCTATCCAACGCTTTCCCTACTGTAGAACTCTTTGGAGTCAGAATAGTAATTTGTACCGCTACACTATCCAACGCTTTCCCTACTGTTGCACTCATTGGAGTGGGAATAGTAATTTTAACACTCTTGCTATGCTACGGTAATAATATTGTATATTTTTTAATAATATTATGTTAATATATATATATATGTTTTAACAAATAAAAGTGTTTTTTTTATAACTTAAATAATTATTTAATAATTTTAAGGTTATTTAAGTATTTATAAGTGTATTTTAGTTATTTATTTTTAATAGTTGTTTAATTTTACATTAATTTTAATAAATTCGATATTTTTACAAAGTACATATTTTTTAAACGATATTTTTGATTCGATATTTTTGTACTTACCTGTTTGTAGATAGGACTTCAATATTTTTGTAGTCGATATTTTGGAGTCGATATTTTAAATGCCTATATTTTTGTAGTCGATATTATGTCAGTGATCCAAAATATCTCAGATGATTTACTGGCTTCACCAGGTTTAGGATCGAGCACCTAGAAATCAAACTTGCTTCTTTTGGAGTTGTTATAAATGTTCATGAAAGAACCACATTGTCACTCCTGGAAAGCAACATTGGTGAACTGTTCACGGCAGTCAGGCTCAAAGAGACATTTGGACTAGTCAGAAGGTCTCTTAAAATCGCTAGAAGTCAAACTATTTGCCTCTCTATTGAAACAGCCCTGACTTGGAGCAGCCTCCTGGCCCACATCTGCTCTTGTACATTTTTTCAAGCTTCAGGTGCCCACTTAAGGTACATAACTTGTAGCAAAAGTTGAAGAGCACTTAATGATCTGCCCGGGTATTAATGCTCTCTATGTGCGCATTGAATCAATCAATCTTCTGCTTTCAAGACTGGGGTCTAGATTTACAAAGGTTTTGCATCGGGTTTGCATTACTTTTTTAACGGCGAACCGGCGCAAAATCTTTTTGCTATTTACAAAGCAACGTAAATGGCTATTTGGGTTGCTTCATGAAAAATATGTAATAAAACACAGCGCATTGTGCTGCCTTGCATTACTTTGTGTCAGGGAGGCGTTGAATGGGCAGAACCTCTAAGTTTCTGTGTATCCACCCATGGATTTTCATGCAAATTCACATCTACAAAGACTTCTAGACATAGATTTGTGTCAAAATGGTGCGCCTGCCTGAGGCTGGTGTTAACAAGGAAAAATATCTTTATTTCTCTCCGCAATTTCTTCTTTGCCTGTATTCTGCATTCTGATGCACACATATTAAGAGTAAATAGTTTCAAAAGAGAGTTTTGTGGAGGAAGCTACCCTGTTCCTGCGCAAAAACCTATCCTGATGAAAACGTAAAAAAGACACCCTTTCACTCAGGCGCGCAACACCCACTGGGCTCACGGGGCTTCAGTCCCCCCCCCCCCGTCATGTGTGTCAGCCCGGGCGGAGACAGCTTTGCGGGCTGGCGAGCATCTAATTGCAGCCGCACCCGAGTACTTAACAGGTCTTTAAAAGACCATTTACTTGTAAACGAGGCTTCTGTTGTGTGTCACCCCTTCTTACAGCCACTCTGTCCATGGTTGGAAGAATTAGCCCCCCCCCCCCCGAAATATTTTTCAGCCCCCCCCTCCCGAATTTTGGGTCTAGTTGCCCGCCTGCTTTCACTTATGGCGCATCGATGCCTGAGTAGGGGCTAGGCAGCAACAAGTGAGACGGTGCATTGAGAGAACTTTGAAGATATGGTGCAGCTCTGCTCTCTCCCATTCATGCAAAGTAGTGCAGCAACTCCCCTTCCTAGCTTTGTGGCTTGAACTCTGTGAATATATTCTCGTATGTACTAGTTTCCGCCTGTGTTAGAAAAGAATTGTTCATATAAAAAAAAATATATATGGAGGCAGCAATTTTTCAAAACATTACAATTCAGAATCTACAACAACATGAACAAAACAATAAAGAAAATTATCGGTCGGCCGATGGAGTGTTGTTCTCTTCTCATGCTGTCCCGCTGTGTTTGCCTTGAAGTGATCTCGAATAATTACTTTTGAAACCAGGTATTCGCTTCCAACACACTCCAAATCATTACAGAAAACAACAACATTTTTTCGAAAATCTTGCGTTCTCTAGGGCAATGTACCACGTTTTAGCATATTTTCCCTCCTTTAGCCAATTATAAGCAAATTAAAAGCAGTTAGTTCATGGTGCACGAACAGCTTGAGAAAACCGTCTTGGTAGTAGCCATATGTTCAGTGGCCTCCTGGAGTTATTCAGAGGATCAGCAAGTAATTAGCAGTAGACAGAAAGCTATTTAAAATAATTACCAAATCATTAAACCTATTTAACCTCAAGAGCAAAGAAATTCACTGTGCATGAGCCCAGGTCTGCCTTAATGTTTGACATGTTCTACTCGTGAGTGAGCCACCCAACTGTGCCCGTAGTATGAGAAAAATAATACCGGACACTAATTGAGGGCATCGTATACAGGGTTGGATTGGGATAAAAAATCGGCCAGGGCACACCCAAAAAAAGTGGCCCGCATTTGCATATTGCCTTTCCGCAAAACACTGCTTCAACGAAGTTTTATTAAAAGAAAAGGGGTGGGGGCATGCTTTTTTAACTTCACTTAGATAAAAAGAAATGCACAGATTAGTTCACTCTGCTGAGCCACACATGAATTCAAGTGAGACCACTTCTGCTCAGGCCCCAGGCCCCCGCTCTATCAGCATACATTATTGGGCCACCCTGCGAGAGAAAGGAAGTGATACCTCTGCCCATCTGCCTCTAGAAATGCCACTCAGGCACCCACTGGGCCGCTGGCATCATCCTAACAGCACAGACAGCCCCCAGGCTGCCCATAAAAGCAGCCCACACCTGGAACTCAGCTACCGGCCCTTCGGCCATTTCCCGAGTGCCCACAATACCTATCCGACCCTGGCATCGTATGTAATCTAGAGGGATGGCACTTAAGACTTAAGAGTTACGCCTCTCTGTCCCATCTCTAGACATTTTGTATCTGTTTTTGAGAGTTGGGCATACACATGGATAGATGTGGGTCAAGGAAGAACCATGCAGCAAGAAAGTGCTATTGGCTTTAATTAAAAAAAGTGTCATTCTAAACTAAATATAGGTAGAAGTGCTTCAACATTTTTGAAAATATAACTGGAAGTGTAAGAAGTCGGGTTATTGGTTGAGGATGGAAGCCCCACTCAGGCAGCAATCACCAGCCTTGTCTGGGTGAATACAAAAGTCACCAAGTTAACCTGTGCTTAACTCTCTGGTTACTTGGATCAAAGCAGTCAGGTGTAATCTAGAGGGAATGTGTAAGGTATTTATGTAGCACATAAAAAGTAATGAAGTGAAAATACGACACAAGAAAAATCTCAAACCTATTTAGAAACATAGCGAAAATTGTAATAACTAAAATGATACCAGAAAGACTTTTAAAGTTTTAAGTTAAAAGAGCGCAAAAAGAAGTAAAGTGCTAACTGAGGCTATGTGGGCATGCTGGACTGCGACAAAGTCACAAGTTCAGACCAACAATGCTTGAGCACAAGGAACGCAAAGAACCGAGTATAGCCTGCTAGAAGTAGAACCTTATGCCATTGCTGGAAGGTCTGCGCGGCGTTGCTTTGTGAGGCTTCGTGTTGCTCTGTGTTGGTTCCGAGGAGGTTTTCAGCTGTTCGGTGAGGCTTCATGAGAATTGGAGTCGCTTGCCATCAGTTTCAAAGGAGCTTTTAGGTGTACAGCAAGGCTTTACGGGGCTTCGCATCACTAAGCATTGGTTTCGATGAAGCTTTCAGCTGTGTGGCGAGGCTTTGTTTGACTTGACGTTGCTCAGCATTGGTTCCGATGCAGCTTCCAGCTGGACAGTGGGGTTTTGTAGGGCTTTATATCGTACAGCCTCAGTTCCGATGAAGCTTTCAGCTAGGTGCTGAGGCTTTGCAAGGCTTCATGCCACTTTGCACCAGAATTGATTAAACCTTCAGTTAGTCAAGGAGGAGTTTTTTTCTGATGCCAGCCAAGTGTCCAGAACCTGGTAGGCACCTCTTGGGAATCAGGACTCACTCCAGCAGAGATCAGCAACAGAGCTAGGGCAGGTCCAGTTGTAGCTGGTCAGTGTTAGAAATGGGGGTCTCTAGTTGCCAGAGGTTTGCACTTTGTTCAAGTAGGGACTCTTCCTTCTAGTCAGGATGTGGGAGTTACACACTTTAGATAACCCCTACTCACGAGCTTGGTATCATGGCACGAGCAGACAGGCTTATCCCAAAGGCAATGTGTAAAGTATTTGTACCCAAACGCACAGTAACACAGTGAAAACACCACAAATGGACATATATCAAGATATCACTTTTTAGAATGATTATTGCAAAACTAATGCTTGTAGAAACAAATTGTCCAACTGGAGCTATTATGACATAGTGACAGACATACTTCCAAAGTATGATGCTGACCGAAGAGTGCGCTGGCCAGCCACGGAGTCAAACAAACCCCTAAGTAACAGTGCTTTGGAAAATGAACTCCAAAGACGGTGCAGACCATCACAGAGGTGAGGTGTTGATGGCCAAGGCGAGGCTGACTCCTTACTGCCACATTGGAGGAAATGCTTCCAATCTGCTTGGAGACAAAAGGCGTTGAGTCTGGGGTTTCAGGGGAGGTGAGGCAACATTGGTGGTGAGGCGTCGGTTCTATTTAGCAGTGCGGTGTCAATGAATTTGGGAAGTCACCCACGTCAGTTTATCGGCTCTGCAATGACAAGGTGCCGGTGTTGGCAGCAACAGACATCGGTGCGAGTGCTGGCATCTGTGAGGTTGATAATTTGCAGGCATTGGCAGGTGTTAGGGGGCATCAAAGCTGAGGTGCAGGCCATGTGGCGCGTTCTGCATTTTACAATCGGTGCCCACAGCCTGGGTGCAGGTACTGGGGACATCGCTGATGGCATTAGTGTTGTTTTTCTTGGGTTTCAGCCCAAACCACATGATTCAAAGGGTCCAGGGACTGGAATTGGCACCCCTTGGCAATCAGGAGTCTAGCAGAGGAGTCCAGGTGCTCTAAAGCAAGTTGCAGATGAAGTCTTTGTGTCCCCAAGACTGCAGACCAGGAAGCAAGCTCTACTTTAGGCCCTTGGAGAATCTTCTCAAGCAGGATACCACAGCAAGACAAAAGTCCAGTCCTTTCCACTGCACACAGATAGATGCAGCAATTACAGGCCAACCCAGCAAAATAACAAATATCAAAGTGGCAGTACTCCTCCTGACAGCTCAGCAGGTCTTCTTCTTGGCAGGGTACTCTTATTTCAGAAGTAATCTAAAATTCTGGGGTTTTAGGCCCAGTACTTATACCCAAATTTCTCTTTGTAGTCTTTGTTTCAAGAGTCTCTAAGCTCAGTAAAAATCAGAACTGTCCTCCCCGGTCCAGCTTCACCACAGGAGGTGGAGACAGCATTGTGCAGAGCAGACACAACCTATTCAGGTGCTAGTGAAAACTCCTCACACCACTCTAAATGCAGAAAATACTATTCAGCCTGCTATGAGTCACCCAAGAAAGGCACAACACACCTCAACCCCTTTGTGACTCTCTAGAGTGAATGCACATCCCCAGCTCCTGTCACTCAAAAACCAGATGATGACTACGCAACCGGGCAGAGGCACACAGGATGGTTAAGCAACAATATGCCCACTTTCTAAAAGTGACATTTTCAAACACACAATATCAAAATCATCTTTACTAAAAGGTGTGTTATTACATTCTGAGTTCAGAGAGCCTAGATTATAAATCTCTATCTCTTCCCGCTTGAATGTTACACTTGTAGAATGTTTTTTTTGGTTTTTGTTTTGTCCTCATTCGCCATCAATCTTGCTTCAAATCACACTCTGGGTGTCTGGACTCTCTCTCAAGAACTGAGGGATATAGGCTGTTAGAAGTTGCGCCCGCCTACTAGTACCAGAAACATCCCAGGGATCAATGAAGAAACCACTGAGATACCTCTTCTGCCCAGCTCTGGGAGCAAGATAACTTTCCCAATAAACAGCCATAATAACCTGGCGATACACGACTTAGCCCGAAGAGTTTAATGGCATAATCATAGAACTTAGGGGAAAAAAAAACTGAAACATCCACGATTTTACTTCGTCGTCTGGGCTGCCCATCTAAGCTGCAGAGACTTCCAAAATGCCTTCTTCTTGTCACTTCCTTGTCTGGCCAGGTCCAGTTTGGAAACTGCCAACATTGAAGACTGACAATCCGCAAAAGTAGGAGGGCTTCACTCCGTCCATGTTATACAAATTTGCCTCCTAGCTAGTAGGATAGAATAAAAAAGCAGCGCTTCAGCGAGCCCAGTAACTTTTTCTGCAAGGCCAAATATTATTAGGGGTAGATCTATATGGATAGTACAACCCAGAACACAAGTCAGGAAATCACCGACCTCCCCCAAAAAGTGGCAAGAGAAGGACATTCCATAAACATGTGTATGTCCGAGGCAGAAACCTGGCCACATTTTTTACAACTGACCGGTGGACCATTAGAAATTGTTGTCAGTTTGTAAGGAGTGAAATAGGCCCTATGGATGGTAAACAGGGGGTTTCTTTTTAACCAGGCTCGTTTCACAACTTCGTGTAAGATCTTACATGAATTCTCCCATAGTTTGGCACAGTCGTATGTGGGTAAGGGACCCCCCCACAGTTCCTCGGCAAGCTTGAATTCGCCATCTACTTCTTCTAAGAGGGCTTGATACCAAAGGGAGACTTCCTTCCTTCCCGGGAGCTTGGTCACAAGCTGGTGTTCTAAAACGCTACCGCCGCCCATAGCATTTTTCCGTGAATGAGATTGAACCCAGCTTGCCAATTGATAATGTTTGAACCGGGAGAGTCCTTTCCCAACCCTATCCTGAAGATGTTGCCAGGGAATATGGGTTGCTCCAAGGAGGAAGGCTCCCCAAACTGCCAACCCCACCTCCCTCAAGGGTTTTGCCAATCTATCCTTTAAGCACTCTGGGGTTGCCAGGGAAATCCCAGAGGGGCGCCAAGCTGGAAAAATAGTCGAGCCCCACTGCCCCTCTCATTTTGGCCCAAGTTTTGGCTACCCCCTGGAGAACCTTCAGCTTGACTTTTTTTTAAAACTTCGGATCTCCAAATCTAAACAAAAAACCCTCCTGTGACAACTTGCCCCCCCTAAGCATGGCCAAAAACATCCCTCCAGCACCAGTATTCACGGGCATCCTCAATTACAGACGTGAGGGCGAAAGTTGGAAGGCCCAGGCATACAATTGGAGGTCCGGTAAAGCCAAACCACCCTTTTCTCTTCTCCGCCTCAGCTTTTTCCATGCAATCCTAGATGATTTAGATGCCCAGACAAATGAATTGATTTCTTTTTGAAGTTTATCAGTCGTGGATTTTTCAAAATAAAGGGTAATACAGTAAAAATAATTGTAATCTTTGGGAGTATCGTCATCTTGATCAGGTTAATTCTTCCCAAGATTGACAAAGGAAGTATGGCCCAAGATTTCATTAGCCTTTTACATTCCTTTACTACAACTTCTAGATTGATCTCGGCAAGTTTTGTGATATCCCGAACCACCTGAACTACCAAATATTTCATTTTGGAGCTGGGCTGATGACACCGCTGCATCTCTGTCAGATTCAAAGTCATAATTTCCGTCTTTGCGGCATTGATCTCATATCCTGAGACGCAACCAAACTCCTGGGCCAAGCTAATAACTGCTGGAAATGCTGTCTATAAGTCAGCGGAAAAGACCAGATTATCATCGGCATACAGGGCTACCTTCCTCTCACACTCCCCGTACTTAAATGGCTGAATATTTGGATCTACCCTAAGTCGTTGAGCAAATAGCTCGATGTAAAGATCAAATAAGAGCGGGGAGAGTGGGCAGCCCTGTCTAGTCTCTCTTGTGATTCTGAAAGAATCTGTGATATTCCCATTGACCAACAGCCTGGCCGAGGGGTTCTGGTAAATCAGCTGGACCATACGACTAAATCCTTCTCCCAAATTGAACTTCCTCAAGACCTCCGACAGGTAAATCCAATTTACTCTGTCGAAGGCTTTGGTGGCGTCCAATGTCATGGCTGCCAATGGGAGGGAATGTGTAGAGGCGAGATCAATAGCACCAATGAGATCATACGTAAGATCAGTTAGCTGCCGGTTCTTAACAAAGCCCTTCTGATCTAAATGGAGAACATCTCCCGCCATAAGACCCAATCTTTCTGCCAAAATAGAAGTAAAGATATTATAGTCTACGTTTAAAAGCGAGATGGGTCTATATGATCCACAGCTTGATGGAGGTTTCCCGGGTTTCAATATCAGAATTATTAAAGCCTCGTTCCATGAAGCCGGGAGCCCTAAACCAGTCTCCAGAACGTAATTAAACAACTGCATTAGGACAGGGATGATCTTATCTCCCAGAATCTTATAGATCTCCGTTGGGAGGCCATCAGGGCCTGCCGCTTTCCCAGTCTTACAATGTTGAATGGCTTCTCTAACCTCAGGTTGGGTAAAAGCTTGATCCAAATATTGTTGTTGGTCCGGCCCAAAAGAGGGAAGGGGAATATCCCCATACCAATTCTGAACACTAGCAACATCTAGCCTTTTGTCCTCGCAATAGATCTCCTGAAAGTAGGTCTGAAAGGCATGGCTGATTTCCCCATCTGAGCGGAAGGTTTTATCTCTGCTCATGATTTCATTAATATGATTCCTTGCACGGTCAGATTTGGCTTTCAGAAGCTTGCCTGCGACCTCCCCATATTCAAAATGGGCGATTTTACTAGCCTTCCATTTATGGATAAGTCTAGACTGAAGGATATTCTCCAGCTGTCCTTTTAAACTATCCCTTTTGGCTTTGCGATCTTGCTGGATGTCAGACACTTGTAGAATGTTACAAGGCAGCTCCAATAAAACCCTATGGGACAGACAGCTTTTCAATAGTGAAAAATAATTGGCAGTATTTCACTATTAGGACATGTAAAACACACTACTACATTGTTCTACATTTTAAATACACTGCACCCGACCATTGCACTACCTTGGGCCTACCTTAGAGGTGACTTACATCTCAGAAAAGGGAAGGTTAGGGCCTTTCAAGTGGGTGCACCTGCCCGGTCGACATGCCAGTTAAGAACCACACATGCAGACACTGCAGTGGCATGTCTGAGACCCTTTTGAAAGGCTACTGGTGTGGGTTGCACAATCAGTGCTACAGACCCACTAGTAGCATTTGATTTACAGGCCCTGGCACACACAGTGCACTTTACTAGGGACTTCCCAGTAAATAAAATATGCCATTCATGGATAATCAATCATAATCACGATTTACACAGAGAGCATATATGCACTTTAGCACTGATCAGCAGTGGTGAAGTGCCCAGAGTCCTATAGCCAACAAAACTAGAACCAGTAAAATAGGAGGCAAAAGACAAAAAGTGTGGGGCTAAACCTGTCACAAAGGGCCAGGTCCAACAGTCAGTTACAGGGAGGTCTCTGAGCGTGTCCTGTAGTGCACACAGGAATACAGCCAACTGACCCATCATGTAATTCTGAGTAGGCAGCCTGTATTGAGAGCAACCAGGTCCAATATTCCTTGCCAGACAGCATGGTATTCTTAACTGAGCAGCAGCTGTCCATTTTCTGTAAATTCCACAAGACCAGAAGTGTTCTAATAAGAGGCTCTGGAGGTCCAATATTCATAACTGGGGCCTCCTTTTTGTGGGTAACTCCATGTCCTGCTTCCACATCTAGCTCTGGAAGGTTCTTCCCTTTCCAAGGCACTAAACTGTCTTGGGGTGACAAAAGGCAGGGCAGGCCTGGTGTCTGGTTCGTTTGTGTGTGCAGGAGGCAAAGCCTTCTGAAGTGAAAGTAGGGCTGGGTACAGACCCTCCGCCTTCATCCGTCCAGGATGGCGCATCCTATCCGCACGTGAGCTCCCTTTGTGCTATTGTCTGAAAGCAATAAATAAACCCCAACAGCAGAGACATTCACAACCATGTGACTTAGGACACTAGCAGAAAGGTGCAAATGGCTGGAACAAGAAAAATGTCAACACAAGGAGATGATGGATGGAGCGCTGAAATCTTTCAGACACTCACTCCCATTCACAGATCACGGTTGAATCCATCATCGTTCTTTAGCGCACATCGCCAACCCAGTTCAGACCCAGCCATATGCAAATCAGTCTTGAACCTGTTCCTCATGGGAACAGTCCAGCCCCAACTGCCAAGCCAGGTCTTCCCTGGACTGGAAACAAGCATCCTGGGGCCGGTTTAGGGGAAACTCTCCTCAGCAGCCAGGGTAACTTGAATCCAGTGGTAAAGTGAGCAAGGGACCAGCGTCTGGGCACACCCTGCCAACTTAGGGCGAACAAAGCAAACACAAGATGATGGGCACAGTTCTGAAACTTTTCAGACTCTCACCACCAGTCACAGATCTGGGTTGAATCCATCATAGTACTTTAGCTAACTTCACCATCCCAGTTCAGACCCAGTCGTATGGAAATCAGGGTCAAGACTGATTTGAGTATGTCAAGTTTACACAAATATATAAAGGTGGCTTGTCCCTTGCTCATCTTCAGCTTGGGAATTTAGTACCAGCCTTGTAATCTCAATATTTGTGTTGAGTGCCCTTCCTTGAGTCCTGCAGCCGGAACAAACAAAGCTCACCCACAGCTTGGTTGCTACTGTATTAGATGTCTGCGTAAAAATCACCAAATAGTATGGGGAAGAGGATGTGCCAAAGTCTTTGTTGGGATAAGACACAGGGGCTGGGGTTGTTTGCCTCTGGAGTTCTGGGATCCGTCCAACTAAAAGTACACCTTTTCTGCACCTGATTCCCAACATGGTGACTGGAGCAGTGAAAGGCTTCACAGGGAGATTGTGTGGGGTCAGAGACTCAGAACTGAATAGTCAAACAACAGACACAATAATATACTGTCTATCCTAGTGCTTGCCCTTGAAAAAGAGAAGTAATATGATAGTTCAGCACACCGAAATGCTGCAAGCAGTAATGGGGTTTAACTACAGGGTTCTACAACACAGGGTGCTATAACACACCAGTGCTGAAAGGTACCACACTTACACGCCAGTGTATAACTTTAAGTAAGACTCTAGGGGTGTCGTCTCCTCCTCCTGCTTCAACACACTCTGCATGCTCCACAGGATCTACTAGTGGATACCCACTGAAATGAGAAGAACGGTCATCCAGCAGCAGGTTGGACTACGGAAACGCCCTCTACGCAGGAGCCTCAGCCAAACTCCTGAGACGGCTTCAACACATCCAGAACGCCTCTGCATGCCTGATCCTCGACATCCCCCGCAGCAGCCACATCACACCCCACCTGAGAGAACTGCACATGCTCCTGGTCAATGAGAGGATAACCTTCAAGCTCCTCACTCACGCACACAAGGCCCTACACAACACCGGAACAACGTACCTCAACAGACGACTCAGCTTCTACACCCCCACCCACCCGCTCCACTCCGCCGACCCTTGCCACAGTCCCCCACTTCCGAAGAGCGACCTCCGACGGCAGATCATTCTCCAACCTCTCTGCCAAGACCTGGAACACCTTCCACATCCACCTACGGCAGACCCAAGACCTGCTGACCTTCAGAAAACTCCTCAAAACTAGGCTTTTCGAGCAGGAGCAGCATTCCCCACCCCAGCGCCTTGAGACCCTCACGGGTGAGTAGTGTGCTTTACAAATGATATGATTGATTGATTGAGGGGCTGTTCCCATTACACTACAGTGGTCTATCACAGTGACTACAGGTCTCAGCTCACTACAGTGACCTAGTTATGCAGCAAAATGTAGGATGAGAATCAGCTCCATGAGAATCCACTGTTTGGTTATATGGAGTAATTGCTTATTGCTGAATCCCATATGTCAGTTCAATTCGTATCTTGCCACAGATTTCAGACAGGCTCTTGTTATGCTTTTCAACATGCAGTTCAAGTGCCTTTTAGTGTCCCAATAAAGCCTTGTGTGTTACTTTTGAGAAATTGTTGTTCAGTGCTGCAACAACTTGTGAACTCTTGTGGTAACATGGGTTGCATCTCTGTAAGTTGGAGGAGGGTCTTGGTCCACACCTAATCTGTAGTGGCGGTATAGGTCCCTTGGGTCACAGCAATGATGCTGGAAGAGGCGCTTGTACTTGTGAAGTTGTTGTCACTTCATTCAGTTCACCACATGTACCATGTAGGTGAAGCTAGATGACCTCTCTCAGAATGGAAAAGGACCTGGCAAACTCCCAAAATTGGCTTGTTCTGTGTTTTCCACACACTGGGAACACAGTTGGGATTCTCGTACAGGACAGTCTGTCCGCCTGTAGAGTCAGATACTGTTCTTTCCACTCTGAGCAGACAAGCAAGCTTCTATATAGTACCCATCCTTACTGCATTACCAGTGAGTTGTGTAGTCTTCAGGTGATGCCCCCTTAACTCTGGGAGAGGTAGTGATGATGCTGGCTCCAAGCAGGAATATACTTAAACATAAGTATGAGAAGCTGGCCTGGTATATGATGTCCACTGATGTAAGTGGGCACATTGCACCAGTCCAGGCAACTTTTATGGTGATTTAAGAGGTCTTAGACAACCACAGAAAGCTCTCTAAGTGGTAGCTCTGGAGAGCAGCCTCCAGGCTTTGTCTTGAAGGAGTGTAAACAAGCTTGTTTTACCAGAATGCAATCTTATAGTATAGATTAAATGAAAGAGAAACACACAAGGTATTTATAAAAATATGTATTTATTATAGAATACTCTCTAGTACATTACAGTATATCCCACACGGAGATCTACACAAAGCACAAAATACTATCGCAAAGAAATCACAGTACATAGCACTAATACACAGTGGGCCCCGGGGGGGACCAAACCATATACTAAGAAAGTGGTATAAGAACCACGACTCAAGTCAGGACAGTGTTGAGAGACAGTAGAATCGCTGGGGACCCAAGGAACCACACAAGATAAGTAGACAGGGACCCCACGGAGGGCGCATGCAGTGTGAGAACATGAACTCAGGCTCCGTACAACTCTACGTGTAAGTTGTGTTTGGATTTTTAAAGATTAAGGACCCATCCCAATGGACCCTGAAGAAACCCCATTGAAGACAGAAGATTGGAGAGCCACCCCACCCTTGGATACCCTAGTACCCACGTTACCTACACCAGGCAAGCCAGGTACATTGGTGTGAAGTGGTGTCGAAAACGCAGTCCAACCCAACGGAGGACTTCAGGAAAGTGCAGCTGCTGGAAGAGGAGAAAGTGTCAGTTGGAATCCAAACATGAATTCTTGATGATGAGGGAGTAGCTGAAAGCAGATGGGACAGAGTCTACGTCACTTGGGTGTGACCAGGGGCTTGGTAGACGAATGCCCACCGATGTCGGGTGCTTCAGGATAGATATTGGTGATCTTGACTCTGCTGCTGTGGGGATCAGGCAACACTGAGGACAACCAGGAGCCAAATATGAGCTGTCCTACAAAGGATGTCAAGTGCTGAGCTGTTTGTGTCCGGCGGGAGCACCAACAAACCTTGGCAAAAGCAACCTATGCAAGAGGTCAAGAAGTTGCAGGAAGAGGACCAACAAGGCCCAGGAGACTCACCATAACCAGGGGAGTCAGGGCAAGCCCAGAGTAATCCGGGGAGCCCAAAGAATATGTAGTTGACCCTCCACAGGACCCACAGGTCAAAGACACTGGAGTCACATGTGGACCTCGGCCAGCTTTACAAAACAACAGGCCACGGAGCACAAGGTGTGCGGTGGTTGAAGATCTTTGCAGGAGAAGTTGCTAGTGTTTGGGGCTACTCGGACCCTAATGCACTTGCTGCAGGATTGCCAATTAACATTTGCACTTGCAACTGTGCGCTGTGCACAGGGGTTCAGGTATTACAGCCCCCACAAGGGATTCTGACCTCAAACTTGTTGAGGGGACATCTCTGGCCTCGTGGGACAGAGAAACCAACCTCCTATGTTGTTGAACCCTTGGGAGTCCTAGAAGTGCGGGATCAGCAGACCAGTCAGCAGTGTTGCATTGGCTGCAAATGAAGGGGAGTGACTCCTTCACTCTAAGGGAGATTACTTATGTAGTCTTTGATGATTCACAGGCCTTGGAAGGTTCCTGTATGCTGCACTGGTGCAGACGATGCAGCCAACTGAAAGGGAGATGAAGTCAGGCCCAAATGAAGTCCAGAGTGCCCAGATGGTAGAAGTGCCATGGCATCAGTTCTGGATCTTGTCCACAATGAATCTAGGGACCTACACCCAGGTAAGCCCTTAAGCACCGTAGGGAAAGGGTTGGGAAGATTCAAGGGACCCTCCCAGGGGAGGTTACTCCCATGTCCTTTGTCCAGTTTCGCACCAGAGCAGGACCCAATGGCTCACGGACTGGTTTGAACTGCACTATACAGAGGGACACCAAATGTGACCCTCATGCAGACTTCAGGCGCTGGCAAGTGCACCCACCCACCCCTAATACACTAAATCCTGTATGGGAGGTGGTCACACCTCCCTGTGACAGGATGCCTATTGTACCATCTTACTCTGCTCGAGCTTGGCTCAGCAGCAGGAGGGTAGAAATGTGTCTCTAGTCAGCAGCAACCATTTTGTGCTGTCCGTGTTAAGAAGGCTAGCACCTGGAACACCGGGGTACGATTCCAACATGTTTGATACCAAACATGATAGGATTTGTTGGAGCCAGTTTCGAGATGGTCATCGGATGCGTACACAGTGCCCCTCTATATAGTATGTGGCTGCTTCACTGACAACCTTGGAGAATGGACTCCGTAGGCTGCAGGGGTGTCCTGATCATGCAGGTGCACCCTCTCACTTAGAACCAAGCACCCTGCCCTCAGGATTGTAAATGCCTGCAACAGGGGTGACATAGGTTTTAAGCACACTCACCCTTAGATATAGTAAACCTATATCTTAGTAAGTAGTGCATGCACCAACCTATACAGGCTGCAATGGCAGGCCTGTAGTTCCATTTTGCATGGTCTCTCATGGGTGGCATAATGCATGCTTAAGCCTATGGGAAACCTCTGGGGTACCTATGCCCTGGGTACATGGGTATCATATACTAGGGACTGATAAGGGTACCCCAGTATCCAATCTGGGATTGTCCCTAGGTACTAGCACAATAGTTTAGGGAGAAAGCAGATAGTCAAAACTAGCATCACGTAAAGCAAAAAGTGGGGGTAACCATAAGAGCATGTATCCAGATGTAATCAGCCTTCCTGAAGTATCAATCAAGAAAAGACAAAAAGGCAGGCCCTGCTTAGAAATTTCTTCACCCTTAATAACAGAACACCGTGACTCACACCCTGCACCCTACCATCCACCAAATGGTAGCGCTCAGGATGGACTAACCAACAATCTTGCTAAAAAGGTCTTCATACAGTTTCTAATGGTAGCGATGTCTCCATTCTCCCTCACTTCAATGTCTAGATCTCTTCCTTTCACCTCCAAGTATGCAGGAATTACACTTGCAGTGTTTGGTGATGCTGTATCCCTTACTACTTCTTGTGCTATGTCAAACCAGGATCTATCCAAAATGGATCTTTTTGGTCCCAGCAATCAGACTCTAACCACAGCATGGAGTCCTTCTACCACGCACACAGCACATACATGCAGTTGACACAGGCACAGGAGGTCAGTGTGAGAGTCTGGGTGTTACACCTAAGCAGGCCTTTATATGAGTGGGGCCAGTAGGTCACACACCACTCCGGAAACAGAAAATGGTCTTCTCAATTCTATAAATTCTCAAATGTTGGCATGCTCCCACCATCACTGTATGTCAACAAGCCAGGACAATAACTATATTACCATGTCAGTAAGGAGGGCACATTTGGTGCACCCCTCAAGGTCACTGTACAGGTCGAATCACCATGTATAGGCCCAAGCCCTAGCCTAAACACGCATGCTAAATTAGTGTGCTGAATTTAAAGATAATGTGCTGTCTGGGCCAATACAAATTAGGATACTATTTTCACACGTAGTTGGAGCACTCAGGTTGGGGCTTTTACCTTGTACGGACACTCGGGTCTCAATTGCTGGATCTCTGGTTGTATTTATCGGAGGTCGGATGTATGACATTACAAAGCATGCTTTTACATTGCATGCTTTTACATTGCAGTTTTTACAACGCATACCATTGCAACGCATAGCGCTTTGGGGTGCTGGATAGTGAATAGTTTAACTTACAATTCCAACTCCAGTCCCCGTGGATAGTAGGGAAGGTGTTGGATAGTAAATTAAATCTATTCCCTATCCTAGAGCGCCCCCCAGTGCAATGCGTAGTAATGGTTTGTGTTGTAAAAGTTGCGATGTAAAAGCACTCCGTGGTAAAAGTTGCGTTGTAAAGGATGTTTCCCTCGGAGGTCACATGGCCTCCACCGTGGTGCTGTAACTCAGTGCTGTTTATCGCATGAAAATGTTTTGCTTGCTTTTCAGGGCTACTGTATGGTGGAGAAAAGCTAATTCCTCCTGATTGGTAGTCTGGGTGATATTTAAGTGACCTTCAGTTCAGTTCAGTTCAAAGTCTTTTATTCGATTGAACATTTTGTTAATCATAAAAAGTACATCATAATTTTTAAAAAGTAACCTCATAAAAGAAAACATGTTATTAATATTACAATGTTTACAGTACGATTAAGAAGAATAAAAGAAGAAAAACACACTTTACATCATCTACATAGTTAATACAGGTTTTCAAGGATTTAGGTCTTCATTTCTTATTGCTTTACGAATTGTTAAACATGATTTCAAAAACATTCCTAGATTCTTTGCCACGTATTGTGAATCAAGCTGTTGCAATGCTAGGAACGCCGGTCGACAGGTCCTCAGCCCCATCTGACGCAACACTGGGAGTACCCAGCGTTTGCGTGTTATGGCATAGAAATGGCAGAAAAAGGCTACATGCATGGTTGTTTGGGACGAGACCTTATCACATGGGCATTTCTCTAGGTCATGCGACCAATTTAGTGGATTTGGAAAAGTCACCAAACGAAAAAACAAATTAAAGCGAAACCTGGTTAGTAGACATTTTTCGTGGTTGGTTAAATGGTAAGTGAGATATGGCTGTATACCTGGTGACACTTGGACCATCAAAATGTGAGCATTAGTTAGCTTGGGTACTTCGCCGCACAAACGAAGTTCCCTAAGATGGTTAAGACAGTGGCACTTAAGGGTTTTTCTGCTTAACTCACTGATTAGTGATGGTTCTATGACATATTGGTTAAAGTCCAGATCTTTCAAAAAGTTGACAACATATGCCAACCATGGAATATTTCTCCAGGATGTCAACCCTAAGCAATCTAGGATCAAGGCACGAGTGAGATGACATTCTGGCTTAGACCAGATACGGTGCCATAGTAGCATTGGTTGACATTTGATGTAATCAGCTAGATAGTCAATCCCAAGCTCAATATGACATCCGTATGTGGGGGCGCTCTGTGGGAGAGCCAACAGATATTTAGCAAAGCCATTTTGGATTTTTTGGAGTTCAGTCGTGTTTACATAGCCCCATACACCGGCTCCGTATGTAGCAATGCTCTGGCATTTGGCTTGGTGGATTTTAAGTAATGCAGGGGGGGGTGGTTTACCCATCTTTCTAGAAAATGAAACAAGGGCGGAGGTGGCGCGTTGGTAGAGCAATTTTCTAGTTATCAGTGCCCTTTTCCAGGTTAGCTGATCGTCTATTAAGATACCCAGATAGGGGTATTCCCTAACACGTTCCAGTTTGGATTGCTCAATGCAAAGGTGTTTGGAGCTTTTCACCTTGGGCCCTGTTTGCATGACGAAGGTCTTGGTCTTATTCACCTTTAACCCAAGTGAGAGCATATAGTTACAGTATTTATCCAACTGTTTCTGAAGTTGTACTAGGGACCTAGCGAAGATTACAGAATCATCAGCATATAGTAGTGCTGGAATAGGGCGACGATTAATAGTAGGTAGATCCTGACTTCCTTCAAGCATGGCTGCTTCCAAGCCATTGGTGTATAGATTAAACAAAAAGGGAGCCAGGACACAGCCCTGTCTAACTCCGCGAGTTATTGGGAAAGAAGGTGTTAAATCGCCAGCCGTTCCGAATCTTACGCAAGCGGAAGCTTCTGAATAAAGCTCGCGCAAAAATTTAATGAGCGGCGGATCGACTCCCAAATCCTCCAGGACAGACCACAGCTTGGCGTGGATTACACAGTCAAACGCCGCACTGAGGTCGACGTAGACCATGAATAGGTTGCCCCGTTTAGCTCCCACATACTTCCCTATTAGGAGTGTCAGGTTTAGAGCCTGTTCGACAGTGCCCAGTCCCTCCCGGAATCCATACTGGAGGTTGGTGAGGATGTTCTTTTCTGCTGCCCAGTCCTGTAAACGATCAAGTATTAGGCGGCCCGCGACTTTACCCAGTGAATCCAGGAGGGAGATGGGCCTGTAGCAGGCAGGGTTATTTCTATCCCCTTTTTTGAAAATTGGGAGGAGTATGGAGGAGGACCAAGAGTCCAAAAGACCAGTGCTTAGCACTGCCACCATTAGATGGGTAATGATAGGGGACCATAAATCGATGTTAGAGACAAATATGTCGAGTGGGACACCATCCGGGCCGGGAGCCTTTCCAGTTTTTGAGGAGGATAATGCACTTATAACCTCCCCCAGGGTGAAGGATAAGTCAATTGGATACACCCCTTTTCTTGGGCACACAGTCGTTTGATTATGTTTCGCCGCGCTAACCGGGGGGGGGATCACTAAAGATCTTTGAAAAGTGAGTCAC
The DNA here is from genome assembly GCF_964261635.1 of Lissotriton helveticus. Classification (NCBI taxonomy): domain Eukaryota; kingdom Metazoa; phylum Chordata; class Amphibia; order Caudata; family Salamandridae; genus Lissotriton; species Lissotriton helveticus. The sequence goes on from NC_136063.1 coordinate 931,566,199, forward strand.
CCACTCGTCCGCGGTCACTGCTACATCAAGGTGCTGATGCCTGTTGGCCTCAAGCAAAAATGGAGATTTGACTACCTGCCAGAACTGGGAGCTGTCCTTTGTGTGGCAGCTCTCGTGTAGTTGGGCCCACAGTTTTTTCTTATGCTCTTTTTTACATCTGGTTTGGGCCTGCTTGTATTCAGTTCTTAATTTAGCTATTTTTTCCTTGTCTCTAGTTGGGTTATGGAGTTCCTTCTTCAGGGCAGTTAGTGCTTTCCGACATGCCGTGTCGAACCATCTTGGGTTAGGGTCAGTCCCTGGTTTATGGGTTCGGACCAACTCTTTCTGAATGGTTTTAAGGATTTCCCCAAAACTGGAAATAATTTGCTCGGGGGTAGAATCCTCTTTTAGGCAGGTGTTTATCCAAGGAAGTGCTTTGGTTATGATCTTACTTGATGTTGCTAGTGGATCTACCCGTGACCATTTCACCGAATAACCATTGGTTCTGTCCATACTTAGTGCTTTTTGGGTCAGTAAGCTCGTCCTTGAAAAATGGGGAACGACCATGGATAGTTTTAATACAATGCTATTAGGGAAGTGATCACCTGATACTTCTGTTCCTGTAGTAAACTGATGGAGTGTACCCTTTAGAGAATAAGAACACAGAATAAAATCTATGGTGCTAAAACAACCCCTGCCATGAAAGGTAGCTTTGAAGTCCACGGGGGGGTTACAAGTTCATTAGCGTACAACATTTCTAGAGACATTAAGCTATCGTTAAGAGAGTCTCCTACCGGGGAATGGGTAAAATGCGTCAACGGGCAATCAGTTTCATCTAGAAGGCCACAATCAGTTTTCTTATAGTTTGAACACAGTTGTACATTGAAATCACCTCCCCATATTACATTACACAATGTAGAAGGCGGTTTGGCACGTTGTTCGTTTATAGACATGGTGATTGCAGACACAGTTTTTATACATTCTACCTGGGACAAGTTGTTATAAAAATTAATGATACTATATGACGTACCGCTTTTAAAAATAACCAAAAGAATTTGGTAATTCGGGGTAGTACATATTGTGGAGATTTTCCTTACTGCGAGGTTGTTTGAGAAATATATAACAAGACCCCCCATTGGTCTGCCGTGTATTGATGGACAGGCTGGCGAGTGAAATGTTAAGTAGCCTTGTAAGTGCAAAGGGTCGATTGTCCAGGTCTCCTGCAGACAGATTATCTGATGCGTGGTAACAAAGTCCAACCAGGATGTCAATAGAATCTTGGTTCGGAGACCAGCCACATTCCAAAACAATATTGATACTAAGTGGAACAGCGAGGTATCTTTAGTGGGTACAGATCTTCCTTTTTGTGCTAGGGTTTTTGGGGATGAACCGGGATCAGTATTGAGAGGGAAAGGCGAAGTTACACATTGATGGGAATTAATAACAACAGGGCAAGACAGGGTGAGATCACATTGATAAGAATCTACAAGCTCTGTGTCAATTGTCGCTGGTGTAGTTAATGGAGATGTAACTTTGGCCTGTGATCGTGTAGGTTGGGAGAAGTTTATTGACGTTGAAGGTGGTGAGTCAGGTGGGGGTGAGATCCCATTATCCAGTCCCGGGACTGGTGATGGTCAATCCACCATCTCCAGGCAGTCAAACCTATTGTAGGTGGAAACACCCCTCCAATCTGGAAATGGCATGGTTTCTCTGCCACCTTGTCCTGACCAGATTGGCCAATTCATTTTACTGTTCCAGTTGCCTACCTGGGTCCAATTCCATTCAGGGACTTGTGGTAGAGATTTAGCTGGAGGATAGAAAAAGGCCAATCTTTTTGTAGAGATTCCTTCAGGAGAGGTTTGAGGTCCCCATGAGGAAATAAGTTCCCAGGTTGGGGATCTTCAAAGTTTATTATGATGCAGTCCCCTGGGATCAGTTTTGGCTCCTTCCCTATCCAGGGAACTCTGCGAACTGAAACAACTCGGTTGTTAGCATATGACGGAAGTGGCCGGTTCATTGACAGCCAGTGTAGTACCTTGTTTTTTAGGGACCATCCTGGCTCTTCGAAGTTCGTGTGCAGCTCTGGGACCCCGGTCATAATGATGACATATGGAGTAGCTTCCGGGGGAAGATAAGCAGGACGCGCTCCATTGCGTTTCGTGTTATATGCTGCGTTTTTAAGGGCTGGAGGCTGTTTAGGAGCTGTAGTCTTTTTTAGGGCTGGTGTCTTAACTGTAGTTGGAATAACTGGTAAATTAGTGGATTGACCCACTGATACAGGTGGAGCAGAAAGGGAAAGAGTTGCGGACTTTTTTGCAGCAATACTAGCTGCTGTATGCTGCGCAGTAGTCGAAGATGTATTAGCTGGTTTTTGTTGGACTGCCACTGCGGTAGTCACCGCTTTGGGGGTTTTAGGGGTTTGTGGACGGTTTATACCCCCGGGGTTTTTTTGTTTTGGGTTATGTATTTGGGCCACAGAAAGTGAGGGCGTAGGGATCGAGTTTTTCTTAGCTTTTAAATCAGATGATAGTAAAGCTAGAGATTTTTCGATTTTTAATAATGATACCTCTAAAGGTTGGAGATGATGTTTTATTAAGGTCTCTATAGAGGCCAGTATCTGAGTATCATGTATATTTGAAACCCGCCCATTACATGTGTTACCACTCAAAATGAGATTATGCATGTCAGGTGAAAGGTTTATTATTTCTGACGTTGTGGTAGTGGTCCGCTGATGGGACTTAGCCGAATGAGTTAAGGATTGGGCTAAAGGAAGAGAATTTTCAGCTGGTTGTGACAAGAAGTCCTGCCGAATATTACTATTACTCTGCAAAGATTTCTTCTTTCCTTTTTTGCCCTTTCTATTTTTCGGAATAGCACCCTCTCTCTGGCCCCTCGTAGTGGGAGAGGGAAGATCCTCATCTGGAGGGTTTATGAAGAGGATCGGAGTTCTCTCAATTGATGGGGGGAGATGAGATACAGAGGATTGGGATAGTTGTGTTGCAGAAAGATCGATAGACACCGATAGATCAACAGTCCCAGGAACCGTAGGGGTCTCTTGTTGGGAACCAGGAACTAAGCTGCGTTGCGGTGTTACAGCAGAGGCCAATAGTCCCAGGGAGGAACGCCTGGCTGCAGCTAGGTCCAGCGAGACCCTCCTTTCTAATAGGAGGACACCTTGATTGATAGCATCGTTCGCTTTGGCGATAAATTGATCTATTGGCCCTATGACCTGGGCAGTGTGAGTAAGTTTGTTATTTCTGGTAACTCTGGGTGACATAGTAACAGAAACAGAAAACACGATACCAGGGTACAGAGCAACAAGTTCCAGATATTAACTACGGAAGGAACACGATACAAATAAAATAAAGCGTCAGAGAGGTGGCCCAGTCCAGTCTTACCCGGGCTTGAACGGGATTAAACGGGCCCGCCCTTGGCCCGGGCTTCGCCCGGCGTCCCGCAAGACGGGGGTGACTGGTAATTTATGCGCCTCCTGGCGCGCAATTGACGCGGGTTGCGTCCCGAAGGCTCTTGGGAGTTGTGGTTTTTGCAGCCCGCACTCCTCTCGGCGGCCTCACTCCGAGATGGAACTGGGGTCGGGCGGCGGGAGGCGGGTGAACTGAAGCACAACAGGTTGGAGAATCAAGCTGTTAGGTCAGCAAAAGGGTCCAGGCAGCAGCGGGTCGCCTCACAATAAGTCCCCCACTCGACCGGGGTGACTGGTAATTTATGCGCCTCCTGGCGCGCAATTGACGCGGGTTGCGTCCCGAAGGCTCTTGGGAGTTGTGGTTTTTGCAGCCCGCACTCCTCTCGGCGGCCTCACCCCGAGATGGAACTGGGGTCGGGCGGCGGGAGGCGGGTGAACTGAAGCACAACAGGTTGGAGAATCAAGCTGTTAGGTCAGCAAAAGGGTCCAGGCAGCAGCGGGTCGCCTCACAATAAGTCCCCCACTCGACCGGGGTGACTGGTAATTTATGCGCCCCCTGGCGCGCAATTGACGCGGGTTGCGTCCCGAAGGCTCTTGGGAGTTGTGGTTTTTGCAGCCCGCACTCCTCTCGGCGGCCTCACCCCGAGATGGAACTGGGGTCGGGCGGCGGGAGGCGGGTGAACAGAAGCACAACAGGTTGGAGAATCAAGCTGTTAGGTCAGCAAAAGGGTCCAGGCAGCAGCGGGTCGCCTCACAATAAGTGACCTTCATCAGAGGGTTCGTTTAAGCATTTGGATTTGTCAGACTGTTCTTTCTTAATTTGGAGGCTGCTGTGTATTAAGAAAAAGCTTTTTGGTCCATAAGCGGCAGCAAGGACGTTGCCTCGACCACAGCAACATCATAGAATGCTTGGAGTTGATTACTAGGCTTTTCTGCTTTCCGAGAGATGTTTGATGGTAAGAAAAATCTCTCATCTGTTTATTAATTTCTAATATGGCAGGTGGGAGTGCTACAGTCTCAACCATAGCCTTGTCGTTGCGTGCTTGGAGATTGATTCATGGGTGCCTTTGAAACATTTGCCACTTGCCTAGTGTTTGTCTCACTGAACTCTAGGGCTCAAATTTGCTGTTCCACCTGCTATGAACAACAAGAGTCAATGAAGTTAGGAGAGTGCCCTGCAAAGGTTTAAAAAACATATATATAAAATGTAAGACACTCGCTAATAACACATACGTTTCTGAGTGAAGTGAGATGGTCATATGTGCAAAGTTAAACTGGCATTCTATTTTTTTCCCAAATCGATCTAGAGTCACAAAGTGTTGTGGATATTGACATTTTATAAGAGAAAGGTAAGTAGAAACTCCCTGAACTCAAAATAGTCCCTCATGTTTATTTACAATGTACTCCAAATTATTGCTCTGTATAAAAAAGTAAGCAATATTTTATTCAGTTAGACATAGATAACCATAAAAACACATAATCACAAATAATTACTACATTACAGTACTAGACAACATCATATAGAAAAACACTTTAAGGCAAACATCAATATCTAATTTTTAATAATAAAAACATAACCACACAAGTGCGACTTATAAAACATGTAAACAACAGTTACATCATAGATATCAAAAAAGTGACAAATTCTAAAACCATGCATCTGATTTCAAGACAGACCCAACAGCAAAACATATATCGATATCGGATAGCATTTGTAAGTGCATCTGACATAAAGTCCCTATGGTCTGACTCCATCTCATAATAGGCCCAACTCCATTTTAGTTCATCGAGGCCACATCCTCCTTAACTTAGTCAATGGAAGTTGCCATATTTTCTGATTAATGCAGAAGCATTGTCATGTCTGCCTTTAAATGCAGATGTTGCCAGACCTTGTGGCATATTCTCAAGGATCAATAGCCGAGTTATCAGCACTTCATCGCAGCCAAAGTCACTATAAATTCATCGCCCGTTCACAAGCTGGTGCTAACAGCCCATATCACCAGTTTAAGAACAGATCCTGTGCACACGCTAGTAAGATGCGTTGTCCTAGTTTAGGGACTTGTATAAACCCACTAAGAGAAATATTTTGCGTCAAAGGTCAAAAACGCCAAACACAAAGGTTCATGTGGGTGAAAGTTGTTTATAAGTCAATTGTTGGTCCAATTGTTGTTGAGACCGGGCTTTTCATTTAGAATTAAGGACTCCTGAGGCGGAAGCCGGGAGTTAGGACTCTCATATTGAAATTCTCTATTATTCACGCTGTTAGCGCTGCTCTTTTTTAAATCACGTACTTTGTGTTTTATGTTGTTTTAATAACTCCCCCCTTGCCGCGCTCTACCCACCTTCGTGGTTCCCCCTCCTGGGACTCCTTTGACTCCAGGAAGCCGATTTCGGGCTCCTGCTGCTTACCGTCCTCAATTCCTCCCGGCGCAGACTTTGGGCGCCATCTTGAGGGAGGACGAGGTCAGCGCTCTAGTGCTGCGGCCGATTTGGGCCTATGCACTATAAATTGGACACCTGAGACCGGGCTTTTCATTTAGAATTAAGGACTCCTGGGGCGGAAGCTGGGAGTTAGGACTCTCATATTGAAATTCTCTATTATTCACGCTGTTAGCGCTGCTCTTTTTTAAATCACGGACTTTGTGTTTTATGTTGTTTTAATAACTCCCCCCTTGCCGCGCTCTACCCACCTTCGTGGTTCCCCCTCCTGGGACTTCTTTGACTCCAGGGAGCCGATTTCGGGCTCCTGCTGCTTACCGGCCTCAATTCCTCCCAACGCAGATTTTGGGCCCCATCTTGGGGTAGGACAAGGTCAGCGCTCTAGTGCTGCGGCCAATTTGGGCCTATGCACTGTAAAATGAACATCACTTCCCGTCCGCGCAGCGGGCGGGCGCAGCGGGCGCGCCAGAGGCAAGCCCGTCCATGCGGTACCGGGCTTAGGGCCAGAAACCCTGGCTATTTCCCCTGTGCATCGTATTGTTTTCTCGCGTGAACAACTCTTACAGTTAAAACCTAGGAATATACCCGCGGAACTATTGAAATTTAGGCCTGGCGATCCATTTCCGAGAGGTAACAGATGGGCTGTGCCCACACAGGAAAATAGAATCGCCGAAAAGGCCACGACTCCCCTCAGCATGGCACTTTTAAACTGTAGGTCCTTATCGAAACATGCTGTAGAAATTAATTTATTGATCCAGGACTCGAAACTGGACTTTTTATTTTTAACAGAGACATGGCTGTCGCTGAGTTCAGAGGCAGATATTGTCACTGCGCTTCCACAGGGTTTTAGTATGCAGTGCCAACATAGGCCTTACGGGAAAGGGGGTGGGCTAGCAATAGTGTATAAAGACAAGTTTGTCTGCAGAATATTAGAGGGTGGTGTCATTGATTGCGAAAGCATTCATTTTAGCCTGCAAATTACCCCGAATACATCACTATCAGTGTGGTGTTTACCACTTGAATAAATTAGGACAAATGTTGAAGTTTAACGAGGTATGATTTATTAAACCTCATCCACAGAAAGCACAGGCTCAACTGCCAGGAATCCCAACAAGACATTCCTAGCAACAGAACGTCATAGAGGGTAAATTCCACATTCTAAAGAGAACCAAGCATGGAGAACATAGCAAGCAAAGCTTAGCATTACACATCTTCCTTCTTAACAAAGAAAAGAAAAACATATAGTAAAGATAAGTAATAAAAGTGAATAAAACTATGGAAACAAACTAAAACAAGAAAGACAAATTCATACATAGTCATTCATGTAAGCAGGAGCCTTGCGTAATCTTTGGCTCCTAGCACGAACACCAGGAGAATTACTGGAACTAAGTGGGGGAACATTGATGGGACTAAACAAGTGTTTATCAGAAACAGCATCATCTTGTTTACCACACCTGGACTTTACTACAACCACACGACTTTTGTTCCAAATTCTTCCATAATTAGTTTTGATAGCATTCCTAAAAACTTTTAATACAGATCTTACATTCGTGTACTTAGACCAAGATTGACGCCCAACAGGTGCTTTTATTTTGACTAAATCACCTATATTGACTTCTTGAAAATGAACACATTTTTTATCATCAAAATACAATTTCCTATTAGCTTGCTTTTCCAACTCCTTCTCCCTCCAAAAACCAATGTGATTATCCACCAACCCTTTATTCAACTTCAGACCAACCAGGACACCACATCGTATTGGGAATTCTGCCTCTGAATAACTCAAAAGGAGATCTCCCAGTGGTGGAATGAGGTGAACAGCGATAAGCCTCAATCCTTTCCTTGAGAGCTACCTTCCAATTCAAACCATTAGCCCTCGCAAGCTGAATACATTCCTTCAACGTCTTATTCACCCTCTCAACAGCACCATTGGTCTCGGGATGATACAATGAAGATTTCTTATGGATAACACCACGAAGATTCAAGTATTCGCTAAAAACAGAAGAACAAAATTGGGGACCATTGTCTGATAATATACTATTAGGAAAACTTTCCCTTTTGAAGATTTCCTCGAGAAACTTAATAACAGAGTGAGACGTAATATCATTAACTGCACACACCTCAATCCATCTAGATTACAAATCAATCACAACGATCAAATAAGGTGTGTCAGACACACCAGAGAGAGGCCCAAGAATATCGATGGCAATCTCGTCCCACGGATGATTTGGTAAATTCCTACAAACCATGGGCATTTGCTTAGTCTTAAGAATTTTATCACTTGCGCAACACTCAACACATTCTCTAACCATTCTCTCTATTTCCAAATCCATACCCGGCCACCAAAACTGTGTTCGTAACATCTCCTTAGTCTTCACAATACCCAAGTGACCACAGTGTGCATGCAACAACAACTTTTTCCGCAAGACAGAAGGAGGTATAAGTCTGACACCACGTGTCAACATGCCATTATTAATAGACAATTCATCAGAAACAAGAGACCAAGGTTTCTCTAAACGTTTCTTTTCTTTCAGCATACTCATAACCTTAACTAGATCCTCATCCTTTGTCAGTTCATTCTTCCACTCATTTTCCTCAACAACACCTTCCGTAATTTCACATACATTGATAACATCATCATCTTCTCTACCACATTCTCAGCAAACACATTATCCCTTTTCACCAATCTAGAGAAGCAATCTGCAGATTTATTAGAAACACCAGGTATGTACTGTACCTCAAAGTCAAACTCTTGCAAAGAGATAATCCACCTCTTAATCCTAGACGAGATAGAATCTAAGCCCTTTTTACAAAAGACTTCTTTTAAAGGCTTGTGATCAGACATAACAAAGACCTTAGTACCCCAAATTAAATTTTTAAACTTTCTCAAAGCCCAGAAAATCGCTAAAGACTCTTTCTCTATAACAGAGTAATTTAACTCAGGCCCTCTAAGACACCTTGAAGCACAAGCAATTAAAGAATCATTACCCTGTTTACTTTGAACTAAAACAGCACCAAGACCTTTATCACTAGCATCAGTGAATAAATAGGTTGGAAATCCTGGAACAAAAGCATGAAGACAAGGAGCTTTCTTGAATTCCTCTTTTATCTCAACAAATTCTTTCTTACACTCAACTGACCATTCAAAAACCACACTCTTTGCAGTAAGCCTTCTCATGTTCTTGGTTTTATCAGCGAAATGTATAATGAATTTTCCATAAAATTCCAGCATAGCAAGAAAGGAAAGTAACTCCTCCTTATTTACAGGTTCAGCCATGTCATCAATGGATCCAACCAACTCAGATTTAGGAAAAACACCTTCTTTCTTTATACAATGCCCAAGATAATTCACCTCTTCCAATCCAAACTTACATTTTTCTCTCTTAAGTGACAACCCAGATTTACTCAATCTGTCTAATACTGCACACACACGATCATTGTGCTCAGACATGTCAGCTCCATAAATCAACAAATCATCTTGATAACACTTTACGCCACGCAGACCTTTAAGAATACATGCCATTATACGTTGAAAAACTGAGGCAGCTGAAATCAGCCCAAAGGGCATCCTTTTAAATTTAAATGTGCCCATAGGAGTAATAAATGCAGTCAAGTCTTGACACGACACATCTAACTCTACCTGGTGGTAGGCAGAAGCTCAATCTAATGTGGTAAAGTACCTCGCACCCTCCAATGTTCCTACGATTTCATCAATATTTGGTAACGGAAATCTGTCCACAATAACTTCCTTATTCAAGGCCCGTAAATCTATGCATAAGCGAATTTCGCCAGTAGGTTTCTTAGCTATAACAATGGGTGCCAACCATTCTGTTGCCTCAACAGGCTCAATAATTTGATTCTCAATAACTTTAGTAATTTCTTTCTGTACCTTTTCTTGTTCTCCTAAAGGAATCCTTCTTACTTTTGCCACAACAGGAATTGCATCTTTCTTTAACTTTACACAATGTTTGTAACCTTTTAAACATCCTAATTTCTCATTGAATACACAGGGACATTTTTTTGCAAACATTGAAGACAAATCCTCCACCTCTTGTATCTGTACATGAGGTGAAGCATTTGGATTAAGTTTAACACCTAGATCACGTTGATGTCTCCAACTGATCAGAGCATCTCCATGTTTAGCTACATAAACCTTTCCAGGAATAATGCGACTTCCCAATTCAATAGTAGCCATAAAATAACCCAACAATTTGATAGGTTTGTTTCCATATCCCAAAGGTAAAATGTCACTTCTTAAGAGTTTAACATTTTTCCCAAAATTTCTGTGTAATAATGTCTCATCAATCATCGTAATTTGTGAACAAGAATCAAATTTGAACTCAATTAGTACATCATCAACTTTTACCAAATGAGAAGGGTGTTCTAAATGTCCACCATTAATTTGAAAAGTCACAGTCTTTACCTGAGGTTGAGACCATCTTCTATTAATATTCTCTCTTTTGTTAATTTTAGTTCTACAACATTTTGAAAAATGTCCCCTCTTTCCACAAGTATTGCATATAGATTTCAAAGCAGGACAAATAGGAGAGTTTGCCAAATGACCTATATTTCCACATCTAAAACAGGAAAACTTGTTATTAACATTTGTGATATTAGGATTAGTACTGATCAACGGAGAATCACTTTTGTCGATAGTTACTTTGTCTTCTTTCTTCACTTGACAAATTACTTCCTCAACTTTTAATTCACTTTTCTTCTCTGTGTCTGATGCTCTTTCTTTTTCTCCTTTCAATTCATCTACACATTTTGTCATGTGTTCAACTTGTTTTGCAATTACTAAAACTTCTTCCAAAGGAGGTTCATCCTTTAACCAGAGTTCTTTCCGGATACTGTCATGTGCACATTTTAAAACAAACTGGTCTCTTATTCTTTCTTCTAATGTTTGACCAAATTTACACGAGGAGGCCAACTTCCTTAACGCAGAAACATATTCTTCTACGGATTCATCTTTCTTTTGACCTCTCAAACCAAAATGATATCTTTCCATAATAGTACTCAATCTGGGAAGATAATGTCTATCCAATTGTTCAATTGCTATTTCATATTCGTTTAAGTTTCTTTGTTCAGACGTACTTAGTTCCGGTGAATGTTCCAATACATCCTGACCTTCGCCTCCCAAGCAATGGAGTAATAATGAATGTTTCCTTTCCGCACCTAAATTAGTTCCGCACACTCTCCCATAGTTAGCAAATATTTTCTTCCATTTCTGCCATTGATCCAGCGCTCTCACCAAAATTATGCATAAATGACTCTATCTACTACCACCAAACTTACACTTCAATACTAGGCCCATATCAACAATAGAGCGACTGAATCATGAGGCGATAAGATCTATATATGTTGTTTTAAACTACCCACAATAAACAAGACCAGCTTGTCATTTATGAAAGTTTATTTAAACACATCTAGAAAAACTCAGGTTTTGGAAATGTTATTATCAAGCATTAGAAAACGTCATAAAGAAAGGTTTATTCAGAATTAATAAAGAGAACATAAATCAAGAATTATTATTCATTAGCAGAAATAAGTAAAATTAAGCATTTCCAAATCCTAACTATCTCACTGTCTCTACCCTCATCACCTAGAAATAAAGCATATAATAAAGACTCCTTTCCTTACGATTGTAGTCCATCAGCATAACACGTCCTTCAGGAATCTCGAGCGTAAGCCAAATGTCTGCTGTTTGGTCTGATTCTTATACCCTAAAATAAGCTGAGCTAACTATTTTTCACATTCCAGCAGATGAATACTAGCTCTCCATTGGCTGAGCCACCTCGTGCCACAGTAATTTGTGACATCTCCTTCTCACATGTCCGGGCAAATCCACTAGTTCATTGTTCATGCAAAAGTCTTGGCAGCATTTCCTCAGGCTGCTACAATTTGTAGCGA